>NC_046308.1:28689708-29898041 GCF_004115265.2 Rhinolophus ferrumequinum
ACTTGCCTCGAATATAGTCCAGCACCTAGCTAATCAAAATTTCCTCCAGAGGTTAAAAGCTAAACTTTAAACATATCTCTCATTGCCACTTGTTCACCCAATCCCACATTCAGGAATGTCCAATATATTGGCAATATTCCATAATTCTTAACTCCAATCAGGACAAATGATTGTATGGGTATTGTTAAAGTAATTAAAAGAGGCCATTAGACAGAGGGGGTTGTAATGGCTTGGTTGCCTACCTATGCTAACCAAAATCTAAGCCAGAGCCAATTCCTGTAAATGCACTTATATCTGAGAGACCAAAATTTAAGAACAACCAATCACAAAGGGCCAAGTAGGCTTTCTCAAACAAAGCAACTGCTTGGGCTATATATAGCCAATCAAATCACTTTCTTCCTTTGCATCTGCATCTGTTCTATAAAGCCTTTCCCCTAGCTCTTGTCAGTGGAGCACTCCTTTTGGTTTGGTGCTGCCTGGTTTGGGTTGGTGCTGCCTGATTTGATTCCATGGTTGCTGAAATAAGTCTTGAAAATTTTAATTATCACAGTTTACCTTTTAGCAGTAGAATAGTAGTTACAGGAACCATCAGGAAAATGCAAATCAAAGCCACAGTGAAATACCACTTCACACCCATTAGAACAGCTAGAATCAAAACTACAGATAACACAAGCGCCGGTGAAGATGTAGATAAGTTAGGACTTTTATACAAAGCTGATGAGAATGTAAGTAATACAACTGCTTTGAAAAAGTCTGATAGTCCTCAGAAGTTTAAACACTGTTACTAAACGATGCAGCAATTCCTAGGTACTTACCCAAAAGAAATGAAAACATATGTCTGCACAAAAACTTGTACAAGACTATTCATAATGACCAAAACATAGAAACAACTCAAATGTCTATAAACTGATGAATGGATACATATACCGTGGTATATCCACAGAATAGAATATTATACAGACATAAAAATAATGAAGCACTGATACATGCTGCAACATGGATAAGCCTTGAAGACGTTAAGCTAAGTGAAAGAAGCCAGTCACAGAAGACTGCATATAGTTCCATTTGCATGAATTTCCCAGAATAAGCAAATTTATAGAGACAGAAAGTAGATTAGTGCCCAGCCTGAGAGGAACGGGTTATTGGGGGAAAATGAGAAGTGACTGCTAATTGTACAGAGTTACTTTGGGGGGTGATAAAAGTGCTTTAAAATTGATTCATATGATGGTTGCACAATTCTGTGGATATATTAAAGACCATTGAATTACACACTTTAAAAAAAAAATAAGGGAATTATTAATTTAGAAAATAAAAGAATAGCTAATGAGAATAGAATAGAATATTTAAGATAAGCTCAGCCAATTAAGAAAGAAAGGATCATGGAGTCGCCAAAAATTATTATGATATTGATCCCTTCCTGTGTGTTCCAAAGGAACTAAATGACCGAGGTCTTCCTCACTTTGCCTCTCGTTTTTTGTCAGCCTTGATCTTGCAATAGCAGGTCTCAACCATATCTCCTCCAAACAAATGTTTCTTCAACAACAGATGCAAGGAGAGAAAACACTTTCTCACTTCGAATAAAAAAACAGGGTGATATTCAGTCACCAACCAATCAGCACAGATCCCGGGCAATCAGAACTGAAGCCCAACCAATCAAAATGTCCACATTATGAAGTGTCTGACAGCTAAAGTACCAGTCCCAAGAAATAAGATAGAATTCTCATAGACAGTGAAAATTTTTTTAGAGTAGATGTTATCTGTCTCTTGGAAAAGTAGTCATCTTTTATGTAATTTTAAATTATTAAGAATATTTGAAAAATAAAGATATATTTTGTCTTGTTTATTACTATAGAACATATAGGCCATAGTTTTAGCCATCCAAAAACATTCACTATAAATTTTATTGTATTTTCCTCTAGTCTTTTTCCCATTATATAATGCATTTTTAATAACATTACCAATTTGATATATACTTTTCCATCTGTATTTTTTCTTATTACGTCAAAAATATTTCTCATCTAACTACATACTCTTCAAAAACATAATTTTTATGGCTAGAACAAAAAACAGCATTGAGATGCTCTATGAATTATTGAACCCCTGACCTAGTTTATTATTTTAGGTAAGTGATAACTTTTATTATTTTTATAGTAATATAATAGAAATAATAATATAATAGTAATAGTAACAGAAATAGAAATAAAATTTAGGTTTATTTTATTAAGGAAGAATACCAGAAGTAGAATTGCAGTTATTCTTAAGAGTGAATTTGGACACATTACAATAAAGAGAAGGCTATCAAGTTAGTTAAATACATCCTGAGACTCTGCTACCTAACTCATGGGCCTCACAGAATAAATATAAAATTCATCATTGAATCACAGACACTTGGAGCTGGAAGGTGTATTCAAGATCACTGGTTGGCTTGGTGTGTGTGTGTGTGTGTGTGTGTTTCTTTTACATATAAGTATAAATAGATAAATGTATATATACATAGACAGACACAAAGACAGACAAAGAGACAGAGGGAGAAACACAGGGATAGAGAAACACTGAGACCTAGAAGTCTTGAGTGACTCACTCGGTCAAGAGCAATTTAATGGCAGACTTGGATCAAAACACAAAATACCAGTCTTTCTAGTCTCCTGTTGTTTTCACTATATCAAAATACCGTGTTAAACAGTTCACTTCAAATCACACATAAGAAGTTAAATTTACTGAAGTATTACAAGAAAACCAAATGAACTTTTACAGGAGAGCTAAAAGAGGAAATTAAATATGCAAATAGTTTAAGAAAACCTGTATTTGGTTCAGAAGCTTGAAACCAGTTTCTTCAAAAATTGTTGAAAGAAAAAGAAATAACCACTTTTGCACAAAGAAAGAAATGCCATGTTCTGGGAATTTGCTAAATATTTTATATTAGTCTCTAGGTTACCTTCAAGAAACCTTGACTCCAGTTGTCTAGACCAAGGTGACAAGAACCATTTAAATAATCAACTGTAATTACATGAAATTCTCTCCTCAGCACCTGGTACCCAATAAATGCAACACAAAACAGGATATGATTAGTTGACTCAGTATGATGTCTTTCTATCGTTCTAAACCAAGAATCTCCAAGAGAGGCAAGGCTGCAAATTCCAGGGTCAAGTTTAAGGCCACTTGTATAGAGTTGGCTCCTTCCTATACCAGACAGCTCACCAGGATAGTCTGCTTCAGATAGGGTGATCATATGTCTTGGATTTTCCATGACAGTCTTATTTATGCATATTGCTCCAGACTATATATTATAGTGCCCCCTTTCACACATATAGCCTAGCCGTATGGAGTATATTTACTCATTTAACATTCAACATTCAGTAAGCCACTCTCGTACATGACCCTGCATTCAGGGATTAATAGAGGTTGTTAGGCAGACCTATCTTTATTCTCCCAAAGTCATTCTATTTTAAAACAACTCAAAAGCTGTCTGAATCCTCAGCCTAACTCCATAGCAAACAATGGATTACTTCTGGCAATTACTTATGTGAATAAAGATAGCTTCTTTATTCACATAACTGTGAAATAGGTATAATTGCATCAATCCTGCCGCACCAGGTAATAAATAATGGTCTATGAAGTCCTGAGACTTAGGAATTAGAAACTGAGCAAAATGCTCAAGTACTAATTAGCAATATAACTTAGATTGCTGTTGATGAATGTCCAAATGACTACAAAATGAATAAGTTACCTCTAGTTTTTACCTCGTTGCTCATCTTGTCTTAATTGTTTATATCTTGTGTCTTCTCTTTAGAAAGTGCCAATCCTGAATCAATTGGGCTAGATTCTTTTTTCCCCATGCTTTGCTGAACATCTGCTGACCCTAACAGTAAAGGTATATTAGCGTAGCCAGATAAAGTCATTCTGTATCATTGCAAATATTATTCTGTCAGTGTGAAATACCATAACAAAATCCTAGATTTTGATTGCGCGTGTGTGTGTGTGTGTGTGTGTGTGTGTGTGTGTGTTTTAGGGGAAAGAGGTGTGGCTTAGGTGAAAAATAGCTTTCGTATTCTTGGGCAACGTCAAGCTTCATGCTAATGAGATGTTTTCCAACTAAGACCAGATCTAGAATCAATTAACCTTTGTCAAGTGCCTCCTGTATTTCAGAGTTTGGACTGGATAGATGATTATGCCACTAATTCCTTATTAAAATCCTGTGTGGTAGATATTCTGATTCTTATTTTGCAGGTGAGTTCACTAAAACTTAGAAAGTAAATAGTTTATTCAAGTTACAGTAATACTAAAAGAAAGAAGTAAAATTTAAACTCAGATCTTCTAACTTCAAGACTCGTTTTCAGCCCACTACAACACATTCCCAACAACATGGTTGCTGAGAACAGTGATGGAAGTGAGGAGGTAGCCACCAGATGAAAAACGTACATTTTCCATGTTGAAATAGTTAAATCCCTTGCTATAAGAATGGCATATAAATTATAAAAAGCTTTTTCTCCACATACTACTCTATTGCAGATCCTTAGAAGTTCTGATTCTATTTTTAATTCTTTATGTTCTTCTGGTTACTGAATTCCTGGGCAATTAGAAAAAGAAAAGCAAGGGGGGGAAAAACGGAAAATATTTTTTGGAAATTCTTTCATGCTCTGTTCCCAGCCTGCGTGTGTGTTTCTCAGTGTTTGTGTGTGTGTGTGTGTGTGTGTGTGTGTGTGTGTGTTTTGTTTTTTTTTTTAAGGTTGCATTGACTTAGCAACAGGATAGCCAGCTACGTGACATTTCATCTCTGGTTTCTATTACCCATGATTAATGCCAGGGATCGTGTTTATATTCGAAGTCTACACACCAGTTAGGGGCTCAGGGAATTTGGTTCCGGCTCTGATAAAAAAAAAAAAAAAGTGCGGGGGTGGGGTGTGTAGACAGGAGGGGGCCAAGTAGCTATGCAGGGGACTACAGGCATTTTACTGGCAGTAGGGGTGAAAGGTGATGGGCAGAGGAAGGAGGGACTCACCAATCCTGGATTCTGAGTGAATAGTATATCCTTCCCTCTTCTTGATGACTGCCAAGCTCCATTCAGGGACACTCTTTAGGAGAAGATGAAAATCAGAGCTGAAAGCTGTGTCCTTGTGAGATCAGAGGGCCCATAACCATCATTCAGTTAATGAACGAACCCCTCTGCCAGCTGTGAGTTTATTATAAGCAAAACTCAAAGTGGGGGATGGGTGTTGGGGGATAAATGAATTGTTGAGAGACTGCTTTGGAAGGGCACCAAACTTCATGTTTGTTCACTGGGTACTGGTCCTTTCGATGGTTTAAAGAATAATTCTATCTCAAAGTTGGTATAGACTTTGGAGGTCATCTACCCCAGCCCACATTTCATGTTTGAATGTCTTCTATCACACCTCACCAAAGATCATGTCTGGATAGTTCCAGGAATAAAGAAGACCAGTCCATTTTCAGGCAGCTCGGACTGTTTAAAAAACCATTATTCATTTATTCAAGAAATATTTATTAAGTGCCCAGGCCTATTTTAAACATGGAGAAAAGCAGTAAACAAACCAAAAAAAGTCCCTACCCTCAAGGACTTTACTTTCCTTACATTAAGCCAAATGTTAGTTAAACTTGGTCCACAACTGAACTACTTCTAACCCTCTGAATCCTCTTTTAGGGGGAAATAACGTGCTTAATTATTCTCCACTATAAATATTTGAATACAGGATAGTGTCCTGGTTTGGTTTTGTCTGCCCATTTCCTTCAACTATCCCTAGTTACATACCCTGTTTCCCCGAAAATAAGATCTAGCTGGACCATCAGCTCTAATGTGTCTTTTGGAGCAAAAATTAATATAAGATCTGGTCTTATATTATATAAGACCCGGTATTTTATATTATGTTATATTATATTTACTATAAGACCCGGTAATATATCATATTATATTATATTATATTAAGACTCGGTCTTATATTACATTAAAATAAGACCTGGTCTTATATTAATTTTTGCTCCGAAAGATGCATTAGAGATGATGGTCCGGCTAGGTCTTATTTTTGGGGAAACACGGTGGTTCCAAGACCCTTTGCTACATTGGTTCCTAATTTCTGAATTTGTTCTGGTTTGCCAATGTTCTTTTAAAGTGCAGTGCTAAGAAATGAACAAAATAATCCAAAGGTGTTCTAACCAACATGGAATACAGCCTTGGCATCTTTCCTTGTTCTAGTTCTCACATGCCCATTTTTACGATATGAGTTTACATTGCCATTTTTGCTACTGTGTTTAATTAATATAAGGCCCCGTATGATATGATATGATGATATGATATGATATGATATGATATGAAACCAGGTCTTATATTATAGTAAAATAAGACTGGGTCTTATATTAATTTTTGCTCCAAAAGACACATAAGAGCTGATTTTTCCGGCTAGGTCTTATTTTCGGGGAAACACAGTATCACATCTCACTGCTGACTCATATGAAACTCTCAGCTAATGTTTTAAAACCCTGTGATTATGTTAAGTTACTTATCTGAATTGGAAATAGGTCCTATTTTTCACCACTAACCAGCAGCAACCAAACGACACAAGATGTGCCTGAAAAACAAGTGTAAGGTCCCTCAAAGAGGTCTACACTAAATGTTTAGTCAGCCTCTGGATCACAAGTGTACCTTGATACCAGAATTCTCCATTGAATGAGAAGTTGCAGATCTCAGTTATAAATGTCAAGTATAAACCTCAGATGAAGTATTTGGAAAAGATAAGGCAAGAGTAGCTCCAACTTGGCATCGTATTTATGATAATGAAAGCTAATACACTGCGAGCACTGCATACGTTATTTCATTTAACCTGCACAACAACCCTTTGATGTGGGTGCTAACTTTACCAACACTGCAATTTATGGATGAGAAAAACAAGCCATTGAAATTAATAATTTCCCAAAGCTCAGGCAGATTTGAAGGGTGCAACAGGACTTAAACAGAATTCATTGGACTCCAAAGCCCATCCATCTGACCACTACAATCACCTGCCTTCTTCTCACCTCTAGTGCTAGCTGCCTAAGAATGTTTCTTGAGAAGAAAGGCAACACACCTTCCCCAACATGCTATTCTTCTTAAATTGTCTTGGAAAAGTTAATCATCAAGGGGGAAAAAAACCTAACAGATCTGTTAATTTGGGAGGGAGTAGGTGGTCTTAAGACTATCTCCACTAGACCAATGTGAAATTGAGCTTGACAAGAAATGTCACTTTCCTTGCTTCTACTTCTTTTCCTATAATTTACAAGAGTTCACTGCATTTTACTAATGGCCTGTGGGGGCAGAGCCAGGAGTGCTGTTTCCACGCTCTCGGCCTCACATGGAAAGATGCTGGCTCAGGTAGTAAATGGCCATCAACTGTGATTGGATGGCCATCAGCTGTGGCTAGTTGGCCGTCATCTGTAACCAGTGAGCCATTGGCCACTAATATACTTGCTGTGGCTACGCTAGCAGCAAATGGGGGCTAGCAAAAAGATGGTGGCTGAGCTAGCAAGCACGGATTGCAGTTAGCACGGCAATTGCAGCTAGCAAGTGAGCTTGGTTGGCAGAGAGAAGTGGATGGCAGGTTGCGGATAGTGTGGCTCCTGCTTCCTGTGTCTCCAACCCAACAGCCAGTGAGACTATAGTGGTATGACTCCCCTATCTATGGCTCCATGGGTGTTCCTTTATGGCCTCACCATATCCGTTCTTATGTGGGGAGCGAGAGCTGAGACCCCGCATGACACCCTGCATGACATGGCCTCAACCCAGACGTTGAGCTAACAGAAAAGTTTTGGATCTTGGTCTGCTCAGCACTGAGCCACACAACCTCACTTTGCCCTGCCCAAGCAATAGCAAGGCTCTAACTCTCTCGCCAGCTTCAGCAAGTCAGGCAACCAGGCATCAGGGAGCAACTTTTCTCAGACTGGAAAGAACAATCCATTAATTGGTGATGGAGAGGGGAACTTCAGATTCTAGTACAGTGGGGACACAATTAAGTCATGTACAAAATTCCTTTCAGACATTCCTTTCTGCTTATATAGGGAAATTCACTTTCTTTATTTCTTCACCTATGTAGTGGTTTTCATTATTTCCTTATTTTTTTCTGTGTTGCTTCTCTCCCTACCCGCTCTTCCTGTACTAACAGACCATGTAACAATTACAATTACTAATTTTCTATTTGATTATCAAGATGCTTGAAGGCCAAAATAATTGGGTTGCAATGTATGTTATAACAAAGATAGATAAACAACAGTACATTTTAAAATCATGTACAGAGAAAGTGTAGATGCAATTTTTTAACCTCTTTTCTCCTTTTCATCCAATCTAAACGGGAATTCAAGGACATTTCTTACAAAAGAGCCCCAGTTTGCCTGCTAAATTTGCTAGTCACAAAGCTAGGTTACAAAAATGCATACGTCTCTGAATTCAGTTGAGTCCCAAAAGAGTAGATACCACAGATACTGACTTATTCTTTCAACAATTTTTCTTTTTCATGGAAGGTACTGGATAAGGTGTCCTAATCCTACAAACTCAATGTGGCATAATCAAAGTCAGAAAAAAAAACATGATATAATAGGTTAAGTACAGTCCCCACAGAGATCTGTAATCACTGACCCAAAAATTTACTCAGAGAAAACCAACATAACTTTCCACATGAAAATTCTTCCAATTTATGTGGTAAAAATTCTGTGGATATTTAGCATGGCAAGTCTCTAAGTCATGCTTTGGAGTACTAATCCCAGAATAGTATGTCCCTGTGAGAGAAAGGTCCTCATGGGGAATGAGCAAGCCACAGGAAATGCATTGCAAACTCCAAAGTCTGCTAGTTCCTGAAAGGACTGGTTCATCCCAACGGTACAGATGATCTAAGAGTTTTTCCACCATATGGAAGTCAGCTAGGTGATTTTAACAGTTTTAGTACAATGCAAGATATTTCACAGAGGTGTGGTCCATAGTTACAGCAGTGAGGAGTGGAAAGGCAAGTGATCCACACAAGATTTTTCATCCTGAACCTGTATGACATTCGACTCTTGATCCATGGGGCTCCAGTTCACTGCAGCATGGGAATGGAAAGATACAGGGGTTTATGCCATTTGTTTCACTAGACAACTTTGTTCAACTGTTCCCAGTCTGTACTATTAGCCTCTATTAGCCTTAGAAACACTTTAACTGTCAACCTTACAGATCTTTTGGTCCGTTCTAAAGGTGGATTTATGACCTCCAAAACTTTGGCTGGCTTAGCCCATGAGTGTGCTCAGAATCACAAATAATAATGATGATAATAAAAATAAAATAAACTCAATGTGTATATGCACCCCATCCTTGCAAGCCTACAAATTGGTACCCCCAATCTCAGGCTTAGCTTCACCATGCATCAAATGGGGTTCTTCTTTAGATAGCTATTTCTTAATCCATGATTCCAAGGGCTACTTGTGCTGTCACTTTTCCTATGGCTCAGTGTTTTTCAAAGACTTTCAGTGAATTTAATCTTTTTAGAAAGCCAAACATATTGGGAGTAGGCCAGAAGACCCTGAAAACCAAGCTTCCTGGCCAATACTACAAGAAGTAAGTTATTTCCTAGGAATATAGTATGCACTGTTGAAAGCCAAAGGCACGTTAGAGGCCAGAAAGCACTAAACTGACAAAGATTTTCTATACTTAAAGTTGACATATTCTAGTTTAGCTGCCAGGAGTAAGTGTTTGAAGTAGGGTTGTTTCTTTAAATATTGGATTTTACCACATGCGTTAAACACTTTACACAAATTAACTCATTTCTCTTTCACAACAATGATATTAAATTAGTCCCATTTTACTGATGAGGAAACATATTTAGGATAAGTGATTTACTAAAGTCACAAAACTAGGTGATAACAGAAGCTGGACTTGAGCTTAGGCATTTAACCAATATGCTAATATTGCCTTTAAGATGTCTTAAGATGGCTGGAACACTCCATCCAATATCTTCGAAACCAGGATGGTCAATGACTTGCCAAAGGAGAGAGTGGTGCAAGACTTCTACCCTGGTGAGGAAGAGTATTTGATCATATATTATTTAGAATTGCCAGTGCATGGTGATAATAAAGTGACATATTGACTTATAACGAGTTTCATTATTATTTTAAATTCTTTAAAGAAAATGCATCATTTTATTGCCTGCTCCTAGGGCAGATGTTCTCATTCTCCCCTAACCTCCTTGTGGTGGTTAAAAATAGGGAGGGATATCTCGGCTGAGGAGTGAGGGGTCCCAGTCCTACAACAGGCAAGTAGGTGTGGGGAAGCCCGTTCTGCATCTCTACCCCTCCTACCAGTCTTGATGTTCTTTCTTCTATATGTACTTAGTTATAAGACTTCTGTTCAGCTAGACTTCAGGTGATTCTCAATGATTGTTCTATAGTTTACTATAATTTTTATGTTATCATTAGACTAGGCTAGCACAGTGTTTATCTACTCCACCATCTTGTCTGGAATTCCAGACTTAATTTTCTTAAGAAAAATACCCCTTCATTATTCTCAGAGTTACTCCAGTATGCAGATGCAGGTGGCCATAGTATCTGTTATCTATCAACCTTGATACCATTTGCCCCACGTTGGTGATTCCCTGGGCTCCTGCCCCACCCAATTTGTGAGCCCACCCAAGCCAATTCCATTGTCTTTTCTATCTAAATGGCCTGTCTTGCCTCATGCTGCAGACTTTTCTAAAATCTCTCAAAGGTTCACAAACCCCAAACAAGCAACATCTGATACAAGTCTGCCCTGCATACCTCTTGCTAAGCAGTCCCAAGCCCAGCACTGCTGACAGCAGGCCTCAGTTCATAGCTTTGCTTCTCCCCGGCACCTCAAAGCACAGTACAAGTGGCGACCATTTGTAGATCATTTTGTAGCTCATACCAAGTGGCCTCAGGCAGGGCACAGGCAGCAGCTAAACTTGGCCTGCAACAGAGCCCCTTTCAAGAGGCCCCAGAAATAACACACCTGGTAGTCAGCTTTAGGCCGCATGAGAACACCACTCAATTACCTCCACAAAAAGCCACACCCAAATGGCAGACTGGGAAAGCACCAGAAGCCTGCTAAAGTGAATCAGGTTCCATAGGGTCAGCACCTGCACAACAGCTCCTCCACCATAGTCATGGCCAGTCCTCACAACCAATCAGCCAGAAGGTCAAAATGCCAAAGATTAAAGACAAAGAGAGAACCTTAAAAACAGCAAGAGAAAAGTAATTAGTTGCCTACAAGGGAGCTCCCATAAGACTATCAGCTGATTTCTCAACATTAACTTTGCAGGGATTGGCACAAAATATTCAAAGTGATAAAAAGCAAGGACCTACAACCAAGATTAAACTACCCAATAAAGCTATCATTTAGAATCAAAGTACAGATAAAGAGTTTTCCAAACAACCAAAGTGTTATTCGACAGATGATTGGGTAAAGAAGATACGATACATATATACAATGCATATATACAATGTAATATTACTTGGACATAACAAAAGATGAAATGCTGCCATTCACAGCAACATGAAAGAATCTTGAGATTATCATGCTAAGCAAAATAATTCAGATAGAAAAAGTCAAGAATCATATGACTTCACTCATATGTAAGATATAAAACTGAAAGCGACAAATGAACAAGACAAACAAATAAAGAAACAAAAACTCATAGACATAGACAACAGTTTAGTGGTTATCAGAGGGTAAAAGGGAAGGGGAGATTGTAGATAAGGGGAGAGGGGGTTAAATATATGGTGATGGAAGGAGAACTGACTCTGAGTGGTGAATGCACAACGCAATATAGATATATGATGTGTGTGTGTATATATATATATATATATATATGATGTATCATAGAAATGTACACTTGAAACCTATATAATTGTACTAACCAATGTCACTCCAATAAATTTAATAAAAATTTAAAAATAAAAAAGAATTTCTCAGACAAGAAAAAGCTAAAGGAGTTCACCACCACCAAACCAGTATTACAAGAAATGCTACAGGACGAAGGAGGAGGAGGAGAAGAGATAAAAAAATATACATTAATCATAAAAATGGTAATAACTACATACCTGTGAACAATTACTTTAAATGTAAATGAATTGAATGCTCCAATAAAAAAACACAGGAGGCCTGGAATTGTAACAGCTATATACGATGTCAGAGGGGTAGTAGATTGGGGGAGGGGGTTATCACTTTGTGAGAGGTGTAAATGTCTAACTATTATATTGTTTGTACACCTGAAACTAATAAAAAAGAGAGAGAGACAAGAAAAACTAAATTAATTAATTAATTAATTTAATGTGGGATACTTTACATTTAAAAAAAAATAGGAGGGCTGAATGGATAAGAAAACAAGAACTTTACGAATGCTGCCTACAAGAGACTCTCTTCAGATCGAAAGACACACAAGTAAAGAATTGGAAAAAGTTATTCCATGAAAATGGAAGCAAAAACAAAAAGCTGGGCTAGTCTAGCAATACTTATACCAGACAAAATAGACTTTAAAATAAAGGCTATAACAAGAGACAAAGAAGGACCCAATAACTCCACTTCTGGGTGTTTATCTGAAGAAACCTAAAATATTACTTTGAAACGACATGTGCATCCATATATTCATTGTAGCATTATTTACAATAGCCAAGACCTGGAGGCTACCTGGGTGTCCATCAATGGCTGAATGAATATAGAAGAGGAGGTGGTACATATAAACAATGGGCTATTCCTCAGCCATAAAAAAAAAAAAAAAAGAATGAAATGTTGCCATCTGCAACAACCTGGATGGAACTAGAGCGTATTGTGCTGAGTGGAGTAAGTCAGACCAAGACAAATGTCATATGATTTCACTTATATGTGGAATCTAGAGAACAGGATAAACGAACAATCAAAACTGAAACAAGCTCATAAATACAGAGAGGATTTTGATGGTTGCCAGATGAGGGGGGTTGGAGAGATGAGTGATGGGGAAAAGGATTAAAAAGTACAAATCGTTAGTTACAAAATAGTCATGGGGATGTAGAGTATAATAGCATGGGGAATATAGTCAGTAGAATTGTAATAACTATGTATGGTGTCAGATGGACGCTAGAGCTATTTATCAGGTTGATAATTTCATATGTGATATAAATGTCTAATCATCTGTGTACACCTGAAACTAATATAACATTGTATGACAACGGTAATTATAAAATTTAAAAATTAAAAATAAATAATATCAATTAAGACAAAAAAACCCTTATCTTGAAATACTTAGCATTAAATATGTCTAATAAAAGAAAGATATTATTCTTTTATAAAAATATAAGAATAACTCAAGAAGACCTAACTATATGATCGTCATATTTTCTGCCTTCTTTATCATTTTTCTGATTTCTTCAACATTTCTTCGACATTTATACTTTTTATGGTTAGCCAATGTTTAAAGTGTCATAATAAAATCTCTTCTCTGTATAAGAAAAAGAGAGAGAGAGAGACAGAGAGACAGAGAGATTGGAAAGATAGAGAAAGGAAGGAAGGAAGGAAGGAAGGAAGGAAGGAAGGAAGGAAGGAAGGAAGGAAGGAAGGAAGGAAGGAAGAAAGAAAGAAAGAAGAAGAAAGAAAAGAAAGAAAGAAAGAAAGAAGAAGAAAGAAAGAAAGAAAGAAAGAAGAAAGAAAGAAAGAAAGAAGAAAGAAAGAAAGAAAGAAAGAAGAAAAGAAAGAAAGTCTGGATTATATTTGGATTGTGTTATCATGGAAATCTTGGCCTGGACCTGCCCATATTTCCAGGACCAGACTTTATTTGCAGGCTTTTCCTTCTAAAATTTTGACGGAACCACCTTTGTAGGGAATAGACTGATTATATTTCAGGAACCATCGGTTATGATTGTCAGGGCAAGGGTTGGGCTTTAAAGGAATATTTAACCTCAGTCTTCACTACAGGGCTATATAGCTGACATTTTGCAAATCAGGGAAAATCTATGAGAAACATCAGCCCAAACAATATTGATTTTTTTAATCACTGAGTTTGAATTTCCATTTTTAAAGGTGAGTTTGTTTTACAGTGGGAAAACCAGGCAAATACTGCCTTAACCAGTGGATGCAGGTTAACCTCACCAGTGATAAGACATATTGATAACATATACCCCCTAAACGATGTGATGACAGAAAACTTGACCTTCATGGTCTTCTTCCCAAAAGCCCATAACCCCAGTCTAATCACGAGATAAACAGCAGAAAAGCTCAAATTATTTGGTCAGTCCTACTGAAAACTATAATGATCATGAAAAACAAGGAAGAAAAACTATCATAAACCACATCCAACAAAGGATACATGATAACTAAATGCAATGTGGTACCTTGGACCAGAAATTGGCTGCTATTGTAAACACTGACAAAGTCGGGAGTTTAGTTGATAGCAATACACCAACATTGGTTTCTTAGTTTTGATAAATGTACTATGATCATAATGTAAGATGTTTAGCATTAGTGGGAAACTAGATGAGGGGTATATGGAAACTCTCTGTGTTATCTTTGCAACTTTTCTTTAAATCTAAAGTCATTACGAAATAAAATATGAATTTCACTTTTTTTTTAAGTGAACACTTGACAAGAATAAGGAACACAGAAGAAGAAAGCTGGAAGTCTTAGTTTGTGAGGGCACCCGTACATCCCTAATGTTAACTCTGTCAATCACAGTGTGGGCTTCTCATATTATTAATAGCACCAATTTTCACTCTCAAAAGTGTATTGATTGAGGGATAAGATCTATGGTCACCTATACTTGACTTCCATGCCTTTGGAGATACTAGCACACTAAAACAAACAAGCAAGTATACACGCGTGTGCACACACACATACACACACACACAGAGCCAATAAACAAAAAGATGTTCTACTATTCTTTAAACAATTAAATAAATGCAAATGGGTACCAAAATGTGATTATCATGTTTTACCTCACAGATTGACTAAACTTTATATTTAATGATGTTTTATTATGTGGGTGTTTTATATTTTATTTAGTCCTCTATAGTTAGATATTTAACTTATTCTCAGGTATTATAAACTACGTTGTCAAGAACAATTTTATAGCTAAATCCATGATTTTTCAGTTAATTTCTAGAAGGAGTACAAGCAGTTAGCACATTGATCTGTAGATATTCTTTTCACTAGTACATAAATTCACTGTGTCCAGAGAGCAGGGACAAACAAGAAAAATAAATTCAGTGGAGGAGAAGCCACAGAAGAGAAATGCCAGAAGCTGCATCAATCGTCAAAAGAGTTACAGCTCAAATTTATATTTGTATATTCTTTCATTTGATCCAGCCAGTAGGCCTGAAACAAATTATTCTTTTATAGATGAGAAGATGGAGGCTCAAAGTAAATAAACAACTTGCCAAAGGTCTTCTGACCGCCAACCCAATATCTCTGCATTCACTTCCCCATCCCCTGAAGAACTGACATGTAAGCAACACATGTGACACTGATCTATCTGGGCCCTTTGTTTAGAACACTCCTTATTGGTCATTTTCTGATTATCTCCATCCTTTCACTCTCCTCCTCCCTATTTCCCCCACCCAAATTGTGACTCAGGAACACCTTCTCTGCTTCTTAAGCAAGTATCTTCAAGAAATACCCTCTCTCCTTCTGCACTTTGACATGCTACTTGGTAATTATTGGTCATTCATTCAATACTGTTGGAATAAAGACTTAGATGTGGTGGGGGTGCAAAGGCAAAACCAACCAATCCCCTATCTACAACAATTCCTGTCTACTAAGGTAGACTGATTTATCCATTCCACAAATACGAGTTGAGCGTGGTATTTGCATTCTTTTATGCTGTGTACTGACAGTTACTGAATTAGAAACTAGTGAGATATGAGGAACACGCAGGCTGAGGAAAGAAGCAGATGTATAGTTCGCATTACACAGTCAGCTACCACCCTGTAATAACAGTCAGGAGAAAAGGACAAGGAGGAGACTGAAGGACTTTCAAACTACTCCTGGATGAAAGTTATCAGGAAGAAGCAACAATTGTTATAGATCTGGAAGGATAGATTGGGTTTCAACATAGGGGCTGAGGGAGGAGGCCACTCCATAAGGAAAGTGACTATAGTTGGGGAATATAGGGACTTTTCAGGGCACCTAAAACTGTCCATATAGTAGAAACACATGCAGGTGAATAGAGGGAGTAAGAAGATGATAGAACCAAGAAAAGGATCACTTTGAACATCACGTTAAAGCTTTTGGATTTTATTAAATACGTGTGATTTTTGAAGATCTTCCTATATAAGGGAGCAAAAGGATCAGACATGTATTCTTATACATCCCATTAGGCTATAAGCTGCTATAATAAAGAGAACATACTTTATATCTTTTATACTTTCTTAGGAATCTAGAACAGAGCTTGGTCTGAAAAAAAAAAGAGTAAATTCAGCAAACATAGATACCAGCAACATAAAGATAAATGTGACATGGTCTCAATCTTTACAACTAGTGGAAGATGCAGAGTTAGAAACAGATAAGTTCAATCTCATTCGAAAAATGATAGTCATTCATGGGATGCTTGGAAGCACAAAGAGGTACTAAACATTTATACTCAATAAATAGTTGTGGCCTAACAGTGTGGGAGTATTGGCATGAGATGTATGAATGCCGAGTGCGATTTTGAAGAGACCACCTAGAATCGATACAGTTATGAGTGGCCCTGGCGCTGTCACTGATTATCTCCACAGATTTGATCAAATAAACCTTCTCATGATCTGTTTATTTTGTTTACAAAATGAGGAGTTAAATGACAATAATTTCTAAGTTTAAATTTTAATAAACTCTAATTTTATGTTGCCTGATTTAGTGATTTCTCTGGTTCAAGACCCCTTCTCTCATGGCCTTTCCCTCCCTGGGCCCCAGAGCTGTATAATGTGGTTTTCTACAATTCCTCCAGCCTGCAGAACAAGATGTGAAAACCTGGAGCCGCTCTTTCAGAAGATGGGGGCAGGACCAGGGCAGGGACCTTGGTAGCTCTGGGCATGCAGTCAGCTTGCTCTTAGGCTTCTCAGTTGCAGGAGCCTGTCCACGCCCTCCGTGTACAGAGACCAGCCCCCCACCCCCACCCCACCCCAGTGCCCTCCCTTTGAGCCCCAGGACTTTTCTCAGCCCCCTCAGACAGCTGAGCCACTTCTCCCACTCACACTGGCTTCTGAGAGAAGGAGACTTCTGTGTTATGTCTAGTGTTATCTGGTCCTTTTTAAAAATGAGACTAGAATAGCCACCACTCCTTCCTCCAAGGGAAACCCTCATGGCACTATTTGAATTGCGTGATGAATTAAGCCCTGCTGAACTACTTTTGTAAATCAACTGGATAATGCTTGGAACTTTAGGAGGGGAATATAATCAGAGATGGCTCTAAAAGTCACTTAAAAAAAAAAAAAAAAAACAGAAGCAGAAAGAGAGAAGGACCAGCATTCAGCCTCCAAAAAGAGATTTGAGTTAGCAAGAAAAGTTGAAGAAACAGAAATTTCTCTTTCTCAGATCCTGGTTATTGTTGGCAAGAACCAGAGGTTCTGCTGCAAGGACCTCCCATGATGTTCAACAGGGAAAATTTTAAAAAAGATGAGACTATGCGGGTGTTTTCATTTTAATTAGGGTTATTTATAGAGCAGGGAATGCTATGTTTACATGTTGTACATTTTGTTTCTTAGTGGTTATCGTCAGCTTTTTTGGTCTCCTCATTACAGAAACAGAGAGGCAACCTATCTCTTCTGGCTAGTGCCAATCTGAGAGTTGGTTGGAACATGGAGGGAGGACTCCAGAAACCTCTGCTGAGTCAGGTAGAGATTGAGCTGACTCTTCAGAAGCAAGAGTTCTGAGGTCCTGCCACTTCTGTCCCAGACAAGATGAAAACTGCTGACATACCCTGGATATCCCTGGGAATAAATTCTCTGGTGTTAACTTGGACTGTGAACCAGGAATCTCGGGAGACAGGAAGAAGAAATTGCAAATAAGCCTCCCATGTAGAAGCTAATGAGTGTGAGAGCTGAACAAATGGGAGTCAAGTCACTACATCTGCCCCCCCCATAGCACCCAGGATTTGGAAAGAGGGAAGAAGGGCCCTTGAGTGTTTTGCTATTGGCTACAAAGAACACTAGACAAGGAGTCAGGGATCTAAATGCCAGTCTCAATTCTACCATAAATAGGGTCTTGGGCAAATCACTTCTCTTTGCTGGTACTCAGTTTCTCTATCTGTAAAACAAAGAGGCTTGGGCTCAATGGTCTTGGAGTCTACTGCTTTTATATTTCATGTCAGGGAGATCTGTGAAAAGAGGTAAGAGCTACCTCACTCACTATTTCTTCAAAGTATCCTTGGCCAAGGCATTGGATTTCCCATCATGCCTTTGCCCAGCAGATCATGAAATGGCACCTACTTCTGAAGAAAAGGATAGGGAAAGCAAAGATAGCTGGTCAAATCTGCCCAACTCCATATGGCAGCATATATAGAGATATATTAACAGACATATTAACATGTAAAAATACATTAGCTATAGTAACATGTAAAAACATATGCCTTGAATCTGCACCCCTGGAATGCCTTAGCCTGTTGTTTGACATGAAAAATTTTTTATTCCTCTGCAGAGAGAACTTTGTGGGTCTTTGAAGGTAAGAAAAGAAGCATACAGTAGTCTCCCGTTATTCATTGGTTTCCCTTTCTGTGGTTTCAGTTGTGGTCAACTGTGGTCTGAACATATTAAATGGAAAATTCCAGAAATAAACAATTCATAAATTTTAAGTTGCCTGTCATTCTGAGTAGCATGATGAAATCTTGCATCGTCCCTCTCTGTCCCACCCTGGATGTGAATCACATTTTTGTCCAGTGTATCCATGCCCATTAATCACTTAGTAGCCACCTCAGTTATCAGATATAGTGCCAAGGTATTGCAGTGCTTATGATCCAGTAACTTTGATTTTACTTAATAATGGGCCCAAAGCACAAAAGTAGTGATGCTTCCTTTAATTGAAAAGGTGAAAGTTCTAGACTCAATAAGGAGAGAGAAAAATTGTATGCTGAGGTTGCTAAGATCTACAGTAAGAACAAATCTTCTATCCATGAAGTTGTGAAGAAAGAAAAAGAAATTTTGCTAGTTTTGCTCAAACAAAAGTTATGGCCATAGCACTTAATTAAAATGGAAAGGCATTAAATTTGTGGCTGGAAGACAGAAACAGAAAATGTGTTCTGATTGATGTCAATGTGTTACACAGAAAACATTGAGTCTTCTATATGAAAACTTCAGCAAAGGATCCCCTGAAACAAATAACACCAAGCATTTAATGCAAGTAAGGAATGGTTACACAGATTCAGGAATAGGTTTGGACTAAAAAATATAAAAATCACTGGAAGAGAAACCACATTCACATAACTTTTATTATAGTATATTTATATTTTTGTTTTATTTTATTATTAGTTATTGTTACTCTCTTACTGTACCCGATTACAAATTTTACCATAGATATGTGTGTATATGAAAATACATAGTATATATAGGGTTTGGTACAATCCACAGTTTCAGGCATCCACTGGGGGCCTTGGAAAATATCCCCAACGGATAAAGCGGGCTACATATTTATCCAATAAACAATCACCCAAATTTAAGCACATAATGACAAGATTATGGGAGGTGAAACAAAAAGAAAGAAAGAAAGAAAGAAAGAAAGGAATGGGAAGTTGGAGCAATCCACCCAGCACAAAGCCCCTAATGGTTCCCATTTCCTCACTAATTTCCTTAGCCTTCCCACAGCCCTATCCTGACTGTTTTGCCCATTAAATGGCCTCTGAAAAGGCCTGCCGTTGCCTTGGGCAATGGTGGGAAAAAGAAAGAAGAAAGGTAATAGAAAGATCATAGGTGGTAGCTCTTGAGAATTCTGACTAGCTAAACAAGATATGAGAGAGAGAGAGAGAGAGAGAGAGAGAGAGAGAGAGAGAGAGAGAGAGAGAGAGAGAGAGAGAGAGACGAAAACACCGGAAAAATTCCCCAATGTGGACAGAACAAAAAAAGGTAATCTTGTGCTGTACAGACAACTTGAAAACAGGCTGAGCTCTGCAAACAGTTCTTCCCTCCTTCACCATGACAGAGGAACCTACCCCTGCCCCTCTTCCTTCCCTCTCCCATGGCTCTCCCATAACCTCTCACCCATATCTCCCTATTCTGTTTCTAGCAACCATTCTAGTAAGTGAAGTGTGTCCTTCCCATACAGAGACTCACTGTATACACAGATGTAAACAGTTCTCACTGTCATGCTGACTGCAGACAGACCTCATTCTGTCTGCCTCCTTCAATCTCTTCTAAAGATAAAGACGAAAAGAATGGTGGGAAACTATTTTTTTTCCAGGCACACAGCAACCAAAGACCAAATCTTCTGATTTGGAGCAAGGCTGAGAAAGAGGTAGAAGAAAGATTAGCAATGCTATAAATTAGTTTATATGAGCTGTGGCATACACCCTTGCTTGTGGTAAGGAGAGCCCCCAGTGATTCACTGTATTATTCCTAGGAATTTGGCTCATGTCAGACAGTTTGCTTCAAGACCTTCTTAATTCTTGTGGTTCCCATATGCTGAGAAAGCCATTCTTTAAGAGGGAACTGTTAACCATTCCTCAAGTTGTGCAATCATCAATTTACAAAACCAAAGCCCACCGCTGCTCTGCCAGATTTCATCTGACGCTCAAAAATTAAGGGACCAGTACTGGTCACTTGCATGGCATTTTAGATCTCAAAAGGAAATGTGAAAAGAAGCACTCATTTTTGAAACAGTGGCTGAAATTACCTCGTAGAGATTTTTCAGTGCTGTTAGCCCACAGAAGGCTTACAAATCTCTTTGACAGTAGACACAGGCCAGTAATGATATATGTGATAGAAATTGCCCAAAGGAGTTCAGCATCAAAGCTCTGGAATTTGACCCAAATTCAAAAAAAAAAAAAAAAAATCACAGCTTGATTTCTTTTCAGTCCAGCCCAATGTTTGTTTTTTTTCTAGTTCTTCTTCTAGCCAACTTTGAAACAATTATTCTGATGCTAGAATAGTTCCTTTATTTAGTTCACAAGTTGGGAGAGAAGGTAGCCTTATCACAAGAAGCAGAGGCTCACTGTATACATTTGGATGTGCCTGTCCCCAAACCAAGGCACTTCTGCACAAAACTCTAAACCCTAAAACCATCCATGGCTTCCTTTCTGGAAACATTCTCAACTGGAGACCTTAGCAGACATAAACTAAGGAGTAAAAGTCATCTTTACCTTTTCTCTGGGTGGATCAACTCTAGAATAGCTCTCAAATACGTCTGACTATAGCTCTGTCTCTCAGATCTCTACTTATATTCTCCTACATTTTTGAGTCTCAGGAAGTTAGGGCTTCCTGAGCAGTCAGCGTCTTCCTACTCCTAAGAAAGACTTCTATCCATTGATTCTACATTCTTCCCTTTTTATCCTAGTCCATGGCTTCTGATATTTCGGAACCAGTAGCTGTACACATCTATAATAGCATAAACAAGACTTTTTTTTCATTTGTCAGTTTCTAGTTTTCTTTTTCCCATTTTTTGAGATACAGTTGACATGTAGAATTGTATTGATTTAAGGTGTACAGCATAATGATTTGTTATGTGTATATAACAAAATGATCACCACAATAAGTGTAATTACCATGCATCGCCTCATGTAGTTATTAATACAACTTTTTTTCCTGAAGGATGGCAGATTCTGCCAATTTCAGCATCACCCCCTAATTTTTTCTGCCATTGCTCCAGTTAAGAAAAACTGAAAAAATATTGTCAAATCACTGTTGCTTATCCTACTTTAGCAAAAGGACCTGCTCTACGATTTAATCTCATTCCAGGCTTTCTCTGCAACACTTCTTTCTGATTCTTCCATTTCCCTTAGAAAGGAGGCATTTATTTCTTCTGAGTTTGTTGGGATACAGATGTTTTTCAGTCATTAGCTTTCTCACCACAGTGTTGGCAGCAGAAGTTCTTGGTTTGAAAAAATATTGTCAAATCACTGTTGCTTATCCTACTTTAGCAAAAGGACCTGCTCTACGATTTAATCTCATTCCAGTCTTTCTCTGCAACACTTCTTTCTGATTCTTCCATTTCCCTTAGAAAGGAGGCATTTATTTCTTCTGAGTCTTGTTGGGATACAGATGTTTTTCAGTCATTAGCTTTCTCACCACAGTGTTGGCAGCAGAAGTTCTTGGTTTGTCCCCTTATCTCCACAGTAGCTTTTGCTTTCTTAATAATCCGAAGAGTGGAAAGTTTTGGCAACAATTTGAAGAGAATTCTCTGGCCAATGTTACTATTGTCTTCCGTTCTCTAAATTTTTTCTGTCTTCTGAAATATCTTGATCTCCAAGGAGAATGGAGCCAAGCACTCACCCAATGATTCAGCCCCCACAACTCATGTTTGGGGAAATAATGGCTATGCTGAGACATTGCACGTTCATTCTTTTCTTAATATTAATACCTAACTATTGCTTAGAACTGGCCCAGGTCCAACCATTGTAAGATTAAAAAAAAATTACTGGAAGAATATGTGAGTCTAAATCAAAAGAGAATGATGATAATATTATTTACCAGTATGTTAAGCCATAGCCCATCCCCACTAAGTACCATTCTGTCAAACTGCTGATAACAATGATTTCTAAGGCCCAGCTAAGGGACCACTAATTTCAAGACATATTAGATATACACATTCAAGGGCATGTTTAAAAATGGGCAGACCCTTGAGATTGTGTTAGAATGTTGTCCGTGGAATATTATAATCATCCAGCTAAATTTCCTTAATTTTTTAAAAATTTAGTCACTTGTCTACCATCCCTTGATCCACATGGCCAAATTAAAACAAAAAGGATAGAGGCTCTACTGTGACCTACAAGACCTGATATAATCTGATACCCATTACGTTTTCCAACTTCTCTCCTGTCCCTCACCGTCTTTATCGTTTTTTGATCATGCTGGCCTGAAATTCATAATGTTCTTCCCTACCACACTCCGTAGCCATCTTTCACAAGCTGTTCCCTCAATCTGGAATGCTATTCACCTTCCCTAAAATTTAACTAACTTCTACACATCCTTCAGATCAGAGAGATGCCATACCATCCAAAGAGAAGCCTTCTCTGTTGTCCCCAGACTAACTCACTCATGGTGAACATAAATTGCTTTTGTGCCCTGTACCCATTCAGCTTCCTAATAATCAGCCTATTCCTTCCTTTCTGGGGAACTATGTTCCCCTCGCTCATAGAGCAAATGGCTTATTATAGGTACAGGCCTAACCCAAAGTGATTGGCATGGAGATGGATTTATTACCCGATCAGACTTTTTCTGAGAATGCTGGAATAAAGATTCTCACTCTTTTCCACTGGGCTTAAAGTTGAGATGCAAGATCTAGAGCTACGGCATCTATGAGAACCCTCTGAAAACAGTGTCCATGCAGTAGAAGCAGAGCTGTGAAACGGAGAAAGAGAAACAAGACTCAGACGGCTTTGGAAGCCCTGTTGCCACACATGCTTAAAGTCTTCAGATTTTTAATTATGTGAGCAAATAAAATTCCTTTTTCTTTTCTTTTTTTTTTTTTTTGCTTAAGCCAATTTAATTTGGATTTTCTCATTTTCGAGAGAAAACGTCCCTGCAGGCCCTGTGATTTCTTGCATTTTGACAGTCATGATGTGGGTAAGCATTTGTTCAATTTCTGTTTTTCACACTAGACTGGAAATTTTATGACAGTTGGAAACATATGAGTCTTATTTATTGTTGTTTTCCAATTTCTAGTACAATATGAGCATGTAGTAAAATATCAATATCTTTGAATGAACGAAGGAAATTAATAATGCATGAATGGGAGATTCTGAGATCCTACGACCTGTCAGGCCTTTTGTTCCAAGGCCCTAATCTAAAACATGAGCTGAGTTCCCTGTGCCTAATACTGGATTTCATGTTCTATTATGGAAAGACCTCTTTTAGAGGACATTTCCACCTTCTTTTCCCTCCTTTATTCCCAGAAGAGTCCCTTAGCTCTGTAGCTTGGCCGATGCTGCACTCACACTCTCTCTGCCACTCACACGAGCTCTGCCTCATGTTCGAGGGCGGTGGGAGGGCAAAATGTTCATGCCGTGCACACTGTCTGCTAAGCCCATATGACTTTCACACTTAAGTCACGGTCTCCAACTGCTTCATTGGTGATGAAGAAGATAAATGTTAATCACCAGCCTACTGTCTCCACAAGCTATCTCTCAGTAGCTAACCTGAAGCAAGAAAAGAATAGATGTTATTTATTTTCCCTGTGAACCCCAACATCCAGTTAATTGCAGTGGAAACCATCAAGAAAAGAAAAGGATTGGAATCTGGAAAACTAGTACCTGTAGATTAAGGCTCCCCAAAGGGCCTTGATCTCAAATTTTGGCCACAGATTTTAGCAACCGTGGATGGGTATTGGGGGGTTTTGACCTTATTATGCCTTAGACTGGTTTTTATAGTTGTGTGGTTGACTTTTAACTAGTGCAGCTTGTGAAGGCAGGTTTAGGTCTTAGGCTTTAGAAGTAAAACATGTGTGATCTTGACTCTTCAAAGTCACTATCATTTGTAGCAGTTTTGTCGGTAGGTGAGTAGCTTTTCTTAACACCCACAGGCCTTAGCAAAATGCCAAACAAATGGGGGAGGGGGACTTAGCAAACATGTGCAAGCTATGCTAATTCTGGCAATGATTTGATCAAAGGACAAAGAGGCCTGCCAATATACCCTTTTAGGCACTGTAGGGGAGCTGGGGGTGTTTAGAGGAAGGAACACTGCAGAACAAAGTTGGCTACTACAGCTGTGTTTCTGAGTCCAGAAAGGAGGTCTAGATTTTAAAATTCAAAGGCAGCTACTTTCCCATTGTACTACAGAGCATTATGATGAAAGACTCTAGCTTTAAATTTTTAAACCAGTTCTAGATCAACTACCCATAATTTGGTTCATCTTTTATGTTACTTTGAAGATGGAAATGCGAAAGGAATGAATTTGAATTCATGTAGCTCATCTACAGGGTTGAAGAATCACCCCAAAAGAAATTGTAAAATTTGCTAAATCACCTAAGTTTAGTAGGAGGCCTTAGACATTGGAGCCCCACGTTACAGCTTCTCCCAAAGAATAGTAGATTGCATCAGTAAATAAAGAAAAAGGAAGGAGAGCTTTTATTATTAAAAGAAAATACCATTATCTTGGGATATGGAGAAAAAACATCAATGAAATTATTGTAATCCTGAAGGCTACAAGAGAAATTAAATACCTATGTCTAAAATGCTTGATCTCTAGACATCAAGCCTACTCAGGCAATTCACGGGGAACTGGAATAATTTGCAGAATCAAAACATGTTGGAGTCAAATAAACCAAATAGGGGCAATAAAATATTAAGAAAATTTGTCCAAAACCTGGAAAAAAATCAAAGGGTAGGGTGGAATTTCCTTTCAACATCATACAAAAGCATTGTTTAACAGGCCTGTCCAATTATATTTTAATTTTCTTTGAAAGTTTGTTTGACTTTTCTATTACAATTTGATTAGAGCCCAGATATTTTGAAGTTCCAGGTTAACTAGAATATTTGTTTGATAAAAAAGATAATCACAAAGGTTACAGTTTTATTGCCCTACAGGACATTAATCAATTTGGTATCTATCTTAGGAATCTAATTCTAACTTTTTTTTAAATTATTTTTTAATGCCTATAAAACACCCAGTTCCACAAACATGTCTTCTGTGAGCCAGCTTTACCATCTTATGTGTTCCCTCCATAATGAAGAATTATGAATACCAAAGGAGAAGTAGTCCATTGATATTTGAATGAGAGCCATGTTTTTAACTTTTGAAAAGTATTCTTTAACAGTTTTGGAGGTCACATTGAGAGTCCCACAGAGCCAATTAAACTGTATTGTCTAAAAGTCCAAGTATGTCTTTTCTTGGTTCCCAGAGTGATGAAGTGGCACTACAACTTAACCTGTCCTGACTCTTTCTCCTGATTTTGTGTTTTTGTTTTTATTTGTGTATTTAGCCAAATTTGGTTCAGGGTCTGATTTGTGCATGGCTGATGAATTTTTCCCCATAGATGGCAGCAATAATGGAGAATCTAGTTTTCTCATCTGATCATCAGATGATAGGGATCTATTGTAAGGTGAGAAACAGCAGAGACTTTGGTTAATTAATTTTTTAATTAAATTAATTGGGTTGACAATGGTTAGTAAAATTACATAGGAAAAGGGGGAGAAGGGATGGTAAAAGAGAGTAAAGGGGATCAAATATATGGTGATGGAAGGAGAATTGACTCTGGGTGGTCAGCACACAATGTGATATACAGATAATGTATCACAGAATTTGGTTAATTTATTTTTGTTAGTTTTTCTGTCTACTTATGAGCTCAAATAAATAATATGCCCTCTGAGAAGGAGACCAAACCCTTAAGATCTAGTCTAGTGAGTTTTTGTGTTTATTTTTGTCCATGGCAAAAGTTGTAAAACTGAAGCTAGGGGCTCTCTGTGTATCTACAAGTGAGGTAAGTCTTTACCTCTCAGTGTGTGAATGTGTAATATTTTTCTATTTCTGGAGTGTATTATGAAATTAGATTATAACGTATTTTAATGGAGCCAGGTTTTAATTAGTTTAGAGAGAATAATAACTGCTTACATAAATCTAATATTTCCCAAGAATTCAGAATATTTCCCTAGAAAATAAACTAAACATCTTATACTTTAAATATATTTTTAAGATAATAAAAGTCCTTTTAGTAGAAACTACTAACTGAAATATTTTTATATAAAAATTTGAATTTGTGTAATTAAGGCAAATCTATACTAGTTTGATCATATTTGTTTAAAATAGTCATATTTTCAAAGCCTGATTTTATTAGTGTTAAGTATAATATAAACATATATTTTATTTTTATTAGATTTGTTTCTTCATGAAGAAACTAGTTATTCTGAACTCCCTAAATTCCTTATATTGGCCTATGATCAAATTAGTTAATATGACTCCTACATAATCACTATGGTTGTGAAAATTGTAATACTATGTGTTCAACTAAATTAAAAAATAATTTCCATAAACTTTTACCACATTTTATAATATTTCAGCTTAAAAACCACTTCCAAACTACTTAGTTAACATTAAGTAGGAGTGACATTAAATTAATTGACTAGAGATGTCATCAAAATGGTGGCGTGACGTGAGCCTCTGTAAAGCTCCCCTGGAATTTACAACTAATCGAACAACAATAACTCCACAGAGGACTCCCTGCACAGCAGACAGGCAAGACGAAGAGACCCACTACTGAATTCACCTAAAGCTGGGCGAATCATGTGGCGGGGGGGGGGGGGGGAGAGGAGGGAAGGGAGAAGTGCAGAGACGGAGCCGCGCAGGTGCAGGACGCAGACCTAGCTCAGTGCTCCAAGCTCACTGCATCCCGGAACTATCACAGCTGAGGGAGAGGGAAGAACTCAGACTGCTAGGGCTCCGCTTATGGCCCACAGGGCTGAGGGGGCAGCATATAACAAGACTGAACCCAATGCTCATGGCAGAGACCTCAGAGAAAAGACTGAGGGAAGAAGGCTAAAAGTGGTGGTTTAAGCCCTCACTGCGGAGCAGAGAACGGAAGCCTTAGGCACTGAGACTAGACGTCCCCTCCCTACCCTCCAAGAGCTCGCCTCGACCCCACCTTCCCGGTGCTAGAAGCAGACCAGTAGCAGTGTCAGATCAAAAGAGCAGAATATTTGCTGTTCTGAGAACTATGGACTGCAGACACAGATTCACAGCCCAACGAGTTCTGCCAAAGGGGAGGGAGCTGTGGAAGCAGTACCGGCTGTGGTGGTGGTCACGACCATTGATCTGGGCCACCTCTCACAACTCACCCCACCCCTGGCCCCACCAATCTGGGCAGATACCTGCAGAAGTAAATAGAACTGCCAAAACATACGGGCTCTGAATCTGGTGCAGGAAGAGCTTTGGAACTTCAAAAGCTCTCCGCATACCCACACGGACACTACGACCTGTGACCCAGGTGAACTATTAACAGAGGAGAAGCCCATCTCCCAGGGAATCCCCCCATTGTGTAAGAAGCTGGAATAGTGCAGAGAAAACATAGCACTACCGTGTGTGAGAGAAAAAAAAAGGCTACAGTCAGAGAGAAAATAAAACATTCTACCAACAAGTACTGGAAAACAAAGAAAGTCCTCTTCCTATCAACCTACTGCAGAAGCCACTCCTGTAAATGTCTAGGAAGAGAAATAATAAATCAGTAATTGCCATGAATAACAAAGGAAACAAGACAGCTCAGAAAGAAAGTGAAAATTCTCCAGAAAAGGAACTTAAAAATATGGAAATATGTGACTTAAATGACAGAGAATTCAAGATTGCAGTTCTGAAAAATCTCAACGAGATACAAGAAAACACAGAAAGGCAGTATAATGAACTCAGAAACACAATCAAAGAACAACATGAGCATTTTACAAAAGAGATTGAAATTTTAAAAAAGAACCAAATAGAATTTCTGGAGATTAAGAACTCAATAGAAGAAATTAAGAATGAAATAACCAGCTTAGGTAGTAGAGTTGACCACATGGAAGAAAGAATCAGTGACATCAAAGATAGAAACCTGGAAATTACACAGAAGGAAGAAGAAAGAGACTTGAGACTTAAAAGAAATGAAAACTCTACAAGAACTTTCTGACTCCATCAGAAAGAGCAATAGAAGAATAATGGGCATACCAGAAGGAGAAGAAACAGAGAAGGGAACAGAGAATATATTCAAACAAATTGTTGATAAGAACTTCCCAAACTTGTGGACAGAACTAGATCCTCGAATACAAGAAGCAAATAGAACACCTAAATACCTCAATCCCAACAGGCCTGCTCCAAGGCACATTGTATTGAAGCTGTCTAAAATCAATGGCAAAGAAAGAATCCTCAAGGCAGCCAGGGAAAAGAAGATGGTAACCTACAAAGGAAAGCCCATTAGATTATCATCAGATTTTTCAGCAGAAACTACAAGCCAGGGGGGAGTGGAACAAAATATTCAAACTCTTGAAAGGGAGAAATTATGAGCCAAGAATAATATACCCAGCAAAGATATCCTTTAGATATGAAGGAGGAATAAAGACCTTTCCAGACATACAGAAGCTGAGGGAATTTTCTAATACACGACCTGCACTACAAGAAATACTAAAGGAGCCTATTCAACCACCATCATTAGGGAAAATTTGTGGCAACCAAACATAAAAAGGGGGAGAATAAAGGCCTGAACCGGAATAAATATAGGAATGGAGAAAGTAAGCGTGCTGAAGAAAATGGAATACTCTAAATATCAAACTTTCTTTTACATAAACTTAAGGGTAACCACTCAAAAAAATCCAGAACTGAAACATACACTGTAATAAAAGAAGAAACAGAGGGAAACATCACAGAATACCACCACACAGAAATAACAGACAACAACAAAAAGGCAAAGAAACAATGGAGACACAGCCTTACCAGAAAACTAAAGAGAATGACAGGAAATCCTCACATATCAATAATCACCCTAAATGTAAATGGACTGAACTGACCAATAATAAGTCACAGAGTAGCAGATTGGATCAGAAAACTAAACACAACCATATGAGGTCTCCAAGAGACACATCTCAGCTACAAGGACAAGCATAGACTCAAAGTGAAAGGGTGGAAATTGACACTCCAAGCAAATGGCACCCAGAGAAAATCAGGTGTAGCCATAATGATATCAGATGAAACAGACTTCAAGGTGAAAAAGATAACAAGAAACAAAGATGGACGTTTCATAATGGTAAAGGGGACTATACAACAAGAAGACATAACAGTCATCAATATTTATGCCCCCAATCAGGGAGCACCGAAATATACCAAGCAACTACTAACAGAACTAAAGGGAGAAATTGACCAAAACACAATTATACTACGGGACTTAAATACATCATTGACAGCTATGGATAGATCATTCAAACAGAAAATAAATAACGAAATAGCAGCCGTAAATGACACATTAGATGAAATGGACATAATTGACATATATAGAGCACTTCATCCTAAAACATCAGACTATACATTCTTTTCTAGTGTACCTGGAACATTCTCAAGGATAGACCATATATTGGGACATAAAATCAGCCTCAGCAAATTTAGGAAGATTGAAATCATACCAAGCATATTCTCTGATCACAAGACTTCGAAATTAGATATCAACTGGAAAAAGAAAGCACAAAAAACACACATACATGGAGATTAAACAACATACTTTTAAAGAACGACCGGGTCAAAGAAGAAATTAGAGGAGAGATCAAAAGATACATAGAAACAAATGATAATGAAAATACATCTACCAAAATTTTTGAGATGCAGCGAAAGCAGTTTTAAGAGGGAAATTTATATCTTTACAGGCCTATCTCAAGAAACAAGAAAAATCCCAAATAAATAACCTCACGCTACACCTTAAAGAACTAGAAAAAGAAGAACAAGTGAAACCCAAGGTCAGCAGAAGAAAGGAAATAACAAAAATCAGAGCAGAACTAAATTAAATGGAGAACAAAAAGACAATAGAAAAATTACTGTGACAAAGAGCTGGTTCTTTGAAAAGATTGACAAAATTGACAAACCCTTGGCTAGACTCACTAAGATAAAAAGAGAAGACACTAATTAACAAAATCAGAAATGAAAAAGGGGAAGTTATCATGGACACCACAGAAATACAAAGGATCATCCAAGAATACTATGAAGGACTATATGCCACCAAATTCAATAACCTAGAAGAAATGAACAAGTTCTTAGAAACATATAGCCTTCCTAGGCTGAACCATGAAGAATTGGAAAATCTAAACAGACCGACCACCTGTATCGAAATTGAATCAGTCATCCAAAACCTTCCCAAAAGCAAAAGTCTGGGACCAGATGGCTTCACTAGTGAATTCTACCAAACCTTCAAAGAGGATCTACTACCAATCCTGCTCAAACTCTTCCAAAAAATTGAAGAAGAGAGAGTACTCCCTAACTCATTTTATGAGGACAACATTACCCTGATACCAAAACCTGGTAAGGACAACACAAAAAAACTACAGACCAATATCTCTGATGAATACAAATGCAAAAATCCTAAACAAAATTCTAGCAAATCGAATACAACAATGCATTAAAAAGATTATTCATCACGACCAAGTGGGGTTCAACCCAGGAGCACAAGGATGGTTCAACATCTGCAAATCCATCAATGTGATACATCACATAAACAAAATAGAGAATAAAAATAATATGATTATATCAATTGATGCAGAAAAAGCATTTGACAAGATACAACATCCATTTATGATTAAAACACTTAATAAAATAGGTACAGAAGGAAAATACCTTAACATAATAACGGCCATATATGACAAGCCCTCAGCTAATCTCATAATTAATGGTGAAAAACTGAAGCCCTTTGCTCTACGTTCAGGAACACGACAGGGCTGTCCCCTATCACCTCTGGTTTTCAACATAGTGTAGGAAGTCCTTGCCAGAGCAATCAGGCAAGAGAAAGAAATAAAAGGCATCCAAATTGGGAATGAAGAAGTTAAATTATCACTCTTTGCAGATGACATGATGTTATATATATAAAACCCTAAAAACCCTACCAAAATGCTATTAGAAACAATCAACGAATACAGTAAAGTTGCCGGCTACAAAATCAACGTACAAGTCCATTGCATTCCTATATACTAACAATGAAATCTCAGAAAAAGAAATACAAAAAAAGAATTCTTTTTGCAATTGCAGCAAAAAGAATAAAATACCTAGGAATAAACTTAACCAAGGATGTGAAGGACCTATATGCTGAAAACTATAAGACAGTTTTGAAAGAAATTAAAGAAGACACAAAGAAATGGAAAGACATTCCATGCTCGTGGATTGGAAGAATCAATATATTTAACATGGCCATATTACCCTAAGCAATATACAGATTTAATGCAATCCCCATCAAAATCCCAATGGCATTTTTTAAAGAAATAGAACAAAAAATCATCAGATTTGTTTGGAACCACAAAAGACCCTGAATAGCCAAAGCAATCTTAAGAAAAAAGAACAATACTGGCGATATCACACTCCCTGACTTTAGCTTGTACTACAGGGCTACAATAATCAAAACAGCATTGTATTGGCAGAAAAACAGACACATAGACAAATGGAATAGAATTGAGAACCCAGAAATAAAACCACATAAATATGGACAGATAATTTTTGACAAAGAAGCTAAAAACATACAATGGAGGAAATGCAGCCTCTTCAATAAATGGTGCTGGGAGAATTGGATAGCCACGTGCAAAAGAATGAAACTGGACTGCTACCTGTCACCATGTACCAAAATTAATTCAAAATGGATCAAAGACTTAAGCATAAGACCTGCCACAATAAACTGCATAGAAGAAAACATAGGTACTAAACTTATGGACCTTGGGTTCAAACAGCATTTTATGAAATGACTCCAAAGGCAAGGGAAGTAAAAGCTAAAATAAACGAATGGAACTATATGAAACTTAAAAGCTTCTGCACAACAAAAGAAACCATGGACAAAATAAAGAGGCAACCAACTGAATGGGACAAGGTTTTTGCCAACAGTGCCTCTGATAAGGGGCTAATATCCAAAATATACAAGGAACTCATGCAACTCAATAACAAAAAAACAAACAACCCAATTGAAAAGTGGGCAGACGACCTGAAGAGACATTTCTCCAAAGAGGACATACAAATGGCAAATAGACATATGAAAAAATGCTCAACATCACTAATCATCAGAGAAATGCAAATAAAAACCACAATGAGATAACACCTCACCCCAGTCAGAATGGCTGTCATCAACAAGACAAATAGTAACAAGTGTTGGAGAGACTGTGGAGAAAAAGGAACCCTCATACACTGTTGGTGGGAATGCAGACTGGAGCAGCCATTATGGAAGGCAATGTGGAGGTTCCTCAAAAAATTATGAATAGAATTACCATGTGACCCAGCAATCCCTCTCCTGGGTATCTACCCAAAAAAATCTGAAAACATTTATACATAAAGACACGTGTGCTCCAATGTTCATTGCAGCTTTGTTTACGGTGACCAAGACATGGAAACAACCAAAATGTCCTTCGATGGATGAATGGATACAGAAGTTGTGGTATATATACACAATGGAATACTATTCGGCGGTAAGAAAAGATGATATAGGAACATTTGTGACAACATGGATGGATCTTGAGAGTATGATGCTAAGTGAAATAAGTCAGACAGAAAAAGCAGAGAACCATATGATTTCACTGATATGTGGTATATAAACCCAAAACAACAAAAGAACAAGACAAGCAAATGAGAAACAAAAACTCATAGACACAGACAATAGTTTAGTGGTTACCAGAGGGTAAGTGGGGTGGGGGGTGGGAGATGAGGGTAAGGGGGATCAAATATATGGTGATGGAAGGAGAACTGACTCTGGGTGGTGAACACACAATGGGATTTATAGATGATGTAATACAGAATTGTACACCTGAAATCTATGTAATTTTACTAACAATTGTCACCCCAATAAATTAAAAAAAAAATTAGTTGACTAATCTTTGTACACCTGAATAATTTCTAAGATAGAATACTAAAACATTGATCATAATGTATATCATAATCTTTATATCTTTGTGTCTTATTTTTAGTTATGGGATGACTATACCTTTGAGTCGTGTTAATGAATATATTCATTCCTGCTGCTTTAGAAAGATAAAATGGATGTGTGTGAATCCAGGCTGTTGTAACAAATGCTCATAAGTCATTCCCTTACAACTCTGTTAAAATACTTGCCAGTGGACAAATAATTATCAATCACCCACCTCCCAGTTTTTTCCTATAAAAGCAGAACTTAGTTAATTGAGTTACAAGTTATAGTTAGTTAACAGGGGTGATTAATACTATATTAGCAAAGACAGTGGCAGGAAAATACCACTGCATTTGCAGAGCGAATGTGTTTTTGTTTATCAGGAAAAACACAGGAGACTCAGGGAAGAACTTAAGCTGTAGGTCAATTCCAAAGTCCATCTACTACCATGTTTCCCCAAAAATAAGACTGGGTCTTATATTATTTTTTTTTATTTCATAAACATGATTTTTTAATATTTTTTAATAACAATTTTTTTTTTTATTAGTTGCAGGTGCACAAAACAATGTAATAGTTAAACTCCAAAAGACGCATTAGGGCTTATGTTCAGGGGAGGTCATCCTGAAAAATTATGGTAGGGCTTATTTTCCAGTTAGGTCTTATTTTCGGGAAAACATGGTAGCAGAATTCCTTCTGGCTCCACAGTCATCAGCCTTTTGTTCTGGTTAAGCCTTCAACGGATTGGATGCAGCTCACCTATATTATGGAGAACAATCTGCTTGAATCAAAGTCTACCAATTTAAATGTTAACCTCATCCAAAAACTGTCTCACAGAAACATCCAGAATAGTTTAACCAATTATCTGGACACGTTGGCCCAGCCAAGTCAACACATAAAATTCATCATTACACTATTTTTTCTAAGGCGCCTATGACCCTATCTTAATCAAGCCACCAAATCGACTTTGAGAACTCTTCTGAATTGATTTTCCTAAAATCATATCCCAATTATTTTAAGTACAATTTTTTATACCCAAATTTACTTTTGGATTTTCCCAGAAAGCCCTGGACAATCACAAAGATTTGTTCTTTCATGTTATATAAAGACAAATACTAGAAGTGATTAGGTATACTTGGTATACTCTGTACTTTTTAATCTGCTCAGTGATATTCTCAGAACTGCATGGGAAGAGTTGTTAAACCAAAGCATAATTTTATGTAGGTAAAATGTCATTAATATAAATGTTTCAGAGATTGGACAGTTTATAAATTGAAAGTACCTGGAGATTTATTAATGCCTTCACTCTCTATAATATGTTCTTACTCTCAGGAGAAACATTGGTCATAACTTTATGAAATAGTTATGTATTGTCCCTCAATAGAGAATTTTGTTCTCCTCCATGTGGATATTATTGATGACTGTAATAAGTTAACTACACAAGCCATGATTAATTTAATTTCATCCACAAATATTTTCTGCTTTCCTCTGATGCTTATGTGAAGGCTCGCAGCCTTGGTTGTGTTCAGCAAAGGACAATCTCAGTCTCATGCAGAGGACTCTACCAAGTGCTTTTAACTACTGATATCTCAAGGAGGATAGATTCATAAGTATGGACTTCAATGTTTAGACAATTGTCAGACCATACTATGTAACTGAGGAGGGGTTTCCAGGAGTCTTTTTAGTTAAAAAACTGAGGAATTCAAGAACTCAGACTGCTAACCAAACTCCAGCAGCACAAGAATTAATTTCATGGACAGAATAAACTGATGAGGGATATTGAGTTATCATTATTTATTTTGCAGATTATTTAGCTCTTAATGTTCAACATTCTGCTGGAAATAATGAGGAAGATCCTTTCTTTCCCTTCATAATCTACCTCAAACTTTCAATTTAGTAAACTGTTTTTGCAAATTAAAATTAAACATGTGTTTAAATGGTATCTGATTGTCACTGACCACTCAGAATTCAGAAAAAATTTGAAGCTTTGCTGCCATACAGTCTCTGTTACAACTACTCAATTCTGATGACTATATCTAAATAAATATAGTGATAAGTATATATAAATACTAACACAGCCATAGATGATATGCAAATGAATGAAAATGGTTGTGTTCCGATAAAATTTTGTTTACAATAATAGCTGATGGGACTAGTTCGACCCAGTGGACTGTGATTTGTCAACACCTGATCTAAAGCATCCTGAAATTTCTCTATTTGCTGCCCTTGATTCTTCCATTTCTAACCTAATTTTTTTTTAATTTATTGGGGTGACAATTGTTAGTAAAGTTACATAGATTTCAGGTGTACAATTCTGTATTACATCATCTATAAATCCCATTGTGTGTCCACCAACCAGAGTCAGTTCTCCTTCCATCACCATATATTTGATCCCCTTTACCCTCATCTCCCATCCCCTTCCCCCCTTACCCTCTGGTAACCACTAAACTATTGTCTGTGTCTATGAGTTTTTATTTCTCATTTGTCTTGTTCTTTTGATGTTTTAGGTTTATATACCACATATCAGTGAAATCATATGGTTCTCTGCTTTTTCTGTCTGACTTATTTCGCTTAGCGTCATACTCTCAAGATCTATCCATGTTGTCACAAATGTTCCAATATCATCTTTTCTTACCACCGAATAGTATTCCATTGTGTATATATACCACAACTTCTTTATCCATTCATCCATCGAAGGACATTTTGGTTGTTTCCATGTGTTGGCCACCGTAAACAAAGCTGCAATGAACATTGGAGCACACGTGTCTTTACGTATAAATGTTTTCAGACTTTTGGGTAGATACCCAAAAGAGGTATTGCTGGGTCATATGGTAATTCTATTCATAATTTTTTGAGAAACCTCCACACTGCTTCCATAATGGCTGCTCCAGTCTGCATTCCCACCAACAGTGTATGAGGGTTCCTTTTTCTCCACAGCCTCTCCAACACTTGTTACTATTTGTCTTGTTGTTTAATCTCCATGAATTTGTGTTTTTTCCTGCTTTCCTTTTGCAGTTGATATCCAATTTCAAAGCCTTGTGATCAGAGAATATGCTTGGTATGATTTCAATCTTCTTAAATTTGCTGAGGCTGATTTTATGTCCCAATATGTGGTCTATCCTTGAGAATGTTCCATGTACACTAGAAAAAAAAAGTGCATAGTCTGATGTTTTAGGATGAAGTGCTCTATATATGTCAATTATATCCATTTCATCTAATGTGTCATTTAGGGCTGCTATTTCGTTATTTTCTGTTTGGATGATCTATCCATAGCTGTCAACAATGTATTTAAGTCCCCTACTGTAATTGTGTTTTGGTCAATTTCTCCCATTAATTCTGTTAGTAGTTGCTTGGTATATTTCGGTGCTCCCTGATTGGGGGCATAAATATTGATGACTGCTATGTCTTCTTGTTGTATAGTCCCCTTTACCATTATGAAACGTCCATCTTTGTTTCTTGTTATCTTTTTCACCCTGAAGTCTGTTTCATCTGATATTATTATGGCTACACCTGATTTTCTCTGGGTACCATTTGCTTGGAGTGTCAATTTCCACCCTTTCACTTTGAGTCTATGCTCGTCCTTGTAGCTGAGATGTGTCTCTTGGAGACTGCATATGGTTGGGTTTAGTTTTTTGATCTAATCTGCTACTCTGTGCCTTTTTATTGGTGAGTCAGTCCATTTACATTCAGGGTGAATATTGATATGTGAGGATTTCCTGTCATTCTATCTTTAGTTTTCTGGTAAGGCTGTGTCTCCATTGTTTCTTTGCCTTTGTGTTGTTGTCTATTATTTCTGTGTGGTGGTATTCTATGATGTTTCCCTCTGTTTCTTCTTTTATTACAGTATATATTTCAGTTCTGGATTTTTTTGAGTGGTTAACCTTAAATTTATGTAAAAGAAAGTTTGATATTTAGAGTATTCCATTTTCTTCAGCACGCTTACTTTCTCCATTCCTATATTTATTCCGGTTCAGGCCTTTATTCTCCCCCTTTTTATGTTTTGGTTACCACAAATTGTCACTGTTGATTTTGGTCGAATAGCCTCCTTTAGTATTTCTTGTAGTGCAGGTCGTGTATTAGAAAATTCCCTCAGCTTCTGTATGTCTGGAAAGGTCTTTATTCCTCCTTCATATCTAAAGGATATCTTTGCTGGGTATATTATTCTTGGCTCATAATTTCTCTCTTTCAAGAGTTTGAATATTTGGTTCCACTCTCCCCTGGCTTGTAGTTTCTGCTGAAAAATCTGATGATAATCTAATGGGCTTTCCTTTGTAGGTTACCATCTTCTTTACCCTGGCTGCCTTGACGATCCTTTCTTTGTCGTTGATTTTAGACAGCTTCAATACAATGTGGCTTGGAGAAGGCCTGTGGGATTGAGGTAATTAGGTGTTCTATTTGCTTCTTGGATTAGAGGATCCAGTTCTGTCCACAAGTTTGGGAAGTTCTGATTGACAATTTGTTTGAATATATTCTCTGTTCCCTTCCCTCTTTCTTCTCCTTCTGGTATGTCCATTATTCTTATATTGCTCTTTCTTATGGAGTCAGAATGTTCTTGTAGAGTTCTTTCATTTCTTTTAAGTCTCAAGTCTCTTTCTTCTTCCATCTGTGTAATTTCCAGGTTTCTGTCGTCGATGTCACTGATTCTTTCTTCCATCTGGTGAACTCTACTACCTAAGCTGGTTATTTCATTCTTAATTTGTTCTATTGAGTTCTTAATCTCCAGAAATTCTATTTGGTTCTTTTTTAAAATTTCAGTCTCTTTCGTAAAATGCTCATGTTGTTCTTTGATTGTGTTTCTGAGTTCATTAAACTGCCTTTTTGTGTTTTCCTGCATCTCGTTGAGTTTTTTTCAGAACTGCAATCTTGAATTCTCTGTCATTTAAGTCACATATTTCCATATCTTTAAGTTCCTATTCTGGAGAATTTTCACTTCTTTCTGAGCTGTCTTGTTGCCTTGGATATTCATGGCAATTACTGATTTATTATTTCTCTTCCTAGACATCTACAGGAGTGGCTTCTGCAACAGGTTGATAGGAAGAGGTCTTTCCTTTTTTTCCAGTACTTGTTGGTAGAACGTTTTATTTTCTCTCCGACTGCAGCCTTTTTTTCTCTCTCACACGGTAGTGCTATGTTTTCTCTGCACTATTCCAGCTTCTCACACAATGGGGGGATTCCCTGGGAGACGGGCTTCTCCTCTCTTAATAATTCGCCTGGGTCACAGGGCGCAGTTTCCGTGTGGGTATGAGGAGAGCTTTTGAAGTTCCAAAGCTCTTCCTGCACCAGATTCAGAGCCCGTATGTTTTGGCAGTTCTATTTACTCCTTCAGGGATCCTCCCAGATAGGTGGGACCAGGGACGGCGTGAGTTGTGAGAGGTGGCCCAGAACAATAGCGACGACCACCACCACAGTTTGTCCTGCTTCCACAGCTCCTTCCCCTTTGCCGGAACTAGTTGGTCTGTGAATCTGTGTCTGCGGTCCACAGTTCTCAGAACAGCAAATATTCTGTTCTTTTGATCTGACACTGCTACTGTTCTGCTTCTAGCATGGGCAGGTGGGGGCAGGGTGAGCTCTGGGAGGGTAGGGACGGAGCAGCTAGTCTCAGCACCTAAGGCTTCTGTTCTCTGTGGCAGGGAGGGCTTAAACCACCATTTTCAGCCTTCTTCCCTAAGTCTTTTCTCCGAGGTCTCTGCCATGAGCGTTGGGTTCAGCCGTGTTATATGCTGTCCCCTCAACCCTGTGGGGCATAAATGGAGCCCTAGCATTTTGAGTTCTTCCCTGTCAAGCACCTGCAGTAGTTCCGGGATGCAGCGAGCTTGGAGCACTGAGCTAGGTCTGTGTTCTGTGCCCGTGTGGCTCCGTCTCCACACTTCTCCCTTCCCTCCTCACCCCCCACCCCCATCATGCAATTCGCCCACCTTTAGGTGAATTCAGTAGTGGGCCTCTTCATCTTATCTGTCTGCTGTTCAGGGAGTCCTTTTTGGAGTATAGTCATTCGATTAGTTAATTCCAGGGGAGATTTACAGAGGCTCACCTCATGCCGCCATTTTGATCTATCACTTCCATTTCTAACCTAATTTATAGCTCTAAAGTATATCAGGCACAAGCTTGTTTTCTTTCTTTGTCTTTTCTTTTTTGTTTTTTCTTTTTGGCTTCTTGGCAGTATTTATTGTAACATTGTGATAACTCAAATTCAAAGATTTCTGGGCATAATAGAAAAGACACATCCATCAAAGTTCTGAGGGACTAAATGCCTATGTCTTGTTTTTTGTTTGTTTGTTTGTTTTTTAGTTTCAGGAAAAAAACTAAGGGTTGATTGATGGGAGGCCGGTGGGGATGAGGCAGAAGGTGAGTGGAATAGAACGCACAAATTGGTAACCACAACATTGCCATGGGGATACGAAAGACAGTTTGGGGAATATAATCTATAGTATAGTAAAGATTTTGTAGGGTATCCAATGGACACTTGTCTTAGTAGAGAGTCCACTTCATGGAAAGTGTAGATGCCTGAGCACTGCACAGTACACCTGAAGCTGAAGCTGAATAAGAATGAATGTCAACTATAATTTAACATATACGTAGTCACTGGATGTGGAGTACAGGCACAAGCTTTCTTCAGTGAATCTTTCTTAGGGTCTTTGGATTGGTGAAGCTTTTCTTTCACCTCTGTCTAAGTGGATTTCTTTCTCTCCAGTGTGATAGAGGTTAATAGGTGTCAACCATCTTCCACCCAAGTTGGAATTAAGAGAGAAATACAGGAGTGAGACAAGTGAGGATCAAAATGACAGTTTTATTACAGATCAAATCTACTTTAGAGAATGTAGCTGAGGTTTGCAGTCAAGTGGACATGCTAATACTTCATTCTGACTTAGGCAGACTTACTTACTTAATCACAAGCACATCTGGACACAGGCCTCTCCATGTGGGCCTATCCCTATGAAAGTTAGAATGCAAGTAGCAAGAGTATATACATTCTTCAGAAACTTCTCAGGAAAGGAGTAAGCAGGGGGCTGATTAACACATGCCTAGGTTAATCTCCCAAATTCTCAATCAGAAAAATAATTATTCTCACCATGGGGAGGTTTGAGTTAGTAGATTCAGGGACAAAGAGTATTTCTGTACTAGAGGTTTATCCACAATAAAATATTAACCAAGGGGGAAAAGACAAGGTTTCTTTTAATCCCTCAATAACATTTGATCCTTTTATTCTCTTCACCAAAATAGTCAGTGACCACTCATTCCTTAGAATACCAATTCTAACATCTCAGTCTGAGATTAAAGATGCTTAGCTATCTGTTTCTAAACTGCCACTGTCATCTTATTATTAGTTACCACGTAGTAGGATTCTGGCCAGATGAGTCTACTGATTGTCTCTAAAAGATGATGTTCATACTCCTGCCACCTTTCTTTCCTATGCCATTGCTTCCACCTGGAATGCACTCCCTAGTTTTCTTGTTTGAGTCATATCTATCTTTTAGGGTCTGCTCCAGCATCTGTGAAAACTACCCTGATCACTTGAGTTCGCAATGACCTCTTTGCCCTTGAATTCCTGAAGCCCTTAGTGTCTATACCACTCATTAGGTATTTCCAGTTTGTGTTGCCAGTAAATTTTGTACAGTTCTATCTCCAAATTTAGATTTTCAGTTCCTTGAAGTACAGCAGTATTTAGTAGGATTTTTTTGTTTTCTCAAGCCAACTAGCACAGTGATTTCACATAATGTAGGTGTTCGGATGTTTGCTCATAGATTATAATGACTTGTTAAAATGACCTGTTAAATGCTTACAAATGCTTAGAATTCATCACTAATCCAAACTACTCCCATCAGTAAAAATTAATGGCGACTTGCTCTATTTATAATAAGTCTCCAGGAAATGTCATGTGTTTTGTGTTGCTATTGACCCAGAACCATGAAAAGAGTGTTTAGCTTGGTTGTTCCCAGTGCTGTGGAAATGAGGGTTTGCTGTGTTTCCTGACCACATCCTTCTCGTGAATGGCTCAGATATTAAGGTTATTTGCTTCCAGAGATAGAAACCGAGTAGTATTTATAGTATCCTTTCTCCTTCAAGAAAATCTGAAAAATCATCTTCTGTAATAATACCAAAGTAATTTGGAAGTGTCAGAACACTTGTATGGATATTGTAAGTCCTTTGAAATAATACTGTTCCATAAAACATTAATGTTAATCAGTCAAGGCAATTTTTTTTATATCAGTAGTTGTATACAAATGTGATTCGATGCTGGTAAAAGAGCATTAGAAATGTGAAGTGAATTTTGGGTTATCACAGTATTAGGAGGGGATGCTACTGCTGGTTAGTGTGCAACGGCCAGGGGTGCTAGATATCCTGCAGTGCAGAGAACATTTCCACACAACTGAAAATTACCACATATTCCACATGGTTTTTAAATGTCCCTCCAGACAGTCATGTGGGTGAAAATCTATTTATAATTATCTGAGCCTAATACTTAATACCATTTACATATAAACAGTTAGGATCTAATTTTTGTATAGTGTTAAAACACGGTTTTGTGAAGTTTGAATTATCTATAAATATAACTGCTATGTAAATTGGGAGAATGACATTTTGTCTTATATGGAAATTCAACAAACTTCGTTAATCATTCTGAAAAGTCATATTGCCAGTGGCAGTACCACTTATGGCATTTGAATACACATTGCAACACACTCATCAGACATAGAACCATCATCTCAAATATTTCCTCCACAAAACATTTTCTAAAATCCTCTTTTGTTCAGATATATTCAACCCACCACTCAACCTGGATCTCTTCAACACTAAAAGCATGCTCAACTTACTAACTTGGGCTACAATTTTTGTTTACATGTTTATGTCTCAGCTTTTATTTATTCTTATATCTTTAAAATCTTACAGAATACCCAATACAGGAGACACTTTATAAATGTTTAGTGAATATATTCATTCATTCTTGCATTTGTTTTATAAGAAATATTTCTTTAGCATTGACAATGGGCAAAACAGGGCTAAATGATAGAAATATTTTTGGGGGTAAATCAGATATGGTCTCTGACCTCATGGAGCTTAACCTCCAATCAGAGAGAGAAAAAATTATTAATTATGCAATTTTTAACCTTGGTAGAATTGTATAAATGTTACTGTTGATAAGTACAAGGTGCTATGAGAGTGGATAAATGGGAGAAGCAGGTTTAGGCTAGAAGAGAAATAGGAAATGATATTGAAGTATATCAGCCATCTATCACTACATAACAAATCAACCCCAAACTTAGTGGCTTAACACAACCACCATTTTTTATTGCTCACAAGTCTATGGATCAATTGAAAAGTTTTGTTGATCTGACCCAGGATCGGATCTCAGCTAGGCTTGCTCGTGAGTTTGTGGTCCGTTACAGGTTGGCTGGGATTGGCTGGTCTGGGATGGCCTTAGCTGGGATCCTCCAGGAGGTCAGACCAGGTTTGTTCACAGGGTGACAGTGGGGTTCTAAGACAGCAAGCAGAAGCCTGCAGTATGGGCTGAGGCTCAGGCTCAGAACTGGCACCACTTCCCTCCTCCTGGCCAAAGTATGTCACAAGGCCAGTGCAGATGCAAGGGGTAGAAAAAGAGAATCTCTCCCTCCATGGGAAGAGCTGCAGAGTCACATGGCAAAACATGCAGATCCAGGAGGTGTAGAAAATTGTACTATTTTTATAATCAGCTGCTCTAAGTTAAGATTGAAAGAGTAATACGAGTCAACCAGGCAAATAGGGAAGAGAATTGTGGTCAGCATATAAAAACCCTGAAGCAGGAAAAAGCATGGAACATTCCTGAAAGTCAAGAAAGCCAGAGGCAGTGTGCTGAGAGGCAGTGTGCTGAGAGGGAGAGGAGAGCTGTGTAAAAGGCGGCCGGTAAGGGGAGGGGATGGATGTTGCAGAGCCATGCGGTGTAGCCATGTTGAATTAGGGCCTTTCTCCAGGAAAATGTTTTACGCAGGAAAGGGACATGATCAGAATTTACATATATATATATATATATATATATATATATATATATATATATGTATGTATATATATATGTGTGTATATATATATATACATACATATATATATATATATATATATATATAGAGAGAGAGAGAGAGAGAGAGAGAGAGAGAGAGAGAGAAAGCCAGAGATATAGATACAGACAGATATAGGTTTGTGGATATATAGATATAGGTATAGATATACATATAGATATAAGTATAGATATAGATAAATACACATACACATACATACACATACACATACACATACACATACACATACATATACATATACACATAGATGTCTTATGCCTGGACCACATCTCAGACAAGTTAAATTAGTATCTCTGGGACTAGGCACCTATGGTAGTGAAATTTTCTCAGGTGCTACCAATGTGCAGCCAAGGTTGAAACTCTCTGTATTAGAGAGAAGCATGATTTAGGAAGTTATTATTCCCTATTGCCCAGCTGAGAGGTGACAGTAGCTTAAATTAATATGCTTACTTAATGAATGCATGAATGAGTGAATGAATGAAATTAAACCTCAAATGAGAGGTTTACGATCTACAGTAAAACGCCTTGTTTCAAATCACCACTTCAGCATGTACTAGCTGGGTGACTTGAGGCACTTTACCTACCATCCTTGAGCCTCGGCGTCTTCATTGCCATAATGAGGATAGAAATAATTCCTACCTTCGCAGTGCGTTAGGAGAGCTAATAATGAAGTAGTCCTCGCAGAGCACTGAATATCATGCCAGGCAAATGGTGGGCACTCAATGAACATTAGCTACTGTTGCTGTTAAAAGGATGATATCTGCAACAGCACATTGTCTCCTGCAGTAACGCCTTGATTCCCTTTTGTCTCCCAAAGGAAACTCGGTTCTAATCACATTTATGCTCTATAGCCATGACTTTGCTCATGTGGTTGCGATTAAGCCCCAGCCGGAGTGGGGATCAGATAGTGCTTGTTTCTGCTTGGCGTGTCGCGGGCCGCACCTCCTCGGATCTGTCTAATGCTATGTCATCTGGCTTCGACTCATCTGGAGGAGGACAGGGAGAAGCCAGACAGCCGTGAATCTTGCTGTCTGCTCGCAAATGTTCGCCGTCAAGGGAGGACTGAGAGGAGCGCCTGTCAGGGGAAATGTATACCTCAGTAGCAAGGGCGGATGCCCTTTGGCTGCACCAGAGCCCAGGGTCAGCTAAAATCCTTCCGGAGACACAGGGCCCAGTCGGGCCTGGCTTTACCACAACCTCCTATGCAAGACAATGAGCAAAGGGTAAAGGAGGGCATTATAGCCCGAACCAGAGCCGTTTCTGTGTGTGTGTGTGTGTGTGTGTGTGTGGAGCTCAGTTCACAAACTAGAGGTAGTCTTGCATCGTTATACATAAAGAACTGTTGTGACTAAATTACATATTTTATGGCAGCCTAGAAAGAAGACGGAACACTAAGATATCAGAATGGTAATGGTGATTGTCGCTAAGTGGTGAGATTAATGATGTTTTAATTTTCTTCACCCTTTACCACATGTTCTCAATTTTTGCCAATAAGCCTATATTTTAATGATCAGAAAAAAAGTGGAAATTTAAAAATCAAATGGTAAGTATGTTGCGAGTCTCTCCAACAGGTTCTTAGTGAACTAATGAATTGCTTGTGATAATTCTGTGGTACAGTTCTGGAGAAAAAAGGTTTCATTTAGAACCAATCTCACTTTAGTCCACTTAGGTGTATTACATAAATACATGATCCTAACAGAGCAGACCCAGAGTTTCCCCTGCCTTTCGCCTTATAATACCTCCTTTCCTTCAGCTCTTGCCACTCAATATTTTCATCACCCATTCCTTAGGCTCAACAATAGTTTATGGTGTAAGGGGTGGGTTGAATCTAAATCAGGTACTTCCTAGTAGTGTAACTTTGACTGGGTCACTCAGCTCAAACTCATCATCTGTAAAATAAGGATAAAAGTAGTATCTGTATCAAAGGATTTTTGTGACAATTAAATGAAATACAACATGTATTATCATACTTAACATAATGCCTGACATACATTTAAAGAAATGAGATTATCATTAGTCCAGTCTCTCTAGCTACAATACACTTGATGTTGACCATAATCTCTGGGCTCTGGTCCTTTGCCTGATATGAAATATAAGCAGGATATAAAAAGGAAGTCAAATAATGGAAACAGGCCACTGTTTTTGAGGACTATGAGTAAAGAGGGCATTGCCCAAAATATCTCTCCACCTGATAAGATGCCTTTGCCTGAAATTGATGGTAGTTAAGAGCAGACCTTTGAGGACAGACCTTGGTGGGCAACCTCTCTCCCCTACTTGTAAATGCCAGACTTGGGCAAGCTGCTTTCTGAGAGTGTTCCATCTCTCACGGGGTAACAATACCCATGCATTGAGGCCTCCCTCACTCCTTTCAAGCGCTGATCACACAGCAACTTACTGGAAGGCCTTCTCTGATCACCTTGAATAAAACAGAGGCTCCTCTCCATCCCCCACACATGCACACACTGGATCCCCCAACCTCCAACTCTGCTCAACTTCTCTCCAGTATTCTTATCTCCACCTGAAATTTCACACGTATTTATTTGTCAGTCTCCTTTCAAAACGTAAGTGCCACTAGAGCAGGGTGTTGCTACTCTCATACCGGCACATAGTAGGTACTCTGTAGGTACTTGTTAAATGAATAAGTAAGTAAATGACTGGATTAATTAACTAGTATTTCATGGAAAAGCAGAGTCCTTGGGAAAGAAGGTTAGATGAACACCACAGCTTGATGCGGTAAGAAGGCCTAAGACTAGCCTCAAGCTCAGCAATTAATTACTCACTGACATGACACTGGGCTAGTAAATCCTCTCTGAACCTCGATTTCCCAGTCTCTGAAACAGAGACAATACTATACTTATCTCAAACAGCTAGGTGGAGGGTAAATCTCAATTGTGGAAATAAGTCTGCTTTGAACAATGTAAATCACCATATAAAAATGAGATGTTAGTATCATTTTTTAAGTAGCTCAGCAGTTTGTTTCCTGAGTGACACCCTAAAAAGAAAAATCTTGCAGTCAGAATGGGACAAAGCAGAATGCTTCATTTGAGATCACTGTCTGATTTTAAACCTGTTGCCCCTACCAGACTCACCCAACACTACCTCACAGGCGTGGCCTAATCTCACAGCTGCCCAGCACTTCTGGGAGCACAGCTCTGGAGCTCTCCAGTCTGCCTTTGCGAGCAACATGCCTTTGGCATATCCACCCCTGGAACCAGCCCAGGCTTAGTAATGGGATACTGAGCTTGTCGCTGGGCGAAGGAGAGTTTGCGTCAGGAGTTGTCGCTTTCTGGTGGTTGCCTGGTGACCCTGATGGAAAATGAGCTGTGGGGACCATACCACAGAAACCACTCCCTCAGCTGGCGGGCTCATCGGAAAGCCCAAGTGCCATGGGAGGGGGAGGACGCTGCCTCCACCAGAGTTGTCACTGAGGCGCATTTGTGTAGGTGGTGGCAGAGATAGGCACAGAAGTGCAGAGCAGAGGGAGGGCTTGGGGCATGGTGTGGCTCTCCTCTCAGCATGAGTTGTTGCTCGTAAAGGAAGGGTGGGCCCAGCACAGTCATTAAGGCTGGTTCCCATCCTGGTTTTAGGGAAAAGCACACACAACACACACAAACTCCCATCGGTGGTGAACACCCCACAGCTCCAAAAACATGAGGATGAGTTCTGAAGTTTTTATGAAGTGCTCACTCAGACTCTGTGCATTGACAATTACAGTAACCATAGAGTGAAGACTGGGGACACTCGGGTGAAATGACCTGCCCAAGAGAAACTGCCCACCCAGGGCAGGAGGCAGCTTTCTCACTGTGTGGCCCATAGGAAAGAACTTTAAGAGAAGAGTGAACACTTGTTGATTGTGAAAATATATGGTGAGCTCCATTGATGGGAAAAGAAATTACATAGTCCATTTAGAAGAGATTCAGCCACAGATCCAAGGTTGCCGAAATGCCAACTTATCAAAAGTGTGCAGAGGCCCTACTATGTGTGAGGCAATCTATTATGCTCTCTCTCATCCATGTCTCATATAACGCCAAGATTATTTTGATAACATTTGTAGGTATTGAAAGTCTTGTTTTAGAGATGAAGAAATTGAGGCTCGGAGAGATTGAACAGTTTGTCTGAGGTGACACAGTTAGAGAGTCACCTAAGTAGAGAGTTAGGATTTAATACTTGCTCTATCTGATTTTAAGTCTAACATTCCTTCTCCTAACATTCCACCACCAATTCTTGCTCGTTTCTATTCTCCTTCACCCAACCTCTGACAAGTAATACTCCCCTCTCCAATACTGACTTATTATGACCTCAATGAATCAAGAACTAATTTCATTGATTTATTCATTCATTTAGACAACAACTATTTATTGAGTAGCTACCAAATTTCAAGCATCAAGCTAAGCCCTGGGGATGCCACAGAGAACTTACAGATATGCCCCCAATTCTCAAGGAGCATCAATATATTTATTTATTCCTTGAAAAGGAAGTGTACAGACTTGCAATACACAGCAAATGTCCACCTTTGCAGTGTCCTGCATTACTGCTCCTGCTATATTTAGTAAGAAACACAATCTTCCCTTTATTCCATTCTCCTTTATTCAAATAACTGCCTAGGAAGAATGTCAGTAATCTTTCCAATCATGCTGGTAATTAGTGTCTGTTCAATGAAAGATTATGAAGTTATGAAAAATAACAAGTAATATTGTCTTCATGTGCATATATATACATATATATATATATATATATATATATATATATATATACACACACACACACACACATATATTCAGGGTGTAAAAAGATTTTGCTGAAAGTATTTCAATGAATTTGTTACCAGCAGTTACATAATGGTCTGAGTGCAATGAAAGATGGCTGAGGCCACAGCTGAGATCAATCCCATTCATGAGCGAGTGAGTCTGCGAGACCCTGCCAGAAGTTCCACCTTCTTCCCTGTCTGAGAATTTGGAGCAGTCCTCAGGTTTCTGGGTGCTTCAGTTCATCTGTACTTGGCTGAAGACAATTTCCTGTTTCTAAGAAAAGACCGCTGGGATGTCTTAGGAGGTCCTTTGAACAGCAAGTCCAGCTGACCTAGGCCTGGCCTGGCCCAGGGTAACACCAGGGAGCAGGGAAGCTACCAGGGGAGCGTTGGTTCTCATTAACCCACTCCAGTCTGAAGGTGTTCTGGGACTCACAGAATGAGGTTATTACAAATATCTGCCAGACTGGCTGAAAAATGAAGAGAAGTTTATGACGGGACCATTATGCCTGAGCTATTCAAAGCACATCTGGATTCGCTGAGCCTAAACCAAAAGATATGACATGACAGTGACCACAGAAAGGTACCTGTGTGTATAACACCTTCAAGCACTGGCAACGATCTGCCCTCCCCATCTGCTGCTCCAGCCTCTCCAGCCCTGTCTCCTTTCCAACTCGGGAGTCCTACAGATCACTTTTCCAATGCTATCACATGCTGTTACCATGGAGGCAGCTGTTATGGCAAAACAGAACTGTCCGATCCTCATCCCATGGCTCCCAACCTGCGGCAGAATGTGGAGGGAAGCCATTCTGTAACCACAGGCCTCAGTGGAGTGTTCTGGGTACCAACACAAACAGAACTGCTGGGACACAATGTGGTGAGAATGGAGGTCCTGTGACTGAGACTGAAAAACCCACGGGAGGGTGGAGCAGAGGCCGGCCATCCAGATTGTGATGTGAATAACAGCTGCCTGGCCTCTCCCCACCACCAACCCCAACCCCGCCCAAAATGGACTCTTCTTCCCACTTCATCCGGCTCCCTCCAGCTATTGGTTAGCCACAACTAACAGCATTACTTGCAACAGCTTACAAAGGCATTTGATGGGAGAAAGAATATCCTGAAGGTTTATGAACATAGACTCTGGAAGCAGAGCCCCCTCATTCAAATCCTGTCTCCACCACTCACGAGCAGTATGGCCTCACAAAAACCACTCAGATACCCTAAAACCTCAGTTTCCCAGTTAAGATAATAACGTATTATTCCTCATTGTGTTGGTATGATAATCAATTGTGATAATGTAGGTAGCTTCCTTTTTATAGCTCCCCTGATTTCCATTCTTGCCTCATTCTAATTCTTATCAACCAATAGCCAGAGTTCTTATTAAAATATGAATCAGATCACATTGCTTCCCTTCTGAAACCTTCCAATGGCTTCCACTAGGAATGAGATTCTTGCCATGGCCCAAAGACCACACCTGCTGGCAGCCCCATACAGCTCATCTTGTGCCCCAGTCCCAATCATGGATCTGCTCCAATCACCCCAGCCCTCTTTCTGGTCCTCAAGTTTGCGTCTGTCTTAGGACCTCCACAGTTGCTCTCCTCTCTACCAAGAACATCCACACCCCCGCCCCTCATAAGTGTGGCTTCTTTTCACCTCTTCCGACCTCAGCACAGAGATCACCTCCTCAGACGGCAATCATCTACATAACACTGCTGTGTTCCCACCCCCAAAGGCTCTCTGTCTCGTTTTCTGGATTTACTTCAAAATATCATTAATGTCTGAAATTATCTTCATTAATTTCATGTAATTGTTTATTGTCTGTCTTCCCCAGCAGAAAGTAAGCCCAGGACAGCAAGGATCTTATTTTCAACTGCCTTGCCAGTTCCTAGAACAGTGCCTGGCACATAGTAGTCACTGAATAAATATTTGTTTAATGAAAATAATTAACAATATTTAATGCACTATCTGTTAAATAAATATTAACTGCTTACATTATTAACTGATAACATACGAAGATATATCATTAACTAATAACATACTACCTTTTTTGGGTAGTAATTACAGTCACCTCTCATGGGAACAGTCCATTACAGTTTTATGGGATGTTTTGACATTCATAGCTCACTAGAGTCTTACAGTTAGCCTACAAGAAAGCAAGCATTACTTTTGCATGTAGATCGGGTTTAAGGAGACTTGACAACTTGCTAGACACAAAACCAGGCCTTCAAACTCCAAGACAGAGGCTCTTTCAATCACCCATATGACCAGCCTTCAGATAACATCAAGTTTCAAACCAGGAAACAATTATGCCCATCTTCTTCTGGAGGCCTGTCATGCAGAGTGTCCTGCGGGGTCTCAGCTCCCACTCCCCACACAAGAACGCAGGATATGGTGAGGCCAAAAAGGAACACCCACGGAGCCATAGATAAGGGAGTCATACCACTATAGTCTCGCTGGTGGCTGGGTTGGAGACACAGGAAGCAGGAGCCACATGATTTGTAACTTGCCCTCCGCTACTCTGCCAACCAATCAACTGCACTTGCTAGTTGCAATCCACCCTGCTAACTGCAATCCGCGCTTGCTAGCTCAGCCACCATCTTCTTGCTAGCCCCCATTTGCTGCTAGTGTAGCCACAGCAGTTATATTAGTGGCCAATGGCTCACTGGTTACAGCTGACAGCCAACTAGCCACAGCTGATATTAGCCATCCAATCACAGTTGATGGCCATTTACTACCTGAGCCAGCACCTTTCCACTTGAGGCCGAGAGCCTGGAAACTGCACTCCTGGCTCTGTCCCCACAAAGCCCATGGAGAGTGAGGTGAGATGTGGATGCCAGGCTCTGGGTCAGCCAGTGGTGGGAGGACCCTCTGGTCACCTTCAAAGCTCGGTTCCTTTCACCTCTGAGAAGGGTCCTTTCTGACTGGTGTCATCCTGGTTGACACATTGTCATGCGGGGCAGCCTCTAGTCCCGCTCCCCACATAAGAACGCAGGATATGGCTAGATCAAAAAGGAACACCCATGGAGCCATAGATAGGGGAGTCATACCATTATAGTCTCACTGGAGGCACTATAGTCTCACTGGAGGCTGGAGCCACACGACCTGCAACCTGCTATCCACTTCTCTGCCTGCCAACTGACCGACTCCCCAACCAACGCAGCCGCAGCAGTTATATCAGTGGCTAATTGGCTCACTGGTTACAGCTGATGGCCAACTAGCCACAGCTGATGGCCATCTACTACCTGAGCCAACACCTTTCCATGTGAGGACAAGAGCCTGGAAACTGCTCTCTGGGACTCTGTCCCCACACTCATCTTCCAACACTCATTGTCCAAGGCAGATTCCTTCCATCTCAGCAGCTTCCTTCCAGACACAGATCCCTCCTCCCCCTTGGTCCTTATCTGTTTAAGGCAGTTAGAAGACATGCAAATGACATGAGAGGGAGAGCATACTGCGGGCTCCAGGGGCCCGGAGAATGCAGTTTGTCTAAAGGTCACAGCTGTGGGAAGAGGGTTTAAAACCCATTCACCCACTCTTTTTTTTCTTTTCCCTCTAAAAAGTCAACAGGGGTTTCCCCATCCTTTGGCACTGGGGCCAAAGGAAGGGAGGAGGCCCTGGGGCTATAGCCTTGGTGAAGACTGAAGTATTCCCTTCGCCAAAGCATGAGATTTGTTCATAAGATTAGCCAAAATAATAAGCATAAAGGCAGGTCCCTGCACAGGTGTGGCCACTTGTGGGTGCCCCACTGGGCTCTCGGATATTGTGGAAGGATCCAGTTCTCTCTGGCTGAGCTGGTTGACCCTAGGACATTCTCCCTGGTTGGCCAAGACCTGGGCACGTTTATCACCATTTTCTGTCATGCTCAGCCTTTTCATTCTTTCCATCACATCAGAATGGGAGGAAAAAGTTGGATGGATAGAATCACCTGTCTTCTTCTCACTTTGCCAGTAATATTAATATTTCATTACATATTTTCAGTAGGTACCAATAATCAAGTTCACCCCCTCCTATCCCCACCCATATCCAGACACTGAAATGGAACTAACATGACTACCAAAACTACAGATCTTGCCAGTAGTTATTCCTAGGAAAATAGAAGAAATGAACGTGTCCTAAGCATCTAACTCCTAGAGATCTGCGCTATTAGTACTCCAAATATCAGTTGTGATTGCTAGTTAGTGTAGCAAGAATATGTCATTAAGTGACACTCTAAGGAGGTTCTGGCGTAAATACTGAATTACATTCCAGAACTCTCAGCTTCCAGAGAAGCAGCAAACCCAGTTAGGGTGAGTATTTGCACCGGCCTGGGTGCAAATAAGCTCAACCACTTATGTTTGAGCAGGCTGTTTAACCTTTCTCCCATGCCTCAGTTTTCTCATATGCAAAATGGAGGAGTTAAGAGTACTTTCCTCTTAGCATTGTTGTGATAATTAAATAATTTAGGCAGAGTGATTGGTATAGTGCCTGGCACATAGTAAGGACTCGATAAATATTACTGTTATTACTATTGTTACTATTACTATTCAGTCTAGGTTGTGTACACTGCTGGATTCAAACATGTTTGTGCATTTCTGTCAAACTCATAGCTGAGGCCATCCAAATTTTTTTTTTATAATAATAATATTTAATGAGCTAATTCTTTTTTTTTTTTCTTTTTATTGGGAACAGTGTGCTTCTCCAGGGCCCATCAGCTCCAAGTCATTGTCCTTCAATCTAGTTGTGGAGGGCGCAGCTCAGCTCCAAGTCCAGTCACCGTTTTCATCTTTAGTTGCAGAGGGCGCAGCCCACCATCCCATGTGGGAATTGAACCGGCAACATTGTTGTTGAGAGCTCATACTTTAACAAACTGAGCCATCTGGCAGCCCCAAATTTTTTATTAGTATTTTTATTAGCCTTGTGTGGTCTCTGGTAGAGAATTCACTTTAAGAAAAGTTGGAGCTAGGTACAGGTATATGGTGAACTATCCCAGTAGCAAAGTTTTAGCCAAACAAAGCTATGAGGAGAATCCCAGGTGTTCCTATAAATAGAATCAAGGCCTGTCTAATGGGACTGTGCACCTTTTGTTATAGTGGGAGTGTGTGGAGTTATCTGTTCAGTTCAGTTCAGTTCAGTTCAGACACCCAACCTCTCTCTCCATTGCTCTCAGTTTCTGATATTTGTCATTTACCTCTTAGTATGAATTCCACCAGATTACGTATTAGCTCTCCCTCATAATAGAAGCATTGAGAAATTTATTCTCAGGCTTAGATGTAAATCTGTAGGAAATGTTGTGGAAAGCAGGAGGTTGTTCCTTGGAATCCTAAAAAATAAATTGTAAAGGTCCTTGTGCAATGCGAACTTTTAGTCCTAGATTGTCAGAAATGGCCTCAATTTCAAATAATCTCATCTGTTATTCTCATAAACCATTAACATTTTTCTGGAAATGACATTTCCCAGGCTTTTCCTCACATTTGGATGTGGTACAGAAACCCTTTTTTATACCCTGTGAGTCTCAAATTCGTCTGTTAAAGTGGGCTGATTCATTAATGGAAAGAACCCTAGACTGAGAATCAGTTCTACTATCACTGTAGGACTTTGATGGGCTGAGAGGTAGAAGAGACCACAGATTATACCCCAAACCAAGCACTGTTTCACAAAGGCCCATTCTGTATCACTGCAAGGCCTTCAGAAGAAACATCAATGCCTCAAGTTCCAGTAAAAACCTTCCACCAAAAACAGTGGAGTTCATAATAGAGAATTATTAACACCATACCTTGAGAATCTCAAAGTAAAATCTAGAATTCCTAATACAGCATCACTTGAATTTTAAAGACTGATGAAGCAAGACCTGACGGATAAATGATCTGTACAACTTTCAGTGTCTACTGGAAAACTCAGAGTAGAATCTGATGGTCCGACAGGTTTCTTAACCTGTGGAACCTTGTGCCCTCACCTGGCTCTCACCAAATGGCAGTGGAAAATAGCTTAATTCAGTAGAAAGCAGCTTATATTAAAAAGGCAATACACAGCGTCTTAGTACTAGCTTTCGCACTAAGTTTTACAGAGATTTAACAGCCCCACAGAGACTCCAGAAGATGACATTTCCTATTAGTTAATTGTTCTGGTCTCACTGCTTCCTTGCCCTTGCTCGGTTCCAATTTGGCCACTACTCCCAAGTCTTTTGGACATGCTCTCTCTGCCCCTGTTGACTTTCCTGTGAAGTCTGTGGGCGGCAAGTGCAGAGAAGCAACCTTGGCACAGACCTGACCTCTGCGAAGATTTTCTCATGGAGGAACAGCATTGTTCTTACGGGGATAGGGCAGGCGGGTGCAGGTAGGACCATCAAGGCTCAGCCACCTGCAGGTTTTGACTCTCTGACTCCTACCTAATGAGAGTTGCAAGGAAGGGTCTGAACCATCACCTGGAGACTGGACACACACACACACACCAAACTCTCACCCTCTCCCTCCCCACCATGTACAGAGGAGAAACATGACACAGAGCTATCCCTAGCCAGCCTTTCTTTACCAGCTCTCACCAGCCTCCACTGGATTTGGCTCTTTCCAGTGAAAAATGAGCCCTAAAGCCCTGGAGCCTCCTCGGTGATTTACCGAGAACTCTACTTCCACATGGGCTTTCCGGCTGCAGCCAACCCCAAGAGTCAGAGGGAGGAAGAGAGAAAATCATAAATGGATAGTAAGATGAGAAACAGATGTTTGGAGCCTTCCCTGGCAGGGAATTCTCTAACTCGACCCCCTCTCTTCCTGAGATTAGAAGGGCTTAGTCCCTGAGATCAGTCTCTTGCTCTACCTGTATTTCACCCCGCCAGCCTCACCACACCCCTGTCCCCCACCAACTCCTACTCTATCTCTCAAGGTTCATTGTGGCACCCTGTCCCATGGATATCTACATTGTTGGATCATTTATTTTTTGTTTTAACCAAAATAAATGAATGCTAGGTGATCCGACCACAGACATGTATTGGCTGTAACTCTTTGCAATTGAGGAGCTCACAAGCTAGTGAGGGAGGCAGAGAAATAAATAGGCTGTTCCAAGAGGGTAGAGTCTGTCTTAGGACACTGTGGAAGCATACAGGAGGGGCTCTGAACCCTACCTTGGGGACTCAGGTGAGTGCTAGAATGTCAGAGGATACACGAGTTGAGTTATTCAATTGAAGGTGGACAGAAGTCACTGGAGGTATTAACATAGCAGACCTCAAGAGAGTCATATATTTATTCAGTGTAACACGATGGCTAAGAGCAACACGTCGGAAGCTAGGTTGCCTGAGGAGGGAACAAAATCAGCAACTTATTATCACATTAGACAAGTGAATGAATCATCTGTGCCTCAGTTTCCTAACTTGTAAAGTAGGGATCATTATAAGGAGTATGTAAGATAACATTTATAAAGCAGTTAGAGTAGTCTCTGACACATGCTAAGCACTATATACGTTTTTTTTTTTTTAATGAAAAATTCAAGAACTATTTTGAATCTACTATTTGTCAGGCAATATGCAAGGCCTTCTGGGTACTGAAATGAAAATCATAGTCCCTCTTTACAGGAGATCATAAACGAGTTTTGTTGGACTATCAATGAATTATGATGCAATATTTTAGGTGGTAAGATAGAGGCGTTGATCACAGGTGTCTCATCTTTTCCATCCTTGCAGATGATCAAAACTGAAATCCAGGAGCCAGCATAGACCCTTCCACACACCTTATCCTAACATTTAAGTACTATATCCTTGATTGCTATATACTTCGTTATGATCTATGAAGCCCTTCCCTTTGTTCCTTTCCCATTGTCATTATTTGCTCTGGTGCCTCATCACCTGTCACATGGACTAGTGTAGTACATAGACCAGTCTCCAAATCTCCAAACATCTCCTTACCTCCACTAATCAGTTTCTCTCTTTCTCTCTCTCTCTCTCTCTCTCTCTCTCTCTCTCTCTCTCTCTCTCTCTCTCTCTCTCTCTGACAGATTTATTGAGGTGTGCTTGACATGCAAAACCAAACCAAACAAAAAAACTCCACACATTTAACGTATATAATTTGATGAGTTTGGACATATGCATACACTCATGTTACCATCACCACAATCAAGGTAATAAACATATCCTGTGTCCCTTTGCTCTTTGCTTTTTTCTTTTCTTTTTTTTTCTTTTTTTGTAACAAGAACACTTAACATGAGATCTTCCCTATTAGCAAAATGTTAAGCGCACAGCACCGTGTTATTAACTGTAGGCACTATGTTATACAGCAGATCTCTAGAACTTATTCATGTTGTATAACTAAGTTTATACTCATTCAATAATAAATTCTCATTTCCCCCTGCCTCACCCCGTGGCAACCACCATTCTGTTTTTGGCTTCTTTAAGTTTGACTATTTCAGATACTTTGTATTAACGTAAGTAGAATCATATAGTATGTGTCCTGTGTCTGACTTATTTCACTTAGTTTGTCTTCCAGATCCATCCATGTTGTTGCAAATGGTAGGATTTCCTTCTTTTTAAAGACTGAATAACGTTCCATTGCATGTATATATCATATTTTCTTTATCTATTTGTCTGTTGATGGACATTTGGGTTGTTTCCATATCTTGGCTATTGTGAATAATGTTACAATGAACATGGGAGTGCAGATATCTCTTTGAGGTCCTGATTTCAATTATTTGGGATACATACCTAGGAGGATTACTGGCTTATATGTAGTTCTATTTTTAAGTTTCTGAGGAAACTCCATACTGTTTTCCATAGTGGTTGCACCATTATATAGTCCTACCAACAGCATACAAGGATTTCTCCACATCCTTGCCAACACTTGTTACCTTTTTTTTTTCATAATAGCCATCCTAACAGATGTGAGGTAATATCTTATTGTGATTTTGGTTCTATTTCCCCGATGATTAGTGATGTTGAGCACCATTTCACACACCTGTTGTTCACTTGTATGTCTTCCTTGCATAAACATTTAAGTCCTTTGCCTATTTTTAAATTGTGTTATTTGGGGGTTTTACTATTGAGTGTAGGAGTTCCTTACATATTTTTTAAATTAACCCCTTATAAGATATATGGTTGGCAAAATTTTCTCTCATTACACGGGTTGTCTTTTCACTCTATTGACTGTTTCTTTTGCTATGCATAAGCTTTTAGTTTGATGTAGTTCCATTTGTCTATTTTTGCTTTTGTTGCCTGTGCTTTAGATGTCATGTCCATGAAACCACTGGCAAGATTAATGTCATGTCCATGAAATCGTTGCCAAGATTAATGTCATGATGCTTTCCCCTATGTGTTCTTCTAGGTGTTTACAGTTTCAGGTCTTACTTTTAAATCTTTAATCCATTTGGAGTTGATTTTTGTGCAGGGTGTAAGATAGGGGTCCAATTTCATCCTTTTGCATGTGGATATCCAGTTTTCCATTTGTTAAGATACTATTCTTTTCTTATCACATATTCTTGGTACCCTAGTTATATGAGTTATATGAGTGAACTTATTTCTGGGCTTTCTATTTTGTTCCATCGGTCTTCATTGCCCATCTTAATGCCAACACAATACTGTTTTAATTACCATGTCTGTTTCTTACTGCTGCTAGAATCATGTTTTTAGCACCCAAATTTTCTCATAGCATTCTTCAATCCAAAATTTCTTAACAGATTCCCCCATTTAGCTATAGAAAAATACTAAATTCCTTAATATGACATTGCTCTTTATGATCTGCTTCTTAATTTCATATACAGTCACGTCTCTGGATACACTCATACCTTCAACCATGAAACATTCTTCCATGAAACCACTATGCTCTTTTTGTGGACATGTTGACCTCCATGTTAGGAATAGTTTATCTGTCCTATCAACCTAGCACACTCCTACTACTTTACTAAAGTGTTGATGCATCACCTCCTCTTTAACAACCTTTGATTCCTACTCTGGGTCCCATTTTATTAAAGTTTCTTGCAGCCTACACCTAGCTACATGATGATGGGAGAGGGCTTGAGGGATGAGAACATAGCAGCCCTTTTTCCTACCTGAGCTCTGAGATAAATGAAAAAAAAAGACCCACCAAAAAAGCAGATGGAATAGGATACAAAAATATTACCCTTATTACTGATAAAGCTGATATAATAGTGAGGAGTTTATACCTATGGGCAACTGCACAAAGGAGCTTCTTAATAATAACCCCCAGAATTTGGATAACTTATCTTACAAGACACAGGCTCAGATGCACGATGTCAGACTACTGGAGAGCCTACTAGTGTAAGATTTACGGCATGGGCTAACAGGAAAGAATATGAATCCTTTATAAACCAGACTAATTTCTTCTTTCAAAATTCACCAATCAACTATATCACTCCTTGGAGTGAAGCAAGTAATGGGCAAAGAAAGGCCAGTAATGTTGCATTAATGGAATTCCTTCCAAGAGTAGAGAAGAAAATTGTCTATCTCTTCCCCTCCACACTTACATACACATTATAACTCTTAACCATGTTATATGATATTTTCCTTTTACATTTCTCCATGAAATTAGAAGATACTTGTAGGCAAGAAAGCATGCCTTTTCATCCTATACTTTCATCCTAATAAGTACAAGTCAAATACTTGTACTTGGCACAAAGTAGGTGTTCAACCTATTTGTTAAATGCTGTTGAGGAGTGAAGAGCCAGAGTGTGGCAGGTTCACTTAAGAAAGAACAGCTTTTTCAGCAGAAGTGGAGAAGAGGGGAAAATTGGGGGGAAGACTTTATGGAAGAGGAGATATTTGAGCTGGACTTTGGCAAATGAGCAGTCTCTTACTATACAGAAAAGCCAAAGGCAACAGCAGTTGCATAATCCCAGAAGAATGAGTTTGTATAGCAAGACCTGAATGAAAAAATCGTGCGTGAATGCACCATAGAATGTGGGACATGAGGCAGGAAGTGCTTAATGTACTTCTCCAACCTGGAATACTTAATAGAAATACCTAGACATCTAACAGCCCAAAGAATGGCTCTCTCCTGAATTTAATTATTTTTTTCTTTGAGTTTAATTTTGATCATTAGAGCAGTATGGACAATAGTTTAAGCTTATAGGAAAGCCTCCTCTAAACCTGTCTGCTTATTCTGCCTAATCCAAAAACAACTTGTACTAAGAGTACTAAAAGCCTCCGGGCTCACACGTGGGAAAACCTAGAGTGCTGATGTCACTCCAGCAGCGTGAAACAATGGGGAGTTGGAGGCCACAAACCTTGGCAGCCAGGGAATCACATGCTACATGTCTAGATGATGAAAATGAGAGTCTGTAAAGGCTGCTGGTTGCAGGTGGTGTGATTTTTCTATTTAAGTGAAAGCCAGCAAGATGGGATAATGTTTCCTTTATTTCCATTTTCAGGACCTTTTTCATGAAATAATTATATGAAAATTTCCAGCACAAAATCAAGCTTTATTTACTCAGGGAATGTATATTTGAACCTCAAATTCATCAACAATGTGTGAAATATATCCCAAATTCTGATTTCAGATAACACTTGAACCTCTTTCTATGATGTTTCAATGACCCCTGTAATGGCCACCTACAGAGTTTTCCTGCCAGAACCTCTAGTCTAGGAACAATACACCCCACCCATAAGGGCTCATAACTATTCATATTTCTGCTGTATGACTCTGATCCCTAGCTATACCTAACTAGTCCAGATATAGGCGCTTGACCTCTGTAGAACATTTGGAATTTGGGTTGAAAGAGTTAGTCCATCCTTGTATATGACTTAAATTGTAAAATCTAATCTTGGCAGCTGAGGATCTGCCATTTGTTCATTCATGTGAACTAAATCACAGAGGTAGATGGTAGGCAGATAGGAAAGAAAGATGCCTACATGTATGGCTAACAAACTTGATGAGATATTGACCATAACAAAATTGAGAAACGGAGTAGTCCAGGTTGATCCCTCAATTTCTGGTAATAAATATTATCAGAATTATGGTACTAACAACAGAATAGAAGAGCAGTTATGAAGGGGATATAGATATTGAATACAGGTATTACAAAAGTGCCAAATGATATGAGAGTTGGTAAGCTCTTCGCAAGGGTGCAATCAATCCCTGAGGGATGAGCCTAGATCCTTTGAGGCCACCCAAAAAAGGATATTCTAGGAAAGGAGTTTAGGAATGAGTTATAGACATAGGAGAGATGTTCTACTACTTTAGGAAAAAAAACATAACATTAGATTCTATCTCTCCAATATTTTAATTATATGAATTAGATATTACATTTGAACGCTTTTGACATAATGGAACAGACTAGAGAGTTGTTATTTTGATTTAGAAACGGTTGCTCATATACACCATTGGTGGGAATGTAGACCATTTTGGAAGAAAACTTGGTAATACACATTAAAATTGTTACATACATAAACTTTGACCCAGTAGAGTAGAAACAGTGAGTTGTATGCCCAGGTGCTCCTCTCTGGACACTGCCTTCCCTACCCACTAGAGAAGCTCCAGCAAGATGATATCTTTCTGCATGGTCAGGACTAAGAGTTTGACCCATGCTGAACTAATCACAGCCCTTTCCTTGGGACTTATATATTGTGAAAGAGAAAGAGAGAGACTTGTTCTCTTGGTATGTGGCTGGACCCATGCCACCTAAACTCTGGAACTTTCACAAGGCCATGTTTCTTATCATATGGAACAGGAAAAACCATGGAAGCTTGCCTGCAGACAGGAGGAAAATGCTGCAGAAGTACACAAAGGAGAAACAAGAGATGGAATGGAAGTCCTGATGATTTTTCAGTTGCTGATTCTGGAACCTTCACAGTTCCAGCTGCCTTCCTCACAGTCACAGAGGCCCTTCACTCACCCTTGAATCTATAAAATATATATTTTCCCTGGGAGAGCTCAAGATGTCTCTTATTACTTGCAACTAAATGAGTCTCAACAGTAATTCCATGTATGGTGATGGATGTTAACCAGACATATTGTGGTGATTGTTTCACTATATATACAAATATCAAATCATCATGTTGTATACCTGAAACTAATAGAATGTTGTGTGTCAATTATACCTCAATAAAAAAACAAACAACAACAACAAAAAACAGTAATTCCACTTCTAATAGTTTAGCCTTAGGAAATAGTTGCCAGACATGCAAAGCTGTGTGTGTGTGAGTGTGTGTGTGTGTGTGTGAGTGTGTGTGTGTAAAGATAAATACCACAGCATTGCATATAACGGTAATAAAATGGTTGAAAAATTCCAATAACTATCACTGTCACTTTGGTAAAATAAAACTTAATAGTATAGTAGATTAATATCATTAATTAATACTTAAACACTTAATGATCTTTTCTTTTACCAGGATTTGGATTTTGTTTTTTACACACAACATCTGCTTTAGTATTCATAGCAGCCCTAGGAGATGGGTACTATTATTTTAAGATAAGCATGTTAAAGTATTTAGCACATTGTTTTGCATATAGCAGGAGTTCTCAAAAAATGCTATGATTATTCTGATTTTTACAGATGAGGGAATAAGAGCTGTCTAAGTTTTATGGTCAAAAATTCCAGGTGTTATTCAACTTAATGTCATGTGATAAAAACGGAATAATGGATAGAAAAGTGAGACAGGCAAGGCAATTAACAGTTTATCCTTTCTAACTGACAGCAAAACACCAGACAGAAAAACCTATATCAAGTGTTAGGTACTAGTACTTTTGTTCATGACATGTAAAAGCTAACAAAAAATAAATAGTTACCAAAAATGTTACATTAAAATTATGGAATTAAACTATGTATACATGGTCAATAACAGACAAACATACGAGTACACAAGCATAGATTAGGAGCCAACAATGGAAAATAAAAATTTTTTAAGTTCCACTTATAGTGTTGCCAGCACATATAAAATACTTAATAATAAATCTTTTTAAAAATGCCCAAGGTCAATCGACTCTGAGTGGTGTACACACACACAATGTGATACATATAGATGATGAATTACAGAATTGTACACCTGAAATCTATGTAACTCGACTAACAATTGTCACCCCAATAAACTTTAAAAAAATGCCCAGGAACACTATAATAAAAATATTCCTGAGAGAAATTAAAGAAGAGCAAAATAAATAGTAAAGTATACCAAGCACATTAATAGGAAGGATAAATATTGTTACGATAGCAATTCTTCCAAACTGATTCAATGGAATATCAATCAAAATTTCATCAGGCCATTTTGTCAAAATTGACAAGTGGATTGTAAAGTTTATATGGAAATGCAAAGGATCACAGCATTTTTATTAAAAATAACAACACAAAGTTGGAGAACTTAGCCACCTAATTTCAAAGTTTACTATAAACTACAATAACCAAGATAGTTTGTATTGGTGAATAAATAAACATACAGGTCAGTGGAATAGAATGGAAAGTTCATACATAAACTCACATATATTCAACTGATTTTTGATAAGTATACTAAATTGTATACATAAATCTTTTCAACAAATGACAATGCAGTAGTAAGTACGTAATGGATACCTGTATGGAAAAATTTGTTAATCTATATTCGACTGTACACAAGCATTAATTCAAATGAATCATAGTCTTAAATGGAAAACCTAACACTATAAAACTTCTGTAAGTCAACAGAGTGGAGAAAATCTTTGTGTTAAGCAACCATTTTCTTTGATAGAACACCAAATGCTTGAACCATAAAAGAGAAAATTAATAAATTGAATCTCATCAAAATAATTTTTATCTGTTCTTCAAAAGATACTATTAAAAAAAATGAAAAGGTAAGTCAAAGACTGCAAGGAAATATTCAGAACACATGTTTGACCAAAACAAAAACAAAAAACAAAACTTGTATGCAAATGTATCAAAGTCTCTTATAAACAACACAAATGGCAAAAGATTTGGACACTTTACAGAGGCTATATGAATTTCCCAACAACATATGAATAAATGTTGAACATCATTAGTCATTAGGAAAATGCAACTTAAAACCACAATGTTATCTCATTATGCCAAGTAAAACATTTAATGTAAAAATGTCTAACCTATCAAGTGTTGACAAAGATGAGAAGCAAATAGAATTCCCAAATTTGCTGGTGAGAATGTAATAAGGTATAATTACCATAAAAATTGCTATAGAATTATTTTTAAAAGTGGACATACCTCCCAAAAGTATAATCTGAATCTAATTATAAGTAAAACTGCAGACAAATTTCAGTTGAGAATATTCTACAAAATACAATTATCAGTACTCCTCAAAACAGTAAAGATTATCAAAAACAAGGAAAGTCTGAAAAACCATCACAGCCAAAAGGAGCTAAGGAGACATAACAGTATCCTGGGTAGCATCCTGGAACAGAAAAAAGGACATTGGGGTAAAAACTAAGTAAAATATGGACTTCGTTAATAATAATGTGCAAATATTGGTTCATTAATTGTGGAAAAGTGTCCCATTTAATGTAAAATGTTAATACACAGAGAAAACTGGGTGTAGGACATATGGAAATACTCTTACTATCTTTGAAACTTTTCTGTAAACTTAAATATATTATAAAATAAAAAAGTTGATTTAAAGGCAATAAACAAAAAACAAATCAGCATTGCCAACACAATCTTGAGGGAAAAGAACTAAGTTGGAGGACTGATGCTGCTCAATTCAAGACTTACTTATAAGCTATAATAATCAAGACAGTGTGACATTGGCTATAGAGTAGACAGATTAATTGGAACAGACTAAAGAGCCCAGAATAGATCCCCATAAATATAATCAGCTGCTTTTGACAAAGAAGCAAAAGACAGTACCACAGAGCAAAGACAGTTTCTTCAACAAATGGTGCTGGAACAATAGAACATCTACAGGCAAAAATATAAATCTAGACACAGATTTTATACCCATCACAAAAATTAACTCAAAATGAGTAATGTAAATGTAAAATGTAATGTTATAAATCTCCTAGAAGATAACATAGGAGAAAACCTAGATGATCTTGGGTATGATATGCCTTTTTAGATACAACAAAAAGACACGATCCAAGAAAAATAATTGATAAGCTGGACTTCATTAAAATTAAAAACTGAGGTAATAGAAATTAAAATTATATTTCAGTTGTACGTCAATTAAAATATAATTTTTAAATGAAGAGAAAAAATCTGCTCTGCAATAGACAATATCAAGAGAATGAGATGACAAGCCATGGACTGGGAGAAAATATATACAAAAGAAACATCTGATAAAGGACTGTTATCAGAAATATACAAAGAACTCTTAAAACTCAACAAAAAGAAAACAAACAAACTGATTTAAAAATCGGCCAAAGACCTTCACAGACACCTCAGCAAAGAAGAGATACAGATGGCAAATAAGTACATGGAAAGATGCTCTACATCATATGTTATCAAACACAAATTAAAATTAAATTTGCATCAAATGCAAATTAAACAACAATGAACTGAGATCCAAGATGGCAGAGTACATAAATGCTGTGTTTGCCTCATCCCATGAACACATCAAAATTACAAATTATAGAACAATCAACCAGGAGAGCCATCTAATGTCCAGCTGAACAGAAATTTTATAACTAAGGATAAAAAGGAGAAGCCATATAGAGACTGGTAGGAGGAGTGGAGACTTGAAACCAGCTGGTCCCACACCCATGTGTGATGGTTGAAAGTTGGGAGAAATATCTCAGCCACAGAGGTTTCCCATGAAGGAGAGAGTGACCCTAGCCCCCAACACCAGTCTCCCCAACCCAGACTACTAGTGCTGGGAAGAGGAGCCCCCACAATTCTAGCTGTGAAAAACAGTGGGGATTCCAACCATCTAGGTGGGATGGAAGGCTGCTGGAAACCTAAACATCCTTTTAAGGGGCCCATGCAGGCACTCACCCTGGGCTCTGGTGGAGGGTCGGTGGCTCTGAGGGCATCGGAGACATATGGGGAGAGACTGAGTTGTGTAACTTTGGGGTGAGGACTGGAGGGACAGTCCCCATTTTTCCTGTGTGGGGCCCTTCTTATGTGCAGCCAGCAGATGGGCACTATTTCTTGTATTGAGCCTGCCCTCACTGGCCAAATCTGAATGTGATTGGCCTGATGAGCTCCACTCGCTCCACCCTGCTGACTCATTGAGACCGTATCTCACCCAAGATGCATACTGCAGGAGGCTTTATCAGTGGCTGAACCTTATGGGAGCTGGCAGGTGGCAACAGTCCTCAGGGTGTCCTGGCTTTTTTGTAGAGCTATCCCAGGCCCATTACTGGTGGCAGCCATCCTCAGTTCCCAGTGTGTCTTCTCCCACAAGTCTCTAGGTACAGCACAAGCAAAAACCAACATCAGATAGCTTTGTAGCTACTACCATGTAGTCCCCAGCCAGTCACAGGTAGTGGCTGACCTGGGCCTGCACCAGAGCCCCTCCCAAGAGGCCCCAGAACCAACATACTTGGAAGCTGGCGTCAGACTACAGCAGAGCAATACCCAGTTAGCCCCACAAATGGCACATACAAATGGTGGTCTCAACAGGCACCAGAGCCCACTGGGGCAAATACTACTCCATGGGGTAAGCTCCCAGCACAGGAGCACGTAAGCTGTGGACATGGCCAAACCCTACAGCCAGTCAACCTGAGGATCAATCCCACCCACTGACGTGCCACAGCAACCAAGGCTCAACTATAATAGGAGGGTATACACAACCCACACAAGGGACACTCCTGGAGCACCTGGTGCAGGTGACCAGGGAGACTCTGCCACTGTGCCCAACAGGACCCATACTACATAAGGCCACCCAGCAAGACTGGAAGACATAGCAGGCCCACCTAATATGTAGAAATAGAGAGGCAGCCAAAATGAGGAAACAAAGAAATACAATGTATGTCCCAAATGAAAAAACAGGAGAAAACTCCAGAAACAGAACTAAACAAAATGGAGGCAAGCAGCCTACTAGATACAGAGTTGAAAACAATGGTTTTAAGGATACTCAAGAAACTTATTGAGAATTTCAACAAATAGATAACAAGGATAATAAAGAAGATAGAAACCATAAAAAGAACCAGTCAGAAGTGAAGAGTACAATAACTGAAAGGAAAAAATGCTCTAGAAGGAGCCACCAGTATACTAGATGAAGCAGAGGATCAAATCAGCTATGTGGAAGACAGGGTAGACCCAATCAGAACGGCAAAAAGAAAAAAAGAAATTTTAAAAATGAGCATAGTTTAAGAAACCTCTGGGACAACATCAAACATAACATTTGCATCATAGGAGTACCAGAAGAAGAGAAAAAGCAAGGGATTAAGAATCCATCTGAAGAAGTAATGATGGAAAACTTTCCTAACCTGGCAAAGGAAATACACATACAAGCCGAGGTTGTGCAGAGAGTCCCAAACAAGATAAACCCAAATGGCCCACACCAAGACACCTTATAATTAAAATGGCAAAGGTTAAAGAAAAAGAGAAAATCCTAAAAGCAGCAAGAAAAAAGCGGTTAATTACCTAGAAGGGAGCTCCTATAAGACTATCAGTGGGAGCAGCCGGTTAGCCCAGTTGGTTAGAGAGCAGTGCTCTTAACAACAATGTTGCAAGTTTGATCCCCACATGGGTCACTGTGAGCTGAGCCTTCCACTACTAAACTGAAACAACACTTGAGTTGGAGCTGATGGGTCCTGGAAAAACACACTTAAATAAATAAAAGTTAAAAAAAAAAAAAAAAAAAAAAGCCAGTCAGCAGATTTCTCAACAGAAACTTTGCAGGCCAGAGGGACTGGCACAAAATATTCAAAGTGATGAAAAGCAAGGACCTACAACCAACACTATTCTACCCACCAAAGCTAACATTTAAAATCTAAGGAAAGATAAAAAGCTTCCCAGACAAGAAAAAGCTAAAAGAGTTCACCACCACCAAACCAGTATTGTAAGGAATGTTAGAGGGACTTCTTTAAGATGGGGGGAAAAAGATAAAAATATGAATAATAAAATTGCAATAACTACATATCTATCAACAATTGCTTTCAAGTAAGTGGATTAAATGCTCCAATCAAAAACATAAGGTGGTTGAATAAATTAAGAAAACAAAACCCTTACAAATGCTGCCTACAGAGACTCATTTCAGATTGAAAGACACACACAGATGGAAAGTAAAAGGAAGGAAAGTTATTTCATGAAAATGGAAACAATCAAAAAAATCTGATGTAGCAATACTTATACCAGACAAAATAGACTCTAAAACAACGGCTATAACAAGAGACAAAAAGGACCCAGTAATCCCACTTCCTGGTGTTTATCCAAAGTAACCCAAAACGTTACTTTGAGAGGACATGTGCATCCAGTGCATTGCAGCATTGTTTACAATGGCCAAGATGTGCAGGCAGCCTGGGTATCTGTCAATGGAAGAATGGATAAAAGAGGAGGTGGTACATACATACAGTGGCATATTGCTCGAACAGGGAAGGGAATGGGTTCTTGCCATTTGTGGTGGCATAGATGGACCTCAAGGGTATCATACGAGGGTATTGTGGAGTGTAAGACAGAGAAAGACAGATGCAATGTGATTTCACCTATATGTGGAATCTAAAAAAAAATAAACAAACAAACAGAAAGACTCATAGATACAGAGGACGTTTTGATGGTTGCCATATGGGAAGGGGTTCGGAGTGATGGGTGAAGAAGGGGAAGAGATTAAGAAGTACAAACAGATTGTTGTAAAATAATCATGGGATGTAAAGTAAGCCTGGGTAATATAGTCAATAATATGGTAATAAATCTGTATAGTGCCAGGGTGTACTATACTAATCAGGGACATCACTTCTTAAATTATACAAATGTCTCATACACTGTACACCTGAAATGATTATTTTAAAAAAATTGAATGTCAACTGTAACTGAAAAATTAAAAGGGGAAGGTGAAGGGCAACAAGTGGTCCAAAGTTCCAGGTATAAAACAAATAAGTAAGTCTTGGGGATGTAATGTACAGCATCGGGAATATAGCTAATAATATTGTGATAGCATGGTATGGTTTCAAATGGTTCCTGGACTTATCAAGGTGATCACTTCTTTAGGTATATAAATGTTGAATAACTATTGTTTATACCTGAAGCCAATATGCTATTGTATCTAAGTATATTTTTAATAATAATCTTTAAAAATTGAAAACAAAACAAAAGCAACAAGATACCACTACACACCTATTAGAATTGCTGAATTCCAGAACATTCACTACACCACATGCTGATGAGAATGTGGAGCAATAGGAACTCTCATTCATTGCTAGTAGGAATGCAAAATGGTACAGCCACTGTGGAAGACAGTTTGGCAGTTTCTACAAAACTAAATATATTCTTACCATACAATCATTTTCCTTGATATTTACCCAAAGAAGTTGAAAACTACATCCATGCAAAAATCTGCACAAATGTTTGTAGCAGATGTTTTTTTCATAATTGCCAAAACCTGGAAGCAACAAAGTTGTCCACCAGTAGGTGAATGGATAAATAAACTGGTACATCAATGTAATGATGTAATATTACAATCATTCAATGGAATATTATTCAGTGCTAACAATAAATAAATTATCAAGCCATAAAAAGATAGAGAGGAAACTCAAATGTATATTTTTAAGTAAAAGAAGTCAATCTGAGAAAGCTATATACTATATGATTCCAAATATGTGATATTCTAGAAGTGGCAAAACTATGGAGACAATAAAAAGATCAGTGGTTATCAGGGATTGGGGTGGAGGGAGATGAATACAGAATGCCCAGAAGACTTTCAGGGCAGCATAAATACTCTGTATGATATCGTAAACATGAATATGTGTCATTATATGTTTTCCAAACCCATAGAATATACAACACCAAGAGTAAACCCTAAGATAAACCTTGAACTTTGGGTGATTATGATTTGTCAATGTAGATTGATCCTTGATTAAAAAAATGTACTTTTCTGGTGAGTGATATTGATAATGGGAGAGGCTATGCATGAGTGGAGATGGGGGATATATGGGAAATCACTGTACCTTCTCGATTTTGTTGTAAGCTTAAAACTGTTTTTATACAGTTAAGTCTTTTTTTAGAAAAGAGCTGATTTAAAACAAAAAGTTAAACATGCATCTACCACTTTACACTCCTAGGTTTTTAGTCAAAGAAATGAACACATATGTCCAAACAAAGACTTTTATATGAATGTTCATAACAGTTTTATTTGTAATAGCCAAAATTTGTGAGCAACCCAAATATATATATATCAACAAATGACTGGATAAGCAAACTGTGGTTTATCTATACAATAAAATACTACTAAGCAATAAAAAGAAACAAATTGTTGATAAACATGACAACATGAGTGAATCTCAAAATTATTATGCTGAGTGAAAGAAGCCAGATTAAAATAAAATACATAGTTCCACTTACACAAAATTCTAGAAAATGCAAAGTAATCTACAGTGCCAGAAAACAGATCAATGGTCACCTGAGAACAGGAAATGAGGTTGGAGGGTTGTGTGGGAGGAAGGGATTACATAAGGTTTCGAGTGTCTTTGGAGTAATGGATTATTCTTTAGCTTCGATAGGATGATGGTTTCATGTTATATAATTACAAAACCTATAAAATTGTACATTTTAATTTTACAATTTATTACATGCCAACTATACCTCAGGGAATCTATTTAAATTTTATTAAAAAGAGAGAAAGGGGAGAACAGTATTTAGATGCAAAGAAATGAGATGAAAATATATGTATAAGGTCACCTATATAAGGGACAATTATTTATATCTATAGTTTTCATGTGTTCAATTAATAGGTCTTTAGTATTAAGAGATAAAGTGAAATTCAGAATTAAGTGGGATTAGCTAGAAATCATTTCTAGAAAAGACAGTACCGTGCTCACCATTATAAACCAAGGGTCTGCTAAGATTCAATGACTATGAACAATTTATTCAGAGAAACTCTTTTTTTCCTTGTGTGGTTATGGATTTCTCTGAGACATTCACACTCTAATTCAAAGACCTTAAAATTTAGAAAAAACAGAGGTGTATTTTGGTACTACTGGAAATACAGAAGTTAATTAGCATATGACTGACTCAAGCTCATGGTCTTGGGCTCCTTGACACTGGTCATCAACCAACTGAGCTAATCAGCCACTGATAACATTAAAAAGAAACTTTATTGAGAGATAATTAAAGTACACTAAACTGCACATGTGGAAAGCACTATTTGATCTGCTTTGAAATATGTATAAACTCAAGAGACCATCACCACAATCAAAATAACAAATATTTAATCAACTCCAAAATTCCTTTGTGCCCATTTGTAATCCATTCTTCCCCCCATACCCATACTGATCTGCTTTCTTTCTGTACTAAACAATTTGCTCTTTTCTGTAATTTTATATAAATGGAATCATTCAGTATGTACTATTTTATCCATTATTATATTGTAACATCTTCAGAAACCAGTTATGCCATTTCTGTCATTCCTGATATTAGTAATTTTTGTTCTCTTTTTCTCCTAATCAGTCAAGTTAGAAGATTATTGATTTTTTCAATGATCTTCTCAAAAAACTATCTCTTAATTTCATCAATTTTTCTTTATTGCTTTTCTGTTTTCTAGTTCATCTATTTGTGACTCTGATCTTTTTGTTTTTTTTTTTTTCTTTTTTTAGATTTCATTTGCTTTTTTTCCCTAGTTTCTTAAGGGGGAAGCTGAGTTCATTAATTTGAGGACATTTTTCTTTTCTAATATAAGTCTTTTTGTGCTGTAAATGTCTCTTTAAGTATTATTTGAATCCACAATTTTTAGTATTATGTAATTTCCATTTTCATTCAGTTGAAAATACTTTGACATTTTTTTTAATTTATTCCATGATCCATGAGTTATTTATGTATTTTAGCTTGAGATTACTTGTGGATTTTCTACTGCGTTTCCCCAAAAATAAGACGTAGCTGGACCATCAGCTCTAATGCGTCTTTTGGAGCAAAAAATAATATAAGACCCGGTCTGATATTATATTATGTTATGTTATGGTATGTTATGTTATGTTATGTTATATTATATTATATTATATTATATTATATTATTATATATTATATTATATAAGACCAAGTCTTACATTATATTAAAATAAGACCGGGTCTTATATTAATTTTTGCTCCAAAAGACGCATTAGAGCTGATGGTCCAGCTACATCTTATTTTCAGGGAAACACTGTAGCAATCTTTCCGATACCAATTTCTAATTTAATTTTGTGTGGTTATAGATTTTCTAAGATTTGACTCTTTTAAATTTATTACTTTTGTTTATAATACAACATATGGCCTCTCTTGAAAAGAAAGTGCATTTGTTGTTGTTGGGTATCGTACTCTATAACCGTCAATTAAATCAATTTGATTGTCAGTGTTGTTCAAATTTTCTAAATGCTTGCTGACTTTTTGTCTATATTTTTATCAGCTATTGAAATATTTTATTATAATTGTGGATTCGTTTGTTTCTTCCCTCAGTTCGTTGATTTTTATCTCAGGTACAGTGAAGCTCAGTCATTAGGTGTATAAATATTTAGGACTCTTATGTCATCTTGGTGAATTGACCACTTTATCGCTATTATATCCCTTTTATCCCTGGTAATACTCTTTCTATAATTTAAAATCTACTTTTTATGATATTAATTTAGCTCCTCTGGTTTTATTTTGACTAGTATTAACATTGTATATAATTTTTCACCTTTTAAGTTTAACTCATTTGTATCTTTATATCTGAAAAGCATTCTTGATTTCTGGTCAAGACGGCAGACTAGATCAATACCTCCTCTCACAACCTCGTCAAAACAACTAAACTACAGAACAACCATCATTGAGAATCACCTGAAGTCTAGCTGAACCGAGCTCTACAACTAAAGACATACAGAAAAAGCCACCTTGAGACTGATAGGTGGCGCAAAGATACAGAATGAGCTGGCCCCACACCCATGTGTGACCATTAAAAATCAGGAGGGATAACTTGTCTGTAGAAGTTTTGCCCCACCCCCAGAGGAGCAACGGGTCCCAGCACCACACCAGGCTCCCCAGACCTGGGTTCCAAGTGCCGTTGAGAGAAGTCCCCATAACTTCTGGCTGTGAAAATCAGCAGAAATGGTGACTGCGTGAGAAGGAGGGCTGCTGGAGTCCGAAGCATTCCTCTTCAAGGGCCCACACATGGAATTACTCACTGATGGACTCACTCTGAGCTCCAGTGATGGGGCAATGGCTTAAAAGGCACCAGGGACACACAGAAAGGAATCGAGTTGTCTGGCCTCAGGGCAAGTGCTAGAGGGGCAGCTTTCTCCCAGACGGAGGAGCTGGTGGAAGCCATTGTTTCTTTATTGAGCTCTCCCCCCTCCCAGAGTGCAGATGCAGGTGGCCACACTATCTGAGTCTCCACCAGCCTGGCTAACACCATTCACTCACCTGGTGATTCTCTGACACCCTGCCATACTCAACTTTCAAGCCCACCCAAGCCACTTCCAGTGGCTTTTCCGTACAAATGACATGTCTTGGCTCACGCTTTGGACTTTCCTAAAATTTCTCAAAGGTTCACAAAACCCAGAACAAGCAACATCTGGATTCAGTATGTCCCGTTCCACTTGCTGAGCAACCCCTCGGCCAGCACTAGCCACAGCCAGCCTCGACTCTCAGCTTGGCCTCTAAAGGCACCTCTGGCCCCACACAGGTGGTGGCCATCTGCAGATTGCTTTGTGGCTCTTGCCAGGTGGCACCAGGCAGGGCACTAAAGCTGTAGCTGAACTTGGCCTGTGGTGGAGCCCCACCCAGGAGGCTGGGGTCTGGCATGTCTGGTGCCCAGCTTTGGACTGAGCTTGATCATCACCCAGCCACCTTCAAGGATGACACACCCAAAGGGCAGACTGAGCAGGCACCAGAGGCCTACTAAAGTGAATCCTGCTAAATAGGGTAGCCCCTGCACAACAGCTTCTACACTGTAGTTACAGCCAGTCCTCACAACAAATCAGCTTGAGGGTCAGTCACTCCTATTGACATGAAAATAGCAAACAAGGCTCAACTACAACAGGAAGGAACATGCAACCCACACAAGGGACATACCTGGAGCACCCAGCTCAGGTGACCAGGGAGACTGTACCACTAGGCCCCACAGGACACCTACTACATAAGGCTACCCTACTAAGACCAGGAGGCATAGCATCCCTACCTAATACATAGAAACAAGTACAGGATAGCAGCCAATGGGGAGATAAACAAACATGTCCCAAATAAAAGAACAGAGCAAAGCTCCAGGAAAAAAACTAAACAGTATGGAGACAAGTTATCTACCAGACACACTGTTCAAAACAATAGTTATAAGGATGCCAATGATCACAGGGAGAACTTCAACAAAGACTAGATAGGAAACATAAAAATGGAGGCAGAAAACATAAAAAGAACCTTTCATAAATAAAGAATACAATAACTGAAATGAAGAATATATTAGAGGGAATCAATAGCTAATTATATGGAGCAGAGGACTGAATCAGCAATTTGGAATACCAAATAACAGAAAACACCCAATCAGAACAGCAAAGGAAAAAGAATCCAAGAAATGAGGATAGTTTAAGGGCCTCTGGGACAACATCAAGCATACCAACATTCACATCATAGGAGTACCAGAAGGAGAAAAAGGAGAGCAAGGATTTGAAAACCTATTTGAAGACATACTGACAGAAGACTTTCCTAACCTGGTGAAGGAAATAGACATACAAGCCCAGGAAGCACAGAGAGTCCCAAACAAGATGGAACCCAAGCAGGCCCACACCAAGATACATCATATTAAAATACCAAGGTTTAAGACAAAGAGAGAATCTTAAAAGCAGCAAGAGGAAAGCAGTTAGTTACCTACAAAAGACTTCCCATAAGGCTGTCAGCTTGATTTCTCAACAGAAACTTTGCAGGCCAGAAGAGATTGGCACAAAATGTTCAAAGTGATGAAAAGCAATTTCCTAAACCATGATTACACTACCAAGCAAGCTACTAGTCAAGAAAAAGCTAAGGAGTTTCTCACCACCAAATCAGAATTACAAGGAATGTTCGAGGGGACTTCTTTAAGATAAAAAGAAGAAGGAGGAGAGAAGGAGGAGGGGAAGGAGAAGGGGAAGGAAAGGGGAATAGAAAGGGAAGGGGAGGGGAAGGGGAAGGGGAAGGGGAGGGAGACGAGAAGAGAGGAGAAGAAGAAGAAGAAGAAAGAAGAAGAAGAAGAAGAAGAAGAAGAAGAAGAAGAAGAGACGAGAAGAAAGAGAAGAAGAAGCGAAGAAGAAGAAGAGAAGAAGAAAGAAGAAGAAGAAGAAGAAGAAAGAAGAAGAGAGAAGAAGAAGAAGAAGAAAGAAAGAAGAGAAAGAAGAAAGAAAAAGAAGAAGAAGAAAGAAGAAGAAGAAGAAAAGAAGAAAGAAGAAGAAGCAGAGAAGAAGCAGAAGAAGAAAGAAACCGGCAATAACTACATATCTATCAACAATTAATTTGAATGTAAATGGATTCCATGTTCCATTCAAAAGATAGGGTGGCTGAATGGATAAGAAACCCCGACCCTTACATATGCTGCCCTTACCAGAGACTCACACTGACTGAAAGTAAAGGGATGAAAAAGATATTTCACGGAAAATGGAAACCAAAAAAAAAAAAAAATCTGGGGGGGTAGCAATACTTATACCAGACAAAACAGACTCCAAAACAAAGGCTATAACAAGCGAGAAAGAAGGACCCAGTAACCCCACTTCTGGGTTATTATCCAAAAATATCCAAAACCCTACTTTGAGGGGACAAGTTGCATCTATATGTTCATTGCGCATGGTTTACATTGGCCAAAGTGTGGAGGCAGCCTGGGTGTCCATCGATGATGAATGAATAAAGAGGAGTGGTACATAAACATACAATGGAATATTGCTCGGCCATGGAAGGGAATGGGTTCTTGCCATCTGCAGCGGCATGGATGGACCCTGGAGAGTATAATACTGAGTGGACTATGTCAGAAAGACACAAGAAAGACAGATGCAGTGTGATTTTGCTTATATGTGGAATCTAAAGAACAAAATAAACAAACAAAACAGAAACAAACTCATAGATACAGAGGACATTCTGATGGTTGCCAGATGGAAGGAGGGTTGTGGGAGTGGGTGAAAAGGGGAAGGGATTAAGAAGTACAAATTGGTTGTAACGAAGTATTCATGGGGCTGTAGGGTATACCATAAGAAATATAGTCAATAATATTGTAATAGCTATATATAGTGTCAGCTGAGTACTAGATTTATCAGGATAATAGATGGGAGGGAGTCTGGGGGACAGGGTGAAAAAATTACAAATTGGTAGTTACAAAGTAGTCATGTGTATGTAAAGTAAAGCATAAGGAGTATAATTAATAAAATGGTAATAACTATGTATAGTGCCAGGTGGGTAATAGACTAATCAGGGGGATCACTTCTTAAATTATATAAATTTCTAACCACTGTACTGTACATCTGAAATGAATATAAAGTAATAATGAATGTCAAAAAATCAAAAAATCAAAATAAATAAGAAATGCATTTATGTGGGTAACATGTAGCTGGGCCTTTCTTTTTTTAACTCTGATACCTCTGACTTTCAATTTGGAGTCTTTAAACTGTTTCTATTTAATGTGATTATGTATATGGTAGGTTTTAAATCTACCAGCTGTTTGTTTTTTCCTATGTGTTCCATCTTATTTTGTCTCCTTCTCTTTATGTTCTCTTTTGGATTAACTACATATTTTTTATTATTCTGTTTTATCTCTTTTGTTGTATTATTTTAATGGTTAATTTGGGGTTCATAGAATATGTCTTTAACTTATCACAGTCAGCCTTCAAGTGGTATTATACCACTTTACATATATTAAAAGAACTTTACAATATAATTCCATTCCCTGTCTCCTGAACTTTGTAGTGCTATTGTCATACATTTTATTTCTACATACAAGCCCCACATTACATTGCTCTTATGTTTGCTTTCAACCATCAATGTTCTTTCAAAGAGATTTAAATAATAATAAGAAAACGTATTTTATATTTTCCCACATAATTACCATTTCCAAGGCTCTTAATAGTATTGTGCACATCTATATTTCCATCTGGTATTATTTTCCATCTGATCGAAGGGTATCCTTTATGATGTCTTTTTAAATTGCTTTTGTATTATTTTATTTTGTTTTTGATATTGCAAAATAATCACCATAATAAGTCTAATTAACATCCATCATCACACATACTTATAATTTTTTTCTTTTGATGACAACTTTTAAGACTTTATGATTTCTTATAGTGCAGTTCTGCTGATGATAAACTCAATACTTTATATCTGAAAAACTCTTTGTTTTGCTTTTGTTTTTAAAAGATATTTATTTTCACTAAGTATAGACTTCTAAGTTGACTGGTATTATTCTTTCTGTACTTTACAGATGTCATATACTGTCTTCTTGCTTGAAATCTGCTGTCCTCTGTATATGTCTTTTCTTCTGTAGTTATTTTCAAGTTTTCTTTATCATTGGTTTTAAGCCATTTGAATATGATGTGCTTTGGTGTAATTTTTTCCAAGTTTCATGTGCTTAGAGTTTGTTGATCTTCTACATCTTAGGTCTGTGAGTCCAGAGTTGTAGTCAAAATTTTAAAAATTTCAGTCATTAAAAATTCTTCAAATAATTCTTCTTGCTCCTTTGATAACTCTAGTTACATGTTTATTCAAACAATTATAATTGTTCTACAGCTCATTGACACACGGCTCGTTTTCTTTTAAGTCTTTCTTTTCTATGTATTTTATTTTGGGTAGTATCTATTGCTATGACTTTATTTACTAATTCTTTTCCTTCTGCAGTGTTAAATCTGCTATCAATCTCATCTAGTGTAACTTTCATCTCATATATTATAGTTTTCATCTCTAGAAGTTTAACTCAGATCTTTTTTTTATATGTTCTATAGCTCTACTTAGCATGTTCAGTCTTTCCTATAGCTAATTGAATGTGTGAAATTGTTGCTCTCTTTTAATATCCTTGTGTACTAATTATATTATCTGTGTCATTTCTGGGAAATTTCCAACTAACTGATTTTTTTCCTCATTATGGGTCATATTTTCCTGCTTGTCTGTATGCCTGGCAGTTTTTTGTTGGATACCAGACACTAGAGTTGCTGGATATTTTTGTATTCCTAAAAATATTCTTGAGCTTGGAAAAAGTTTGACTCTTGAATCTTGCTTTTAATCTTTATTAGGCTGGAGTAGAACAGCATTTAGTCTAGGGCTAATTTTGTTCCATGACTGATGCAAAACCTTTGTAAGTACTCTACCCAAAGCCCCATGAATTATGAAGTTCAAGAACTGGCAAAACTAACCTATTGAATAGTGATTGACTGCAGAGAGCAAATATGGGAACTTTCTGAAGTGTTGCTTACACAGATTTATCAAATTGAACAATTAAGACTTGTGAATATCACTGTTATAAATTTTACTTGAATAAAAAAGCATGTCTAGTATCAAATATACATGTATATGTATACATTCTGAAAGAATTTATGCCAAAATTTCAATAGTGAAGAATATAAGGTGATTTTTAAAATTATCTTTTATTTTTCCACTGTTACCAAAATTTTTAATAAATACACAACCTATTTTTAAAATACATAAACATAAAACTAATATTTTAAAGAGAATGAAGTATTTGGGAGGATTCTGTCCTGTAGAATGGATGAAGGAAAGGAAACTAATACTTATTGGGCATTTGCTATATCTCAGGTCCTTTAAAAAGCACTTTATTACGTTATTCCATTTGATCAATATAAATCTATGGAGTAGGTATTATCCCATTTGCAAAAAAGTAATTGGTGGTTCAGACAGGTTGTTATGTGTCCCTCAACTTGATCTTAGGCCTGCCTGCTTCTCAAATCCATGTTTTGATTCTAAAAAGAGAATTAAGCCCCTGAAATAGCCTATTGAAATTCAGAGAGTAAAGAACGCTTGTCAGGATGGAAAAGTCCCAGAAATACTTCACTGTCCACAGGCTTAGGAATTGTCACACTGGTCTCTGAGAGTTCACTCCTAAACAGGCAAAGTGAATTATTCCTGGAGGCAGAGTATAGTTCATCTGAAACTCAAGGAAGTCTGACCTGAGACAAGAAGACAAGAGGGTGGCTCAGAGAAAATCCAAGAGATCTAGGACCCAGCATGGCAGGTGGGGGAGAGTGGAGACATGTGTTCTTTCCTTTCAACCTCTGGGCAGCCTATAAGGACAAAGGTTGCTTTGTCCCCAGATGGAGTAATTCCTCAGAAGCCAAGGGTCAAAACTGTCAGGTTACAGGACTGGGTATATTCTCTGTATCAGCTGCCTCCTGCCCAGGCAAGGCTGACTCACAGGTTGGTCACCTGTCTGGAATGGACTACGTGAGAGCACACCAGTGAGGTCACCCTGAGAGCAATGGGCCAGAACAGTTTCATTGTCAACTGTATTCAGGTCACACCAATTCACTCCACATTTCGTTGGAGATCGTGTCTTTGTGAAGTGAGTCTCTTTCAATATCTACAACATACTTTGAATGCTGGGCCTTAAAACCTCATTTGCTTTCCCTTGAATCTCCCAGCTTAGAACTGTGAATGAACCATTCATTGATCATTGTCTTAAAGCTTGAAATGGAGTCTTTGAGTCCCCCAAACTTTCCCCAGGTTCATTTGCAGGGGTTGAAGGATCTGGGGTTCATATTTACCTGAAGATGTTTGAAATGGGGGACTCTGATGAATAAGGAGCTTCCATATGTGTAAGCTGGTCAATGTTTTCTCAAAGCTAGTATACGACTTTATGAGATACTCTAAACCTGAATTTGAGGAACAATTATGGATGAGAGTTGGTAGAGAAGAAGAGTAGGCTCTCACACGTGAATGGCTCCACCATCCTTCATTTTGTACCCTTGTGTGCAAAATGGGAGCTGGGGAGAGGAATCAGAAGAACTGAGCCGTGCTTCCCACCCCACCCCGCCCCACATACACTGCCTCTTTTATAACACAGCTGGGCTGTGCCAAATCCTCTGCCAAAGCCTAGACCCCAGGCTCAGGGGGTGCTTCCTAGTTTCCATAGCTCATTCACTTCTGAGACCTTTGGCTGAGTTTCATCCTGGGGGGGTGGGTGTGGGGGGGCTAATTACTGCCAATTGTGGGGGCTAATTACTGCCAATTGTGGCACTGTTGTGTTATACCTTCTGATATAAAAATATGGTCTGCTGGGAACTGGGCTAAAACCAACATACAACCATTTATTGCACACTTGTGAGGAAGCCTACCCAGAATGGTTTTTAAATACATACACTCTCAAATCTTCTCTCCCCTTCGATCCAAGAACAGCCAATCAGTGATGTGTTGAAACACATAGGCTCACCTTCTCAGACATAAGGAAAAACTCTCTGGTCAGTAGAAGGATTTCATAGGGACTGAGCTCCATCTTAAACCCTCTCACATTCCCTAGTTTCACAGCAGAAGCAAGGTGAGAATACAAAAGACAAAACATGTCTTGAGCAATTACTATATGTTAAGTCCTGTTCTATGTACTTAACGTGAATTATTTTATTGATCTTCAAAATAGACCTGTGAGGTAACTGTCATCATTGTGATTTTGTGGAAATTGAAACTCAGAGAAATTACATGTATTGCCAAAGCCATATAGTTTATTAAGTGTGTAGTCAAAGTTTAAACCCTGATTTTAACTGATTGCAAATGTTGAGCTTTCTCCACTATAAGCAGAAATCTTATTGGCTCACTGAAATATGCCTTTAGAGCAGTTGTCTCAAAAGTTTTCTGACCCTCTACTCCCACCAATAAATATCTTTAATTACCACCTCCAATATATACATATTCATTTGTAAAATTAGATGCACCAGCTAATATCTATTAGTATTGATTGATAATATAATACCCCAGAACACTAATCATCATTAATGACAATGGAGGTAGATTTATATTTAACATGATGTTGATAATTTGGAAAATGATTTGGCCAAATATAATTAAATCATTGTTGTTTTAACCTCACCTCACTGTATTGCTGGCAAATGAGATTTGTTCCAGGAGAAGTAATCTGGATTTTCTTCCTGTCTTCATGTGCCGGAATTATTCCTATTGTCTATGATCCAGTTGTATTGCAGGGAACATTTTAAGCCACTTGTCCATTTTGTGAGGGCTATTTGGTTAAAATTAGAAAATCTGGTTTGAAAATCTACTCATGGTATATATGTAATCCTTAAAACACTATACTACACTAACAGTGAAAAGTGAAATAAAAGCACCAGTGTAGATAGCCCTTGGACACTGCAGAATTCTCACTTTCCCTTACAGTGCGTTAAATATACGCAAATGCCCCAAGGAAGCCTGATGGAAGGCATATGCAGTATTAGTAAGTAACAATGTGTTTCCTATGTTTAGACAAAAAATAAACATGAATAGAAGTTCCAATGGTTTCCTCCCATACCCCATGTTTTCTGTGCAATCCCAGGAGTGTGCCCTTTCCCAGAGGAGACCCCTGCCCTAAAGGAAGGCTGATCCCATAGTTCTGAGTTGGACCTGCTCAGAGGCAGAAAGCTGAGGGTTTGGATGAGAAAAGCAGCCAGCGAAGACTTGTGGGGTCAGCGGGTGGGGCTGGAACGAGAAGGTGCCCAGACTAGAAGACCTAAGTGGGCACTGAAAGCACTGGTGGAACGAAGATTGAGGGCTTGAAGGCCAAATAGGTTCTGGTCTTCCCAGCAGACCCCCATCCAACGGTCTGGATTTCTGGATTTCATCCTTTCTGAACCTAGGTCTTTCAGAAGCTTCCCTCCTAAATGTTTGAATACCAGAGTAAATGAAAACACTCTGCAGCACAAGGATCCCTTAAAGTTTGTTTTCCAAGATGGAAAATAAAGGCATTTAGCCCTTCCATGGATAAAAATAACTTGCCGTTGATTTTGAAATCCCTTTCATTTGTCTCCCAGAGACCGGCCCCATACAATGGCACTTTGTGTGGGAGCTTTCTGCTTGGGCCAGCCCGGCCCCGCTTCCTTCTGCCTGCCAACAGGAGGAGACAAGGGGAGGGCTTAAGCTCAGCAATGGGAGAGGCCTTTGGGCAGCCCAGCGTTGCTGTTGGACATCATTCAGAAGTCCCCACTCAGTGGAGGGAGCCCAAAGAGGAAAATAAACAGAGCAGGGAATCATGGAAAATGCTGAGTCCTCGAGCTGGTGGGACAGCATTTGCCTGTTGGTGCTTGGAGCCAGCGCTCTGCCCACCGACAGCTGCAATAGCAGGCAGGGCCCACAGCAGGCAGGGAGGCCTTGGCACCCAGAGTCCTGCCCCAGGGCGGGGAGGCCGAGAAACAGACACTCCTCTCTCTGCAGACAAGCCCTCCAGAGTCCTTACCCTGAATGTTGAACTCTTTTCCTTGTCCAAGGAAACTTGGGGGAAAAAATGGTTCACAAAGAAGGGAGAAAAAGAGTTTCTTGAGCTGTTGTTTCAGACTTACTAATAGCTCGCACTTGTATAACATTTGCTATGGGTCAGGCACCAACACGTATTAATTGGTGATCACCGTCTCAATCCTGTGAGGTTAGTACTATTATCCCTATTTCATGGACAAAGAAATCGAGACACAGAGATGTTAAATGACTTGCCCCAGATCACACAGCTCAAAAGTGTCAGGGCCAGGATTTAAAACCATGCAGTTTAGCATCTGAGTCCATACTCTTAAATGTGTATGTTCCTCTCTAAGAATATAAAATATGAGAGACAGACAAAGAGAGGAGAATGAAGGGAATGAATGAGAAAAAGAGAGGAAGAATCACCAAGAAATGGAATAATGAAAGATTAAAAAACCCAACAACAGCAGGAGGCTGTCAGTCTAGGAAAAGGAGTGTGAGACCAAGATACAGAGATGGCATGAAATGCTGAGTTGGGAATGGAAGCTGTAACAATTCTGGTTAGTCACCGGCTGTTTCCTATGCCCCAAATAGGATTCTGGGACTAATGCTCAGACATCACTCAACAAGTGGGGCTCTGGCAGCTCTCAGGGAGGCTGAGGAGCAGGCAGCCAGAGCAAGAAAAATGAACACCTTCTCTTTCTCTTTCAATTACAGCCTGGGCTGGAGGCAGGTGGCCAGGGCTCCGTGGAGAGATTAACACCCTAATGAGAAGAGACAGCCTATGTCAGTCATCCAGGGAGGGCTGTCACATCCATTTGTAAGCTAAATAGCTCTAGTCCCCAGAGGAAGGAAGGGTGGGAAGAAAAGAAAGGCGGGAAAGAGAGAGAGAGGAAAGGAGGGAGGGAGAGAAGGAAAAAATGAACTATTTCTTACCTGTGTTTGGAAGGACAAGCCCTCCACCCTCATCAGATACATCGGATTGCCTTGGTATCAGTAGACCTAAGACCTCATTTTGCCTCTCACCAGTTACCAATGTGATCTTAGACAAGTCACCTAAACCTTCTAACCTTAAACCCTTTATCGCTACAGTAAGGGGATTAGACTTTATCTCTAAGATCTTTCCAGATCTAAAATCCATACTCCAGTGATATTGTGTCCACGGGCAAGGACTGTCATAGTTATCTTTGCATACCGCCCAAGTCCTGGTCCCAGCACAGTGGCCCACCATCCATCCAGACTAACCATTCACCCAGTCTTGGTGAGTCCACCTCCTAAATACCTTTCTGATCTGTTGCCTGCTGATTCTCTTGGAGGCATCTCTTGTAAACAAATGAAACCATTTTCCAACTGGTATCCCTTCTTCCATCCTTGTCCCCTCTGATCTGTTCTCTGATCTACATTCAGAATGATTTTTTTAAGCACATATCAGAGCATGTGACTTACCCTGTGGGAATATCCTCAGGGCTCCATCTTACTCTTCACACCGCCCACAAGGCCCTGAATCATCTCCTCTCCATTCTCTCCCTCCTCACCTCTCACCACTACTCCATTTCACCCTATGCTCCACAAAACTACTTCTAGTTTTTTTATCAGTCCATAAACCTTCTCATCTGTAGTCCTCGACTTAAACCTCTTCCCCTTTCCACCGAGCTAAAAGCTACTTATCTTTAGGGAATAAATTCTTCCATGTTGGGTGTTCCTCCTAGGTGTCGAATCATACTGTCATTACACAGAATAGTAATTCTTCCTTTACTTGTCTATCACCCTTGATTTACTAAAAACAGAGTAAAGGAAAAAGTTGTGTTTATCTTTTCCCTTATGGTTTACCTCGTACTAAGCCCAATGCCAATCACATAGCTAATATTCAACAAAGGTTTGTTACCTGAACAAATTTGTTTGGTAGTGTCATCTTATAGGATACCTTCCAGCTATAAGATCCTATAGTCCCATAAATTGCAATCTCAGAGACCCTGCATTTTCAGTTTCTGAGAACAAAGAAATCTGAGACCTCCCACCACCCTTGGATTGATCTTGTCTCTCTTTCCCAACCTGAACATCAGCATTTAGCAGATTGCTGGAATCCATCAGAACTAACAGAAAGAATTGTCAAGATCGATTCTGATTCAACCAGGGTCAACTTTAAATTACAATGTTTTGCCTGGAAATTGGATGAATTCCATATATCATGTTTCCCCCAAAATAAGACCTAGCCGAATAATCAGCTCTAATGCGTCTTTTGGAGCAAAAAGTAATATAAGACCGGGTCTTATTTTACTATAAGACTTGGTCATAATATAATATAATTCAATGTAATACCAGGTCTTATATTAATTTTTGCTCCAAAAGACACATTAGAGCTGATTGTCCAGCTAGGTCTTATTTTCGAGGAAAAGGGATGGAGTTGGGAGGACATGGGGAGAGTCAGATCCACATTCTAATACCTGTTCTGTCACTAATGAGGTGATTGGGGAAGTCCTTTGGCCTCTCTGGACCTCAAGCTCATGTATGCCTAATTGAAGAGGTTGGACTAGATAATCTTTAAGGTCCCTTTTGACTCTAAAAATGTAAAATTTAGAATTCTGGTGTTTGCTTTTCCAGTCATCATCTTCTAGGCCATTAATAGTTTTCTAAGGAGACCATGGAAGTAAGGTATCATGGAAGTGGAAAGAACTGCTATGAATAATCATGCAAGGACAATGAATGGACACTAGGACAATCCCAGGTACACCAGGAGGTGTGGTCACCCTTGTTTTAATTCAGTCTTTGTTAGCTGGGCTTCAGTTTTCAATTGTTACTTGTGGTTGCAGAGAAGGCTGTTTGGAATTTGTAGTCAGGGCTCTGTTCTGGGATTTCAAGGAGGCTTTACACATGGGTGACCAGAGCAGCTAACATGCCTCACAATCACATAGGTTGCCCACATACACCCCAGCCACCCTGCCCACTCCTGAACAAGAAGCCTGAGCCCAGAGTTAATGCCCCTCCCAGCCACACCCTAATGACTGCACCCTCCACCCCAGTGGTCTAAGGTCAGTTAGTGAAGAAAATACTTTAAATCTCCCTGGGCTCAAGTATACAACTCTATGCTATCAGCATGAAAACTTGACCATACAGAAAACAGATACCTGAATGAAATATCCATTATCCTCCAAACATTGGTCATTATCTGCACCGTCACTCTTACCTTTCTTCTAATATGTATAAATATCCCAGAGTAAAGGTGTATTGGCTGCACTAGTAAACTCTCCTACTCTCTGGAAACCAGAACAAACGGGAAACAAGCAGTACAGGTGGGAGGTAGATCAGCAGCGAGAAATCCCCAATTCAGTTACTCGCACGGTTTTGAACTTGCCTTCCCCGGAGATCTGTAAGAGCAACGACTGGTTTGTAAGAACACTACACAATTCCCAAAGTCTTCAGGTCCTCAGTCCCATCTCTCCTTCTAACCTTTGGAATATTATTGACTGAAAAATGCAATCCCAGATCAAAGCTAACAGTCATCGTCAATTTGCCAGCCTTCTGAAGACTGTCGCTACTTTTTCAAGTCATTTACTATTTCCAGGCACATTTGGGGCACAGTCTTTGAAGGAGTATAAAAAGAGTCAACAGCTGAAATGCCAGGATTTGCCAGTAGAAAGATTAAAAATAGTCTGCTACTTCCCAGGGCCAGAAGACCAAACTGACAGTGTGGAATGGGTTGGGAGAAGGTAGTAACTATCTCTTGACCCACAAGTGGCTGCTGAAAACCTCCTTGCTCCGCCACATGGTTTCACATGGGTTGACCAGAGCTGACCTGACAGATAGCTCTGTACAAATGCTGTGGCTGAGAGAGCACTAGAGCCTGAATGGCAGGGATGAGAGATCAGAGACAGGGCAATAAACTCAGAAGAGCTTAGGGGATCACGTAGCAGGTCCCGAGACCTGGCCATTGTTGATTTCCCGGTGTTGCTATGGGCAGATGACCATGTCTGTCATTACTCTGGGCGTCAGCACATTGAGATACACCAGGCAATCAAATGAAACTGGCTTTCCCAGGATAGAAATATTTTCCAGGAAAATGGAAAAAGGGAAAGGAACTGGGACATTGAGTAAAACGGGAATTGGCACTGGCCAAGGGACAGAGGCCAGAGCCACCTTACCCCCTAATTTGGGTATTTTTTTTCCCTCAACTTCAGGTCTAAAATTTTTTACCAGTTGATCAACACCTGATTTTATCAGACTCCTTAAATCTTTGTCTCATTGCAAGAGGTACCTGGAAAGTGTTTTTTTCTTTGGTTATTTGTGGTTCTTCGGTGCAGATTGTCGTAGCATGGAGAGATCCCAAAGAACAGTGAACAACGAGCAGCATGCGAGCCAATATACCCGTAAAGTGGCAAGGGCCAGGACCCTGGACCAGCTACCCAGAGGGTCAAGTATCCCTGTATCTGAACTAGAAGGCCTTTGTACAACTGCACTGCAAACCACTTCCTAGAGCAGCCGGCGGGGAAAAGCAGAGGTTGGAAAGGGCTGTGGAAGTGAAAAACCTTCCTCACTGAAAGAAAACTGTCCCATATTTGGTGTATGAAGTGTACCTCTCAGTAACCAGGGCTGTGACTCCCATGGATGGTGAGCCATTGGTCAGCATCACCAAAGCAGACCTTTCAGAGTTCATGGGTGGCAGCACAGCATAATGGAAAGAACAGCTTAGAAGGCAGATGGTTCTATTGAACCTGATGACCTCTTGTTCTCTTCCACTGTAGGTTCTAGAATAAGATGAGCTTCACGTGAAGTAAACATGGAATGTGGAGACATATCTTCACAGGAGTCATAAACTCAAATTCTACGGGCAGGAATGTGAACGTGTGGGGCTGACGTACTAGAGACGAAAGAGGAGACTGAAGTTCATCTCGAGGGGGCAGCTTCCACTCAGTGTCCATGAGTGTTTGCTATATAGGAATGTCAGAATCAAAGACCTCCCACTCAGGGCCCTACTGCAGTTCACTTCAGTTGCATAGGTGCATCCCAACATTGGAAGGCCACACTAAACATCTCGATGGCATAGAATCAGCCCATAGTCAGCCAGTCTGTAATCTCTAGTTTCCATTGCCGGCTTTTTTTACCCAAAGCACAAATCACAACCCACTTTTTTGGTTCACATAGTTATACATTATACAGGAAAGCTTCGTTGTTCAATTTTGTGTGTGTGTGTGTGTGTGTGTGTGTGTGTGTGTGTGATGGGTGCTAGAACTTGGTCCAAAGCCATTGCAGGGACAAGCCAGACTAGAGTGGCTCGCCCTTATCCCACAACCTCCTGAAAGCCTGTCAAATCTGTATTTTGACCACCAGCTTCTTTTGAACGGCTCCTCTTCCCCGTGTCTCCTTCTATCTTAACCCTACCAGCTTTCCCCAAAACACTGCAATTGTTTTAGAGGATCCTGCCTCTCCCCCAGATCCCTTCACCACGGCTTTAATACAGTGGTCTCAGCAGCACCATTAAAGAGATCCCTAAAGCCCAGTTGTCTGAGAGTTCCCCAGCTAAACTCTAGCTCCTTGTTTGAGAAACAAGAGATCTAAGCTGATTTCATTCAAGCAGATCTTATATCTTTTAACCTGGTCAGCGTTAAATCAGATAGTTTGGGGGATAACAGAAACTCAGTGAAGGAAAGCTCCTTGTCCAAATCCTTGACTGAGACAGAAAACTATTCCGTGTACTGTTTATTCAAGGAGAATAGCTCAGATGTGGCCTCAGGTTGGCTCAGGAGTTGTGGCTTTGCCCAGGTTTGCAGCTGAAGACTAAAAAATATAAGTACTTCAAGCCGTCTTCCCCAAGTCTCTGAGTGAGTGGTGGTGGCTTGACCGGGATATAGGACCCAGAGCCCTCCTTGTGGTCAGCTGGGCTCCCTGACCACTAGACCACACAGTCGGTGCTTAACGTGCACTCAGCAAACCTCATGCCGTATGCCTGAAGAAACAGCTTTTCCAAAAACAGAGCTCTCTTTGTGAACAATTCAGCAAAAATTCTCTTTCCAGCTGTGAGATGGAATTCATGTTGCAAATGCTGGTGTTAATTAAAAACATCCACCTTCTACAGTTTCAACAAGAAAAAAGCAGCACGTAGGATGGGTTCCTGAGCACTCCTCCCCGAAGCACTTATAAATATGATTTTATTTATGACATGGGTTGCTGGGGGTTCTCACGAATATTATCATTCTTAATTTTCAGTCCCAGTGAAAGAAGTGGAGCCAAGGAGATGGATGTGATGGGTACAAATTGGCATAGAGAAAGACTGCATCAGAAGAAACAAGAATACTGTTCCTGTTCAGAGTATTTGAAAGATGTTCAACTGTCTCTGTTAATCTATCAGGAAATTTACCTACTTGAAATGAGATGTTTACCTGCTGAGTCACTAAATTTATTTTTCACGTGGCTCTTAGTCCTTCAGACATGAAGAAAATGAGGTGTGATAAGGCCAGGGACATTCCACAAAGGATGACACTGTACACTCAATCATTGGAATGTGAGATCATACTTCCTCATATTCCTATTGTAGTTCTCAATTTATTGGGAAATCTTTATCTGAAACGGTCCACAGCTAGTGAGATCAGCAAGACGGAGCTACATTCCTTCCTGTGCTTGTCTCTAGTTGGTTAATTTGTCCCACTTTCACACACAAACCAGACAGGAAAGAATGGAGCCAAACCCACATCATTATGAATGAATTTCTTTGTTTTTAATCTCACACAGTTTAAAATACAATATGAAATCAGGCTACAGTATATAAAAAACTCTCCAGCAAAATGATGTGCCAGCATCAGCTACTAAAATAAACAAATGAAAACTCACCCATAAGAAATTTTATTTTGCATTTAAAAAAAACACATAGACACCTACATCGCTACATCTCTAAGCTACCTCAGTTCTGATTTTTAAAAAGCACCTGCTTTTCCTTTTTTTTCATCTTGCTTTTAAATTTTCAGCTTTTTAAAAAATATAAATTATATGAAAATACAAGTTGGAAAATAGTCAAACACAATATAATCTTTTTTACTACTATATTTCTCAGCTTAAAAAAAGTATTCTTAAAAAAAGTTCAATAACTGAGGCAGTATTCCTGATAGAGATAATTTCATTTTAATATATATATTTTATATATGTATATGTATACATATATTTATGGTTCCTTGAAAGTTCTTTGGAATGTAGATAAGAGTTCAACACATTTATATAGACCCCAACAGAGAAAGCAGCATGCACAGCATGACGAGAAGAGAGAAGGTGTAATTTCCACCATGAAGATTAGGCAGGTTAATGCTTTAAAACCCAGAGTGTTCACCTCCAAAGTGAGGAAAAGCACATCTGATCATGGAATGCTACCGCCAATCCCCATCACCACAAAACCAGGGCTCTGTGTAGGGAAGTCCCCAACCCCTGAATGGAGAAGGGAACAAAAGTAACTGAACCCTACAGCCAAAACTGACATGGGTTAAGGCATCTCCAGGGAACTAAGGGTTTCCCCCAGCTAAACCAGATTTGCCCATCCTTCCTCTGAAGCTAACATGTGTTTTTAAAAAGTATAAATGCAACAATTCTGCTGCATTTCCAGTGTATAAACCACCCACCATTCTTCCTGGGATGGTCTCTGGCCTTTGAACAGAAGGATAAAAAGCATCTGGCCAGATCAACAAAGCTGTCTTATCTAATAAACTATCTATAAATACTGAAAACGGTGGACCTAGAGCGAAAGGCATCTGAGCGAGCAAGCGGGTTGAGGAGCATGACGACACACTTTCTTATGTCTTACCTGCTACAAAATTATTGCAGGAGTTAGACACACTCACACAAGAGGAGTTTTTGGCATAAAGGTAATAGGAAAGCTGGATGAGTTGAGAAAGTGATTTTATGCCTGGTTGCAAACAGCAAGCCAAGACTGATGCCCAGCCTTGGTTCTACTCTCACCCACTACTGAAATGTGGAAAAAGACTTAACCTCGATAACCCAAGCATTATCTCAGCTGCAGTTTTGCATGTCTGTGCATACACACACACACACACACACACACACACACACACACACACACCTGCCAGTGCCCAACAAAGATCACATAATCAAAGAAAAAAACAATGTAGTCCAACAGTTCCGCCTAACACTCCCTGAGCAGTTCCTAAAATATTTCGAGAGCTTCATTAAGGCACCTGCATTTGGAAGAAGGTCAAAATACACAACTGGGCTAATTCTGCCTTGCTTTCCAAGTGGACTCTCTGATTTATTACTATGCGGAAACTCATCAATCACAGAGCTAAGTTCCTGATAATTAGGGTCTACAAGAGAACCTGGGAATTGACAATCCACTTTCTTGATGACACGCTAGAAGGTTCTTAGTACTTTCAGTTTCTCAGCTAGATCCTAAGAAAGGCTAGCCCCGAGAAGCCCATCTTAAATGTTTCTTCACCTGTCTCACTGAAGTCTATAAAGCCATCCCACTGTTGTTGTCTTTTGTTAATGGGGGATCCATATAGTAGGGGAATTCTGATCGGACCTTTTCCTCACTAGTTAGATGTTGATTCCCCTACTCCAAACCCCATCTTTAGATTACCCTCCACAAATTCCTCATTGATTAAGTTTGCAGTTAAATTATAGGGGAACCAAAAATATATTCCAATCTCATGGACCACCCTAGTTTCTTCATTCAAGCTCCTCATCTTATGCGTTTCCTTTGCCCTCAAGTCATTCCTCTCTTCTGCAATTACTAGCCTTCATTCACCTGTGCCACGATAACAGACCCATGCACAAGGCCCTAACAGCGGCTGCGCTATTCACTTTGCATGCACAGTCTCACCTGACACCTGACTCAGCTAGCAGTTCTTCAAAGGAAAGCCTTGCATTTCTCCTCCCAAAGTCGGCCAAGCCACATTTTATTTGTATGCTCCCTTAATTTCCATTGTTCCTAAAACCCAGTGAGTGTAAATGGCTTTATCAGACACTTTTTAACTCATGCCATGTCTGCAGTTACTCTTGCACTCACCAAGCAGAAACCTGTACATTTCTCTCTACTGAATAACAGGGAGGGGGAAAGCAAAAAATGTGGGATGCTGGGAAAATAAGACACAAACGAGAAAGTGTAGAGTGTTAGTTTGGAATCACATGCATTCAGGACTTGTTTCTTAAGACCTGAGGGGTAATGCCCATGCACACAGCTTTACAGCTTTTATTCCAAGTCATGTGTTACAGGTATAGAACCAATAAAGAACCAGGTCAATTTTCCTGCTTTGATCTCCTTGCCATGACTTCAACAGTGCTCCTACATTTGCTGTGGTCCAAAACCAGGGCTGAAAAATACATTCAGTTCAATGACTTAACACTTCTTAGCTCAACATTAAGTTTAAACCCCAAGAATCCACAAATAAGTAGAGTGGTGTGATGATAAATTTTTTAAATTATAGATGAAATTTACACACACAGTTCCCTTGTACCCAAATCAGCATTATTTTTCCCTTCATATATAAGCCACAGGAATTTGGGATCCCCAATCTCAGTGACAGCACTTTGCATTTCCAGTGGGGTCTATATAAACAGTTTTCTTTCACTATGACAGAATCGTTAGCCGGCAAATAAAAACAAACTTGCATGATACTGCAATACTGAGACCACCTTAGAGCTTAAGACGATTTTTAAGAAAGAAAAAAAAATACTGGCACAAAATTTAATAAAATAAATTTTAACACAGAAACAATTTTGGCCCCTCCCCACTGAAGTCCATCTTTGTTTTAAAAGTAGAGTAAAAGGTAAAGAGTCCTTGGGTTTTAGTGCACCCCTTCCCCCCCAACAAACAAAATGTTCTACCCCATTTCCCTCTTTTTTGGCTGACCAGACCTAAAACAAGCAAATGAATTGCCTTTCCTCAGTCACATGACTCCTAATGTCTCAGTTTCTTTCGCTAATAGGTCCATAACTCGAGACACAATTTTTCCATGGAGGATTTTAAAAAACGATTGGATACTTGAGCCAGATTCTTCAAGCTTCTAAGACCCTTCTCTCTGTCCTGAACCTTTGCTCAAGAATTTCTTGTCCCACCCACCCCACCATTCCTGGCTCTCTGTTTCCAACCATATACAATTGATTATAGCTGCAACTCACTTAGCTCCCACCCCTGAATGTAAAAAATGAGTTCAGGAAAATTAAAAATAGAATAACAATTAAAAATTAAGAGTCCAACCGACGTGGTTGTTCTTTGAAATGTCTCAGGGGAGTTTCCCCAGCCCCTTTGGTGTCCATCACTCATCAGCATCGGGCTTGACATCCAGCATGGCATGGAGTTCCTCGGGCGTGTATCCCAGGAGGCTCTGCAGGTCACACACGAAGCGGTACACGTAGCGTTTACCCGCTGTCTTGTGGATGATGTTTTTGTCATAATAGTAGCGAAGGCCACGGCTCAGTTTCTCATAATTCATCTTAGGTTTGTTTTTCCTTTTTCCCCATCTCCTGGCCACCTGAAATGTAAAAAAAAAAAAGAAAAGAAAAGAAAAGGAAAGAAAGAAAGAAAAGAAAAAAGAAGGAGGGGTAAAAATCTATAAAATGATCCAAGTATACATGTTCACATGCCTATACCTACCCATGGTGACCCAGGATGTTTAAGGAAGACAGAGACTCACGGACATAGAAGATACTTTTCTGACCTATCTCTTCTGAATTCCAGTTTTCAAGGGTTGGAAAAAACTGCAGTAAAGTTGATTCTCTAAGCTGATGAAAACACAGTGACCCTGAACTTCTGCGTAGTGGACTTAAAGTATCTGATATTGAAAAAAAGAAAAGCAACACTCTAGACTCTCTTTTGTCCTTATATTATTAAGAGAATGCCCCTGCTTCGAAAGCATGAAATCTCATGTGAGGAAGTGGAGGACTAAGCTGTAATCAGACTTGTCTTCCACCAACAGGAAGCAATTTTACAGTTCTGGGACCCCATACCTTCTCACATCTGCCAGAACAGAACAGCAAAGGTGTCTCTCGTATTCATTTTTTTAAATCCTCACAATTGGGCAAGGCACAGAGCAACCACTCAATAAGGATTTGTTGGATAAGAGAATCAATTAATGAATAAATTGTACCAATCTTCCAAGGTCTCTTGAATTGTCTGACCCCTTTCAGATTCACAGAGCCAAGGGAAGTGCTAAGTAAGAGAAAGCAACTCATATTTATGAAGAGCTCCTATGTGCCTGACATCTTTTGATCCTGGCAAACAAAGCATCATAGATATTTTCTCTAATTTTCAAATGATGGAACTAAACCTCAGATAGGCTATGTCACTTGCTAGAGGTCATACAAGTAGCAAGTGGCAGAGCTGAGATTTGAATCCTAGAAAATATTACCACACTCACACAACCCCTTTCTACAGTTCTCTCTAACAAAGTACTCTCAAGTCACTCCTATCTTACCTCATCTGGGTCAGAAAGCTTGAATTCCCAGCCATCTCCTGTCCAGCTGATAAAAGACTGACAGGATTTATCAGTGAGTAATTCCAGAAGAAACTGCCACAGCTGGATCGGTCCGCTGCCTGGAAACACAAAGGATTGTGAATCATTACACCCGATGCTCAGCATTCTGGGCAACGAATCCCAGGGTACAGTACTCTCTCTTCCCTCCTCTCTCAGTCCATCTAGCCAGAGGACAAGGAAAGCAACACAGAGAATAAATGTTGGAAGAGGCGCTATGAGTTCGAGCAGACTGAAAAGGTGAAGAAGTTCCTACCAAAATAAAAAAGGAAAAGCACTTAAGACAATATATCAAATTGCCTGATGTTGATTGGCTTAAGGGTCAGTCCATTTTTATTGCTAAGCAAACTCCAGAAAGAATATACTGACTCTACCGTCTGAAATATTCTAAGGTAACATAATCTTTTGTGCCTTCAAAAACTAACTCACTTTGCCTTAAGAAGTAATAAAGGTATTAACTGAAGAATGTCTTTGCCGGTTCCAATCAGAAGTCAAACCTCATAAGCACTCCTCTACATAGGGAGACTTTGGCCCCTGGTTTGCAAGGAAGATCACTATCCTAGGCTTATATAATTAGCTGGGTCATTAGTATTCCTCCCCTGTCCTCCCATGACACGTATAGGCAAGCACCCAAACTAAGAAAGGAATGCATCATGACTTTGTGAGCAACTGTCTGGCCACCCAGGAAATCTTCAGAGGTCAGGTAAGGACTGTCTCAAATTCTTCACAAACTCAGTAAATTCTAATACACACACACACACACACACACACACACAATTACTTTCTTTTCTTAGCCATCAACACTGCCAAGATCTTAGTTCTGGAAGGCCTGGCATACTCTGACAGTCAATTTATCGTATGCTAACAGATTCATGCAACATAGGTTTTCCTTTCTATTCAGAAATGACAATTCTGCCAGTGATTCCTATCTGCCTTATGGGAGCAGCCGGAGAGACAAACATGGGTTCAACTGTCCACGCTGCTTGTTCCATGTCTGCACTGTGCCTTATACCACCATCTCAGAAGCAATCTGGACCGAGTAGGACTGGGAAAGATCCCGCCCATGGAGATGAAGGGAGCCTTGGATACTCTTAACTCATACAGGAACATCTGACTTTTTAAGGCTCTAATCCTTAACCTGAGTTTCAAATTTGTCTGATTCAAAGTAAACTGAGATTCAACAGGAAACGAGCTTTAGGTTGGTTCCCTCTCAATCTAAAAATGAAATATCCATTACAATCTTATCAGGGTAATCTCTTGTTCTAGCTTATGCTTCTACCAGGCATGTAACATATATCATGCTGGATACTCCTAAAATCCACTGCCCACTCCTCTCTATAGGTGAAGCACAGTGGTCTCACTGTTTCCATCCTGTTGGTGTGAAAAAAGGTGCTCAGATGAGTCATGTGACTTTGCTCCAAGACACAGTTAGAAAATGGTGGTTCTGCGTCTAGTGTCCAGGTCTTCAGCCTCCAAGCATGGGGCAACCTCGACAGACACCTATGAGGAAACAGTGACGGGTGTGCACTGTCATCTGACAGCCAAGGAAGTGTTCCTTCAGTAGCTGCTTCCTAGTGGTGGTTTCCAGCGCTCTTCCTCTGCACAACCCAAGCCAAAAATGGAAAATGAAATATTGCTACCTCACCTCATCCTTCTAAGAATGCACCCTGAGCTCTTTAAAACCATCTTGCAAGAAATACCCTACATATATTGTAGAATAAAATGATTCAGTGAATGCCTACAAAACAAATTAACATGTGCAAAAACAGACCTGAGTGCAACACTGGTGAAGCCTTATCCTCCTCGGTTCTCCCCGCCCTTGTTAGATAAACCAGATGGGTGTTTAGACACATCTGCAGGTTACTTAGAAGTTGAATTAAAGTCACTAGCTACTACTCCCTGCCTGGGCTCACAGGACTAAACAGGACATCATAGGGGGATTCCATTGAGAAGCCACCCTGATGGGTAGAAGGAATAAGAAAACAAATCTCTATTAAGAAATGCTATGGAATTTCTGGTGGCAAAAGGAAAGAAATAAAAAGAAAAGAAAAGGCACCTGCAAGTCCCTTGTGACATAATAGATTTCCGGATGAAGGGCAAAATGACTATATACCCAACAGGACCCCTGAGGAGTGACACACAGAGAAAAATGACTACCCCCATATTATGTAAATGAACTCTGGAGTTTGTAGTTCTCTTTTGAGTCAGGTTCACAGACTGCAGACATAAGACAGAAAGGAGTTGCTTTAAACACCTCTGGCAGAGGAAAATGTTCACGAATGCTATGATCTACTGCACACCTACTATGCACTAGACACTGTGTTGATGCATATGCACTTCTCGTTTATTCCTCACAGTAACTCCATGGAGTAGATGTTATCTGTTCTTACCATTTTACAGCAGGGAAAACTGGTAAGCGTACCACTGTGTGGCTGGTGTCCACTGGCCTCGGTCAAGGCCATTCCTATAGAAGTGGAATGGAACCCAGGCAGGCTGATCCCCAAATTCTTCAGCTCAATACTACATTGCCCCTCGACAAGACCAACTCAGAGGCTAGCATCTAAACTGCCTGCCTGGTCACACTAATCCAAGGGATAAAGGGACCTGTCTTTTAAAAAACAACTCCTCTTCCTCAACTCTCACAGCAGCCACAGGACACTGGAGAGACAGTGGTTCTCCCAATCCTCTGACAGCTAATGACCTTGGTGTTCACCTCCACAACTGATATTTCCAGTCCAATTAGTCAAGTCTCCTCTTGGTAGCTGTTAGGCTCTGTCACTTCATTATTTCATTATTTCTCCCTCCCACTATTTACCTTAAAACCTGTCTCATACAATTTATTTTAAAATCCCTTTGGGGAATAGGGGCTAGTGACACCAAGCTGAGGAAAGGGAAGGAAGTACTGGGCTTCTACCCAGCAAGTCCCAGAGAGAAGGACCCCGGAGCACACACACCACCGTCTCTTGCCCTTGAGACTGGGCAGCCATAATGTAGAGAAGGGGACTTCAGTTCATGTCACTGGAACCAGCTCATAGAGGAACGGATTTCAGACAGAGTGACTGTTGTTTTTTCTGCCAGCGCCATTTCCCGAATTGAAATGTCCAAGTCACAGGCCCCATCTGCCCTGCCCCAGCCTTTCTCTGTATATTTGACCCCTGAAGTCTGTGTATGTGGTCGAAGGGCAGGGTGAGTCCCTGTCTGCAGGGGCTATTTTTTTTTCCTTCTCATTGTGAGTTTACTTTTGTTCATAAAGAACATCACACTGTGAAAATCGGCAACTGGGAGCCCAGGCTCTAGAATACGATGCTCTGTAACTCTTTTCTTTTAAAGGGAAGAGGGAGCATAAATAGGAAAAGCAGATACCTAAAGAAAGCTCAGGAACTAGATGGGAAGGAATGTTTCTGGTTAGCTTCACAATAGGAAAGTCAAAACAGTGGTGATGTCAGCTCAAGTCTCCTTCCCCCAATTCTTGAAGAAAAATCCTGTGAGCCCACCCAGTGCTAACATGCACACAGTGCTCCGTTCTCATCCTGGGTTTTCTGAAAGTCGCTGTTTACCCTTGAGAAAGCCCACGTTACCATAACAAATGAAAGGAATCTATGATTCCTCCAGAAGAGTCCTCTCTAGTACCTTTGTGCTGACTCCTAAACTGCAAATAGGAAGGACACAGAATTCTTCTCAACGCAAGAATTCTGGTTCCAGGATGGGCTCCTTCCCTGGCTGGACTAGTGAAGAGTCTAACACAGGAAACTGTTTCCACAACAATGTGTCACCCTCACTCCAGGTCTGGGAGGGGCATTCAGGGCCATCTGGAAGCCCATAGCTTGCAGGTAGCTCTGGGGTTGGAAAGCACACTAATTACGTAGATCTCCCAGCAACATCCAAGTCTAAGACCATGGGAACATCTTATGCCCTAGACTTACAGAACACTGGACGAGGCTAGGCTTCCCAGCTACAGGCTCTCCCAGAGGATTTGCTTCTTATTGCTTACTGTAGGTCTGCCCCAATCCCCAGGGCCAGAGGGCTTTATCTCTTGCCCTTGCTCACATCCTAAAATTGTACGTACATCCTAAAGTTGTAAAGCTTTTTCCTCCATTCTCCCTGCACCTCCTCTCACGCCTGGGCCCAACCCCATCCACCCACCCAACTGGACTGTGGTCCCAGTGACCTTTGTCCCAGGGAGCAGAGAATGGTACTAAGAATAGTGCCAGTCATGGGAAAGGGGAGCTCACATACTAAATGTGACTCACAATGGTGTCCCTGTCTGGGGGCCCCAAGGCAGTCAACGGCGGCCTTCACCATGCTGCCCTGGGGTGTCACACATCAGGAATCTGGTGGCATCACTGGGAAACTATGCTTCTCAAGTCGAAGCTCTGAGCCACAGCAACAGAGGGGTCCCTGTTAGAATGAAGTCTCTCTCCCAAGAAGTGGTGGGGGAGGGTACCACACACATTCACACCCACCCAACTCTCTGGGCCTCCACACCCCTGCAGTCTGCTCCCTCCACCTCCGTCACTGGCAGTGTAGCAAGGGGGATTTCCTCTGACTGCTTTGTTCTTCTCAGCTTCTGGGTAAGAATAAAATTCTTAGTACAACACTGACAATCCTGATTTGAAGAACTTGACACAACTTCAGAAGAAGAAATATTAGGTGGGTACGTGGAGGGCCAGCAGAACAAATGTCACGAGTATGTCTCCCTCCAGATGGGACACTCAAGGCACTTCAAATCCAAGGCTACAATCTCTCTCTCTTTTTTAAGGCAAAGCTTCAAGTAAATTCCTACTCATTTTGGTTTTGTTTCAAATCCCTTCTCCTTGTCTAGTAACTGGGAGGTCTGCCAATCTATCTCAATGGGGGCTAGTTATTAAAAATCCCCTGCTTTTTTGCTTCCTTATTCTGAGTATAACAAGTGAGCAACTTAAATATGTATATAGCAATGGGCTAGGACAAAATTTTAGTGAGGTGCTCTCTTGATAATAATCCTTTCCATTTGGCAAGTTGTCAGTACCTTTCCTCTCCTTTTCAAGGGGTTGCCTGCAATGTCAATGACTTCAGGGTGGGGCTTTAGTTTTTCCTTTTCATTTCAACTGCAAGTTTTCCTCAGTCCTCTGTGCCCTAGTGCGAGGCTCACACCGAAGGGCTGACTTCCATACAGATGGAGGTCAACTCAGAGCAGTCACTCTCATTGCGGTTTACTTACAAGACCAACCTGATGGTTTGCTCAATGCCCACCCCCAATCACTAGAAGATATGCTCCAAGGGCAGGAACTATGTTCTTTCACTGCTAGAATCCAAAGCTTAGAATAGTGCTCACCAACAAACACTAACCATCGAAAAGCTATTTGCTGTTGAAGGACTCTAGTTACCAGCTCCCTGCGAGCACGGACTGTATCTTCCCGATCCCACTTTTCTCAGGGCCAGGTATGGTATCTGCTCCCTGACAGGTGCTCAATAAACATTTACGGAATTGTATTACAAAAACAATCCTCCTCTGAAGAAAGGCGTAAGGATGTAAAAAGCTACCCAAACTGCTTCTATCTCTAACTATATTTGGGACCAAACAGTATGGGTGACTCCCAGGCTATGTTTCATCAACATGTTCCCCAAAATAAAAACGACCACACCTCCTGTCCTTTGGGGATTAATTTGCTACTTTGAGAAGCTAATCTCTTTAGCTTGACTCTAAAAGTCAAATCAAATACCTCAGTGTGGGCAGGACACCACATTTATTTTAACCTATGAAACTCTCATGGTTGGTCACCCTTGCAACAGGGCTGACTTTGCCCTAATAGCACACATCTGCCAGGTGTTCCTAAAACAGACGAATGAGCCTGACTGGCCCCTCCCTTCCACCCAGGTGTCTCTACCCACAGCCAAACGATGATGGCAAAAACAGAACACTCAAATCCAGAAATGACCCATCTGTTCATAAGTGTATCTTTCTTTCATACTACAGTAGGAGCCCCCACCTCTGGGGGTGGAGTGGGTGACCCCAGAATCTAAGCATCACCCCCTTTCTGTCTACCCCCTTCTAAATTATCATTCACAAAAAAATTCCAAAATTTCTCTATTTCCATTAAGTCTTTATGAAATGAAGTTTAAGGACAAACAGAAAACATCCTGACAGTTTCTTGCCTGTGGACCAAACTCAACCTGAAGTTGCACAAGTGTTCTGCCTAAGCATGAAAAATGCAAGAGATCATATTGATGGATTGTTTGACAACCAAAGCGCTAGGAAGATTTTTAAAAGAAAAGGAAGGGTAGGGTCCGCGTGGTATTTTGGCTTAGCTTTGGGCGCCTTTGGGTCCCTTTTCCTGTCTCCTCTGAGTCATGCCCTACCTTTGCCCCGCCCCCAACCCCATCTCATCTCATCTCCAACATGATGCATGTGTGGTACAGTCTAAAACAAGCCACCAAGGCCTGGGTTTAACAAAACCACTGTTAAGTCAATATGTTTTACACCTATGTTCCTTTATCATCAATGGCTAGTAACTCAAGGGAAGCAACTGGGGATATAAGTTCTAATAACTCAACTCAGAATCACAAAAAACATTCTAACAGGTGCCTGAAAAACACATGAACATAATGATAGACGATACCTTCATGAACTTGCATTTATTTAAATGTTGAAATAGCCAGTATCTAACAATGGAAACAAGTTAGAAAACATCTCTCCAATCAATTAAAACCAGCTTTTGATGTCAACTCCACGTTGCTGACAGGTGAGACCAAAAGAAAGGAGAAAGCATTAAAGATAAAAATACAGCATGTCAAGCAATGGAGGACTGATGACAGCAGACAGTATCCTAACAGATTAAAATAGATATATGCCTGTGGGAAAGGCCAACACGGGGAGTCAAGGGTCCAGGGCTTTGATCCCAATTCCTCCCTGATTCACTGTGCAATCTTAGGCAACTCATTTAACCTCTCTGGGCTTTAGTTTTCCTATTCCTAAAATGTAAATAGTAATCCCTGTTCCTTCTCACTTTGTAATAAATTGGGAACAATATAAAATACAACAATGAAACAACAGAAAAAATACTTTTTAAAGTAGACTTTTCAAAGAAAGATAAGAAAAAAAGATGGAATTGAAAAGAAAATAGCAAAAACACTAGATAAAATTCAATTATTCTTTCAAGAATTAAACTGGCCTTTTATATGGCAACTTTGAAGTAGGAGAAAGTTGGAGGAAAAAAAAAAAGATGAAAGTATATAAATGTAAAATGCTTTCAATATCGTAGAGGAGAATACCACTGAAGATTTTTCAAAGTTAGGGATAACTCTGTGAAGAAGTGCTTGCTCTAATTCAAAGTAGGTAGGCACAAAAAGATTGAGCAGATGCTAGCTGCTTTGCAAGTGAAAGTATCACAGACATTTATGGTTTGGGGAAATCTTCGCCACAGACAGACATAGATCCTCTTTCCCCTGGTGCACTTTTTTCCCTAATCGTTTATGCTCCTCGCCAAGCATGCTCTACCTAATTATTATGGAGGACTGACCTAGAGAGTTCAGCAGCGTTGCCCACAAAAGCCAGCAGTTTGGCCCGACGTAGACCCCATCAGCATTAACTGAAGGTGAAACAGAAAGTCTTGTCTAGCCAGCCATCAGTGTCTAAGACAGGCTGGGCTGCAAGCCCAGTTGGCTCGCCATAGGCCGGCTGGGCTGCCCACCTGGGACAGACGTAAGTGAGGCTCACTGGGAGTCAGCCTTGGGCTTGAGAATATGACAGTTATACACTGTAGTGTACGGAGAAAAGACCCTTGTTTTTGCCCGGGCTCCTCACACCTGCATGTGTTCAAGTACACATGTGTGGGGGTGGCTGTAGGAGAAAGGAGATTGCTCCTCTCTTAAAGGGACAGCCTATATTCAAATGCTGCTGCCTCTTTCCTCTAAACTCAACAACTCCGTCTAACCATGTTCAATCTACCACTCAGACACAGACTTGGAAAGCGAGCCGGTGAAGCTCAAGTCAGGAAGTGGGTTTCCTTAGAGTTTTTCCTCCTGATGTCTTCTAGGTAACCGATTCTTTTAAGAACTCACTAGAAATGGGTTTGGTTTGGATTTGAGGGTATAGGGTAAGAATTTTGTTAGATACCAAGGAAATGCTTTTTTCTAACCAATGTAAATGCCTAAAGAAAATGTCTTCCTAAGTATCTAGATAACAAGAAGAAAGATGTTTTCACTAACGAGGATTAAAAAATAAGACTTGAGAAATCCAAAGTCAGTGCTTTTTCCTCAGTAGATTCTCAATGCAATCTCTGGAATTTATTTTATCTGAGGGGTAAAGTCTCCCCTGCATCGCAAAGATGATAGAATGACTGCTTAAGCATCTTACAATTCCTGGGGAGGTGAACTAAATCCTAGTGATCATTTGAGAACTGAATTTTTAAAGCATTTATCCAGCAAATAATTTCAGACCATCCCTCAAATGTCAGGCATTGTAGCCAGATTGGGTTGAATAACAAAATAGAATATTTAACAACAGCATGGCCGTCGCAGAAGAAACACTATCTTGTTCCACCTTACTGTGAGGAGCTGAAAATGTCCTACTTCACACTTTTAAAGAAGACAGGACTGAGAACCTACCATTGACGGGCCTTCACAGAAAACCATACCCACCTCGGCTCTGAAGGTCAAACACCTCCACATAGCTATGCCCTAGGAGCACCTTTCCAACAAAACAAGTCCCATCCCCGTTTCAGACTTTAAACTTTCACATTCACTCACCTTAGGAGAACTTTCACTCTCATTATCTCTCAGGGAGAGGTGAGTCACACATAAGACAATGCAGTTGGTTAGTCACAGTCAACAATATGCTGATCTCTGAAGCCTATCATGGGCCACCGGGAGCACTGGGACTGACCGTGGTCTTGAGTCCTACTGTACAACTAGCCAGATCGAAAAGCTGTGCTAGCCTATCTGAAAACCCACATTTATCAGTCAGGTCTGATGTGGGCGTCACACAACCTACGGCAGCCATGACAGCGTGCTGCTCAGGTTGCTTGCTGAAGGTAGCATAACTGAGTGGATCCACCATGTCCCCACCAAGACCCCGCTTCTTAAGGGCTGCTCCAGCCAGGGACTGAGCCTGGTGGGGACACGAGGCCCTTCCTGTGAGACGGGAGCTTCTCGACTGGGCAACTTTGGAGGATTCCCCATCAGCCTGGCCAAAACTTTCACGGAATTGAGCTACAGTTGGAGGCTCTTCACACCCAAATCTGCTCCTTCTCTCTCTCCTTTTACAGGTAACAGACCTGCAGCATGGTCTGAAGGATCCCCTGCCTTCTCTTGCTCTCTCCCACTTTGTCCTTCGCAAATGTCACCACCCTCTGTAATAAATTTATTGCAAGTCTAATCACGTCTTGACATCTGCTTCTCAGCAGACCCCAACAAATACACTACTAATATTGAATATTTTCCTGCTAATTGTCTCACACTGTGAAAATCTTGGAAAGACATCTTTTTATGCTGTGTGACTTTGGGCTAGACCCCTTTCCTCCTCTGAACTTCAATTCCCTCACTTGTACAATGAGAATAACAGAACCTTCCTCATGTGACTGTTGGTGACAGATTAAAAAAAAAAATTAATGTTTGTGAAAGAGTCTAACACACAGCAGGAATTTAACACACACGTGGGTTGAGCTGAATAGCTAAAGTGACCTATCTGATATTAAATATCTGCTGTGCCCAAGACACTGCCAGCAATTACTGGAATTCTGTAAGTAAAATATATTATTGTGTCCTGACTTTACGGAATGTAGAATTACATTGGAAAGACAAAAACTTTGGAGAATAATACGTAACAGTGGTAACAACTAGCACCTATAGAACACTTCCTATGTACCAGCACTATTGTGGGTGCTTTCCATTAATTTCATTCTTACAACAATCCTATGAGATAGGAACTATCATTATTACTATTTTGCAGATGAGAAAACTGAAACACAAAGATGTTAGCTGGTCCAAAATCATACAGCTGGTCAATGGCAAAGCCAGGACACATTCAGGCTGACTGGCTCTCGAGTCCATGCTCTTATCTCCTATACGTTATAGGCCCTGAAATGTAACCAGGGGCTACACAGCATGGGGTGACTGCCCTCTCGTGTTTTAACCTGGACTGAAATCTGAAGGCATACCCAAGTAACAAACCAGAGCGGATAAGGATCCAACCTTCAGGCGTCACATGAAAGCCACTTTAGGAAGAACGGCAGGTGTATAGCTTATCTTGAATCGCCTCTCTATACTGAGGAACCACTACTCATTCTCCAGAGCAGCCAAGACCATCCAGGGAAAACAGAGAGGTGCCCAGGAGCAAAAGCAGCAGGAACATCCTGGACATCTGGCACGACCTTTCCCAAGGGGAACCATGGGGAGTCTCCAAAGCCTGATGTTAAAGGGAGCAAAGCGAGGACCCGTGTGAATGCCTCAGCAGCGTCCTGGCTGAACTTTGCTCAGTGGAAACATTTTACTTCAAAGACAAAAAGGTGGAGCTTCAAACTGGAGACAGAGTGTAATACTAGAACAATCACTCCAATTCCATCATTTGTAGTTAGATCTTGTTTAAAAAAAAAAAAAGTGTGAGCCTCAGAGACTCCTTTAAAACAGGCAGGGGGGGGCTGTACTCAGAAAAGATGGGGAAACTTGTGAGATTCCTGACACCCAAAGTCCAGGCTCCCACCGAGCCTCAGAGAGTTGTACAAAGCACCAGGTTCGACATATACGTTGTGGGATATAAATGGGTCTCTCCCGCCCCAAAGCCAGCTTGCAAGGTATTCCTGTAGCTGAAACAAGACACTCAGTGGTGGCCTTCAAAGGCCACAGATGGAAACAGGGAACCTCCACTTTCCACATTTTAAAATGACATTTAGGAAAAAAAAAAATAATAGTGAGGCCAAATACTCCTACTACATGATCTCCTTCTACAGGTGGCACATGATTAAGAAAAACTGTCACAAGGTGAACCAGTTAGGAGGCAGTAGTGAAACTGCTCTGCAGGCAACAGAAAGGGGCTTCTCCGCCCATCCGGCTCACATGTTCCCAGTTTACATCCCCCGTGCTCCAAAGTGGTTTCCAATCAGTCTCGCCACTGCGCAGCATGTCAATCCACTACTCCAGTGAGATTCCCAAATCCCTTCCATGCCCCAACATAGCGCCTGCACAGCACAGAGGATCAGGTCCCGAGATGCTGGCTGGCAGCACGGCTCCACTTGGGCTGAGGGGGTCTTTCTGGCTTCCTGCATACAACCTGCTAGTAATAATAAGCACACAGGGGCCTCGGAGGCAGAAAGAGGAGGACATCTGCTGCTGTTGCCTTTCTCATTTTGAAGCTCTCTTCCTCTTGTCCATGCAGGCGCTGCCCAAGGATGTGCTACACTGATTCTGTGATGGCTTCCTGCAAGCCCTCCAACCAGCTCCAGCTTTGCCTGGCCCACCTCAGGGCCCCTATAAAAGGCAGCTACTGCTCACACTGGGCACCAGCGTCCTATGCTCACATCAACAAGTTTGTTCTGCTCAACTTAGGTCAATTCAAACTGCCTTATACCGACAGCATTTCTATGGAGACTCTATTCCAGAACTTGGCTCAAGAAATAAACCCCCAAATTAAAAAGTTCTACACTGTTCCTAATAACATAGCCACTTGGGTTTGAAAATTTTAAAAATCTCTACAAAGTCCCGCTGCAGTACTAATTTGCTTTGGTGACCCCTCTCCTCTTCCTTATCAGCAACACAGGCTCACGGCCAAAGCTTCCTCAGTTGTCATTTGTGCCCCAGTACATTGAGATTATTTTGCAATCCAGTTTTCCCTCACAAAACTATGATTTCAGGTAATGCTGCCAAATCTCAGGTTTTATTCTGAATCGAAAGGCTTTGAAGCACTTGCTTTTATAGTAAAGTTGTTTATTTTCAAGAACATGTTTCAGCAGTAGCTTTGGGTTACTGACCCCTAAAACTCAACTGCAAGCCAGAACTCCCAGGTTCTGCGCTTGGAGGGACTTTCTTATTGTTTGACTTTAGACTGGTTCTAGTGCGATCTATGAAATGGGAAAAAGATGATTTATTTCAGGCCCGAAGCAATTTGAGAGGACCTACAAGAGAATGTGTGGGGCTTCTTTTGGTACAAGACTGATACCATTTTTCTGTGATGTCTCACCCCAAAATATTTGGAAGCTGAATTTAGGATTGTCCCCACTTTAGCCGTTAGGAAGCTGAGAGACGACCGTAGTCACAAGTCAGCACAGCACTATGAAACAATTACATTATAGTTAATGAATGGCTTTGGGTTTAGCTTTTTTCAGGCTCCAGGATAAAAAAGAGACCCAAACCCCTTCATTCACAGTTGCAACTCGAAGGGTCAGGATACAACTGGGTATCGACAAGAGCATTCCCTCCAGGCTGGCTCAATAACAATCACAGAAGGGACAGGAACGGATTCCTTATCGGTGGCAACAGGTGGCAATGTCTGGCAATCCGGGATGAAGCTGGATAGAGCTGATTTACAGACCACTAACTCTGGACTGAAGCCAAAGGCTAGCCCTGTCCTCATCCCCCGTTTCCCTCACTCATTCATATACATACAATGCTAATGAGTGGCCAGCGGGAGACAAGGCTCTAGAGAGGCGACTGAGATAACCAATTAGTATCGTCACTCCTTAATATAGGGAAAGATTTTGTATGCAAGTGAGACATCTTGCACTGAACATTCAATTCAGGAGTTACCTTCTGTGCACACTGCAATTAGGTGGTCTTGACTAAGTCATTTTTTGAGACTCAGTTTCATCATCTATAAAATGGGGCTGGAGGGACAGAGAGAAAAAGAGACTACGAACTGACAATCTAGTATATTATTCTATATCTACTGAAATTGAAAATAAAATCAGAGACGCCTATATTTTTCAAGGATTTGGAAACATTTTGCTTAGGTCTATCAAACGTACAGAAAACATAGGGCTACCCATCGCAGATTGTTTTGTTAATTAGGTGGGGTTCATAATGTATCTTTGAACAAGAGAAAATGGAGCTTTCTGATTGTATCAGTTTGATAACCGTAAGCAGTTCACAGTAAGGTAAGAAGGTACATTTTGGCGGAAGCCAACATTACATTTGATGTATTCTTAACTCAGCTCACAGGCCGGCTTTCAAGCCATGTTATCTGCCCCCACATCTTGACCTAATTTAACAAGTTACCATGGGAGCCCAGTCGAAGGTTGATGCAATTTTCTTATCTTTGGAGGAAGAATGTAACTGTGCAAGAGAATGTGAAAATTCAGTTTCTAACTGATTTCCACACTTACAGTGCAGTAACTAACACATCACATGAAGAAGTAAAATGTACTCCTTTGAAGGTAATATGGATAAAGACCTACATATCTAGTGTAATGGCAGGAAAATGGATTCTGTTCCTAGCTCAGAGAATCTAGGTATACACCCTTTCATTCAGGCCAAGTAATAGTGATATACGGGTACAAGTGCTCCTACCGTGTGGCCACACATACTCTGGAGCAATCGAACTTTAAGAAACAAACAAAAAGGAGGGCAGAACTTGAAACAGAAAAAAGGTGTGACTTTTATGAGCAATAAAAAAATTTTGCCAGCACTTATGCAATAATTTCCACTTTTCAAAGTACTTTTCCAAACTTGGCTTATCTTAACTTATCTGCATAAAGACAGCAACCTATGTAGGGACTCCAGTAACCGCCTGCTCTTCAGGCAGTGGAGGGGGCTGAATGGGTATGTCCCCATTCCCTAGGATGTATCTGAAATGAGAAGGGGCCACAATGAGTGTGCAAGAGCAAGGAACCACCACCTAGAATCAGTTTGCAGGGAGAGCAAATGTTCACCAGGCATTAGGCAGGAAAAAAAAGCCATCAAATTTTGGGCTACCATCCCGCACCCCCACCCCTGACATGCCTAACAAATCCTGACCTTCCTTCAGACCACAGCCTTAAGAAAATCCAATTGAAGTCTAGAAACAATTACAATATATTGAACTTGACAAGATAGTGAACCCTAAAAAGCTACTAGCACTTATCTGCTCTCAACATGTACTTGGAAACATTTGTTGAAATAATCGATTGGTTACAATTGAGCTTCTCCCCACTATGTCTAGCACCATGTCTAGCACTCATTTGTTTAATTAATTGATTTAGTTCAATTACATTTCCACAGATCTCCTACCACCAAGCAAAGGATGAACCCTTCTACTTCACTAAAAGTAGAAAAGGGTACAAGGTGAATTTGCCTAAAATCACACAGTGTGTTAGAGGTGGGAGGGTGCAGTGAGGACTTCTGTTTTCTGGGTTATTGTTCTCACCACCATTTGAAATCGAATGAAAAGTTAAATCTACAATTACAAGGAAGAAACTGAATGGTAAGATCCTTAAAAACGTGTTTTAATTCAAATGAGTACTTTAGTCTTTGAGACCTGTAATTAATAGTCACTCTTCTTTTCTTCTACTCATTGAATGTTTTATTCTGAGAGAGAGAAAGAAGAGAGGGAGGGAGGGAGGGAGAGGAAAAGGGAGGGAGGAAGGAAAAGAGGAAAGGAAAGAAGGAAGGAAGGAAGGAAGGAAGGAAGGAAGGAAGGGAGGGAGAGAGAAAGGGAGGGAAGGAGGGTGGGAGGGAGGGAGGGAGAAAGGAAGGAAGGAAGGACTATTAAAAATAGTGTATCCAAATAAGGGAGCAAACATAACTTAGACCTCCAGGACACATATGTATTTGTGCTAAAAGAACTTCTGATGCTTTTATCTGGTTGTCTCTGGGTTTGGATTGCCAGAGAAGCCCCACAGGTGGCTTTTCATTTTGGCTATCTTGATGGCCATTCATGTCTCTAATTTGTACTTCACATTCATTCCTAGTCCTTAAAATTTCCAATTCATCCCTTTCCTTCCTCTCACTGAAACTGGGACACTTGGAAAGATCCCCCAAGTCTCAGATAATTCTCATCAAGGTACTAAAATCATCTTAGATAAAACCCTCAAGTCCCTCTTGTAGACTATTAGCTATACAGGCTTCTCCTACGTACAAAATCCAATAACTAACAATGCAACACTTTCAGAGGAGTTTCTATTTGAGGTGGAAATCAGGCTTTTACCATTTCTAGAAACTTCATCTATTGCAGTGTCGCCATGGAGTATTACGAGAATCTCATCCCATGAAGGTTGAGCTAAATCATAAGGCTTTCTTTAGCCATAACCCAAACTTTAGGATTTAAAGTCAGTTTATTTAATCTCATTATCCACAACTACCCTAACTAGCAAAATTTACAAAATCACATACGTAGATAAAAGAGAATGATGAAAATTGTCATGGAAAAAGAACTATGGTTGTGGATGTGAATGGTGGTTGTAGTGGTGATTATGCCGGAGAGAACAAAGAAATACCTTTAATAAGGGGAAACGAAGTTGAGGATTTGGTACTGGAAGTTAGGGTGTAAGTTGCACAAGACTTGGCCTTTACACTTGGGCAAATGAAAGCATGGTTTTCCCGGCACCCCAAGAACAGAAGCAAGCATGCCCAGTTAGATAGCTGCCACCTCCAGAGCCCACACAGTCATCTGACAGCCATCTCAGCCTTTCCTTCCTCTCCCTAATTAAACTGCATTTCTCCCCTCCATCATCAGTGTATCCAACTGGAATCTAGTTCTTAAAATACCTACAAGTAGACTTATAACTACAGGAGCCAGCACTCTTGTATATCTTGAAAGAGACTTAATTTACTTTTCCTCATTCCAAACGTCACTAATGGAAATGGGCAAACTTTCTAACAGTCCACTCTGCAGAGATGGCCAAGGGGTCCCTTCACAAGTAGCAAGTTCCCACGTACTACTGATGTTCTAGCAAAGACCACGGGGGATAGTGTAGAAAGAACAGAGTGGGGGACCTGGACCTTTAAGCTCCTCCTTTCTGACCCATGACTCTATATACAGACCATGTCACTACCTCAAAACACAGAGATAATTCCTGAGCACCTATGCATGCTCTGAACTGCACTAGGAGACACGTGGACTGCAACGTAAGATACATACTCCTGATCTTTGAACAAGGAGTGATTTTTCTAAGTATTTGAGTTGTTCTCAAAGGTCAGCTTGTTTTCCTAGTAAAAACCTGAGACTTCCCTGACACAAGAACACAGATGTAGCATATTCTTCAGATCCGACAGATACCTCCATAGAAACACAGATTTTTCTATTTACCGTCATCCACACAGAGGGTCCCCACATGGCAACCTGTCCAGTGTGGAGTAAGTTACAAGAGAATCAAGGCTTAGACCAAGGCTTAGAATCAAAGCTTAAAATAAGCTCCACTCACAACACAATTTCTCCTTTTCGAAAAACACTACAACCTGACAGAAAGGATCTGATAATTAATGCAATAATTAACGCTCCTTGGGTATTTCCCAGATATACTCTTCAAACATTTCCAGCATTAAGCAGCATATGCACCTACAGCTCATTTCGACAATGAATTGTTTTGTTCTATCACCAGATTCTCAATCAAAGCCTAAGCTTTCAGCATACATCGTCCTTTCTCCAGTCTTTCTTCATTCACCACTACTGTAACTTTTACTCCTAGAAGAAAATCAGTAATAATGTTCATTGAGGGAAAGGGCTTCCTACATAGGCCAGGATCTGACAGAGTTTAGGGTGACCAAGGACACTTTCCCCATTTGAACAGCCAGCCTAATGCTCACTCCACTACAGAAGAGGCCAGAGTGTAGGCCATTTAGTGATGCCCTCGAGAGATGCTATTGCTGGTTTTGTTTTTAGAAAGACCTCCCAAGAGCAGACTAGAAAAAGTCCCTTGATGCTTGGCCGCTAGGCAGAGCTTCCAGAAACACCAAGTTAATATAGTTCCTTTCCCCCAGATATGGAAAAATGTCCAAAATATAAGCTTCTCCTACCACTCTTGGAAATGATCCCTTGGGATAGAATGAACTGTTTGCTTCCAACAACCAATGGCTATTCACAAACAGAGTGGCTTGAGAGACTAACCAGACCTCTTACAGTCTTCTTCTCCCCACTCCCCGCAAAAAGAAAGAGGCAGACTCCAGTCTCTGGGAATTTGCGCAGTGCTTTCCACAGAGCCCACCCACAGCAATGCACACAGAGGCTACAGAGGTAGGGGCAGGCGCCTACCTGTGTAGCCAGCCAGGGCAGCAGCAGGAATGACAGGCTTGTCCTTGTTGAGGTCAGCACGGTCACGCACATAGTCCTTGAAGGTGCCCTTGGGCTTGTGGTTGGGCAGGGCAGCTGGATAATCCTCGGAGTCGAAGCTGTCATAGGAGGGAACACGCTGCAGGCTGTTGAAAGATGACTGGCTGCTCCAGGACTGGGTGAGGCGATCACAACTATCGTAGCTCTCTATGCTCTCAAAAGAGTCCTGGCCCCCGAGTTTACCTGGAGGTAAAGGAGGAGGTAGGAAGAGGGCAGGGGGAAGGGATTGGGAAAAGACAACTGTAAAAAACCTCTTAGTGAGGACAGATTGCTCATCAGATCCTCAGGAGAGATGGAAGCAGGGAGAGGCCAGTGGGAATGGAATGCAAGCTCATGGCTTTACTCTGGGGAAGAGGGGCTGTACTGGCCACAATCTGAGAACCCATTGCACCGTGCTGTCTGTTCTATGGCTGCGAGGACAGGGATTCAGAGGCGAATGCTGCTCAGACCTGTCAGAGGGAGACAGCAGTGCTTGGGAAACTCAAGAATCCTAGAGCCAGAAATCTAAAAGCTAAGAATCACACGTGGTTTTGTGGGATTTCTGGCTGATGCATTCGACCCAATGAGTAGATGAAGAAATCGGAGCAGTGGCAGGCACAATTCCCTATTCCAACTGAGTCCAATGAGATGATTTCAAAAGGCCCAATTTGGCAAAATATTTTAGTCATAAGAAAAAAAAAAATTCCATTAGACTAAGAGCAGATTGACCTTCCTTGACCTTGGAACTAAAGTGTTATTTTTTAGCATTTTTTTTCCAAATACTATTTTAAAATGATATACATGTACTGCCTCTATGTCTGTCAAACAGAGAAAGAAGTTATGAGATGCTGTTTCCAGGAGATTAAAAAACAAAAACAAAAAACAATGATCACTCTTCTAAGCAGAAATCCATACTGTTTATCCTGTCCAAGTACAATTTTGTACTTGAAATTTATACTTCAATGCGGAAGTGTGGGCAACATAAAGGAGTTGATGAAAGAGTTAAGATCCACAGCAATGTCAGAAATCCTTTACTCTGAGTTGCTTAAGGCATTCTTAACTGACCACAAGATCATGCAAGTTCATTAATTTCCCAAACCAGGTTATAAACAGCTGCTATCATTGCATAATAGCTCCAAGAGAAATTTCCATTGGCAAAAATGCCATTAAAAAGGAGACTAACAAACAAAAATTCTGGAGGAAAATGCATCTAAGCTGAAAAGGCTCACAAGAATATTTTCTATGTTCTACTTTCACATACTTTTTAGGCAACCAAAATTAAATCCTGGGTGACTAAATGGCTACTTCAATTCAGCACAAGTCATGGAGCAAAGGATATGACAAATCCATATGTAGAAATACCTATAATACAACTCTCAACTGTTCAGGGGTGGCTGATCTACTATAAAGTCTAAATCCCAGAGTAAGGTTGGCCAATACAACCCAATATTAGTATCTTTTTGGTGCCTTCTTCTCTTTCTTAATAGTGGAGATTAGTTAAAACAACGAAATTCAAATATTTAATATTGGTGTCCCAACCAAAATTAAATATATGGTAATTAGGAAGACATGTTGCTCCCAGGAAAAAAAAATTTTAAAAATCCAGACAAAAGGTACTCAGTTAAATATGTAATTTTTGTACAATCTACTGTTGGAGATTTCCTGAACCTCTTATCCCCTCTAGTATTGCTTATAACAGAAAGACAGTTATTTATCTGCTTCTTCTCAGTCCTTCCTCCAATCTTCCATTTATGGAAGGGTAATATCCAGAAGGTAAATTGGAGAGCTTCATGGAGTTATCAGCCCTGCCTACCTAGTCCACTGTAACATTCACAACTTTTTATTATTATTAAAAATGAAGGAATTGTTCCTTCCAGGAATTCACATTAAAAGACTCCAGAAAACAGCCCACAACCAAAATGCAATAGCCTCTTTCTGACGGAACAAGAAATTCTGTGGCATCTTGTAAAAAGGTGTCCACTCACACCAGCTACCCACCTTAATGGTCATTCAATTTCTCTGTGGGACAAATACACCAAAAGCCTAAGAAAGAGAATTTATGTTTTCATGAAGAACACCCCACCAAGTCACCGATACTTAGGCAGTACTTATACTGAAGTGTCTCTGAAATGATTCTATATCAGCCATTTTTCTATTTGGAGGGCATGGAAACTGAATTTCCACAAGCAGACAGTTGTGTTTCCAAGGTCGCCCAATGAGCAAAGGCACTAACCTGGGCATAACCACTCTCTGGCCGTCTCTCAAACATGAACTGAACACAATTCTGTTGAGAGCTGCGGTTTACAGCAGTCGGCTGCTTTCAGTTTAGCTCTATTTCACAATCCTGGAGCTGGGAACCTTCGTTTACGGGCATTTTCTCCAAAAATGGGTTGAATCCAACTAGATTAGCACTCAGTTGTGCTACTGGGCTCATGCAGGGAAGCATGTGTTCTCTAAGACATCTATTGGTCAGCTTTCCTGAGAAATGTTTCAGCAAGGTCCTTCCAAAGCTGTCTGACGCCACCAAGCAGACCTCAGAGCACTCAAAACAACAGATGGGGGAGTCCCCTGTTCAGCAACCCCCAGAACACACGAGCACAAAGACATTCTCAGAGTCCAATTAGGTGAGACAGAGAAGCATTTTGTATGCTGTAATGCAGTATGTGAACACTATTGTTATTAATATTAATCAGCTAACAGTAATCCTTTCATTCTAGACCAATCAGACCATGTCAGAGTCAATCAGCCCTTGAAATATGTCCTCTTTGCAGCACTTGTAACGTGAAAAGAGCATCCGTGAACAAAACAGTCTGCCCCTCAAGTCTGTGTGGTCTGAAGCTTGGCATGAGGGAGGGAGTATGAGGCCAGAGAGAAATACCTCATGTCCTTTTGTACAGGTCACTATCTGGTCCACAGTTATTACTTTGGGGTTGGAGGGTGGTAGGGACCAAAACCAAGAATCAAGAGAAGGAAAAGGAGAAGGGACAATTACACAAATGCAAAGTCAGATGCAATTTAAAGACATGTGACAGCAGATCTACCCAGAGTTGCAACATGGCTGAGTCCCAAAACCACAGGCTCAGCCTCATCTCATAGATATACAGAAAGCCCCATGAGAAAGAAAGTTGTTCTAATGCTCTGACCTGCCTAAGAAAAAAGATATACGAGAGATCACACTTATGTACGTATTTAAATAGACACGCACCCAAAAATAAATAAAAGAGAGTCAGAAAGGGGAAGGCAAACTGATCCCACCCATCCCCTTCAGTCTGAAACACAAACACCCTGGGGCCAGAAGCAGGAAGATTACAGGTTCTGATTTTGCTAGGGACTTTCCCTATGCAGGGCCCACTGGTTGTCCTAAGGCCTGCTGGGAGGAAGTCTGAACCTGAACACTCGAAGAAGATGACAAGGTATAAAGTCCATGATGCCGACGGGTGATTCTTCAAAGTAGAGATGCCTCTGCGCCCCGCTCTGTGAGCCTCAGAGTAAGTAACAGGGTGACCACCAAGCCGAAGTCACTAGGAGACTAGCCAAGCCTGACTTCTGTGAACAAGGCCCTCTGAGCTCTTAAAGTGGGCTTTCTCCTGCTCTTCTTCCTGTTCATAATTCTTTCCCGTTTATCCATCAGAATAGCCATCTTTTTCAACTTGTAGAAATCAGCCAGCTCTTCATGGATGACTAAATCCCTCCTTACAGTGGACTGCACTTCTCTCAGAAACAAAACTATCTGCACACTTGACGAGGCAGGCTGCCCCTCTGGATGTTTATGTCCTGATCTTAAAAATTGAGTGTATTTGACTTTTGTTGATTTTTAAAGTCTACCAGCTCTATTTTGAAACATTTACTTCACTGTCAGTGAATATTTTATCATTGTCATAATAGTCATGTCAACAAGAGTACCTTCTTTTGGAAGCCTCTAGCCACCTCTTTCCTAAGTCTTCTAGCTAAATACACTCTTTCGCCACACTGCTGATGACTGGTTCCAAATAAACTGTTGGTTAACCATCTTGTATCTTCCCAAACCAAAAATGTCACAAGAAGCTTGAGAGCCCAGGCTAAGCATAAGATGTCATTCAGATACCAAGGCAGGATCTGCAGTCTGACCCTGGAATGCTCTGGGGAACATCAGGGCACATGCAAAACTAAAAGCTTTCCAGAAGGGTCACCTGAACCATTTATATTTGATTGTGTCTCCCTTAAGCAAAATCCTCTCAAAAAAAAATAAAGCAAGCATACCTTTAAAAACAACCACATTCAATTAGAGGTGTTATTTGGTAAAATGTTTTATCCAAATGAGAAACGTAATTGGTCATCCTGCCAGATTTCAATTCCATCATGGACCCATGGTCTTTGTCATCCTGATGGACTAAATTTCCCTGATGGAAAGTTCTTAATAGCTAGACATTCTAAGATGGAAAGGCTGAATGAAACTCAGGAATATATAGGGCCAATAGTGAGAGGAAAAAATGGGACCTGAAAAACTCACAAAGTTAGGTAATTCTTGGAAACCCAAGAGCTTCCAGAGAAGAAATCTGACCTACCACGACTGGTCCTCCCCATGCACATGTTGTCTGGTGTTACAACTTCTTGTTTGATGGCAAAGTAGTCAGTCTGCAAGGTGTCTGTCTGCAGAGGGTCCCGGAGAATGACTGAGGGGTAGTCGTTCTCATACTTGAGGGAGAGGAGCTCCTCTGAGCTGATGGGATGGAGTGTCTGGTAGGACTCTGTGATGAAGCTAGGCTCTGAGAATTCCGAGGGAGGAACACACTGAGCATGCTCGATACCATAGCCTAGAAACAGAGTGTGTACAATTGAAGAAAGGAGAGATTTGTACCTAAAACAAGTAGTTCTTCACCATTTACGACAGCCCCACAACATGAAACAAGCTGACTACCGTAGAAAGTCAAAGGAATATATTTTAAGTGGGAAGAGCCTGGGTTTTTAACCTTGCTCCACTAACTTAATAGCTATGGCCCTTGGCAAGATACCTCCCTTTTCTGACTTAATTTCCTCATCTCTAAAATAGGTATGATGGTAATTTTCCTCAGAGCATTGTGATGAAAATCAAATGCAAATATATATGTAAAATACCTACCAACATTTCTGGCACACAATAAGCTCTTGTTACATAGTAGTTATTATCATTGTTGTTGTTAGAATAAAAATCGTAACAAAGTGAAAACATAAAACAAAAACAAGGCTGCTTTAGAGACCCTTTGGAAGCAAGACCATCAGATAAGAAGAGCCCGACACTAACTCTCTTCCTCTGGTCACCTCTCTAGTATGGTTAGGGGTCATATATTCGAAGGGAGAAGGCTTGATTTTCTGTAACAGAATCTGAAGCTGCATGGCACTTCTTGAGGAAGCATCTCAGAAGAAATGCTGCCATATCCACTAGTAAAAGAGAGAGGACCAGGGCTACAACCAAATCCCTAACCCAAAACCTCTATGGCCTCCCACAGTGCATAGGATCAAACAAGATCGAAGTTTAGGGATCAAGCTGTAGTCTCTCTGAGTGGTTTTCATGCTGAAGACATCAGAGAGAGACCCTCATGTGTAGGAGCCTGCACGTTAATAAAACATGGAAATAGGCTGAAGCCTTGTGCTTTGTGGGAAATATAAAATAAGTAACAAACAGAGAGTCTACACTGGAAAAAATACTGTTTTTTGTAGAATTACCATGAGCTCAACTGGGACAGGGGCGCTTTTCTAAGTTCCCATTATAATGAGCAAGATGAGGGAAGAACAGTGAAAGGTGAACTTACTAATGAAGTAATCCGAGGTATAACGGGATTCTGGGTAGGTAGGGTTGACTCCATTAACTTGATATGGTTTCACATCCTCTGCAACAGACAGGGTAAGGAACGAAACAGAGAGGTCAACATGCAAGTAACGCTTGGCCTGAAAGGATCTTGGATGCAAGGACCACAATGATCTCAGCCCCTCTTCTAAGAAATCTTCATATTCGTTGATGAGTTGGTCTGTGAGGCCACCCTGACTGGGGCCTTGTCTAGAGATGAGATCACAAAAGCATTGCTAAGTTTACTATTTCAGTAGCTGCAAAATAGGATTTAACATCTTGGAAAGAGCACCAGTGAGTAATCTTTTCGGGTTAGGGAAGCATTCTGCCCCACTTCTGAGGCCTGCATGGACCTCATTAGCATCAAAGGCTAGAAGACATCTTGGGCAGTTACCAAAATCAGTCCCCAATGCTCAAACTGATCAAGTCTAAAGCTTTTCAAAAATATATTACAACCTTTTAGGCAGGTAGATTTTTATAGCCTCCATTTTTCCTAACAGGTGTGTTTTTTGTTATGTGGTCTTTTTCCACTGCCCTCAGATTTCGAGTTCAGGCCCAGATAAGAAGCAGGATACTAGTAAGGTAACAATTCTGCGAAACACGACAGGGATCGTGTAAAGATAGGGAAGAGCAACATAACCCAAGTGCTGCCCAGGTGCCAGCCTCCCCAGGAATGAGAAAGGAATGCAGATGGAGGTAACTGAGCACAGAGAGGTTGCCTGCTGCACTACGGTGAGCCTGTGGGTCCTCCAATTGCCCTGGAATCAAGTTGTCTGGCCTCTGACCGTTGTATGGAGTAGTCTGATACTATTTCACTGCCAGAATCAGACAAAGAGAGAATGTTGGTTTGGGTTTTTCCTCAGGTATCTGATAGCTTGTTGGGAGCAGAGGCTGCTGGGAAAACAAGTTTATGCCTGCACAGAAAAACAGTTCCCAGCTGAGATAAAATGATTAAACTTTGCTTCAGCAGCTTATCAGATTGAAACATCCCCTGTACCTTTGCCCTTCTACCCCACCCCAAACAGCTATGTTCTTTTCTCGCTGTGTTGCTTTAGTTTAATTACAGAACAAAAGCTGTAGCCTCAATACAAACATCTTGCTCAGCTCTTCAAGGATCTGAAGAGAGATGATTCTTATTGTCTCTCTCAGTAGAAAATGGGTGGGATGATATGACTTTGTTCTCAAATGTACTCGATTATTTCCTAATGCTTCTAAATTCTCTTAAATTATTCCTTTACAGGAAGGTAAGCCAAACCAGCCTTGGGGACCAGAAGCTCCCCCGTGAGTCCATATTTATCATACAAAGAACACAGGCCAGGAAATTAAATTGAAAAGGCCTGGGTTTAAGGAAATGAGTGATGTTGAGGAAACCACCTAAGCTGTCCTCACTTTACATATGGGGACACTAGTAGAACATGCCCTGCCTGTCTCGCAGGCTCTTGTGAGAATCCAAAGAGAAAATGAATTTTAAAGCACTTTGAAAACAAGGAGATGCTATATAGATATTAATTGTAAGCATGATCAGAGGCGAGCTTAGACGCTCCAGAATCCCCAGCCACTCCATGGTGATAAATAGAGGGCAACCGTGTATTAGTGGAAGATATTTGGGTTACATGGTCTGGTAGGATCCACTGTTGTGTTGATCAGCCAAACGTCACATCAGACCTGTTACGAACCTGCCATATCTTTTCCCTCTGTACATCGGCTGCTCATGCCAACATACGAGTGGGTGTCTGTGCAGCTACACAGTGAACAGTGTAGTGGGCGCTTCGGAGAACCCTGTAAGCTGCCCCATGGTCCCTGGCCAGAGCAGCCACAGCAAAAGTCACCTAGTTCTTGACTGTGTTTATTTATTTATTTTTCAGCAGAAGCCGAAGAGAAGGAAGAAAGATAATACTTCTGTGCCCAGAGGAATCTAATTTGGGCCCCCCTTGAGCACTACAGAGTGGAAAATATCCTTAAACAAAGGAAGGTATTATATGGAATAAAAATGCTAATCCTGAGCCTTGTTCCCTGCCCCCAGCGTCTGCGCCAAGGGTTGGAGCTGGTGACCACAGAGAAAGGGTGGGCCTGGGTCAGAGAGGGCAACAGGCTTCTAGGCTTACAGTCAGCTGGAGGGCACTGCTGACTGCTGGTAACTGCAATTTATTTTAAGAAGAAATTCAGAAAAATAAGTGCAAAAACACCCAAGTTTGCCGCCTGCTGCTGTTTCTATACTCAGCCAGGACTGTGGTACATGAGTCACTTGGTCCAAAAAGGTTGGAAGAGGCTGGTAGGGGAGGCCATGTCATTACAAGGTTGCAACACAGCGTCCTGACATAACCCCAGTTTCTGCTCCACATGAAAAAGGTACACCACCACACTACTGCAATTCCAATCCAGGCAGTAGGCTGAGAAGCCTGTCTTATTAATAAGCTCGGAGAAACTAAGCTTCCTGGTAGAAATGGCCAGGTACCACGCTGCCGTGGATCAAGAGAGTGTGCCTTAAGATAGCCAAGAGAAAAAAAAATTCATTCGAGCCGGCTGTAGACACTGCTCGTTGTGACAGTGTGTGACTCTAAGGGAGGGTTGGGATTAGAATTCTGTGCACCAAGAAGCTCCAGGAGTACAATTTTGCTAAAGATTAAAATCTGAACCTTCAATGCATAGGAGAAAAAGAAACTAACATTTAGTGAGCACCTGCTGTATGCCAGGCACTGATTACTGACATGTGCTGTTAGACTATCTATGCTATGATAGATTGACATCCCACCATCAGGTACATTCCCCTACCTACTCTGGCAGCTACCCCACACAGCTTCCACCTCACTCTACCCCCACACATTTACCTTTCTGCAGGATCTCAAGATGTTCCCACAAGATGTCCCCAACGAAGTCTGGGGCCAGCTCGAGAAAGCAGTCTTTCCCCAGTGCACAGAGAGCTGCTCCGTTCATACAGAACTTCTGGAAGTCCACACCCTTCAGGCTGAACTCATTCACAGCCCACATCACCCAGTCCCGAACATGGGTTTCTGTCCACTGCCGGGGGTCTGAGGGAAGAGATCAAATGAAGATCCAGCAGGTCAGGCTCTGAATTCTTCCCCGAGCCTCAGAGAGGACACTAAAGGATCTGAACGTAGTTGAGGATGTTCTCTGACTTATAGAATTGGGAAGCACTGTCCTGTAAACGCATGTCGTAGGGCATCTTCCTGCTCCCCACGTCCAACACCCCCACCTTCTCTCTCTTGCCGGCTAGGAGACCACTATCATCAGCCAAAGAGTACCATATGAGTATTCTCCACCCGCCACTCGAACAAAGATTTCGTGAACGTCCTCTCTCACTGCCTTATTTCCATTAAGCCTAGGAGAAGAAACACATGACTTCTTTAACAGCAATAATAACAAAGTCAAGTGCGTTCTGGAGATTGCACTCACTTCTTGCTGAATTCTTATAATCTACTTGAGACCATTACTCTTAATTATTTTTATCATAGCTAATTATGGTTGGTAATAATCATAGCAATTAGTAATAGTAAGTCAGTCAAATAGTATGTAGTGAAAACAACGTTGTTAGGTGCCTGTATTATACCAGACACCCTGCCAAGTACATACGTGTCACAGGCCCTGCGCTGACTAGCACCATAAAACAGACATTACATACTTCATGCATGGCTGAGGTTTAACATGGCTACACCGGCCACGACAGTTAAAAAGCTCCAGTGATGGCAGGTTGTGGTGCCCACATCACACCTGCTCTCCGAGTTACCCCCTTCAATCGAGCAGGTGACTTTATGAGATGTTGGTCAGAATTCCTTTTATCCTGCCTTGTGATCCTACAAGGATGTTGGGTATTGCTGTCAGCGGAGGTTTGCGGTAGAGAAGTATACTTGGGAAAAGGTGTGTAGATACATTCACAGGCTCTATCTGAGGCTTGGTTCTGACAGGGCTAGAAGTGTCTCGTGGCTGATCCAAAGACAGCATTACTCTTCCTCAATAGCACAGTGTTCTTCCTGCTCTCAGCTATTCAGGAAACATCGCTTGGTGAAAGCTTAAGTGTTCTCCATTTCTCCTGTCTGACAACTCTGGTCCCCTTACATTCCTGAATAAACCCTCTGAGAGAACACCCAAGAATAAACACATCTCACCAAAGTACATGGAAAAAAGAGCAATCAGTAAATTCCAAGAAATGGAGCTCACTGAGTTCATCCAATGGTAGCCCCAAACGATTTTAAGACCATGTTTCTTGCAAACTGTCTATAGTTTGGAATCACCTGAGGAGCTTCATAGATACTGTTACCAGCAGTTGTGACTTACTGGTCTGGGACGTGGCCTAGGCTAAGGGATTTTTTGACGATCCCAAATCTAATGCGTCACCGAGTTCGGGAACCACTGCCACTGCCGGGTAGAACTGGGAAGGCCAATGTGGCAGTGACGGACCTGGGAGTCGGAGAAGCATTAGCACGTGTCTATGATGGCTCTAAAAGACATCTGCAATGACCTGCAGCTGCTGACGTGAGCGTGGTTAGGACTAACGTGTATCTCACACTGTAGGTGAGAAAGCCAACCTTACCGAGATGTCTGATCCTGCCTTCTCTTTCCCAGGGATAGAACATACCTTTTGGAATTCCCAGTCTTTGCTGCTCTTTCGAGAAACCACTGAAAGTAGCTTTCAATGCTTGAGACATCATTTCTTTGCTACTTGGAGTTAACAGTGGGACATCGGCACATTCCATATCTGTGAGGATAAAACAAATGGATAACAAAAAATAAATGGGTGACGGATCATTCTGCGATACATACAAATATCACATCATTATGTTGTACACCCAAAATTAATGTTACGTGTCAATTATATCTCAATTAAAACAATAAATAGGTAATCAACCACCCATAAAATATAATAGGACATGAATGATCTGAAGAAGGCAAGCTGAGAAATAACTGTACTAACAACCTCACCAGGGCAGGTAAATTTGGGGGGCTTTCCACAGTGTGTTAGGCCCCTTAAAAAAAAAAACAACCTGACACTTGCCTAGGCTGTTCTACGTCCCTGACAAACAAAACATGTTCATTCTTTCTGTATATTTCTGTAATTCATTCATAGTTTGTATTTATCCTTCACATTCACTGACAGTATTAATGTTACTACATACTTCCATGTAGTAGAAGTTCCACATACATACTTGCTATGTGCAAGGAATTAAAGACAGACATGAACAAGACAGAAACAACCTCTACCCTCCTGGAGCTGGATATCAGATTCTGGCAGAAGATACAGTCATCAAAAAACAATTTACACAATTAAGCGTTCAAAACTGTCAATGAGGGCTTCTCAGGAGAAGAGAAAGATGAAATGTTACCATATAACAGGAATTGCTGCTAGTCTGGAGAAATCAGAGAAGGCCTCCCTTAGAAGAGAGGTGTTTAACTTGAGATTTAAAGGATACATACAGTTTAAAAAAGAAAAATACTCTATAGACCAGTGGTTCTCAAAGTGTGGCCTCAGGTCTGCTGCACCAGCATGACCGGGAAATTGGTGGAAATGCCAGTTCCGAGCCCCTCTCCACACCTCCTGAGTCAGAACCTGTGCGGTAGCGGGAGGTGGAGGAAAAGCCCAGGTATCTGTGTTTGTAGCACAGAATCCAGGTACCCTGATGACACTAAAGTTAGAGGACCACGATCCTAGATACAGGGAAAACCATAAATGAAGGTCATGTGATGGGGGAGGAGGAGAAAAGGCCTGTTTTAGTATCAAAAAGATCAATGCAACGGAAGCAGAGTGACAGGAGGACAGCTGCTTGAGGTAAGGTTGAAAAGGTACACAAGGAATATATTAAGAAATTCATAATTTTTACCTAAGTAGAACAGAGAGTCATTGAGAACTTTATGCAGAGGAATGACAGGACTACATTTTGTTTTAAGATCACCTTATGGTAATTCTATTTTCAATTTTTTTAAAAAACTGCCATACTGTTTTCCTCCAAGTGGCTGCGTGAGTCCATATTCCCACCAACAGTGCACAAGCGTTCCACAACCTTGTCAATACTTGTTACATTCTGGTTTTTGTTTTTTGTTTTTTTTTTTTTTTTGGGGGGGGGCGTTTGGATAGTAGCCATCCTAATGGATATGAACTGGTGTCATATTATACTTTTGATTTGTATTTCCCTAATTATTAATGATGTTGAACATCTTTCCATGAGCATATTAGCCATTTGTGTATCTTCTTTGGAGAAATGTCTATTCAAGTATTTGCTCATTTCTTAATAGAGTTGTTTGTTTGCTTTTGGTTGGTGTTGAGTTTTAGTTCTCTATATACCCTAAAGAGTTGAAAGTAGAGTCTTGAAGCGATATTCGCATGCCTATGTTCACAGCAGCACTATTCATAATATATAAAACGTGCAGGCAACCCAAGTGTCCGTCAACAGATGAATGGATAAAATGTAGTATATACATACAATGCAGTATTACTCAGCCTTAAAAAGGAAGGGAATTCTGACATATACTATAACATGGATGAGCCTTCACATTTTGCTAAGTGAAATAAGCAAGTCACAAAACGACAAATTATATGAAGTACTTAGAATAGTCCAATTCATAGACATAGAACGTAGAATGGTAGTTTGTCAGGGCCTGAAGGAAGGAAGGGAATGGGTGGTTGCTCTTTAATGGGGAGAGTTTCAGTTTTACAAGATGAAAAGGGTTCTGGAGATGGATAGTGGTGATGGTTGTAGAACATTATGAATGTATTTAATACCATATAACTGTCCACTTAAAAATGGTTAAGATGGTAAATTTTGTTGTTTATTTTACAACAGTAAAAAAAAGGGGGGCAGGTAATAAAAAAAGATCACCTTAGCTGCTCTGTTTAGGAGGTAACTATGAATGGATGTGGGTAGGCCTGTTAAAAAAGTATTGCATTAGTTGTAGTGAAAAATGATGGTGGCTTTGATGAGGAAGGTGGCAATGCAGACAGTATAAGCAAACAAATTTGAAGTGCATATAGGAAGTAATATATATAAAATTGCTTTACGTAGGGAGTAAAAAAGGATGAGGTATCAAAAACTGCAGATTCATAAATGTGTCATGCTTTGCTGTACCTATATGTATCTTTATCTCTGCCATGTCCAATTCTGCTTATACTTGCAGACCGTGTTCAAAGCAAAGATACATAAATATGGCTCAAGTTCAAAATCTTCTGAATTCACCTCAGGCATAATTTCCCCCAAAAAACTAATAAGCAAAGAAATAACCTGAGAATTCCTTCTAGCCATCCTATGACCTTCAGGCAGGGATATACTTTACCACAGTCATTTCCAGAAGCTGCCTTCCTCACCTTGTATCTTCAGTGTATCATATGAAACTGACTTATAAAATGGCTGAGTTCCAGGCGTGGTTCTGGTAGAAGTTCCTTAACTAGCCACCTCTAAACCCTGACTAGCCAAAAATTCCATGGACATACGTAATGTGTTATTGGCTGAATAAAATGGAAACACATGAGGGAAAAGATGACAATTGGTGACCTCTGAATAAAGGAGCAAATATATTGCTTCTGAAAGTCAAAATGAATGGAAATTACATTACAAGAAAGAAGGGCAGGCAGCACTTTCCCTCCGGTTTGCTGTGAGCGATGCTGTCAGAAAACTGCTTAGAATCCAGCCTCTGCTCTGGAAGTGCAGAAAGGTCCACTGCAGCTGCTCTCCCAGGCCCTGCCAATGAGCAGGAATCTGAAGTTCTAGGGAGTGGAGACTTTGGGTTGCCCTGGGACATGCCCAAAAAAATCTAGTGGAAAAATCAACATGCCTCCAGGAAGGTTGACAAAATGATGGAAAATCCCAGATTGTTAGGGGGGAATGATGGAGGGAGGGGATAAAGTGTTGATTATGTAACATTCAGCCCTTCAAACAATGGAGTAATCATCAAATGAGTCACGAAGACAGACATCAATGCCCTCCCCCCTTAGCCCCCACTCTACACACCCAAGGACAGCTAAGTGGCAGGTCCAGAAAGTCTCCCCTTACAGTGGAAGTCAGCTTTACGTCAGAAAAAGAGACTATTTAACCCAAGAGTATTGCTTCTGAAAGAAGGGACAACTGCAGCCTCCCTAGCTCCCAGCGCAGGGCGAAACACACAAGTCTATCAACAAATGTCTAGTGAATTAAATGTTTTCCAAATTTGAATCAATTTTCCTTCCCTTCCCTCCCATCCAACACAAATTCATGAACTTAAACCATGTGGGTTTTGTTTTGTGTGTTTGTTCCCTCTATTAGATTTACGACTCAATGAAAAGGACTTTACTGATGGCGGAAATTGGCCAGGACAACACATGGGGAATATACAAGCCAGGCCAAATGGACAAGCAGTGATTCTGCTGCAAATTGGAACTGAAGGATGCGATTGGCTTAGGAGGCCCCAGGCATCATCTAAGCAGGACAGCTTGGGCAGTCTGATTTCAGGGTGATAGGAAGGCCGAGGACGACAGCAGAAAGCCTGAGAAAGAGGTTTCCTGGAGTCTGCTTCCTGTAACTCCCCATAATCTGGCTGGACAGGACCGCTGGGCTGACAGCTCTCCACAAAGGTTTCTGCTTCCTCTCAGGGAGCTGGCATTTCCAGGTTCTCACTTGTTCTCTCCAAGGGAAACAGCTGGAATTACTTGTGCCTGTCCACCTCAATGCCATCTTCAAAAACCTGGTCCAAAGCCGTCAGCTACAGCTGCACAGTACCCATTGGCTCTGCCGCTGACTGAGGACTCAAAGTGCTGGATCTCTTGAAAAAGTGCTCACCGCCCAGATGGTAGAAGCTACTACCCCCATACACTTTGGGACACCTGCATTTGGACTTGAGCTCAGGAAAAGGCATATCATTGCCCTAGGACCCAAAGGATTCATAAGGGAAAGCCAGAGCTTTATCTACTATTTTTATACAGTGTGGAATTTTGGTTTAAAAAAAAAAAATCAAAAATCTCCTGTAAGTGGGTGAGCATTTAGTTAGATTGTCTTTTTCACTAGCAGTGACACTGCATTTAAGTGATAATAATCACATTCAAAAGTGTATATTAATATAAAATAATTGAACTCTTATAAAATACGAATGCAAAAATTCCCTTTATGTTTGATTATGACAGTTCTGTTAATTACACTGATCACCAACAATAATGAAATCATTCCACAGATGGAGAAAGAAGCTGAGATGGGTTAGCCCAAGCAGCCGTCTCTGTTATTCTTAACCATACTTTATCTCATTGTCTATTATAATACTTTCGCATCAGGTACCAAATATTTCTAATTTTAGGAACAGCATCTACAAATCAATCAATGCCTCCAGAGACATCAACTAATTGTATTTTATGGACAAGTACTAAAGTTGCCTTTATGTTAATCATCGTAATTGCAATATTTTAAATTTAAGTGACACATTTGTCTCAAAATGCTGAAAACCTGATTTGGCTATATACTACGCCAATACAGTGAAACTCTAAACACAGTGTACCAGAAACTGAAAACCTAAATGTATTCGATGTCTTGCCCACTTATTATTCCCCAGAATCCTAAATCTAAGTTTGTGTTTACAAGAATCACCCTCAGTTTCTGAGGAGATGGACAGAAGCTCGTGAATAAGTAACAGTCCCAAACTCCGCCTTACCAAGACTGCAGTGTCGAGGCGGAAATGAGCAGACAGCTTTCCTTAAATCAGTAGGCGTATGATGAGCCCATGGCATTTTGAATGCAGGGAAACATCTGCTCATTTTTCACTGTGGCCTAACGCCGAACAACAACTTACACACTCCATGGATGTTTTAAGTCAAATGTAGAACAAAGGTTTCAATTCACTTTTATGTAACGCAAAGTTGAGGGCTGTTCAATGTCCAAGAAACCGTCAGGGACGTTTCATGTGACTTTTCATACCCTTCTTTTGAGTTTTTTGAAACTGAATGACTCACATCAATAGTGTCCCACAGAATCTAAGCCTGCAAGTGGTGTTTGTTCCGGGAGAAGCTCAAAACACATGGCTTTGCTGACCTGAGATGTTTCTCTTCTCACCATTCTCAAATAAATGCCAGAAAAGACGGGAGCATCTGGGATCCGAGAATGAGGCAATGAGGGGTACAGCCAAGGACTAGAGAGCTAAGGTGCATGCAACTACTGAATTGGCCAAACCCAACCGGATTGCCGTGTACGGTCGCTATGGTCCCAATCAGGGGCAGCATGAAAGAAAGGAGGAGAAATGATATGCCTTCCATCTGAACACCGCTTTACAGTCCACCAAGCTCCTTCCAGTATACTATGCCACAATATCCTCATAACATGAAACTTCTGAGGGGCCTGGGAAGGTATTACAAGAGTGTCGTTTTATAGATGAGGAAACTGAGACTCCAAGAAATCAAGAGTTTGGCCTAGGGTCACAGGGTTGGGAAGGCCCAGCCAGGGCTGGAGCCCAGTCTTTCAACTCAAGTCCAAGGTCTTTCTACTCTACTCCACTGCTGCAAATAGGAATCAATCAGAGATCCAAGAAAACGAAAATGTTTACAGCTGAGAGAACATCGGACTTCTGTGTCTTATTTGAAAATCAGGTACATTTGAAGAAAATAATTAACAACTTAAAACCACTCCTGGATCGAAGAAATCCAGAATTTCATATGGCTAGCCCCATATAGACATAACTAAAAGCCATTTACAGAATCAACTGTAGTCTTCTCCTTTCTTGGGACTAAGAGTAGTGAGGCTTCCTTCCTTTCATACAAAGTGACACAGGTTAAATGACAATCTGGCTTCCTTCCCTGTCTGTGTTCACCCCTGAGTCACCTTGATGGTCAAACTGTGCACATAATATAAGGTTAATTAGTTACATAAAGTCTTACTGAAATATGTTTCTTAAAGTGAAAGGAAACCAAGAAAGAAGAAACCTTCTGTTTCATGCGGAGAGGAGAAAAGAACTGTCGCAAATGGGAAGGTAGGATTCTGAAGACAAGGGAAAAAGACTTGGTGGGACATGTGCTGGGCTTGACTTGGTTTGCTGGTCAAAATCCATGGGTTCTCATCTCAGTTTTGCCACTAATATGATTACACTGGGTAACTCACTTAATCAGTCATTGCTAAAAAGCGGTCCGTTGATAAGTAATGCCTGTATCTTTCACAGGGTTTTTAATGTTTTATGATGGCAATTGTCAAACATATACCAAAGTAGAGAGAATAATATAATAAATCCCTATTCAAAATCTATCAACATTTCCAGCTTTTAATTCGCCTTCTCCCTAAACACTAAAGAACTGTAAAGCTAATCTCACACAACATGTCATTTCATTCACAAATAATTTATTGTCATGGAGATATTTCTGTGAAAAAGGAGGATCATAATATATATGAAAGCTTACAGGAGACAGATAAATTCATAGAAAAAGAAAATAAGGCTTCAGATTACTTTCCACACTGCTTAAATCTATGTCTACATTTCATTTGTTGGCCCACTTGAACCACAAAACTTCTTTTAAAGCAACATGATCATGATGTGGAAAATGGTAAAGTTGGATCAGAGAGAGAGGATTTCAAGTCAGGGTGGTAACCCAGTCCCTTTGACCCCACGTCCCACAAGCAGAAGACTGAAGTGACATTTCTTCCTAAGTGTTCATGTCCTCAGGAACTTACAACTGTAACAAGGAGTGAAAGAAAAGGCGGGATTCTGGCAAGAACCCAAAGGGCGGTTGCCAAACTGCCTAGAACAAGTCCCAGTGTAGGACAGAAGGCGCCTTTACTCCTTCAGATCAATAGAAAAAAATAGAAAAAGGGCTGTGGCCAGTGACTGGTAACTTTGACTCAGGAGTTGACTGTCCCTGCAAAGTTGGTATCAGTCCCATAAAGATACCAGTATCTCAGGAGAATGTGAAATGGAATCTCAAAAATTGTCTCTATTGCCCTATCTCTCACTCATGAAAGGGTGGACTGGAACCAGGAATGAAGGGCCATGTAAGAGTCCTCTTTCTCCTATACTCCTGATTCCAAATCCTGTTACAGGCCCTAGGAACTTGGCAGGCAGGACTTCCAGCTGAGGGAGCTAGTATAATCCAAAAGCTTCTCCTGAGGTTAATGCAACGAAGGGAAATAAGTGTCCCTCCTCCGGGCCTCAGCTCCATTTTCATAAAGCTAATTATGTGACAGAACAATGAGAGACAAGCAGGACTCTTGGCTCCAGCAAAAACTAAGCAAGAAATGGCTCAGTGCCCTCATTGGACCAACCAAACAGTCCATCATTGCCCCCAAATAACGGGACGCCATGAGCCCTAAAACAGACTCCTTTCAGTTAGGGAAACATGCAACTGGGCTTCTGCCTTCTCTTAATACCTAGCCCCCTCGAAGTCACCAGCCAATAGAAAACCACCCCAAAGAAGGGAGAAAGGAGCTGCACAGAAGAAAATCCCCAATTAACCCTCCAGTGACCTGAATGACCAAAAATACAAGGCAGTCTCCAATCACAGAATATCAGTTCTGCCACCAATGCACACTGCGCCTGGGGAATGCACACTGCTTGGGTACAATGTGCCAACTCGAAGGTAGATACCTCTTCTCAGAGGGCAGCTGCCCTGGGACAAAAGCGATGGTCCTCTGGGAAGCAAAGTACGCTGCAAACTGCCCTGGGAAGCCAGCCTCAGGCCCTGCAGCCAGGCCTGGGAAAGAGGCTGCACGTGGGGCTGAGCGCACTGAACATCTGTAGGAAGTGACTTCAGTCCTCTCCATTCTTCCCTTCATCCACCCCCTGCCCCATCCCCCAAAAGGAGTTTTAACACATTATTCCCACTGAAGTCCTGAGGGTTGGGTGACTCACCAGGCTCACACATGGTTCCAATGAGCCCTTGACCATTACATGGTAGGGGAGCAGGAAAAACAAATGAAAGCGGTTGTAATTCGGCAGCGCCGGAGTTCAGACCTGCCAGACAAAAGGGATTGCAGGCATGTTCCCAAATTCGTTCAGGCACCTGACATGCAAAAGCTATTTTTAATCACTGGATTTATTTCTTTCCTACCCCCTTCACCATCCTCCACCTCGGCAAATGTTTCGAAGTCGGAGCAAAGCCCAAATCAATTCCAGGTGTTCAGGGAAACCCAGAAAGGCTCTTCCGTTCCAGGATCTGAGCCAGAGAGCAGAACTGCCCCACGGGTTCTGCAGCTAAACTTTCTTGCTCTTTCCTTAGAACAGTTCAAATCTCCCACCCTAAACATTGGGCAAATGACCTGAAAGAGGAAATATTTGAATGAATGTGCCCTGCTAAAATGACTCCAGACTATGTGTTTTCTCTGGCAGCCCGGGACCAGGAAAGGGGCATGAGACAGGTCTCAGAGGTCACTGAGACAGAGCATCCTTTCCTTATCTAGGATTCTCTATCTGCCTTGCAGTGAGAATTAATTTAAATATGTGTGAAAGTGCCAAAGCCTAATACATAGTAGGTGTTCAATAAATTGTTGGTGACTGAAACTGAACTGAAAAGTGTCTTGTAAAATATAAAGACTAAAAAATATGATTTTATTTCCCAATGCTTAAGAGAGGCAACAAAAAGAAGGAATCTGGCAATTTCCCCAAGTACAATGAAGCAACTGAGAAAATGGGGAAGGGGGGACACAATAATCAGATTCTGAGATATAAATAGAAATTGATGTCCCCTGAATCTGGCTCTTGATTTTAACAGAATAGACTAATTTTTTACCTATTCTGCAACTGCATCCTCCAATCGGCTAAGCGGGAAATCTTTTTTTCTTTTTTTTTCTTTTTTTTTTGGTAGCAATAATCATCCAAAATAGTGTTCTGCCATGAAAACACCTCACAGCTACTGATCCAATGGACCCAAGATGCATTTTGGTTTCCAAAACTTCCTAACAGTGCCATCTTAGAATCAACATGGCACAAAACGAAATTGTAATTGTGTGCTCAAAACTCTTTTGTCTGTGCTTGGAACCTGCCAAAACCCAAGCTGCATTTTACCCTCCTCACTGATGTGCCCTTAAATGAATAAACTCTCACAATTGAAAAGAATGTTTTAACGATTGAGATTAGGACTCCTGCATAAAAAGCCCACCTCCATAGAGCACTTTAAAGAATAGTTTCAAGTTCTTAAATGAGCATTCAAAGTTATTTACAGAGGGCTTCACATGTTTCACATCATTGCTACGGAGATGATTACAGCTGACTCCCACCACACCAGGCATGTTACAAGTCCTGAGTGTCCCAGAACAGCGTGACGAAAACACAGAGCCACAGCCCCCAGATTACTCAGGAGAAAAGCATGGATTGGACCCTTTCCACTAAGGCTTGGCAGAGAGCCACTGTGCATCCGATTGGTCCTTCCCAGATTTTACAGCTCAGAGAGAGGGCAAGCTCCTGCCCTGCCTTCAACTAAAACACTCTCAATAGGGTCAAATGTTTTTGGTACCAATGTGGCACAGGATAACCCCACTCAAGAAGAATATGGAAAATATCTGACATCCTACGTCTTGCTATTATCCCAGCTCCCACTACTGCCAGCGTACATGACAGGCTTTGATGCCTCACTCTCCAAGACCCTGGGGTTGCGGGTTACTGGGTTAACCAATTTATTTTAGTTTCACTGGATTCCCACCCATAATTTTCAATACTGCTATCGAACAGAATTGTACACTTTAAAAAATGTTTACTCCCGTATTCTAACATGGTCCTGAAGACAACCAAGTTTTTAGTATTATCTCCGTCACAGAGGTGAGGCTATTAAGGCTCAAAAAGATTATTTCAGTGGTTTAACTTGGTCAACCCAGATCCTTGGACACTAAAGCCAGGTGTTTCCTACACACGCCTATCAGCAAAGATAAAAGCAGGAGAGCAGACATGATGGACACGGAACATTTCCCTTTATTTTCTCCATCATTTTCATTAGAAAGAAAGTTCTTCCTGGTGAAGGGATGCACCTCAATCCAAGGGACTCTCTGCTGACAGCAGCTGTGACACCAGAACTTAGGATTCCACCTCATGTCGTACTCAGGCCCGGCCAAGTCAGGGCCCACTGGGCACTTGGTCTATGGGCAAGAACGACATGGAGGGGGCATGAGGGTTACCAGGAAGGCTAAGCTGGTCAAGGGGGAGGATGAGTGGTTTTCTCCATGGGCAAAGGGAAAATCTGGGCAAACAGAGTGGAGCCCGTTTATTTAGGCTGGACGAGGTAACATTTTTCTGCACTTTTGAACTGTTTTCTCAAGGCCTGCCTCTCCCTCCCACGCAGGAAACAAACACAGAGACGGGCCTCTTCCAGTGCAGGCTCCAATCCCTGAAGGCTCCCCGGGAAAAGCAGAAGGAAGAGGGGCTGAGAGCAAGGAGAGGAGCTGAGGTGAGTGGGCCAGGGTCCACTGGGGAGCAGACTCGGGGGGAGGGGGAGAGAAGAAGGTGGGAAGAGCTGGCAGTGAGGATGGCAGAGCAGGAAACAGTGGGGAAAGACAGGGAAAAGCAGAGGAAGCGAATACTGAAGAATTTTAAACCAGAATAAAGGGACAGACGGTAGAGTGAACGTGGGCTGGGAAGAGCCAGGAACCTACTCCCAATTAATGGTGTTCAGAAAGCAGCATTCTTCCATAAATTTTAAAAGGAAATTCTCTCTCGACTTTCTTATTTATTTATACATTGTACAAATACATTTTTAAACCAAAAAAGGCCCGTTTTTTTCCAATGGGAAAAAGCCTTGTTTGAGATGAAAGCCAGTCTTCAAAAACCCCTCAGAGGAAGCTGAAACCCCACATGTCTTGGTGCTACAGAAAGAAAAACAAAGTGGACATTCTTCCTGTGTTCTAAGGCTTTTTTATGCAGATGTGTTTTTCTTTTAATAAATAAATCTGGGCTGAGAAGGAAAAACCATACTCATACACATTTGCACAGTGCAACTGTCCGTTTTCAACCTAGGGAAACCACAATGAAAAATAAGAATATGGAACTCCATTCTCCCAGTATAGGGACAAATCTTCTCAACATGCCAACTGCAGGTACAGAAGCAATACACTCTATATACATAAAGCACCCAGACTTTCCAAATCTACAAAGTACTACCTGCTAATGAGTAATGACTATCAGAGATAGGGTAGGACCTGCGACACAACCGCCATGCTTCCTGGAAAGGCCAGCAGAAGGTCCATGCGGATAGCTCCTCACTTACCATATTCAGTTCCTCTCCACCTTTTGAGCTTCTGAATTTCACTTGTGGACTGCAGTAATTATTTCAAAATGATGACACACATTGAGTTAAAATCTGCCTTCTTGTGAGTTCTATCTATGGACGGTAGTTCTATTGGTTGAAGGCGAGCAGTACAATAATCTTCCTCCTCTACCAGCGTTTCAACTTTTTTCTCATCCCTTTGTCATCATTTCTGTCCCGGTTTTAAAATTCCTTGGCTGCTTCAAGCATTCATGATGGCATGGTTTTGGCCGTCCCCCCATCCAGAAGCCCATGTTCCTAAAAAGAGCCTCCTGAGCACTCATAGATGAGCACCACACTTCTCAGGAATGAAACTGGAAACACTGGAATTATCGTGCCACTCCACGCACTTCAGCAGACCAACACTGACTTTTCTAAAAGCCACTCTACAAAAGCCACTCACAGTGCACTCCAGACCTTCTCCACAGGAACTGACATTGAACCAGTTTTGTACCCGCTGACTGAATCTTATTAACCTCAAGCAGAGCTTTACGTTTATCCACATTAAGCTTTACCTTGTTCTGATCCATGTCTCGATGAGTAGAGATCACTTTTGTATCATGAATCTGTCCTCATCCTATTATTAGCTTTGCACCACCTGCAATTTACTAAGTATGCTTTCAGCATCCTTCTCTAATCTGAGCCCCCAACAAAAATGTTGAAAAGGCAATGACCAAGTATGGAGCCTATAGATGACACCAGGAGCCACGCATCGTTCTGACATTGACACATCAATCAAGACCTTTTGGGTACACTAGTTGTTTGACCAGTTACAAATCCTCCGGACTTAACTATCATTGGATCCACATACCCTCGGCTTGACCACAAATCTATCAGGGAAAGGCTCTAACAAAAGCTTCACTGGAATCAGTGGATCTACCCGTTCTGCAGCCTGTTCTCCTCTCAAGTTTTTCACTAAGCTCCAGAAAAACGTGAAGGTGGCTGAGGGAAATGGCGGAGCTGGGATTCAGATCTCTGCACAATGAAGAGAAAGAGGAAAAGGGGGGTGGGAAGAGAAAGAGAGAAAGAACTACTAGCCCTCAAGAGCTACAACTACTTTGCTTCCAGAAACAATGGGCAGTTAGAGAACAATGGCCACAGACAAAGTCTTGGTCTATTTATATCTGCCACTGTGGGTCCCAGACAGGAGGAATTGGAAATCTGCCCAGTAGGCACAGCTCCAACAGGCTGGGAAGAAGATGAAGTCACCAGCAATGTTGCCTGCTTACGAACAGGCTACTTTTTGGCTCACATAGTTTCTTCTTAGCATAAAGAATCTCTTTCGGCAAGTGAAGAAGTTTGCTTGTCTACTGCTAAAATACAGCCAGCGCTGAGATGGGGTAGGTCACAACTGCTGCTCGGCCCAGCCCAACACAATTAAGGCCTCTGTCTACAGAGGTCAAAGGAAGGTGGAGATGTCAGGGGAAAACTAACCAGTAGATGGAGGTCAACTCTATGTTCCCTGAAACAACAGTCCTATGGGGTATGTTGATTACACGTGGTTAGGGGCACCATACAAGAGCGTTTCCATGGGAAACTTCCCGCCTCACTTCTTGGGAGCTAGCATACAGAGGCCAAGAGCTGAAATTCACAGACCTGTGAGCCTCGAGTCTCAGTAACGATGTCTGCCTCCCCTCCACTTCAGCCCCTCTGGACTGTTCCTCCATTTTCTGGAGGAACACTTTGCTCACACATAACTTTGGAGTGACAATCAATTTTAATCCTTCCCAACTGTGTTACCTATAGTCTTAATCCTCCTCGAGGCTTACTAAAGAGGGTCAGCATGGTCACATAAGCCTGTGACAGACACCAAACTGAAAATGAACAGAGCCTGAGCCAGGGATGAAGGTGTGGGGACACAGGAGTAAGCCCTGCAGCCAGTCATCCTGCTGTGCGCGTTCACTGTGCGTTTCCACCAACAGCCCTCAGCATTAATGGGGTGACCCCGAGTCAGCAACTGCACACTCTGGATATAGTCCAACCTTACCCCGTGAAGGACAAAGCTGGAATCCCCTAGAGGTAAGAAATTCAGGGCTTAATACAGACATCCCCTGAAGAGTCACTTCAGCTTCCCATGCCTGCCTGCAAGTTTCTGACACCAACTTCCCTCCTTGCTCCTGGAAAACCAAAACTAGGTAGAAAGAAACCTAAATATCATCATTTTCCTCCTTTTCATGTAGCCAGCTTAAGATGTTTCACTGAAAATATCCCAGGTAATGTCACCACACGCAGAGGGAACTAGAAGCAAGCACTTGAATGTTTTATCATTTAAAAGCTGAAGCACAGAGCAGGCGTGTGCTGGATGGACCTGGCTGGGCCAATGCACCCAACGAACGGTTAAAAGTGATGCCCTGTGTTGCTTCCCCACCCCCACGTGCTCTTCACTGACTTCCAAAGGGCAGGAGCCAAGATGTTCAGAGTTCGCACCATCTATGGGATGGTCTAAGAAACTTGAATTACCAGCGTAACAGATAATATGGACAAGGCCGTGACAAGCAAACACTCCTATACATTTTTTGTTCTAAGCAAATGGCAGAGACTGAAACCGTTTTGACCACCTAAAATACACCAAACTACAAAAATCTAAGTGGGTGCCAAGGCTACCTCACCTTGTCCAGTACTTCACTGAAACACCACGTCTTTGATTTCTCCCCCATCCCCTATTCACAACAGAGTTAAGTTCTCCCTTCTCTAAGGGCCCTGCTGAATCGTCTGTCCCAGTGTAATTCAAGAGAGCCACGTGGGAGCCACATGGCAGGAGTAGGGAGAAGGCAAAGACACACACTGCCACCCTGAAGCTAGGCTGACATCAGAGAAGATGCAAAACTCCCCACCCAGTGTGTTTGGCAAGAGCATGAGTCAGCCCTTCTCTGCCCCTATCACCATGTTCAAAAATTTGCACACCAGCTCAATGCACAAAACCCCGATGGCACTGCCCTCACATGGAATATGTGGAGTTTACAGTAGCCAGCTCTCTCTCCATGCTCAACAACTCAGGAAATAAAGGTACCACTCAGTTCACTAACTCCAAACAAACTTATGTCCCTACTGAGGAGTCAGAAATCCTGTTACAGCTTTAAGGGATTTAGGTAATAATTTCAGAGTCCCAGCTCAAGTTTCCTGAGCTGCTAAGGAGATACTTGAGATCTAGAGCAATGGTGGCCAAGGGATTATGGGCACTCGCCGTAAACCAGTAGGTTCACCACTAAAACCTATCATCTGAGGCTACTCCCAGGTTTGTCTAGACCAACCTAACCTGTAATTTTGGCCCCTATATCTCTTCAGCTTTGGCCATTTTTATGGCATTGGTCAGAAACTATCACCTCGTGCACTCTACTTGTGTGTTCATACTTTCCTGGTCTCCGCTCCTCTATTCTGCTGCCCTTACAACGGTTGTATGAAGCATGAAGACTTATCCAGGGCCAGAGCAAGAAAGAGGACTGGACAGAATTTGCTCTAAACTTCAACACCTCCTCAGAAGGATGTTCTCCTTCCTGGCTACTAAGATGAATGAAAAGTAGGCTCCCCACAGCGATGAGGAGGAGCCAAGCTCTGTCACCGGTCAGGCGTCCCACACTATTGCGGGAGCACAGAATTCAGAGGGACTTAGGCATCATCTAATTCAAAGCCTTTTACCAATGGAGAAAATGAAGCCGAGGGAGGTGACATCAACTAGCCTTGGGTCACATGGTTATTAACTCTAGACCTCTGGCCTCCCCTTCTTCGACACCAATGTTGTCTGCTTATTCATATCTACGTTGCTATCAAGCTCTGGATCCTCACTCCAGACAAACACTCCGCCTCCCCAAGTTCCTAAGAGCCCCAGAGGAACAACCCATCCAGAAATCTGACAAACGTGACTTGGGATTTTTCAGCCCCAGGATGCTACCTGTTCCCGTTCCAGGTTGTCAGTCTTCGATAGCAATGTTCTGGCCCTACTGTCGAAGAGTTTCCTTCAGGCAGAGATCCCACTGGAACACCAGGGATTGCAAAGCAAGCCATGTTCGATACCCACCTTCAATGGCATGACACCACTGTGTATAACAACTCTAAAATTTGAGGGTGCTCTCCTACCCACCCGAAAATAGAGACGGCAGCAGTAAATTTCAGTGCTCTACTGACCTTTGTCTACTAGGGAGCACTAAAAGGAGAACAGATCACCATTATGTGAGTCAAAGGTTCTGTAAGAATTGCAACTCCAGTCCTGCTGGTATTGCAGACAGGGCAACAGAGACACACTGATGGGGTTGAGGGGATATAGCAAACCCCACTGACAAAGTCAGAACAGAAAATCCGTGGCATTGGCCTGGAAGTTGACCCTTACGCATCTAATTAATGAAGCCATATGTCCAAGTCAAAAAGGCCATGTCCTGAGGCAATATAAGCAGCTCTAGTGCTAAATGCAAATGTATTATAGAGGGCAGGGAGCTAAGGGTTCCAGGAAAGATAGGCCTCGCTGTGATCTTTTTGAGCTTCTGAAGATTTTTTTCTCTCCTTTCAGAATGGGCCTCTCCTAATGGCCCCAAACGCCTAGAGTTGGATGTTCTCACAATCCCACTGCGGCCCGAGCCTCGCCAGCGCTGGCTCAGAGCCAACAGCAACAGGTGCCTCTCCCAGTGGCAATCGCAAGAGGCTGAGAAGTCGCCATGCAGACCCAACCTCCAGATCAATGAGCGGAGAGCAGAGAAAAAGTGATCAATGCAAAAGGGGGAGGGAGCAGAAGCCACTCTCCATCTGCCTGCCTGAATCAGGTGGGAAAGGGAGAGACTGGGATATGCAACCCTCATCCGCCCTAATAAATGGCTCTGCCTCATCAGGAAGCCATTAGGAAACTGCAGCCACCACAGCTCCAAGCTCCAGACTGAACAGTCTGCATGCAGCTGGGGAAAGCGCTCATTATCTCTGCCCAGACGAACACTAGCTCACTACACGGTGGCGCCTACCCAAGTGAGCCACCAGAATAAAGCCAAGCTGGCCGGTGAGAGAGAGGGATGGAAAAGGTCCTTAGAGACTGGGGAGATTCGGGGAGCTCCCTCAGGCCTGGGCTGGGGGCATCAGGTAGAATGCTGCGGGCGCTCCTCAGGAAACATGGGTCCACCTCGTCACATCCCCTGCTGGACAGCCTCACCCATCAGCATTCCTTCAGTCAAGAAGAGCTACTGACTGCTAGTGGGTGTGCATTTCTTCTGGGGGTGAGAAAAATGTACTGGAAATTGGATATCGGGGATGGCTGCACAACTCTGAGAATGTACTAAGAACCACCGAGTTGTAGACTTGAAAATGGTGAATTTTACGTTATATGAATTATATCTCAAAAAAAACCACAATGAATTTTAAAAAGAAAAAGGAAGTGAGCCCCCTGCTATGGGCCGAGGGGTTACCTTGGTGACTGGGAGACACAGACCCCTCACTTGGGAGTTTCCCTCCAGTCGGGGAAACAAAGCATATCGGCAATAGCCACACACTTGCACCTCGGGTTGAGCGCTAAGGCTTTGAGATGGAGTCAGTGGTGTGGCGGGGCTCCAGAGGCAAGGGAATACGGAAGAGCCTGCTAAGGTCCTCGGTGTAGAGGGTGAGGAAGAGGAGGGAACAGGTGTCAAGGAGAACCCCAATGGCAGATGGATGGCACCAGCAGAGGGAAGAGTGGGAGAGGATGATGGCACCTCTGCCTGCCACACAGAAGCCCTGTGAGATGGCAGACAGGTTCCATCCACTGGAGACTGTGGGAGAGGCTGGTCCATTTCCAGAGACAGACACCTGGTGTCTAAAACTTCCGAGACCACGGATGTGGAGACTGAGAGGGGCTGCCACAGACTCTAGATGAGTGAATACCTCCAATTCCCCCCACTCAAAGATGTTCTTAGCGAGGGTGCCCAAGCACTCGTGTACAGTGACATTTGCATTTTTATATTTCTATGTTTAAGGCTTTCAGGGGAAAGAAGTCTCCATCAAACCTGGCTCTTTCTGGAGGTTCTTCTCCTAATCCCTGAGGGTTGGGGGATGGGGGGCGGGGGGGACAAAAGAAGGGCAGATAGAACAGGGCTCCTGGCAAAACAAACACCTGGGCAGGCTCTTTTGACATGAACTGAGAAAGGTGCAGTCACAACACTGTGATCAAAAGGAATCTTTTGGAAAATTCTTTTCCAAGAGGGGTTATGAGTTTTGTCCCCTGGAATGCCCCAGAGCAGTCCTGATTGGCTCCCCAGCCCTGACTCAGATTGAGTGCAGCTCCACCCTCAGATGAGTAAATAAACTGACCCAAGGAATGGAGGGCGGGAGAGAGGAGGAAAGAGAGGGGGCAGGCGGAGACGGGAACCAGGAGAAGACAAATGCTGACTCCGGTTCGGGGAACAGACAGATGAAATTTCGAGTCCATTCCAGAGACGGGTGGTGTGGAAGAATTCAAGAAATACTTCTCTGAGCTTTACACACCACTCCGGTTGGGATACAGCCCTGCCTTGGCAGCCAGCTCATTGCTGCTTTATAATATACTGAATTAGTCACCGGATTAGCAAGCACATTTACACACACTGGCGCACAGCTGTTTAAAGAAACAGGATCCCCTTTTCTAGGTGCCAGATTCTGGCTGTAAATCAACCATTGCAATTGGTAACTGGCATTCTCCAGAGGTGCACAGTTCCTATAGACGTCTTCAGTTGCAGAGCGCTTCAGGGAAAGTCTGCTAGAACTGGGAAGGTCTAACAGGCCTTGGCTGGCAGACAAAAGGGACAAGGGTGTGGAGAAGAAAGAAAAGACAGTGGGCTTTTTCAGTCCCAAGGCTTATTATCTTCGGGAGGTTGCCAGATGTATTCATTGACCTAGCCCTTCACAGCACGTTGACACGGAAAGCAGCCTGGCTCAAGCAGTGACAACTGGGAGAATGCAAGTCCCACTCCTGGCTTGTTGTATTAACAGGTAGTAGAGTTTTCCTCCTAAACCTCAGATGCCCAGAAAGGAGAGGATTCCAGGGCAAAGAGGAGAATAGTACAGCAATTAAATGACTGTGTATCCTGATGAGGACAATTCCAATAAAAGACCTTGGTGATATGGCAGGAGCCGTGCTTTAGGGCGGGAAATGGGACCTAAGCCCTAACTCAGGTTTGGTAAGTGTGCGTGAGAGGAAGAAATTATTGTACTGGCCACAGGGCCTGCTCTGGCCCACTTGGTTATGGGGGTGTCAAGTGGAAAATTTTCTGTAACCAGGTTAACAGTAACCACAGTTTTAACAACCACTGAAATAATAACAGCCCTGTCAGCAATGAACATTTGTACAAAATACAGTGCCCACAAGATAATGATAAAAGACCATTTATCGAGACCCTGTGGCAGTGAAAAACTATTTGACAGGAATTATCTCAGGTCCTTACAATAGCCCTGCAAGCTCTTTATTATCTCCATTGTAAGGATTAGGAAAGGAAGGCTTAGAGAAGTTAAATACTTTACCTAAAGAACAAATAAGGCTGTCTCACCTCTAGACCTTACTTTTTTCAGGACACCAGGGTGCCTGCAGTGAGGGACATCTTACAACCAACACAGTGAATGAGAGGATGTGTGGTTCAGGAACAAAGATTACTTTCTATGGAGCAACTGAGAAGGAAATTCCTTCCTTTTGACTTAAAGGTCTCATCTTATCTATATTTTAAGATTATGGTAAACACACACACACACACACACTTGTGACATAAACAAATCCACCAGACAAATATTAAGAACGAAGTTCCAATTACAAAAAAAGGTGAATTGCGTTTAGGCGCCATTAGCACAGAAATATTGAGAAGATTTGCAAAGAGATTTGTGACTGGTTTCTATAGAAGGAACCTAGTGTGTATCTCGCACGAGCTTTGGGAAATTCAAATATTAATTCCTTGGAATTGGTTTGCCCATAAAAATACTGACAATATTTTCTTCTTATAAAGCAAGGCAGTTGGGGTTTCATTGCAGACTGCGCTCATCTCTGGTCCTCCCTGGCCGTCTGCAGCATGCCTGAGAGCAGCACAGCTGATCAAACCCTGTGAATCCAGCGACAAGTCACCAGGGCCCAACCTCATTTCAAAACTGAAGTTGCTGTTTTGTTCATCCAGCACCCAACGCCCTTTGAAGACACTGCAGCCAGCCTGTAATTTCAAATTTCTCCCATGAGCCCATCCGTCACAGAACAGTACGGGTTAGGGAATGGCAAGACCAGAAAACTCCTAAAGAGAGGCCTTCAGTAGTCCAGAAATAAAGAAATATTTTTTCTTTTAATCTCCAATCAAATCAGGGGTTAACTCCAGGTCCGCCATGTAGACATTGATTCATTCCGTGTGTGTGTTTATTTTTCTACAAACATTCCTGTTGCATCAAGTGGCCTCAAGGCCTAGACTTGTGCCTCTGAATATCCCCTCCCTGGAGAATTCTCAAGCACGGGTGGAGCTCTTACTTCATTCCTCAATTTCCCAATCTGGAAAATGGGGGCCAAAGCCCCAACACTGTATGCAAGTTTAGTAAATTTAGTTAGCCACTTTTCACTTGTCTATTTTGAATTTAAAAATGCAGTGGAAATTATGTGAACTATTATTTTTGGCTTTGTCTCTGTTACATATCCCAATGGTAGATATTTATAGATATACTGATGTTTCTTCCTTACCCTGATAATAATGAGGAGCCTAAAAGAGCACACCACACAGAATGTTCCAAGAATCAAAACCACTGATAAGAATGTTAGTAAGTTTTTTTCTCCAGATTCTAAGTTTGAAGGACTTTGTAATTAGAAAGATCGAAGTTCAAATTTGTGACTTGAAAACTCTACGGCCTTCGGGAAATTATCGGAGCCTTTCTGAGATGGAATTTCTCATCTTCAGAAAGAGGATTAAAACACCAGCCTAATAGAGTTGTTTGAAGGATGTGAGTGTTTGTGTAAAGCACTTTGCAAAGCATCTGACACATAGCAGGTACTCTATAAATCTGAGTTTCACTTCTTTCACTCCTCCCAACTGAACACAGATATATACAGAGACCAAAAACAAGCACCCAGCAGTTTTGAAGAACGTTTGGTTTCCATTAGGAGGCAAGAAAGGTGTAAGATTGAACTCTTGATCTTATGTGAAATCAAGGATGCATTTCCTGTACATATGCACGTGACTCACCCTTAGAGAGGTCGTATGTATTCAGAAATCACCACTCTGCCTCATATCTCCCAATAATCCAATAGCTCTCGTGGCATCACCAGTGACTCCAGAGTACTTTCTAAACACGAATGCATTAACTCTCCCAACTCCCTCCCAATGAGAGGGCAGCTCGCTCACTAGAAGCACCCTTCTTCCAGAAGAATACAAAGATGATGCAGAGATGTGGTTATAATCTGTCAGCTCAGAGTAAAAACAGACTCATGTTTCCTGATTCTCTCCCAGGCAATAAAAAGGGAAAGGAAGACCACCGATAGGTGAATCTGCCCAGTTGTCACTACAGAAAATGCTCCTATCAGGAAAAGGCAGATAGAATCAAGGACTCCAGGGGACTGACCAAAACTATTCCCAAGTGGAGGACACGAAGCCAAAGGCCTGAAGCCCACTCTGAGGAGGAGACACACCTGCAGCCACACTAAGATTTGCTTTACAAGCCTAAATTTTTCTAGCAAGCATTCAAGTTAGGATCCACCTTCAAAAATGTCAAACTTAAAACTATTGCCTCAATTTTTGCTGCAACCAGGTGTGCCACCCTCTATTTCTCATTCCCACTTCCTCTTCCCCCAATAATCCAGAGGCCCCCAAAGGCACTGCTGGCTTCTTAGGATTACACTGGCTCCCAAGGAAACAGCAACATGCCAGGGGAATACTTGAGTGTAACAACCTGTTTGGCCTTGGAGTGATTGTTCTGGCTACCAGAATGACCAAAACAGGGGAGGGAACTTATATTTATTGCTAAGGAACAACGATTGCATTATGGGGATAATCTAACTTTGCTAAACTCCAAGTGCATATACTTGATGCCACAGCAAACGCCCTGACCCCAAAGAAAAACTAACAAAGGAAAAGAACTCACTCACCTAAGATACCATTAATTCTTTTATGCCTCTTTGGCACAACTCTTTCCCGTAACATGCAGTATGGGATTCAAAAGTTTTGGGTTTTTTTTTGTGTTTTTTTTTCCCCTGAAGTGCTCCTCCAGCTACCTGAAGTTCCTGCCTGTCATTAAAGTGAACTTCATTTGCTTAAAAATGTAAACTGAGGCACGTGCCATATATTTCAACTTAGGAAGACAGATGTTGGACAGGAATCCTTTTCAAAACTCTTTAGATTAAAAAAAGAAAAACAATGTATTTCTCACAAGTTCAAGGTCAACCTACCCCAAAGGAAAATTGCGTATTTGTCTAGTAGCCTGTGAAGCAACTCGTGTTGTTTTTTTTGTTTGTTTGTTTGTTTGTTTTTCACTTCTTGAGAAGTAACTAACTTGCCATCTCACTTAAAGTTTGGCCTGTGGCTTGGCATGATGGAGCGCTGTGCAACCCACTCAAAGCTCACTTTTTGTGTGTGGGACCAACTATATATAAAACACACGGAGGAAATCTCTCTCTAGCAAAAGACAAGAGGGTGCCTTGTTGACACTTCTGAGCTCAAGCTAATGTGTATTGTTATTAATTACTATTTTTATTAAAGTTAATGCACCATATACTCACCAAATTGAAGAAATAGTTAAAATGTGGGTGGCTGAAAGAAAACGTCAGGGATTTTGGAGAAATCCAGCTACGTGTTCTAATTCTGCCACTTACTTACCACATAATCTAGGGAAAGAAACTTAGCATCGCTGCTCTGCAGTTTCCCCGTTTATAAAATGTTGACAACTCAAAAGATTACCGTGACACTCAAATGTGGCACAGTCACATTTGGGTAAAATGCGACCAGATTATAGCCAAGTATTAAGTGAATGGTAAATGGTTAGCTCCAACAGACCTAAGTATTTGCCCAAATTCAACAAGCATCCAAACATTTCTGAGAATTCTGAAGGCAGCAGGCAGGAAACTTTAGAACTGGCTACAGCTGGGCTTGAATCTCAACTCCTCTACTCACCAGCTGTGTGACCTTGTGCATGTTGTTTAAGCTCTCAGTTTCTTCATCTGTGAAACTGGAATTATACTTAGCTATTAGGGATTAGGGTCAAGTGATGAGGTCCTTGCCACATTAATAAGTTAGCACCCATTAACTAATAGAAAAGAAACAAAACAAAAAGGTAAAGATGAGTAGAGGTGAGATGTGCCTACAGAAGTACCAGTAAATAAACTCTACCCTATTATCAACGGCAGTTTTCCCTGTTTCGTTTTGTTTTTCCCAAAACTGGCATGCTGATCTTAGGTCCCTGCTTCTACAAGAAAAGGGTAACTGTGATGGACCTTTCTCAAAATGTAGAAGTAACATCAAGAAAATGATTTTCAGATAACAGTTGTGTGCAGGCGATGACACTCTCCCGTTGCTGCAGCAACAGCCTTTGAAATCCCAACACACACACTTATAGCTTCCCGGATGGCTGGGGAAACCAAGGCAGAGGTATCTTGTCTGCCCCTGACTCCACGGGCAGCCTGCACCTGCTGACAGGGCACTCACTGGCTGCTGAGTGGACACCACTCCGTGAACAGCCAGAAGCAAGCGGACCTGGGCCCTTCCCTCTGTACAGACAGGAGGCAGGGGCCTTGACTCACTGGGTATGTCATGTCAGGAAGAGGCACTGAGGTGGCTTTCAGCAGAATGCATTCCTGCTGCAAGAGGGGACTGTTTATGTACAGAGCAGTGCACTGAGAAGGGGCAGCTTAGATGAAACAAGCCCAGTGCTCAGACCACACGCTCAGCCCTGAGGATGCAGCTGGGGCTGGCTGCTTCACCTCCCAGACCCCTAACCTCCATCTCCTTCCTCCAGATCAGACCCTGCACTGGAGCTGCTTTCCGCTACAACTGTAGCAAAGGCTTGTGGAAAAAGGAAGCTGTTTCACAGAAGAAGACCAGAGGAAGGTATGACTCCTGGTCCAGTGTCACCCCTGAGACAATGTGTACGGTTTCTGCTAGGCCAGTAACAACTTCTAACATCTTTCTCCAAGAAAGGTAACCTTCACAAATGTATCTCAAATTCCCTCAATGATTGAATTGTAATCAACAGAATGTAGGGATTAGGAGAAAAACATCACCACTTTGCCTACCTCTTGAATGACATTCTATGCTCTCTAGAAGCCTTAATTATTTTTAATGTTACCTAGAGTCATAAAATGTCAGTGTTAAGAGAAACCTCATAGCCATCTTCTCCAGTTAATCTATTTGACCGATGAAGAACATGAGGTCCAGAAATGACTTTCCCAAGGTCACACAGACAAACATTTTCAAAGCCAGGGTTAGAATCCAGGCCTCCAAACAATGATGGGCTCCCCAGAGTGGTCACTCTATTTATTCTGTACACAATGATTATTCCTACCACAGTGACAGGTCTCCCCTTATCACTCATGAATTCTCATTACATTCCATGCATTTAATTGGTATTTCAATGATAGAAGGTAACCTATGCATAATGTATAGAATTAACTTAAGTCTTACGCAAGGAATTATCAAATAGATAGAAAAAATGTATAAATACTAGAAGTATAAAAGTCATCACATGGAAACCCTCCCACTGAAAATCTCCTGTGATGCATTTTCTGGAGGGCATTTTAAAATCAAACTTGATAACACACTCTGATTTTAACATGAATAATAAGTAGTGAATTACCCTGGCAAAAAACTGTAATTGCACAAAAATGTCATTAATTGAGAGTAGAAGTTCCTAAATACTTCAATAACCATGTATCTACATGCACCAGGTTTAGGAATTCCCTTGCCTAAGCTAGACTCTTTATTTTCCACTTGTACCTTGAAAATATGTACCTGATTGATTCTGTCATCATCTTTGAGGTTTAACGCCTGGTCTGATTAACTGGTACAGAGGTTTTAACAACTAACAGTATGTATGAGTGGGAGGTAAAGAAATGCTACAAAAAAAAAAAAAATCACCTCTCATAAGCCTCTTCAATAACATTGCTTTTTAAAAAAAAAATAGTAACACTGCCCTGTCTTTAAAGTCTCCCTTCTTTCAAAGGCAAAATTCACTCTGAGATTCCAAACGGTCTCACGTAGGTCCTGGCCTTCTACTCCCTTCTCTCTTTCCTTCCTACAATCAAGGTATTTTTCTTCACATTTATGTAAACCTTTCTTTCACTCCAAACTTTCAGCATTCTCCCCGCACTGTTCTCTACATCTAAAATAATCCTATCCCTGTTCTTATGCCTCCTTCACATGCTTCTGAAATACCCAAGTTCCCCCTGAAGCTGACCCCCCTATGAAATTATTCTAGCCTAGAACTGTTGGAAAAAAGGACCCACAGGCACAGAAAATATAAATAATTATCGATGCACACATATCTCCATAAATTCAAACAATGGTCCTCCTGCGCTTTTAGCCAGGGAAGCATCTGGAGTACAGAGAATATGCTCTGTGAGTTCTCCTGACCAGCCATCCATCCATGAAGAATTAAAACTACTAGAAATGATTATACAAAGACAGGGAGCAACAGACCCAAGATGACCCACATGACCACCTGAGACTGGAACTTCTACCCAAGTGCAATGCTTGGCCCATTGGAGGATTTTTCCAAAAGTTGATGAACTATCACTTAAATTCTTTCATTCCTTTTTTCATTATTTCCTTTTGTTCTTTCATTAGTTCATTTATACTTTCTTACTCTTTTCGTTGTATCATTCTTTTCTTTCTTTCTCTTCTTTTTTAGCCAAAAGGGATGCTGCAATTGAATCCACCATTCCCTTCCTCCCCTCCTAAATAATTGAGGGCTTGTTTTTTGCTTTTTAATTTTACCCACTTTAATGATACAAAAAGCTATTTGTGTGTGTGTGTGTACCGTTTGATCCCAACAGTAAAACTTCTCATCTTGGATAAATATTAAAACAAAACAAAAACTTTAATTGTCTATACTTGTGTAATGATGACATTTTCCCCCTACTCAAAAGTTCATTCTCTCTCTCTCTCTCTCTCTCTCTCTCTCTCTCTTCCTCTCTCTCTCTCTCTCTCTCTCTCTCTCTCTCTCTCACACACACACACACACACACACACACAGAAAATTTAGTTTTTCTGCAGAATCTTGCAAAGCAAAAATCATCAGCTTAGCATAGCTACCCAAAGATACCAAGGGGTTTCAGATGTTTGTAGTGAACTTGTTTGAGGTTGACTTTTAGTTGTTTCTCAGGCACTGAGAAATATTATATTATGAGTCAAAAACACATTTAAAAATATAACCCATGGTTAGAAAAAAACCACACTGCACTTGAATGGCTTCAAACTCTTAATCTGGTCCTCTTAGCTTACTTTGGATGGTCTAAACCCTAAGATTAGCAATTGAGAGTAGATATTATAAAGAACATTATCGTTCAAATTCAGTGTTTAAGTAGTTGACCCGTGTTTGCTGGGAGAGTCCTGTTTGTCTATTGTTCTGACATAATTAGTAATGGCACCCATTATACTCTCAAAAGTGTTGCAGTTTAGATGGGAAATTATAAATTCTCCCAATCTAAACACCATCAAGATCTGAAATCCAATAGCCTAAAACTTTCCAATACTACTTTGGGTCTTAAAGCACCATCTGGGTCAATATTTAACAATTTTCAGACACAGAACTAAATGCTACAGAAAAGGACAACTGAAAAAAATTGACGGCATAGTAAGAAGACACATTTCAAGGGTCCAGTGACAGGCCTGGACCCAAGCAGCAGAAACTGGAAAGCACCTGGGAAATATAATGAAGTTGGCCAAATAATCAATAAATATTTATGACCTGAACAGCAATATTTTGAATGTGTCTGTAAGCATGGCTCCCTGCCAATGAAATTGGATCTACTGCAACCTACACTACAGACCAATTCTTTCTGTATCTGCATGGAGACTATAAACTACACAATTAAAAGAAAAAAGCAACACAGATAGGCACAGGGCTTCAGAAAAGGAGCCAAGTAGGAACAGCTTATTTATGCAATTTGAAAAATATCTACTAATAGTATGAAAAAAGATATCTTTATCCCAACTGAAAAAGAACAAAAAGTAGCTATAGACACATGACAAGTAAAGATGATAGATTTGAAAATTGTCTTGGCATTCCTGACCCTGAGTTAAGAAGAGCTTAATAGCTATAAGCAAAGGGGAGACCCAGAATGCTGTGAATACAGAGACAAATCCCATCAGAGATTCTGGCTAAGCACAGAAATGGAGCCAACATTTCATTCTGGAGGAGCCAGATAAAAAACATGGCAACTATGTTGTTAATATACAAATTCCTCTCTGTGTGACTGTATGGGTCCGAGGATATTAATTATTTGGATAAAATGATAGAGGAGGCAATCCCTAACCCTCAGACAAGTAGCCAGGGCGTCTGTTTGCTTCTCTATTAGCCATCGGCCATGGAAGGCGGACAGGTCTGCAGGTGGAATCCTGGGGCTTACCTTCCCTCTTGTGATAGAATAACTATAAACACTGTGCCCTGACCCATGAAATGGACTGGAAAAGACTAAGTTTTAGTCAGGAAAAGAAAGTTGCTGTGTAGATAGCAAATGTAGGTATCTCTGGCCTGTCTGCAAGCAGGAACATTAAACTACAACTATATTAAGAAAATGAACTCATTGCTGATCTGTGTCTCTTGTCACCCAGGCTGTGAGTTGATATGCAGAGCAGTGTCCACGACAAAAGAGGTAAAACAAGCAGAATCAGGAGGCTCTGGGAAGGATGTGACCTTGGAAGTGAACACAATGATCTCCCCACCCGTGACAGAGCGAAGTACATCTGGAAGACCCTAGCAAAACAAGAACCCTGGTTCTTTGCTCGGTGATCTGAGGCAAGCATTGCTTGAAACTTCCAGCATCTTTGTAAAGCAGCACACCTGACTGCCAGGTCTGGAGGCAGTGCACAGACAGGCCCTTTCCCCAGGCTCAGGAGTCATAAGTGCAGGATGGCTGGCTGGGGGCCCCTGCACCTCTTCAACCCCCAAAGCACCCACCATCACTGCCTTCTTGTATGTCCCTCTTCTAATTTCCAGAGTTTCTATGAATAACACAGTGCTTTTATTTTAAGCATAAAATGCCTGCAACAGCTCATCAGTTTGTCATTTTCTAACAGTGCGGCCTTGAGCAAATTACGCATCTCTCGAAATATCATTTTCTCATCTGAAAAACAGATAAAATAAGAACTCCCACCACCCTAAATAAAATAAGAACTCCTGCCACCCTAGAGAAAATAAGAACTCCTGCCACCCTAGACTTAGTGTGGAGTGTAACAGCACTATTTTATGTGAAAGTGCCAAGTACATAATACAGACTCCATATGTGTTTCCAGAGGACCCGTATAACTGGTGAATGTAAGAATCTACCTTCAATGCAAACTCATGGAATGCCACCACAGCCATTGATCATTCCTTCCAAAAGCCAGAGAGGTGTCTTATTGTGCTGTCAATATAGCCTTTGTAGAGTTAGCTGTGCTCTTAGAAATAGGGAGCCTGGCTTTCCTGAAAAATCCTGACCTACACTAACCAGCTCTCAGTTTGCAGAGATTCTGATGCAGCCCAGAGCAAGCTGGGCTCTGGAAGGTTGACCACGGCTGGTTTGGCTGATTTTTCCCATAAAGGGAGGTGATCTCCTACAGGGTGGTCTGGTCTCTTTAAGAAACAAAAAAAAAAATTACACCGACCAAAAAAAAAGAAAAGAAATAAAGAAAAAGAAACAGTAATACGAATCAACCAAAAATGCCAGGAATGCAAGCTCTGCCAACCAAATAAATAAATAAAATGTGAGATACTTTATAACTGGACATGATGCATTTCTCAACTCTGCATAATTGAAACACTCTACTTTTCCATCAACCTTGTAAATATCCCCCTAGTCTTCTTGGTGGCCTTTTGGCTCTAAAGTAGCATTGACAACCTCCATCACTGCAAAACAACTAACCAACTCCCATGCCTTTAGCTCTGACAGTGGGGACCTTGGGATACTCTAATACTCCGAAAGTTACCCACGTCAGTGTTTGCTCCCTGGAGCACAGAATGGAGTTTCATCAGCATGAGATATCAGCTAAGCAGGTAAAAAAGTTCTCTTTACTTTTCTTATAAGTAAAGAGGTGCAAATATAGTGGTGGCCCTATTAAACATTTCAAGGGCCCCTGAAAATTCTACACTGATCAGGGTCATATTTTGTTGACCTGTTTTCTAGATAACTGTTGAATTTATTATGGGTCAGACCCTGTTTTAAGATGTTTCACACATTAGTAGATTTAATTCTCATATCAACCTGTGAGGTAGAACAATTATTACACTTATGTTATAGATGCAGGAGCTGTAGCACAGAGAGATTAAGCAATTTATCCAAAGTCACACAGCTAGTATGTGGCAGGGCTGGGCTTCAAACCCAGACGGGCTGGCTCCAGAGTCCCAGCTCTGAACCACTGGGCAATTCAGTCACTAATGGAGCATTTGGTCTGTGGGGGTCTGGAAGCGCAGTGAACAAGTGATCCTAATAGCCTGGGCGGCTCTGCTCTCCCTTTTTGTCCACCCTGATAAAGATACAAAGACTGACAAATGGGACTGGGAGGGGGAAAAAGCTTCTTCCTCTCTCTAAGGACAATACAGGTACCCGAAGGATGGACATCCTCTGCTGGGGTAAGAGAGGGACCAACCCTTTTATTCTTGTAAAAGAGCAAACATTCAGAATTAGAACTCCTGCTCTTTGGGCATTACACTCACCTCACCAAGAAGGTGGAGTGGGAAGGAGAGGAAAACTTAAGCGGCTTGGGAATGTATTTGCTTTGGCACCCAGTCTCCACCCCTTCACAGTAAGCGCCACACCAGGAGGGAACTCCATGGACATTCAATAGCTTTGTTTGTTTTAGCCCAGTGAAGATCTGAGAACCCTGCCATTGCACACTGTAATCAATAGAGTATATCCCACTTTATGCTTACAAGAAAAATTCAATCCCAATGTGATTTCAAAGTACATATATTTTAATTTGGTACTTAAAGCTGTCAAAAATCCTGTGAGGTCTCAATCTACAATAAAGGTTGCTGATCAGGTCCTATGCAGACAGACGGGCAAACAATCCAGGACTCCTGTTTCTACACCCGGCCTTCCCACTGCCTCTCTTTGGTTCTCACATAATGGGGAGGGGGAAGGAGGGGAATCTGGTTTAATTATTTAAACCAGATAAGATCCCAAACTAGCTGTCTCCACACATAAGAAACTAAACAACCCAAAGAATCATTCTGACAAATATTTAAGTTACAGCTGTGGACACAAAGCCACGCTGCAAGAAGTTAAACTTTAAACACATGTCCTGTATGGTCTGATGGGCAAAGCAAATCCCCACTTAACCAGTGTCTTCTCCTCCCACAACAAAAGCAAGCAGCCTGGCCAATGTTTTTTCCATTCTTGCACCTGCAAGTTTAAGTCGCAACTGAAGTTTCTTCATTGCTGAGTTTTTCAAAGGTAACTTGCATATTACTCAAAGCAACATACACTGAGAAGTTAGAAACAGGGATTCATTTTATTTCAGCCGCTGGCTCACTAGATATTCTTGGGTAAGTGACTTACCTTTTCTGTGCCTCTATTTCTCTCTTTCCTGTCTGAGGTACGAGTACAATATTCACATATATGCTACTAAACACCAGAAAAAAATTAACTAAAACTTAGTTATTATATTCTATATATATTTTCAAGTCTCTCCTTTTATTTTCCCTAAGATAGTGCCAGAAATCACATCTCATTACAATGAAGACTGCCCAATTTCTTTGACCAGTTGAAATTTGTATTGAAGGCTGCTTACAAAATACAATCAATGGTTTGTAAATCTTTTTTGAAAAAGAGAGGCATATAAAGGCACTTATTATATAATAGATGTGACTGGAGCATTAGGCCTTACTCTACCCATTTTACAGACGGAAGAACTAAGGGAAGTTACATGGCCAGGGTTAATTTTTATCAATAATCAAAAAAAACAGCACAACATACTTAAAATCTCTAACATTTGACATTAAATAACCCTCCTTCCCCCCAAAAAAATTGCTTCAGCTGTTTACTACGATCTAAAACCTGTGTTGCCAGGGACTCTTCTTCATTCCCAGCACACAAGATCCATATAGGTGTGTGGACTGACATATCCACACGATATTTCCCAGATGACCCAATCTGTCTCTTCTCCATGAACACCCATATAAACAAGCCATTCTGAAGGGAAAGACCTATTAGTTGAGTTTATATCTCTGCTGGGAACCATCCTTTCACTTCTTATATATATATGGTTTGAATCAGTTGTGACTAACAGAATTTACTCTGGCTTTCTTGAACCCCCAAATGCAACTGTCACAGCGACATCATTTCTGAATTGTAGCTCTAAGAGACTGAAATGTCTCTATGGTTCTAGGTGATCTCAGTGTTGCTCTCACCATCCATCGTCACCCTTGTGACAACAAACACCTTAGCCTTCTTTGTACACTTCCCAGTGATCAATACCGAGGTTGAATGTTAGGGGGTCTAAGAGCAGAGGATATGACCATGTCTTCAGTAACATTTCTTCTAAAAGACCTCCAAATGCCAAAACACTGGCTTGGCTTCTGTTGAAAGTTTAAGCAGATTCAGAAAGACTTAAAATAAGCAACTATTTATGGCAGAGGCCATAAATAAATCAAAAAAAGGCCAAAAAAGAAAAAAGAAAAAGAAGTGTTAGCCACGGGGAGCAGCAGCTAAACTTATTGATAATCACATACAACACAGCAGCACATTAAAGCAATTATTTTCCAGAAAGCATCTCCTTTTCTCTGCATCTCTCTATATACCTTGACCTCCAAACATCACTAATTTTTAAGGATAGCTGGCAGTTCACTATCCTAAAAGAAAGCAAATTTTCTTCTTAAACTGCATTTACCCCAGGAACTCTGAAAGAGCAGACTCCATTAAACTGTTTAGCACCAAAAGCTGTGCCTAAGACAAAATGAAATTTCTTTCCTATCCCTTTCTTCTTCAAATCCTTCAAATCAAAAAGGAGGATAACACCTCCAACGAAAGACCCAAAGTCACATTTAGTGTTGGGATGTTGTCCCTCTTCTAACACATCTCTGGACAAATTCATGGCAGATTAGAAAGATGGATAAACTGAGTGATCTGCATGGACGGAATCAGGATATTTCCTGAAGTTAAGATGAACGTTTCTGTTGCCCTCCCATCTCCTTGTCCTCAACCCAGAAAAGAGGAGCGAGACAGCAAAGGGACATGTGACAGGGGAGCTCAGGAAAGCAAGACATTTGAAAATGTGCTTGAAGACAAGCCACTCAGACACCGTTTTTGGCTCTTACTGCCCAAGGCTCCAATTCTGGGGGATGCAGGGTCAGGGGAATGATGTCCTCTGCGGCAATGTCTATCCCCCCCAATATTAAGGAATGAGGCCAGAAGGTTCTTGCTCATTTGGTAAAATAAAGAAGCAGGAATTAGGGTGCTGGACATTCTATAAGCTTTTTCTCACTCCTCACAAAAACACAGCTGTGAAAATAAATACCACCCCCTAAACAAGGGTCTCAGGCCACCAACAGTCCTCTTCTCTGCCTCTTTCCAGCTGCCACCAGCATTGCCCCATCAGGCAGAGCACTGCATGGAAGAAATAGTTGGGGGTGGGGGGAAGAGAAGCGGCGGAGACCCCAGCAGAGAGCTAGGGTGGGCGCCTCTACAGTCACCACTCACCCGGGGAGGGGAAAAGCTCCAGATCGACTTTTTCCGTCTTGATAATGGTGAGAGTCGGTTTGAGATCGACGGCCGCCTTCATGGTGCCAGCAGTGGTGGACCGATAGGATTATAGTAAGTTTGCTGTTATTCTTGTTTTTCCTTTTAATGGGAATTCGTAACAAGGAAAAGGGGAAGGGGGCAATCCGACTTTCTTCCCTAAAATCTCAAATTCCCGCTGACTTTCCCCCGCACCCAGAAGGTGCGCCTGGCACTCTCCGGGGAAGTTGGCACTTTGCGGGAAAGTGCGCGCGCTCGGGGTCCCAGGCTCGCCTGCGCCGCGCCGCGCCGCTCCCACCTCGCCCGCGCCCGCTCCCTCTTCGCCGCCAGCTGCCTCCGCTCGTCCCCGCTCCCGGGAGCCGCTTGCCTGCCCTCCCTCTCGAGCGCGCTCTTCCCTCCTCTTTAGGGCGTTTCTCGCGGCCCAGAGCCCAGAGCTGGGTCGGCGGCCCACCCCCCCAACCCCCCCCCAGCAAATCCCCCAGGATCTCCGCAGGGGGGGAGCGTGGGCGGGGCGTCGAGGGCGGGGTGGCCTGGGGGCGGGACCAGGACTCGTGGCCAATCGCTAGCGGCCGCCCAAAGCGAAAGGAAGGAGGGTGGAGCTGCGGGCCTTGAGCTCCCGCTCCTCCCGGCCCGGGAGCGCGGAGGAGCCGCGGCAGAGAGGGACGCGTAGCCGGAGGGCAGGGGCCCCCTAGCAAGGGCGCGCGGGGCTTGCGGAGAGCAGGCTGCGTGCACAGGCTCCCCAAACACTTCAGGAAAGTCCCCCTGATTCTCCACGCATTCTTGAGGGTTTGGTCACCCGCTCAGGCCCCCTCCCGGTAGCAGCATAGTTTTCCTAGTGCGTGTACATCATTCATTCAGGAACACTGACACACAGGACATGAGGCATGCGGATGAAGGGGCGTGCGTGCGAGCAGGCACAGGGGACTGGAGAGCCCATGTCCTCAAAGGGCTTTAGGAATATTGGAGTCCAGCGGGTTAAAGAGTCAGGAATTGGGACGGTGTTTCTGGAGAACCTTCCGTTTTTCAGAGCCCACCCCTGCAATCGTTCAGAAAAGACTGAGCTGTCCTTGATAAGCACCAAACCCAAGGCAGGCTACAGGAGACCCCAAAACAAAGACCCGAATTCCGCTGTATCGTTGAGAGAGTTGAGAACAGGGCCCCCAAATTAGAACCCAGTCCTGGGCTTCCATAAGCTTTCATTTTACTACAGCAGTGGTGTTGTGGAAGGGGAAGCTATTATTCTGTCCCTCTAATTATGTCACCATTAGCCAAAGTTTTGTCCTGCCTTTCATAGACTCTCCTGTGCTAGATAAAACTGACAACCCTATTACCACCACCACCAAAAGTGATGTAAAGGCTCTGTGGTTTTGAATTTCTGGAGTACATCATCCCCAGCCATGACAGAACCACAGTGCACAGCCCCTGTTCCAGTTGGAACTTCAGAACACTTCAGAGAGCACAATATGATCCTGAATAATTAATGATTTGCCACGGGTACATTGATTATCATAAGTGGAGATAGTTGGTCCTAATTAATAAATCAACCAGTAGATAATAGAGGTTCATACATCAGCACCCATAGAGTTAGAGCCATACATTGAGATCTATCTTTGAGTAAAATTTTTCTGCACAACCTCAGAGAAAGCTATTTTTAATATTTTTTCCTGACTTCTAAGCATATGTTGAACTCCCACCACCTGTCCCTAACTGTAACCTCTGCCTCTGATAAGTTTTAACACACCTGCTTACCTTCATCTAATCCCAGCTTTGTCTCCTTGAAGCATTTGTAACTTGCACATTACCCACAGCAAATAAGGGAAGCAGCCAGGAATAAAAAATAAATGAGCTTCTGGTTCAAAATTCGGATTGATTATGCCCCTCCTTCAGTAACCAGAGGAAAATATTTGTATGGGATAATTCTAATTTTTGGAGGATTGTTGTAATCCAGCTGTGGTTCTAAAAGGTATGAGAAAACAATGCTAGCCCCCAGATGACAAGAACAGGCATTTCTGATTCTGGGAAAAGCTGCGGGGAAACAGCTGATGAATGAATTGTACGTTCACACACCCAAATGAGCAGCAAAGAAATGGATCTCCAGCCATTTCTGCCTTACCCACTATGAATACATCAGCAGAACTGAGCAAATCAAGTGTTGCTTTGAGGAATTTTGTTTTATTGATGTTGTTTTAAGAAAAAAAAAATTTTAATTCTAGTATGAGTACTTTTTTGTTTTCAAAAGAAGCTTCCTGAGAACAAGTCCTTTCTCTCTTCCCCAGTTGGCTCCTCAGTTTTCTTCTCCGTGCTAGCCCAAACACTGCTGCTAACACGTGCCCCACCCAGCCACCCACCCAAATTAGATATTAAAATAGCCCTCCCTGATTAAACTGTAAACACTTGGGGGGATTCATTCCTTTAATTCTTCAACAGTGACAACTCAACTTGTCAATCATCCTTTTCTAACAACAGCCGTGAAGCACAGAAGCTTGAAATGTTTGAAGGTCCCAGTCAAGGGTTGGGTAAAACGGCAGGGTTGGGGAGATTGCCAAGGCCCACCATAGATATCCAAGAAGATTACTTCTATGTGAGCTAATCATGAATATTGATATTATCAGAAGTTAGGCATCTAACCTCAGATCCTGTTTAAACTTTGCTTGGGACAAGGAGCACTAATCTGGCAAATTAAAATCTTGTAAGAATCCCACTTGATTAATCGATTTTGATAAATGAAAATTTTATTCTTTTTAGGACACAAGTAAATTTTTCTAAATGTTCTTAAGACTTTTGATGCCATGTCTGTCTTACCACATCCTAAGAAAACAATGCCTAGCCCAGCGCCTAAAACATTGCAGATGCTCAATAAATATGTGTTGAATGATGAACTATCAACTTCCTGGACACTGTGGGCTTCTACTTTGCCACCAACTCTTTCTAATTCAAAGTTTAAGTGCATTTGATATGTTATGGCTGGTAAAGATGAACTAAAAAATGTCAGTGACTCTCCCTCTAGGTCTGTTCTCCATCCCACATGGCAGAACAGAGCTTCTATTCCCCAGCACTCATGTTTTCACTTGTGCCTAAGTTTTCCCACCAGCAAAACAAGATCAGCTGAGCCTTGCCTTCCATCCATTTGGGCAAGTTGTTTCTAGATTATAGCTGATTCTTCAGGCATTCAAGAAAAATCAACCAGGGACATAGTTCTTCGTTTTTGCTTGCAATGTAGCAGTCTGTTCCTCTTGGACTTGAGAGAGAACAGAACTATTTTTAAACATCCCCTAGATTTAGGGAATTACATCCACCAAATGCTGAAACTCCTTAAATCAAGAACATCATGTCAACAAGGGTCAGAAAAAGGCTGCAGAAGTTGGGGGACGGGTGGGGAGTTAGACATTACTGTATCAAGAAAATACTCACATTTTTACAAGAATTTCCTCAAACACATGGAGTATGTAAAAAAACAACTTTCTCAGTTATACTCCTCCCTCAACTCCACCCCATTTTCAATAAAAAAAATAAATACACAAGTCCACCTAATTTCAAACAATCATGGAAGACAGACACTCCCTGTCCAGAAGTGTGCTAGAATAAGTTGTCTGTTTCCTGAATCTTGAACTTCAACAAACCAAAGAATTTCTGAGTATGAAGCTAAAATATACTTTATTAGAGGTAAGTGCAAAAACATTCAGACCACTAACGGCTGATCCACAACAAGTTTATGACTCACAGATGTTGATTTACTGGTTTAAATGTAAAATTTAAAAAAAAAAAAAAATCCTCAATTAACAACCTGTCTAAGTTTGTGGTTGTTTTTCTCTGAGAAAAAGCAACAGTCCCTGTCACACACAGAAACAGGCTTCTAAAGCTTACCTCTAAAGCAAGTGGTTTCTATTTGATAAGTTGAGTCATTAAAAAGCACACTGGAGAAGAAAGATGCCTGGGGCTCTCTGATGTCCACCATTATCAAGCAGCCATAAAATGGAAAATTGGAGATCGAAAGGAAAATGAAAATAACTCTCTTAATTAAACTCTGGTGTCAAAAGGCCTTAGGGTCAGTTCAAGAACCCAAATGGGGGACTCAGAACTGTGCTGTTGCTGACTGCAGGCTGGATCTGTGACTTCACCAAAGCCACTTAACCTTTTTGTGTCACAACCTCATCTCTGTTTCAGGGCATAAAATCACCCCTGGCTCCCCTACCATGTAATACAGACTCATTAGCTATTGTTTAGATGGTACAATAAACAATGAGCGATAAGAGGAGCTGCAGTTAGGAGGGAAGCAGGGAGGAGGGATGGGCAGGGAGGGGGAAGGATTTGGGGCCTGTTTGCCTGGGAAAGCTCTCCATAATAAAACCGAGATGAGAATGAATAGTGTAGGCTCTGGAATAATACTCAAGTTCAAATTCTAGCCCTACCAACTAACTGGCTGAATTACTACGCGTAAGTCACACAATCTCGAACCTCGGTTCCTCCATATATAAAGTAGGGATAGTCATAGCACCCACCATTTAGGGTTGTTTGGAAGATTAATGAGAAAATGCATGCAGAGCAGCAAGCACAGTATCTAAGTCAGAAAAAGTGCTCCATTAATATTAAATAATTGTTACTGCTGTTAAGATCCAGTATAAGGTAGGTTATTTGAGAAATCACATTAAGTCTATTCTCTATGGCCATCCTTTTTACACAGTAGCCTGGACCCTCTATTTACCTGAACTGGCTCTGTAGGGAGATAGGGAGAATGATCATGTTTAATTTAAAAATCTCCCCAAGCTCCCTTCTCAGTTCCTGATTTGGGAACTCACCTAGCTTTGGTCTCAGTTAGGAAATCCCAGCACTACTTGATTAGAAGAGAAAAATGCAGATTTGTATTTGTTCTAAGAGTCACGGTAAAACTATGGTTCAAATTCAGAAGGAAGGTCACATTTGTGGTTGCTCTTTGGAGACAAAACCTGAGGTCTTGGCTTTGTCACATGTGAAAACTAGATGGGAATCTTGTAGAGAGAGTCAAGTCCAGCCCTCTTATTTACCAGAGGGGGGGAAAATGAGTTTGAGAGAGTTACTCTGCCCAAGGCCACAGAGCCTGAAAAGGCAGTGTCAGGACTAGAACCGGATCCCCTAATTAATGTTCTCTCCATGGCAGCTCCTTATGTTTACAGATAACCCATTTGCAGGAGCAGTCACTGTCATTCCACTTGGTCAGTTACTAGACACTCCTGAGACACAAAGCAGGATATGATGTACACACAGGAATAGATAGATAATAAAACTTTTTTTTAGAAATATATCTTTATTTAGAAATAAATTTTGAGAAATTGACCATTTTCTCTGCACTGAATGTGTTGTCTTTGAGCAAGCAGATTGCAGGATAACCGCACTATCATTCCCTGGGAGAGACAGCTTGGCATGGGCTGTAAGGAGAAAAAGGGTCTGGGTTGGCTCTATTGCCATCTGCAGTTTCTTTAGACTGTAATTATGAACCATTCAGCTGCATCTGCAGCCCCAACAATGTAGGATGGATTGGCCCCATCCACAGACCAAGCGACATTTTAAAATCCACCAGTTTAGACATCACGTATTCCTCTTGCAGCAAATCAGACCCCAATCACACAAAAAGAGGTGAGGAGCTGCCAGTCAAGGCGACAGGGTTCCAAGGCTTCCTGCACACCCAGCATCAGTTTGCTTCCCCAAAGCAGCCTGAGCATATTTCCCAGGAATGTTGCTTCCTCCTGGGCCTGGATAATGCAGAATGCAGGCTGTCTCGTGAGCCTTTGGGGATCATGTAATTTGGATTCCAATTTAAGTTGTCTTAAATTGGCCTCTTGAGGAGGTAGAGGGATGATGGTGTCAGCATAGATGGCAGGAGAACCAATGTTCTTTAATAACATGGCAGAAGAGGAAAACCAGGCTCCTAGCAAGGAGCTCTGTACCCCTGAGAACAGGACCCGGCCCCTCCCCAGGATGCAGGTGGTTTCATCTGCTGGAAGACTGGGGCTCTCCTCTGATCTTACCCTGCTCTGCTCTTGGGTTACAAAGACAACACCAGACTTCAAAACAGATGTTCTCTGCAGTTGTGGTCTGAATCTTAAATTAAGATAATTTTATTGTGGAATCTTCCCCCTTCTCCTCTCCCTTTCATTTTGAAATGCCAAGTCAATTGCCCCAGAGGACTAGCATTTACCACCCTAGAGATGAAGGAGCAGTTGGGGGTGGAGAATTTTTCCATCCTGTTCTTGATACTGGAAGCCAGGCAGAGGAAGCAGATAGGACTAGAAAAGGAAGAAATACCCTTGAAAGGAAAAGGGACGATGGTAAAGGAGGAAACAGTAGAAAGACCCTCCTCTGAGAACAGTGGAAGGTTAAGTGGGGAGTGGAGGGAAGGTCAGGACTTGATGAGGTAGAGTTAGAGTGATCCTATGTCCTTGTCATTCTGGGACTGAAGTCCCCAAGATTCCAAAATGAAATTAAGGCCTGGCGATGTATGCAGTACTTCACAGAGCCAATTTAATTGTTCCGCATGACCAATAGTTATGGAATGACAATAAAACAAATCAGTAGGAGGTCCTCAAGCTGGAACAGTTGCAAAAGATACAGAGTGGAAGAGAGGTGACTGTCTCAGGAGGTCACAGAAGATGCAAGGGAAGGTCAAGCCAAAAAATCCACACTGAACACAGAGGCTATTCCTTAGTCTGTACCCCACATGGACATCTGCCCTATACAAAGAATGTTCCTCCCCATCCTCACAAGGTGCCCCTTTTGTGCTCCGTAACCTGAGCACACCCCAAAAGCCTATTTGAACGTGCATGTCTCCCTGCCACACTGCCTAAAGGCAGCTACGAGTTTCAGTCCTCATTATAAGCTCGGTGGCCCAGCTCAAGACAGTAGAAGCTCAACGTTGATTATTTAATTAATGAACAGATAACTTCCTAACGTCCCAAACATGGATCTTTAACTCAGATACATATCTTTCTTTTTTTTTTTTTTGGTCTAATGTGAGACTCAAAGTTTAAGACTAAAGAGCTAACCAAGTGTTTCTTTTCCAACTGAGAAGGTCTCTATAAACTTTTATTCTGCTCCTCTCATTTCCTACCTCCAACCCCTTAAAGGCAAATGTTACCTAAGGTCACCATATTCATTTTATTTTTCATCTGAGTATATGCAGCGGATATAGTCGTTTGTGAAAAATGGCACTTGGCTCACCACAAAACAAACCAGTTGTTTTGTTCTTGGTCTGAACTTTTATACAGCATACTGTTCCTATCCTCAAACTGCTGCTCAGAAATAGTCTTTAGGAATTTTTGAACTTTAAGTTGAATTTTTTATTTCACTGATTATCATAAAGGCAAGATGTACTTGTTGTATCTGTTATTTGTAAGATAAAAGAATGCATAAAAGAAACACAATTTTCTCCGTCTTTGTGAGGAAGAATAGATTGTTAGATACTTTACAGGGAGCCCTGAACCTGTTACACATCCCCTCCACCTTCTCAAATTTACTGTACCTCGTCAGGTTCTCAGAAGCACTGCGTTTTGGGAATCCTTTGGACATACTCTAGACATCACCTGCAGTGAAGAAGGGGAAGGGCTGAGGGTGGGGTGGGAATGGGGAGGGCGGGGAGAGTCAGCTAAACTACTACCACCTTACAGGTGATGCAGGAACCCCTAAAGAAAGCCTGACCCCTCTTGCTGGCTGGACTGTGGCAGCCTACCCCTCTCTGCAATCAGTTATATCTGCTAATGGATAGCGGAGATGAAGCAACAGAAAAGCAGGCTGACCTTACACCGTAGAAACCCAGGAAATACTGGGTTTGGTTAGGATCCAACATTGCAGCTGAGCTGTGATGGGAATCATGAACACACTATTTTAGATCACTTCCTGCAGGCGTAGGTCCATATACCAGGCCCCAAAAAACTTGGTATGTGTCACATTGAGAACATCTTACAAGCCAGTAAATATAACGTTCTTTGAGTACATCATTACAGTCACTTACAAACATCTTATGCAGGTATCTATTTCTATCTTACCTTTAGTATCCTTCACTGCACAATGTTATTGGGTCCTAATTAATTAATACAAATCCTACCTTTGTCAATGCTGAATCTTGTAATAGAAGAAGAGAAATGCAGAGCACTTTTAAACTTCCCTTGCTGTTTCAAACCTCTTTTTTTCTGTGTACTGTCCTGAAAAATGTGCCCAGAATCTGAGTTTCCTAAATATGCAGGAAGATAAATCCATAAAAACAACTCTAGGGAGTCTAGTATAATTATTCATATTTAGAATTTACTGAGCACCAAATATGTCACCGATAAAAAGTTGACAATTGAAAAACAACCTCAAGAAGGGATATGTCAGCTTCTCTGGGATTACAGCTCACATTTAATTCTCTGCTCTTAAGGGCAAGAAGGAGATGAAGCCTTCTTTAATTTACAGGAAGCCAGCTGTGCTCTCTCTGCGTCTTGCATCACCCCTTGTGAAGGAGTCAGAATGTAGTGGATGGTCCTGGTGATGACGCATGAGGTGGAACAGGCCCCAGCTCACATCTCATTTATCTGGATTGGCTCCTATACAATAAAAACCTTTCTTTCTTCAAGTTGGTGAAGAGGAGAGAAGCAAATCCAACATGTGTGACATGCAAGAAGGCGCCATTTAATCAGTCAGGCCTGTGAAGCACTTTCAAGTGTTCAGGGCTTGAAATCATAGGTAATGATAGGTAATGTGGAGAATGAAGAAAGTAGAAAATATAGAAGTTACTACTTCATGAAAATGTATTTCATCAGATTGATCAGAAACATGTGTTTTCCCCAGACTGGAAACTATCATGAAAGACTTCATCACAAAAAGACTTTGGGTGGGAAGTGCCACAAGGGACCCTTTGGGAAGGGGGCTGGGGTGCAGCTGGGTAGTGAGCTGGCCACAGACTGTGGGAGGAAAGCACACAGGGTAGGCAGCTCTCTTGTGACAGGGTCCCAGGAGAGCTCCCTTTCCAGATATTAAAAATTCTAAATAATGCTGAGAACTTTTAAAAATCAAAAAGATTATGGATTTTTCTTTCAGGGAATTCCACAGCATTGAGACAGACCAGATGGCTGGCAACTACCATTCCAGATCCAGGAAAGGTCCAGCATCTCCATACACTCTTCATTTTCAGTGAGCTAATATGTTCTCTTGTGGAGATTTTTTTCAATTAGTTGAATTGAATTGACTGAAGTGCAGAGGTAAGAAGACACTTCCAAATAAAAGTCCGCCATGCTTCATAGTAGCCCATACAAAGAACCCGAGTTTCTTGCCAAATGGACTATCAGGCTTTGGTTTCCTAACTGTAGAGAGGGCACTTCAACTCTAAAATAACTGAGGTGAGCAATGTCGGAGACTGGGAAAGAACACAAGCTTTGGCAGCTGATAGACAAGAGTTTGAATTTTAGCCTGGCCATTCTCCAACTGTCAGTCCTTTGGCCTGAGAAAGCCTCAATCTCTTCACCTATAGAATGGAAGTGAGCACAGTGCCCAGTTCACAGAGTTTTCGAATGTGTGCCAAGTGACTTGTACTGTGTTGAATGCAGAGTGCACACTTAACAGCACTTCACTGCTATTTTAAATTTGAAAAATCCTAATTGTGACTTTGGATTTAGTGAGCATAAAATGTTCATGGAAGTTCATCTAAACTGTGGTATGTAGTGTTCTCTGAAGATATGGTGACCACTCTCGGTGTGTGCCATTAAAATCATGACATAATAATAAAGATAATTTTAGGTCTGAGTATGCAAATAGCACAAATCTTGACACCAACCCCCTTTGGATGCAAGGAGATTGATTCCTATTAACACAGAATTGAAGTACAGTTATGGACGTTCTCATCATATGTTCACAGCTACATTACACATTAGCAGCAAAGACGGGCATATGCACCCTCTAGGATTCCTCCCGATATCAGATTCTCCTCACTCTGGGTTGCAGGTTTGATACCCATTCATTGATTTTTGTATCAGCTGAGCAAAATAAGACCTTACACAAATGGCTTTGCCATTTGGCTTTCAAGCTGGTCAGTAATTTAGCAGAAGCTTACACACTGTGCAGTGCATACCTTATCCCATGCTGCTGAGGCATTCCCCAAACGAACTCCCCTTTTCGGCAGTACACCACTGCATTCACTTCATGGAAGTCTTTTCTTATGTTACCCCATCTTACATTTTCCTTGGCTAACTCTTGCTCTGATGCCAAAAGTTTTCTAACAACCTAACTTGTACAGTAAACCTGAACCTCTAACCATCATGCCTAGTTGTGCCATACACATGCATTTAGTTACAGAATGCTGAACCCATGTAGCACTCCATTTGAGCTTGGCCTTGCTACCCAGAATTCAGATGAAGTATTTTACCTGTTGATGTCAACTACCTGTGCTGACCAGTTGCCCAAAAGAATCCTAGGGAGCGGTATCTCCCATTGCCCCTTCGGCCACCAGTCTGCACCATCATTGCTCCTATGCTGCCCTTTAGCGACACAGATTTCACTATTGAGAGATCGTCAGCTACACAATTTGTATTCTGGCACTACTAGTGCCTGGCACCTAGCCATCAGGGCTGGCAACATGGAACACACGTAGTCTCCACACTAATTGCTCGCTCCATTTTGGCAAAATTAACACCTTATCATTGGGAAAAGTGGATTTATTTGGTTTTCTGGGGGTGCTTAGTTAAGTCACCCCACCTCAGCTCCAAGATGATTAAAGTGTAGCTTTTCCCTTTCTAACAAGTGTAGCAAATAAATGATGGGGAAATACTCCAAAATGCACATGGCTGGGTCTTCTCGTTCTCTCTTTTTTTCCTAGTGACTTTGGGGAGGTTTGGGCGCTGATCCTGCACACACAATACTGTTCTTGTTCTTCTTTTCTCTACAGAGCAGCCTTGAATAGCTCTGTCTAAAATTATAAGCAGGGGCAGCCCTAGGCTCCAAGAGATCAGAGCCCTCATGCTGGGCCTGAACAAAGACCCTGCTTTTCCCCAACAATTAGCCCTGCAAAAAGGGACATCTATCTCCCTTTATTTAAACCACCACGTGCCTTCAAGTCAGCCCATTGTAAAAGTTAATTAAATAACACGCCTCTCTCCCCATGCAGGTCTCCTGATTAGCTTTTCTCTGTCCAAAACCTCTGCAAAACGCCTAGAGATAGACAAGCCAATGTTCCACTTCTCATAAGCTTCCCCATCATCAACCCACAGCCTTTGAAAAGTCATCTTGTCAATATTGTTTCATTTGTTCGTGCTCCATATTCATCCCTAGCTCAGACTTCAGTTACCTCCAACTTCATGGAATAAATAAATTTTATATTATTTTAAAAATAAATGATTTGGGAAAGTTTCTGTCACCATGTAAAAATCCACATCACAGTCCGAAAGTGCTTCCACTCCCGCCAGAGTGGAGCACTGATGAAGGACTTACTACTGAAGTCTCAGAGCCTGGGAAAGACACAGCCACGATGACCACAGGCAGGTCTCCACCCCCGTAGACATCCTCAGACTTGTGTGCAAAGCTGAGATTTCTTGGAAAGGTATCAATCGTGTAGGAAAGCAGAAATAAGAGCAGAAGTTTTTAAACATGATGTAGAAATAACAAATTCCTTCAAAGACTCCTTATTGCTAACCAGATAGAGTCCAAGCCTAGCCCAAAAGGTCAAAATTGGTCCCTGCCCACCTATCAACCACGTTTCACTTCCTTCCCACAGAGGGACCCTGCTCTCCAACAATCCTGGACTTGTTCGTGTCCCTTGAACACCCCTTACTTAGCGCTTCACCCTTGTGGGCACTTTAACAGACCTTCCCCTTTCTGGAAATTCCTGGTCCACCTGTACCACTCATCCATCAAGACACAGCAGCAACCATCACCACCTCTGCCCATGGTTTCCAGGCCCTTCCTGGATATGATCCTGCATGTCATCCTCTGCATTCTCACAACAAACTGCTTCAAGTCAGCACATACAGGCTCTGACTGAGCACTTTCTACCTATCTCAGCCCTTCAAGGGCACTAAACATATTCAACTCGAGTTTTAATTTCCAGTTTAAAACACTGTGACTTAGCCACAGTAACATAGTAACTGCTTAATAAATGTTGAAAACATAGGTAACTGAATAAATAAATACGTTAATAAAATAATGAATAAATGAATGAGTAAATAAAACAACCACTTGATTTTCAGTGTGATCTGAGGTGGTAAAATCAGGCCCACTGCCAGCTTCACTACAGATGGCTTGTGTGCTCAGAAAAGGGCATTCGTATTTTATGACACGCTTCTTTCCATTTGAAATTGTCTAATCTCATACACATGCACGCACATGCACACACTTTTCTGTATCTATATATTTTTTGTTTTAATAATAAAATGGAAGGAGACCAGGCTAGCCATTTTCTAAATTTTTAATAGTTTTAGAGCTTAACTTTTCAAACCAACAACAGTCTTTGAGACTTCTAGCTAATTTAATCATTACACCATACAAACATTTCCTTCCAAGTGTTTTTAAGAAGACTCACCAATCTTCTTGGACATCCTATACAGATGATTAGATGACTAAATTATAAAGAAATCCCATACAATTTAAATTTCCCATGAAATACTCATGGGCCTCTAAATTAGCAGGGAAAAAAAAGAAAGAAAAATTAAAGCACTTGGCAAAACAGAATTTGAACTCTGCCAAATCCCCAACATTTAAAAACAGCCAAAGTCATTGAATGATTCCCATCCCTAAATCATAAAGCCTTGCAGCAAAAGTCCTATCTGATGATTCTTGTACAAATTCACTTCTATCCATGATGACATTTGGGGTCAGTTCTTTCCTTGTTATTTTACCATCACAAGCTCAACTTTTTCTAAAATTTGGGACGGGGGGAGGGGAGGGCTTTGATTTAAAGAGAGAAATTGAGGCATAAAAACACAGAGAAGATTCCATGATCATGCAACAGATATAACAGTAATAAATAATTATATCAACAAAAGCATTCATAACTTTCAACCTGAAACCAAGGGGGAGAAAACACCGATTCATTTGGCAGTCACTTTGTGCTGGCAAGACTCCTACTTGCTGGAGTAGAATACGCAATTCACAATGATCATAATGGATTGAAAGCTGTAAAATTAAATTCTGGCTGGCAAGAAGCTCTTTATTATTTGCCTTTACCACAGTGTGCCTCCATTCTAACATCTTGCCTTAAGACAGACTCATTCAAGTCCTCTAAGATATGTAGAAAACAGGATAACAAATGAAGACAAATAGATCTGCAATTTTATATAGATCTGTCTCCTCAAGATACCGCTTGGTATGAATACAAAGCAACCATTGAGCACTGAGCGTGTAAAAATCACACCTGTTAATTCATCAAGGACAGATCAAATACATGGCAGGAATAAACTGTTCACAACAGAGATAAATAGAAAACACGGTAGAAAGAAAAGAATGATTAGAAATGATTATAAGTGTGAGTGCCATATTAATCAAATAGAAGTATCAGGTGCATATAATCAATGAACTTTAACCAAAGAGAAGGAACATAAGAAACGAGTACTGTAAATGTGAGTACTGTCATGGAGATATTGGCTACATTAGGTAAACACAACATTATTAAGGTCTTAGAAAATAGCATACTTTATTGTAGGATAGAAATAGCTGCTTTCTAAATCCAATTAAGGTTTTGAGGAATATTACAAGGCATAATATAGACATATCAAGACACACAAGAAACCTCTCTTTAGGAAGAGGAAGAGCTCAGAATCGACTAGATGGAGCAGCCCCATTGATACTAGTCCATGTCAATACATTCCAGTAAGCAGGTTATTTAAGCAATGACTTCAGGGTAAGCTGGCCATGTAAGTCTGCAAATGGGTCCCCATAGAAAAACCATTAGGAGACATCCATTTCATGTTCTCTTCACAGCGTATGGGTCATTTTAAATCCTTTACGTAACAACCTCAGAACTAAATGTGAGTAAGCACAGCTCCTTTCCTCTGAGTGAAATAACAGCACTGTGTGACTTTGTCTGGCCCGGAAGGTCACAAAGCACTTTCATCAACATAATCTTCCAGCACCTCTGAGAAATGTCTAGGGGAAGGGAACACATCACAGCCCGCAGCAGCCTACAGTGTCTGTCCAGAGTAGAGACTCTCCAGTGTTTTGCACACCTCTGATCCAAGTCAGCTGTACAAAATACTAAAGACACACATTTGCTCAGCTCTTTCAAATTATTCATATGTCCCAAATCACTCTGACCTGTCACTCATAGACCTTTAAATGTGGTTTCCTCCTGCTAGGTCTTTGGTCATCATTTGTTGGACTTCTCATGAGACTTTTTATCCCTTATGTAGCATAAACCCTCAGAGTCATTATTTTCCCACCAAGAAACTCTGTTTAGGAGCAGAAGTAGGGCAGGCAAGCTGGTGAAAAAGAGACTGACTATTCATGCGTTAACTCTTACTCATGTCCACTCAAAACAGGAATAAGTGAAGCCGTCACTGGGAGTCCATACAGTAGGATCCCAAGTGATGCATCTGCCTGAGCTCAAGGATGATCCAGACAAGGACAGAAATCAGGACTGGGGATTAAGGGAAAGGGAAGGAAGGGCTCAGTTCTCTTCCCATGGGAACTAAGGGGCGAGGGAAACTGACATGAAGTAAACTCTTGCACTCAGAACAGTCAATGTCTGCTACACATCTCCCTCACAGCTGCAGCAGGGAAATGTTGGCAAGCATTACAAATAAGAGCAGCTGGTCACAAAACACGTATTTATAATTTTTTTAAATCTATATATGTATATTAGGACTTTATAACAACATGTTCCTGTAGACACTTCAAGGCAAGTAGGACGTGCCATTGCACATACACAAACAATACATTCTGGGAAATGTCTCATTGTTCTAAAGACACAGAACCCAAATTCTTCACCAAAGGCCAAGCAAGTACCTGACAAAAGGGAGAAAGAGAAAAGAGATGGGGAAGAAGATTTGCAGGGTTGATTTGGGGTATAATATGTATTGACACCTCCAATATAAGAGGTATTTCTGCTTCTCTTGGATTCACAGTGGCTGTTCCTTCAAGATGGCTTAATTGAATATACTAATTCTATTCAAAGTTTTATATATGACAAACTCTATAGATTCAGGATGTTTGCCAGATAACTGTTAGTGACTTTCTTTGAAACCTATCAAAGATAAGACAAAAAAAAAAGAACTAATAATTAAACATCAACATTAATGTCTTGGGCAAAGAAACTTGCGTTAAATGAGATTTATACTATTAATTCGTAAAATTATGATGAAATTTTCCAGAAATGTCTGATGATTTTTTTTCTTGGAGTAAATACACTGAAGTATATTAAAAACTAAATAATGTTTCTTTTGTTTTAATTGTAATACAGAAGATAAAGGGAAGGGGTTATGTGCCTACTTAGAGATGAGAAAATTGATAACCATTTAGCTTAACTAGATTTTCAGATTTTGCATTCTTCACAAGTTACAATTTCTGTTGCCTTCTGGTTAATATTATTTCACATAATTTGCTCAGGGCCCAGCACAGGAGTCAGGCTGCCCTGACTTCAAATTCAGGGTCTGTCACTTACCAATGGTATAACTTCTGGCAAGTTACTTCAACTACATAAAGCTCAGATTACTTGTCTGTAAAATGGAGTTAGAAATAACTGACAGGATTTTGTGGTAAGATTTAAATAAGATAATGTATGTAAACTATTTGGCACTATCTGGCCTAAAATAAATAGTAAGTGACAGTTTGGGGAGGCTTTCTCGGGTTAAAAAAAACCAAAAAACAAAAAACCTAGAATTCAGGTATCCTTAACTAAATTCACTATACACCAAAAAATACTCGTTTATCATAGTCAGCAATGCTGAAGAACCACTTAATACAAATGATTCTTTATGCCATACATTAAGAAGTCAGTTCATAAATATAGGTCAGTTTATCTATCTATCTATCTATCTATCTATCTATCTATCTATCTATCTATATATATATATATATATATATAATACATATAAAATTTCTGTCTACAAGAGTGCCAAGACAATGAGGAAGAAAATTATCTTTTTAACAAATAGTGCTGGGACAACAAGATATATAGATAGATAGATAGATAGATAGATAGAGATATAGATAGATGTATATGCAAAAGAAAGAAATTGGACCCGTTCACACTATGCACAAAAATTAACTCATAGTGGATCACAGACCTAAATATAAGAGCAAAACTATAAAACTCTTATATGAAAACAAGATTTACAAGAGTAAATCTTCATTTCATAATCTTGGGTTAGGCAATGATTTCTTAGATAAAACACCAAGAGCACACACACACACACACACACACACACACACACACACAGAGAGAGATAAATTGGGCTAATCAAAACTAAAAACTTCTGTGCTACAAACTATAACATCAAGAAACTAAAAAGACAACCCCATATTAGGGGAGAAAATGTTTGCAAATCATGTATCTGATAAGAAACTTATATCCAGACTAAAAAAAAAGATCTCTTACAACTCAATAGTAAAAAGACAACCCGATTTAAAAACAAAGATTTGAACAGACATTTCTCCAAAGAAGATATAGAAGTGGCTAATAAGCCTATGAAAAAATGATCAACATCATTAATCATTAAGGAAATGTAAATCAAAACCACAATAAGATACTACTCCACATTCACTATGAGAGCTATCAAAAAGACAGACAATGACAAGTATTGGTGAAGATATGTAGAAATTGGACCCCTCATTCATGGCTGGTGGGAATGTAAACTGGTACAACAACTTCAGAAACCGGTTTGTCAGTTCCACAAATAGTTAAACATGGAGTTACCATATGACCCAACAATTCCACTCCTAGGTATATACCTATGAGAAAACCTATGTCCACACCAAAAGTTATACATAATTGTTCAACATTATTTATAATAAAGAAAAACAACCCAAATGTCCATTAAATGATGGATAAGTGAAATGTGGCATATCTGTATAATGGAATATTAGTTGGTGATAAAAAGGAATGAAGTACTGATATATGCTACAACATGGATGAACCTTAAAAAGTGAAAGAAGTCAATCACAAAAGGCTATATGTGACTCCATCTATAAGAGAAGTGCAAAATGGACAAATTTATAAAGATGAAAATTAGACCAGTGGTTACTAGGGCATAGGGGTGGAAGGATGAAAGAGAATGGGACTAACTGCTAATAGGCATGGGATTTCTTTTAGAAAGGACCAAACTATTCTAGAATTTAATTGTGGTGATGTTTGTGCAATGCTGTCAATATATTAAAAAACCTTAAATTGTACACTTTAAATGAGTGAATTGTAAAGCATGTGAATTATATCTCAATAAATGTTATCTAAGTAAAGTTGCTTTAAAAAAAAAAAATCCGTCTGCCTTTCAGAGGTGAAAGGAAGACAAATAAAAGAGAAAGAATTTCTTATCATCCAGTAAATTCTGCCCTGTGGAGTCTACGAACATCATCTCAAGACCATTTGCTTAACCAAAGTTCAGTGGAAAAACGTCTAACATTTCAATGACCTTCTTTTCTAAACTTCCTAAGTGGCTTAGAGAGAGGCTACCCAGGAAACTCCAAATGGAACCTAAAAATATTATCTCCTGGCTTTATAAACATTAGGAACACTAATGAAGTGAGGAGCGGCAGACCTAGCGAATGGAACATTTCACTCAGGTTGGGAGGCACGAGCAAAGTCTCCACTCATCTCTGAAAAGAAGGCAGAAAGGCCCAGGAGGGGCCAGATTGAGGCCAGGGAGGTGAAAATCAACACAGGGTACAGAAGGAAAGAATAACACTGAACAAGGATACATAAAGCAGAGCAAGAGTGACCACATTCTAACCATCAGTAAAGCCACCCCTGTTCAAATCAAACTCTGTGTCCTCGTTCTACTGACCAAGTTTGGACAAATGAGTGCCTCTCATGGCGAACTCCCTCCACCTTCACTTTCACACAGTTTGGCAAGAGGCCACAGGAGAAACCATGCTGTGTTGGTCTCTCCTTCTCATTCTCACTCTCTTGGGGCTCACCTGACTGCCAGTGTGTTTATGTCTGTCTCAGCGCCCTTCAAGGTTATTTGATGGTCCTTGAGAACAAATGTGACACCTACTTTGTAGCCCCAATACCATGAAGAATAAGGACTCAATAAATATGCATTCATTGATGAGAGACAGAATAAAGGTGCTCAAGTGTAACCAAGACCTAAATCTGGTCAAAAACATGGAATTACTTCTGAGGACCAAGACACCAACCACCCCTCCACTAGCTAGGACATATTTGGACAACCAGGATACAGATATTTATCATATCGTCTGCTCTGTGACAAGTATTGGCTACATACTAGGGATATAGAAATAAATAATAAAGTCCTCTGGCTTCAGAGGAAGAGGAAACAGAACACAAAGAGCCTTCTGGACCAATTTTTGAATTTCGTTCTGAAGGATTTGGGGGTTTTGTTGTTGTTGTTTTTAATTTTAGTAACTTCTTAACTGGTTTTAAAATTCTGACTAGTTATCACAATTATCCTGACAGATGAATTTAATAACCCTGGTTTGTTTATCCAACAGACCCTACTTAACTGAGTGTCCATGATGATTCAAGCACTCTGCTAGATAATAGGAACATGACAAGGAAAAGGGCCTGCCCTCAGGAGACACATGGACTAACAGGGGAAGACAAAAGTCAGTGACTGCAACCCAGTGTAATGATCTCGACAATACAGGGATTCACTGGTATTGGGGAAACACAATTAGGGCCTGAACTAAGGCATTGACAATAGTAATAGAAAAGACGGGATGAATTCAAGAGATATTTAGAAGATAAAGTTGACAGGACGTGTGACCAACTAAATATGAGGATATAGTGGTCATTTGCTGCTTTTATCTCCCTCGAGTTTTCCCTTCTTCTAGTACAGGAACCCTCCCACTTCCCTTCTATTAGCAGAGAGAGAGTGGGGTGGGGAGACAAAGAGGAAAGAGGAAGAGGAGGAGGAGGAGGAGGAGGAAGAGGAGGAAGAGGAGGGAGAAGAGAAGGAGGAGGAGGAGAAAAGAGAGACTTGACGAGATTATTTGATTTCTTAGAGTTCCCCAGGGTGGCTCTTCTACTGAAGTTTTCAGTTCTGTAAGTCAATAAATTCCCTTTTAAACTTAAGCTAGTTGAGCCAGGTTTCTGCCACTTGCAAACAAAAAGGGCCTTAACCAACAAAGGGTTAAGGCAGAAGGGAAGGAGTCGATAATAACGTCCAGTTTTCTAGCCTGGAGATTGGTAAATGATGATGTCATTCACCAAGATAGAGGCTAAAGATTAGGTTACAGAGTCTGGAGAGAAAGTGATGAGATCAGGTGTAACTTTGAGATATCTGTGTGATAGCCAGGTGAACTATTCACAGGAAAATATACATGGAAGAGACCTGAACATGCTAACCAGTAAGTGATGAGACTAAACTGCCTTCCCCCCCAACTATTCTTTAACTTACAAATTTTATTTAAAGAGATATATTATTTTTTATAATGATTACAAAAAAATAATCCAAACATGGCCTAGATGCACAGGGCAAAGTACTAGTATACAGCCAGAAAGAGGAAGAAGATTATGTGTTTTAAAGCAACCAAAATGGCATAGATTTTCTCTTGCCTTCCCAGCAGACCTTTCACTTCTGTTAGAGGGAGGGAAGAATGACTAATTTCCACCTTCCCACTCTGCCATAAACACAGGAATTTGGGAAGTGAAAAGAAAAGGTGATCAATAGCAATGGGAGACGTACAGAATTACATTTCAAACTCTACCTTTAGCCCTCAAATCTTACTGGTCGAGTTGTCCTATCAGCATGCTTAGCCCAAGTAACCTTCTGTCTCACTCAATGAAGCAGAAGTAAAAGATTATTTCTGAAGTCAATAGCTTTCTTTTCATATCTGACCTGCTCTTTCCCATTTGAGCATTTCCTAAAATATTCCCTTGAAGTTCCCTTAAAAGGTTTGGAAATTTTTGTCTTAGAAGCAGAAGGATAATTTCAAAAATTAGTTGAACCTCTTCTGAAATATTCTGAAAGGTATTTGAGGGAAAAGGTAATTCACAAACTCCTTTAATAATCAATTTCAGAGTTAAATTTCACCATAGCTAATCTAAAATCCCTCTTTTCCCATTATTCCACCTTCTTCTTAGTCTTCAATGGGTCTAAAGAGCAACTGGTAACTCCCTGGTGATATTTTAAGAAAAGTTAAGTCTACACTAGTATTTAATCATAATTGATTTTATACTTAGTTCCAATTCACTGCTTACCTGAAGCTCAATTTCAATGAAAAGCAATGAAAAAAACTGAAAAGGAAAAGCAAGGAAAGATGAGTAGATACTTGGTACAGAACTTAATGTATGGCACCAGTGAGGTCAAATATGTCCTAATTCTGGAAACTGCCCTAACTATTCTAAGAAAGCTGTTTTCCTTGTATATTTTACAATCTAAGGTTTTTAAAAAGCTCTTTGATATAAAAATAGGTAGAGAGCAAAACAAGTGTTCCTTCAATTCCATTAACAATTTGTGAGATCAGGAAGGGATTTTGAAAGAGCTGATAGAAAAGTGATTAATTGTTTACTAAAAACAATATATGGAATTTCCCTCCTCCATAACCCAGTAAGTAGAGCTGAGGGACACAGGCAGACTGGGGAAAAACGCGAATAAGAGTTCTGAGACCAGCGCCTGTTCCCCTCACCCTCACTCCTTCCTTCTCCAGGTTCTGCTCAGACACATTTCAGTTCCATTCTTTTCCAAGACTTTCCCTCGCCCATCTCCAGAGCAGCAGCTCTGCATCACATTGAGTTTAAAATAAAGAAATGCTTTTCCTAAAGAATTCACACACAAATAATCTCATTACCCCAGTGCTTAGGTTTGTAGAGCAGACGTCTTCTGCCAGGGGAAAAAAAATAGCACTCTACGCTCACTCATATGGAACAGCTGCGAGGAGAGAAATGGTATTTAATTCATTGTGAAATATTCAACAATGGCTGCACTGCACTTTTAAAAGCCTTTTGATAGTAAAACCCACAGAGAACAGCCCATTCTGTGTGCTGAAAAGCAGCTTCCCCACAATTAGTCTCCCTATTCAGAGGTCTGAGAAGTCTGTGTAAACTTCAGCACGTGCTGTGTACACTATGGATAGCTTCAAGGGTATAACCTTTCAGAAACTTCTAAGGGTTTACTCTTGCTCAGCGACTCTGCTCACAGAGCTAGTTGGTGGAGGAGTGGGGGACTGAGGGAGTGCAATACTTAGGTGACAGACTCTAAGTGAATGCCCAGCAAAGGAGACACCGGTCTCTGAAGCAGCCTCGCAGAATCCTGTGTTCCTTCATGCACTTACATACCAATGTTGGACCAAAAGAAACCGGAGAGAAGGTCCAAAAGGAATAAAGCCGCAGCAGCTTATTTTCCCTATCCCATCTCTGTAAGATTTCCATGGCTCTCTGGTTGGTGGGACAGCTAGGAAAACTTCTATTCCTTTATTCCAGAGATGGACATTAGTCGCCAGGGATGAGGCAATGATGAGGCAACAACGACGACTTTAAAAAAGTCGTCGTTGTTGCCTCATCCCTGGTGACAGTTTGGGGCAGCAGGTAAAGTTTGTATGATGGTTAGGAGCATGGGGTCTTGGAGTAAGACCCCAGTTTAACTGAACCTCTCCCACTTCTGATAATTATAGTTAGACTTTTATGGGGAGGTAACTTTACCTCTCTGAGCCTCATTAATCTCATCTGTAAAATGGGAATGATATCACTCTCATAGGAATGTTGTAAGAGTAAAAGAGACCATCTGTGCGTGATCCTTAACATATGGAAAGTATTCAGTGAAGGATAACTCCTCTACCTCAAGCTGTTCTAAAAGGACAGGCCTTCTTTTGGACTTTCTACAATAAGATTATTTAAAACTAAAGAAGAGTGGGATCTGAACTGTTTCAACTTTATATTCTGGTTTTTATTGATCACTAGAGAAACAACATAGAAATAGAGATAAGTATAGTTATCTAACTGGAAATACAGACGGATCAGACCGTGTTGGAAAAAAAACAAAGCACTAAAGCCAAGCAAACTTTGCATTATGATAGCTTGGCTGTGTTGTTCAGGAACTTTCAACTCAGGTTTTTTGAAGCAAAAAGCACTGATGAATTGCCTAAATATTTCAGGTGTGGTTGAAGCAAACACAGCTTTTTAATTTCTAGTCTCTACAAACAGCCCACAGTCATTTCAGATAGTTTCATTATAAAACCGAACATTCAACCTATGAGCATACAACGGGATGCAAATACTTAGCTCTTCTCAGTTAAGAAAGTCCATTTGTATTGACCAAAGAAGCAGATACTAAGAGGTCCCAGGACAGTTCAAAGTAGCTGATGCTGACACAGGGTGGGGTACTCTCTCTCATTAGATTTGAGACTTCTGGAAATGGTCTCCTCTTGTCTAAGTTAGTTTGTGGCAGCAGATATCACAGACAATGGTTTCAAGAAAAGCCAAAGATCAGAAATTAGGGCCAAGACTCTGAAGGACAGCCCAGAGTTGGAGGCTTCGGCTGGCAGAGTGCAGCATCAGATGGAGGGTTACGAGCCATTATAATACAGGATGCCCCTGTATCCATTGTTGCAGGGGGCATTAGCTTTGGATTTCTGCCTCCTTCAGAGGCACTGCTTCTACCACTCATTTCTCCCCACTGCGTGACATAGAGATGCTGAGGAAAATCTTTCCTTCCCTGGGAAGTCTGTGAGAAGCAGAGCGCAGTGAGTCTCCTATGACCATCTGAAGGGAAGGGATGGGCCCCATCCCCACCCCCACCTCACAGTAGAGAGGCCACAGTCCCATCACCTTCATGAATATTTGGTGAGATCATTCTCTGGAGCACGAAATAAAAGGAGATACAGAAAAAGAAAAAGGAGAGATGTGGCTGGACTTCAGGCAAGGCTTCAATGCCAGTGTCTCCGAGACAATGGGATGGAAACAGCTTCCAGATTTAAATAAGACTCTCTTGGGAATGACCAAAGTGGTGAAAAGGGCTGATAGGAAGGAAGCTTATATCAGTGAATTCAATCCAGTTCAAAATATGCTTGGCATCCTCTCTAAGTACAATATGCTAAGTACTGCAGGGGGTACAAAGGTACCTTTTCCCTTAGGGCAGTAAACCTCTTGGGTGTCTCAGAGCACTTTCCAAATCAGGGGGAAATTACAGACCCTTAGAAAAATTCTTGCACACAATTTCAGAGGAATCACACATTTCTGAAATTCATCTGGGTCAAGCACCCCTGCTCTGAAAATGTGCAGGTCTAAGAATTGGCAGACAGTTGTCAGGGTTGATATTAAAAAAAAAAAAAAAAAAATGTATGAAGCAGGTAAAAATTAAAGTGACCTCTGCAAAGGCAACTAGAGCCCTGGTTCTATGGATATTTAAATCACGGGTATTTCTATTTCACAAGCACCCCTTCAGCAAGTCTGAGAAGGTATGGAAAAGACTGTTAAAATAACTTCAGCAAAGCTAACTTGGTAGGTTTTGTTTTTTGATTTTATAATGCCACCTGAAAGAGTAAACAGACGTTCCAAAGGTCTGTGTTCTTAAAAAGCAAGAAAATTCAAGAGTCAAAGATTTCTTTGAAGGTTGTGAGTGAATCTAATTGGGATGTTCAGAAATGGAGTGGGGAAAACATAGTCCTATTTTAAAAAAAATACTGATGGTGAGGGAGGGGTAGTTAATTGACTAGATCATGGTATGGGGGCAGGGTCTGAAATGAAAGCTGATGGGCCACTCACACTGGCAGCCTCAGAAAGAGCCCAAGGTTGCCCTATACATCAGTGAAAAGGTCATTTCTCTGGGAGTCCAATTAGGTCTCATGTTTGACCTATGACCTGTGGCCCATGAGCCATTTATGCTCTCCAAACAGCCATCCAGGGAGCAAATGAATGAAGATTGAAGGTGAAGACATTTAATACAGAAAGAAAAGAAAGAAGGAAAGAAGGAAGGAAGGGAAAGGAAGGAAGGGAGAGAACGCGGGAGGGAGGGAGGGAAGGAAGGGAAGAAAGAGAAGGATGGAAAGGATGGAAGGAAGGAAAAGAGGGAGGGAGGGAGGGAGGGAGGGAAGGAGGGAAGAAGGAAACCTGATCAATTTGAAGTCATATATGAAATCATGAGTTGAGAACCATGCTTTGGTGCATTTCCACGTTCAATGTCACAATTCCTTCCTCGTCATAATTCTGTGAGGTAGGCATTATTATATTACAAATGAGGAAACTGAGGCTCAGAAGGGTCAGTGATTTGGCCATGATTACAGGGGTGGTAGGTGGCAGTGCTAACACCTTGGCCCAAATCAGTCCCATTGACTCTCTTGCTCATTTCCACACAGTAGCAATCCACAGGTGTGCTCTGGGTAGAGTGTAGCTCCCTCACCTATCTCTCTCCCCGCCGACCTCTTGTAAAACCGAATCTAAGTCCAGAATCTCTTCTGTTCATTCCAACTCTTTCTAAAGCCCAGCTGAGGGCAGACATGCCAGCACGGACTAAGGAAAGGCATTCAGGCCGGGCCCAGGCAGTCTCTCCTCTCTCTCGCTGCCACTGCGAGGATCTGGATTTGAAGCCCTGGTCCCAGGCCGCCCAAGCTCAGGGCACGCGCCGCTGGCAGCGCTGGGGTTAACCCGCCAGCCCTGCGCGCGAAGATTTCTGCTTTATTTCAGCAGGGGAAGTGTGTGCCTGCCTGATTAGCCTGATGGTTTCCTCTTTTCCCATAACCTCCAGACCCCCGTGGCCCAAGTGTTTACTCTCTGAAATAAAAAATCTGCTGGTGTTTTTCTTTTTGTGTGCTCGTGTATTTTGAGAGGCTTGCAGGGGAGGAGGGCGGGGTAGGGGTTAGGGACGCAGAGGCGGGGGAGGGAGCCAGACGCCTCCCCCCAATCCCTCCCCCGCGAGCCCCTTCCAGCTGCGGCCCCGCTGAGACCCCTGGCTGCAGCACAAGAAGGAAACTTAGTAATGAGGCAGTTGGGTCCCCGGCTACAGCAGCTATAAACACAGCGAACATCTGGAAAGAGAGTAAGAGTCTCTCCGCGGCCAGACACGGAGCAAAACAGGCTGTCTCTGCGCATCCACCCCCACCCTGCCCGCCCTCACACAGCCCTCCTCCCGGCCAGACTCTGTCCAGCTCCCGCATCACTCCTCAACCCCAGATTTCCATTCACCGAGCCGAGCCAAGCGGGGGCTGACGCCAGGCCAGGGTCCATGTCCCCAGCCCCCGCTCTAGGACTTCCAGAAGAGGGGTCAAACTGCTTGAATCAAATAGGAACTCGGTGCCCCAGGGACCTTTTCCCAACTCGGCCCAAATATTTGTGGTTTGAAAAAGTTAAGAGAACTTTTTTTCTCCCCAGCCGCCTGGGATTTCCAGTGCATTGCTGTTACTTCCTAGGATTTTCGAGAAGCAACAAATCAGAGGACAGCCAACGGAATGCTTGCATTCGAATCGTAACTCACTCAACTAACCATGGTCTCCAGTGTCTTCCTCTAGGTTGTCTTCCCTCCTGAGGACTTACAGAGGTGACTGACATTTGTAAAGGCCTTGCAATCCTTACTGCCCTGGGCTGCTGGTCACTAGAGAGACTCAGGGCTCTGGTCCTTAACAGGCTGCACTTCTCTTTCTGGTCCTCACCAGGCTCCCTTCTCCTTTCCCTGGTAAAATGAGGCATAGTGAATGGTAAAGTTGACAGGTGTAAGAAAATTAAACTTGGACGGTATGAGTGGGCAAGACTCCTTAGATAAGGGTGGGACTTCTAGTGTCTTTGGCTCACTTAAATTCACACTCAAATCTGCTGAAAGGAAGAAGGAGGGTAGCATGTATTAATCACTTGGATAGCTGTGACGTTTTAAGTGTATCACCCCTTTTAATGGGCACAAGAACTCTTGGAAATAAGTGTTTGAGTATCCCACCTGTTACAGGTGAGGGAACAAGATCCCAGGTGACTTCTTGCTCTTTCCACACCACGCTAAACCCTTTGATTGGATTCAATACCTTTCAGCTCATACCAAAAACTCTGGTAACCTGAGTATGATATAGCAAAGGCTAGAAAACTACTAAGGGAGCGGGGGATGGGAATAGAAAGGATGGGGCAATGTAACATTGGTAAATAGAAGCAAGTCCAGCCCATAGCAGAGAAATATCCTTTGCTTATGGAGAACAGAGTCAGGCATTCATAGAAATCTCATTATCAGAAGAATAAAATGATAGAGCAAGCATGTAGGATGATGTTTTGCATATGGATTCTCTTCCTAATATACTACTCAGGCAAGGCAGATCTGCTTCTCTCTCCTCCAGTGTTTCCTCCTTGAAATCCTTGGTCCTCTGAGAGATGGAATGCTGGTGGGGAGAGGGTGTTCCTGCATCAACCTTCCCTCAGCGCTGTCCGCTGGAAGTTGCTTGTGAAGGCAGTTAGGCCCCAACTGTCGCCTTCCGTGAAATGATGACAGTTACAGCGTTCTCCTTCCCAAACACCACAACTATGAAGTCAGATTCTGAGAAGGTCAAAATTTTCCCTGCGAAGAATAGTCCACGACAACATCCCAGAAACACACACACAAACAGGATCAGAACTGTTTTGAAGAACAAAGAACCTGAAACAAGTTCTCTAGAAAAGGAAAACACACCCTGAATGGGAAAAGAACATGTATGTGCTGCTGAGAGAGTTTAAAATACCGTTTTTTAAAACCATCGGGTCATCTGAGATGGTCAGTTGAAAGAACAAAACTGCTATGAGGATAAACATTTGACAGCAAGGTGAATCTCCATTTAACAAGTCTCTCTGGCATTCCCTCAATGTTCTCAACACTTAAAAGCCAAATTGGAGGCATCTGTTTTTCCTGCTGAAACTTCCCACCTGGTTGTCGATAGCCCTTTCCAAACATTGGCCCAGGTTTGATCTCTCCCAGCCGCCTGACGGCCTGAGAAAGCCCCAGGAGAGACCTTGAACTCGGACTCTCAATATATCTCCCACTTGAACTTCCAAAGTTTATTTGGGAAAGACATTCTTTAGTTCTACCATTTTGCTAGGACATTTATTTTAGAAATTTTAAATAGTGAAATCCGAAGTCACATACTTACATTGCCAACTTTTATCTCATAAATAAGTGTAATATTTCACTCGCGAACCATTTCTTCTATCATGTAAATTTACCCCTTCATACACACTTGAATAAAAGTTGCTCAGAAACAAAGAATGAGTCTTCCCCTTTCTCCATATATCTGTTCTATTTCCAGTATGTGGCAGTGGCCACCAAAAGTGTTCAACAAATCACTGGGTCACTTTCTGACTCAATGATACCCACACACTTTTGGACTCTCGGGCAATTCAGGACAATGAGTTATAATAGTAAAAACATTCATATTGCGCTTGCTAAGTGACAGCCCTGTTTTAAACTTTACATATATTAACTTAACGGTTCCCAAAGTATGGTCCCTGAGCCAGCAGCAGCACCTGAGAACTGGCGAGAAATGCAAATTCCTTAGACTTACCCTAGAATCACTGAATCAGAAACCCTGGAGATAGAAGCCCTGTGTTTTAACAAGCCCTCCGGGTGATTCTGACACACTTTGAGAACTGCTGGTTTAGATGAGGAAACTGAAGTACAGAGATTGTGTTGCCTAAGGTCACATAGTTCAGGAGAGCTCATGTACAAGAAGTACAAACTGCCAGTTATAAAAATAGTCACGGGGATGTAAAGTAAAGCCTAGGGAATATAGTCAAATAATATTGTAATAACTATGTATGGTGTCCAATAGGCATTCGACTTATCGGGGCAATCACTTCATAAGGTATATAAATGTTTGATCACTATGTTATACACCCGAAACGAGTATTATGCTATATGGCAACTGTGATTAAAAAATAAATTCAAAAAAACAAGCAATCTGGTTCCCAAGTCTGAATTCTTTACCATTATATAATATATTCTTCCTCTATCGTGAAGAATGAGAACTGGAGGGTAGGATGTAAATGTGGGAAGATGAGGTTTTTTTCACTATGTTCAATGACCAAACACATAGCAAGTTGCATTATACAAGAATAAAAAAAAGTATTGTCTTATTTCCAAATCAAGGGCCATGATAATGAGACTCTAGGTTCCTCCCCTGAGGGTAAGTTGGGTTTACTGTGGTCTGTAGCTGCAGACAACTTTCCAGCTCTAAGCAACTGTTTTGCAAAAGTGAACTTCAGTCACAACATCACATCCATAATTTTGGCTGATTCAAAACAAATCCATACCTGAAATGAAAAACAGTTTGATAGTGTATCACTCTGGAAGAGTGCCAAGTAAATAAGCATCATATTTTCAGATACACACTATTGTCATTCATGATCATCCTACTCATGAGGTTAAAATCAAGCACGGACAGCTATCAGTTGATGGGATGGGCTGTGGTCTTGTGGCCTGGGTGCTTATTTGTGTCTCTGATATCAGTTCTCTAGTTCCCAGTGGAAAAAAGGCACTGAATGACTCCAGCTGGGTCTGGGCACCATTCTGAGCCCACTGCCTCTATCTAGAAATGGCTTGCCATCTACTCCATCCTTTCAACAGGGTTGCGGATAGGAACTAGTCAAAATATTTAATGGCAGTGAAATGTTAGTGAGTTCTTAGAGACAAGTAGCAAGCATTAACAAAACAAAAAAAAAAGGAATCTTGCTGTGATGATTGATTGAGAGAAAAGTCTGAGATTGGAGGACAGAACAGAGGAAGAGAACAGAAAAGAGGCACGGTCCCTGGGCTCCACTCCAGTCAGACTATAAACACTAGCAGACATTTCAGCCATGTCTTGTGTAAGGGGCTCCATTGATTCAAAAGGCTCCCCGACAGAGGGATGACTAGGAGCTAAGACAGAAAGGGCCCATTCATTCATGCAGAACACCAGCTCTCCATCCCCATTGGCTCTTGCTAATGGCTCCAGGCTGATAGGGAGAAGGGGGGAGAGGAGGACTGAGAGGAGGTAGAAATGAAAGAAAATGATGACTACAAGATTGTCATGAAGAAATGTACAGCTGCACAGGCAATTGCATGCAAATGTGGCTTCCCTTTTTAGCTGTGTAGTTAACGTCCTCAGATTCATCTATTTTTCTCTTTCATGTCATCTTCCATTTCCCTCCCCTTTTTGCTTTGTCCTTTGTCTGGCGTCCCCTTCTTTTCCCCTTCCCATTCATTTTTCATTTTCTCTTCCCAGTATTCTCCACCTCTCTACTAATACCCACCTTTGTTTTCTGTCCATTTCCACACGTCTTTTCTTTCTTTCTCAGCACCCTTTTTCCTATCTATTCTGCCTAACCGATTCTCAACTTAACATGGTTACTGAGTTGTCTCTCTCACTCCCCTGGTAAGCTCTACCCCATTCATAGTTTCTCTCAGCTTTATTCTCTCCCTTGCCCTCCCCCTCCTCCCCCACTCCTCTCTTCCTTCTCAGCCTCTTGCCCCTTTGTGAATAGGAGCAACATTCAGAGGAAGGGGCCTAATCCTTTCTCCATGGCCCCTTCTGATGGCCCCTCCTGCTGGGTATCTCCCTCACTGACAGAGGGTAGTCCTTGGAAAGAAGTTCATTCATCCTTTCTGAGAGCACAAAACGTGAGATGGAGCGGGGGTGGGGAGCAGCCATGAGACGAACGAACGGGAAGGAAACTGAAGTTATAAATAGGATAAAAGAAGATGAAAAAAATGTAGAGTATTTTTTCCCTCTTTCTTCTTACTCAACACAACTCCAAGGAAATGTGCTGCAGCTGGAGAAATCATTGGTTGGTCCATGTCTTCATCTCCCTTCCCTATAACCAACCCCACGATCTCCTTCCAAAGGACACCCATCACTGAGGAAGGCTGGACCAAAGCCCAGAAATAATTGTTGCAACTCCTTCATCTGGACAGAGCAAAAGGCAAAGGAGGAGCTGGAAAAGCTCAGGGTTCTTGCCAGATATTTCCATCAGAGGAAGCCTAGGACAGAAGGAACTACAGACATCACATTTGCCACTGAGGCACCACTCCCCACATGGAGACTTCCTAGCATTTCTGAGCTACGGTTGATGGCACCGAAGTCATTTGAAGACTGGTTATTATGCGCCCCCATCGTCCCACCCTACCCAAGAGCCACTAGTCTGGGTGACTCCAGCTTCCTTCTTTTTGCAACAATAGACTGTGGGAAGACTATATTATACTGCTACCAGTCCTTACATTTTAAAGCCGCTTCATCCTGAGAGGTTCTACACAGCCTCTGTCTCGTTGTCCCTGAAATAAAAACTCCTTTACCTTTGAGAACCTTGACAAGGGGGAGAATGAAAACTTATCTTCACTTGGGAACTCGTGTATTTAGCTAAGAAAGAGAAGGACCATGTCTTTTTGCTACGAAGCAGAGACATTCTGATCTTGAGACTATGGGCTCATGTGGAGATGATCTCAGCTATTGAGACGTAACCTTCAGCAAGCAGAAGCACCATCCTAAGCTGAAAGTGTTACGGCAAGATAACTTTAATCTTTCTTGCATCGGGAAACATAAGACTTAAGATTACTGTATTAACAGGATTCAAGAATTCTACCAATGTAGACACAACCATTTTGATCTTTATTTTATACAAATAAAATCTATTTTGTTTAGAATTTCAAAGGATCACTTTTTTCATTTCTTAAAATTTTAAGTCCTTAAGTCTAACCTGTGAACAGATGTGCAACCCTCCCTGTCTCCTCTTGAAATGGGTAGATAGCTGAGACATTTGTATTTACGCTTGCAGGAACTGAGACACCCAGCAGAAAGCATTAATGCTATCACGTCTGAATTCCAAGGTGGCGCCTAAGAATACCTCAAAGATCAATAGCTATGAATCAAGAGAACGTGGGACACAAGACTTGGTTCCATTCTGCCCTGGAGAAGAACCAGGCAACAGGAAAGCAAATCCCGTGCCTTGCTCCCAACCCCCACCTCGTGCTACAGCATCTTTCTCTGGGCCTCTCTGGGTATTCCTGGTGAAAGATAAGGCATGGACAACAAAACAAACATTTATTTTATATTTCCATTATTATAAAAGTAGTTTACCATATATTTTTGTGGGGTTAAGAGACACTGAACGGGGAAAAAAAAATTAATTTAAGTTAGTTTCCAGTGGCTTTCCGCCTGTGTAATTCCTCAGAAGTACATATTTTCAATATGTAAGAGAGTAATGAACTTTCTTATGCTAAGAATTCATCCTGGGAGAAAACACAGATCTTAACTGGCTTTTTCGGTATTTGTATATATTATCATAACCTGCTCTCATGAAAAAAATCGAATTAATATCTGAATCAATTATTTCAGAATCCCCAAATTCAAGTTTTACATTTTCTATTAAAAATAAACCCAAAAAGGTAGCAAGTAAACAAAGACTAATTGAATTTGTGAGATACGCAGTGAGTCCTGCAAAACAGAATTTGGGTAAGGCCTTTGAACTCAGGTCCTAGGGAGAACAGATCCTTTTAGTTCTATGGAGCAGTGTAACTCCTGTTCACCAGAGGGCACCACTGTGACCAGCAAGTCGGGAGTGAAGGGAATGCTGAGGGGAGGAAAGGAGCTTCTGTGAAGAAGAGCTGGGGAGAAAGAAAAAATGGGAGAAGGAAGAAGCCAGATACAGGTGGACATGGCAAGAGAGGTAGGGTATAATGGAAAGAGAACATGAATGAAAGAAATTGTGTTCTGTAAGAAGACCATACAGTTCATACTTTGGGACTGCAAAACTTCTAGGCCCTTTGTCAACAGCCAGGCTGAAACAGATTAAGTTGCAGGAAATGCACAGGAGACACAACAATTTACAAAATGAAGACCTAAAGGAATCTCTCCTCTCTTGGGCCCATTCCAAGGGTTTAGGTTTCCTGTCGCTAGAGAATAAAATAACTCAAAATTATTGAGAAGGCCTGGGGCTTTCCATGAGAGAATAATAGCATCCATACCCACGTAAGATATGGCAGCTGTTATTTCAGAGAACGCAGCCTTCATTAAATTTCCATTGTCCTTCAACTCTGCCCTCATTCTCAGCTTTTCTTTATGTTCCTACCTGAGCCACAATGTTCAAGACCAGTAGGAACTTCCTGAGTGGCCATCTCTTCCCAGAAGGGATAGCAAGTTCTTTGCAGGTGGTAATTAGACTGGAAACCACAGGCCATTCGAGGATCTTCATAAGAGTTGATAGGTCCTTGCCTCTGTAACCAGGGGGAAAAAAGGAAATACATTGAGGAAAATCTCTATAGTTTAGGCCTAATGGAACAGTGACTTCATATCATCCAACCACATGTCAGTAGGAATCATCCATACACGAGAGAACCAACTATTGGTCACATGCTCCCCATCAAAAAAAAAAAAGACACAGGGACTAGGAAGTGTTTCTGACTTAGACTATGTACATATTTATTTCCATTCATTTCTTCAAACATTTGAGGACTATCTTTTCTAATTTTCAAATAACACATGGTTAACAGCAAGGCAGAATCTTGGTCATCTTAAATGCATGGAATCCTGGCTTTTGGGGTTTTTTTTTTGTTTTCTTACTCTGTAAAAATACCATGAAAGTATATTCTTATAAGACTTATTCCAATATCCTAGAACCAACCAATAGGTGGTAAATGCCAAAGGAAAAACAAAACAAAAATGTACTGCATAATAATAATTGCTCATTTTTTCAGTTAATCAATGTACATAGGTTTTAATGATACTGGTTGCTAGACAGGAATTTTCCATTTCTCTCAACATTTGGAAACTTGTGCCACTCTTTTATCGGCTATGAAATCCATAAAATATACTACCCACCTAGTACAGTTTAAGAAAGACAAATGTGCTATGTGGGAGGCCATATTTTGTGGTGTTGAAGACCGCGTCCTTTGACACCACTTTTACGTGGATTCAAATTCTGGCTCCACCACTTACTTCTTGCAGGCCTGGGCCTGTTCCTTTATCTAAACCTCAGTTTACTCAATTTTAAGACGGGAACGATAATACCTACCTCATGAGGCAGGAGGATTAAATGAAATGTGTGTAAGAAAAGAATACATAAAGCAAAATAAAACATGAAATTCATGTAATAAAATTACGTGTTATACAAAATGCATGTAAAAAACCGTGTCTGAGAAGACTAGTATAAGGTAGGTATTCTTTTAATCCAAGAGACCCTTAAAATTTCTGGGACTGGGCAAGAGGGTTAAAAATTAAGACATAAATGTAGAGGCAGCAGATTCTTGGAAAGTAGACTACCTGAGATTAGGCATCTAATCTATACTGGCCCACCCTCAACCTTCTTTTTCTCTTTTTTAGTCTTTCTCTCTTCTCTTATCGTTCCTCTACCTCAATAAAACCTCCAGTTCAGAAAACCAAACTCTCCTAGAATTTGATGTAATTAAATCTATTGATGTTAAGGTGCTAATTAAAAAGTGTGACTCCGCAGGTGGTATTCTCATCCCTAAAGAGTAGCTTGCTAACCTTCAGTTAGACCCTCAAATTAGAGAACCCCTTGTGTCCTGTCTCCCCTTGAGTACAAAAGAGCTCAGCCCTATTATGTTAGATTCGATCATTCACTATCTATACTCTCTTCCCCATTTTGCAATTGTCTGTTCACTTCAGCTCAGTAAAAATAACAGAACAGAGTACATTGGCACAGAGAAATATGACAATCAAACCCAAAATCTAGAAGGAGGTCTTGTGCACATTAATTTGTGCACATGTGTTCCATAATATTCATAAAGTCATTCAAACTAGGACTGAATGAAGTGTACTTTGAGTCTCTTCATCTGCAAACTGAGCTAAAGATGCTGAGAAGGTAATAACACCCTTGGGACTGAATGGAATTGCCTTGAGTTGTTGTATAGCAGAGGCTAATGTCCTTGGCCTTCTGCTAGCAGGAGGCTCTGGTGAGAACCACAGAATATAAATGAAGCAATGACAGTTCTGCTAGCTCTTTGTGTTTGGGACCAAGAAATTTAGGGAAATCATCAAGAACACTCTACTGAGCTTCAGCCAGAACACATTTCCTTAATTCGGTCTTAAAACTATTTTGCTGACATTGTATTTTAATATTATAAGTTCCTACAGCAACGACATTAAGATTTTCTTTTGAATACCCAGAAGATAAGTAGGTTTTCAACAATACAGTGCAGCAAATCAATTTGAAACTCATTTTCTAGACTAGACTGTGTGCTCGATATCTATCTACCTCCGTCTTTTTATATTTCTCTGGAGTCTTTCTCAAAACTCAATGTCAAGAATCAGAGTGTGGTAGCAATAGTGTCTGGAGGGAGGAAATTTTGATTCTAAGTGGTATGAATGAAAACTCTGAGCTTCCCGGTCCTGTCTCCTTTTGGGTCAGTGTGTGCATGGCTTGCCTAAACCAGAAGATCCTTGTAAGATGACAATAGCTAGGACAAGTAGGATCCAGGTAGATAGTAATTGGTCACAGGCTTTGCTAGGGTGGTGGGAACCTGGGGAGAACTTGAATTCAGGTTTAAAAGTTTAGGCTTTTCCTGCTTAGGAAAGGCCAATGAAGGCAAAGTGTAGTGTGCAGAGAGTTATTGAAAGAAATGAGCTAGATGCAGTGTGCAGGGGAGAGATGCAAGACAGAAGGAATTAGTGGGTTAGGGACAAAGTGAGGTTGCAGACGTGGGTGATGACAACGTGGCTATGTGGGGAGTCAACTCGAAGCCTTTGACTAACAACCACGTGCATCACCAGCCTGAGTTTACATGGTTGGCTTTTTTCATAGAGTCTCTCCTGCGCCCAAACCCAGCTCTTTGTTGACAGGGACAGTTCATTTATTAATTTATGAATGGATTCTATTTTTAAGATATATTTCCTCTTTAACTGTCCTCAGTGGAACCAGAGGACTCTATACTGAAAAACGAGAAGATAACGCACCAAGCCTCTCATAACCCACAAACACGTTTGGTGGTGGACGCTCCTGGAAGCATCATGACTCTTGTCATCTAGACACCTGCTTGTTTATTAGACATTTCACAAACTGACCTAATACCTGTTTCATAGAGTATGAAAATGACATATATCTCAAGATAACCACACAGCCAGTTCCAATTCATTGTGAAACCATCTCAGTTGAGGAGAAAGAAGCAGGTTATTAACAGGTCAGAAATCTGGGCAGCACAGCCCTCACCTCATTGCTTTAAAATGGCACCACCCAAAACAAGTTCCAGTCTCTTCATGGACACCTTCCTTTCCGGGTTACAACTAGAGGTGACTTAATGAGATGCAAGCAACACTCCCAGTCCCGGTCACAGTTTTGAGGAGACTACCTGACAGATCCTCATTCATTCATCCCACAGACGATTACTGAAAGAAACTAATGTGCATCCCATACCGGCTCTATGCCAGGTGGTGTGCATTTAACCCTCATCACAATCATGCAAGATTAGTATTTTTATCTCCATTTTACAGAAGAACAAAGTGAGGCTTTAAGAGGACAAGTAAATTTCCGAAGGCCACACAGCTAATAAAATCATGAAGATGGAATTCTAACCCAGGTCTAATTGATTTCAGACCCTTTTCTCCTACCTGTGCAACATGAAGCTTGTGTGGCTCTGGTAAAGATTGCTAAAAAGGGTGACTGCTGTCCCATGATAGGTAGCAGATGAATTATGGTACTGTGCATTCATGGAACAAATCAGTATCATGCCAAGTATTATAATATTAGATGCTAAAAATACAATATGAGCACCAGATGAACTTTACCGTTAAGAGCATATAGACAAGTAAACAGGAAATTACAGAGAAGGGATGTGACAGGGTTAAGTACTGATGTGTAAGGGGGTGGGGGGTGGCATCAGGTAAGACTTCTTGGAGGAAGCAGATTAAGGTAATAACTGAAAGACAGTAACATCTAGCCTAGAACATTTGGCGAAGGGCCTGGAGAGCAAAAGGAGAAGAAGATGATGACACACCTGACGTTGAAAAGGAACAGATTCAATTATGTACGGAAGAATAAGAAAGATTCAGATAGATGATATAGAGAGATAAAGACTGTGTTGTTTGGTGGTGACAAGCATGAGGAAAGCTGTGCTCTGGGGCAATGAGGATGCTTGCTCATAAGAGGGTAATTAGTAAGGATTAAAGCTGGAGGGATAGAGAAAGATCAGTGTTGAGGGCCATGAATACCAGACAGGAATTAGGCTTCGAGAGTAAGGCATTGGAGGTTGTATGTATCAGAAGTACTGAATGGTGAATCAATATATTGTAGATAGCTTTGTTCGATGGATTGGGCAGAGCAAAAGGTGACGTGGCTGACACAGGCAGTACTAGTGCCCTGCAGAGCCACATGGGAAACTGAGACCAAAAGGAACCATCAGCATGACGAATCTGAACTCTGGTTAACTTACTTATTTTTTCATAATAATTTTTGCATTAATTTGATTTTTAAAAGTATTGCATTCAGATATCACTTAGCTTCATTACTGACTTGGTGGGCATCCCTTAAGCTTTGTCCCATGTGAGTGCTCCGTTCATCCTACCCTAGTTCCAGAGCTGAGCAACAGTCCAGTTACAGTGAATGAGTCATGTTAGGATCATGGGTGTAGAGGCGAAGAGGAAGCAAGAAATATAAGATATGTTCCCAAGGCGGAATCAATATGATTTTATGAATACTAGAAGACAAAGAAAAGGGGATTGAATCCAAGGTAATGCTCAGATTACTTGCTTTTATAATAGTGAAAATGGTGAGTTTAGGTACATAAGTAAGACATTTCACTTCTTGGGTTACATTTAGATGGAGTAATGGCAGAACACCTTGGTGGAGGGGTCCGTACAGTGGCTGCATGCTAGGAGAAGACAGGAAAGGGTAAAGTTAGACATAGGTAGCATAAAGGATCCAGTTAGAGTACACAGTCAAGGAAAATGGCAGTTAAAATGAAAAGAGAAAGGATCAAAAACAGGTCTATAATGTTGCCTACAATTGGGAGGAGCAATGGGGGACAGGAGGACAGCAAAGGAGGGCCAGGTGAAGACATAGGAAGAAAACCAAGGACTTGTACAGTGTCATGGAAGCCAAGGGCAGCTTCAGAGCCAGATGCACTTGGCACATGGCCGTGAGGAAAAGGATAGGAGCCAGGCAGCCTTGGAGCGGTTGGGTCCCCTGGGCATCTCAGGAAAGCACGCGCTTTTGCCCTGCTCTGTCACACCCAGTGCTGAGTCTCCTAGGCTATCACAGGACACAGGCCCACAGCCTAGACACTTCCTGTCTCTAATCCTGGAAATGAATGAAATGAAGCCCTGGAAGTCTGGAAACCAGGACAGTGGACACAGGCTTCTCCCTACACTTGTCTAAAGGCGAGCCAGCGCTCACGGCCACCCTCACAGCTGACTACCTCCACGTAAAATCTGGTGTATTCCTTACCTCTCCCCGTGCCACTTCTCAGTGCTTCAGAGTCAGGAACCTCGAGCTTCACTTCTCCACACACGTTGCTCTCTCTTTGTGACAACTCTTCACCTTTCTCCACCCTGCCAAACCTCACAGCCATTGCAATTCTCACAGTCTTCCTTCTCTTTGTTCCCCCCAAAGCCCCCCAAATTGGAAAAGAGAGAATAGGGTAATACTTTTACACTAACTTGCAAACAGAGTCTACCTGTCCATGAGTATGTATGATCTATTTTTCAAGTTGGTTTCTCTCTTTAGCCAAAGAGTCTAAATGTCCAGGGGTTGCCTTCTTAACTCCATCCTTACTGTTCTTCTGTATGTGTTACACATGCACAAACTCTGTGGGAACAATTTGTCTTCTCTTGGATCGACTTCAGAATCCTAGGGTTTAGCCTTGGTGCAAGGCCATAAACATCTAAGACACAATAAATATTTCTAGAAGCTGCTCCTTATAAGATACAAGTACACCCAATGGCAAAGCTGAGTTAACACTGGATGGATGGCACAGTGGTTTACTATCTACAGGGATAAACTGTATTACTCTAGGAATGTCACAGATGTTCGTATGCTCTGTAGGAAGACAGAAGATTGGACATCAGGAAGCCTGGGTTCAAGTCCTGCTCTGCCCCTAAGTTGCTTTGTAACCTCCAGCCTGTCTCTTAACCTCTTTAAGTTTTTGCTTCCTGAGGACGTTGGCTCCAATGATCTCCAAGTTCCTTTCCAACTTCAAGTCTCCTTTTCGCTGATCCATCCACATTCTTTCTCCTGACCTTGTGACTGACAACCTTCATTTGATAAAGAACCACCTCAGCGTGGAGAAGCCTATGGAGCTAAAAAGTTGTCATAACCATAATGTGGGTTCATGGCATACAATGTCCCCTTAAAATGTACGAAGGTCTTCATTTCTTTTGTCTTCATTCTTCCCTAAAACCATGTTCAAACTGTTTTGATCCCACATTCCCCATTCCTCAGTAGACAAAGTGAAGCTTAAGAAGTAACTGGCTACTGAAGTATTCTAGGGGCTCTTGCATAGTAGGTGCTCAATAAACAGTTACACAATAAGTGGAAAATTTCCCAACTTAAAACCTCTTACTCCGTAACATGCAGTTGCCCCTCCACCCTGGGCTGAATAACTCTGCAGACTTCTAAACAAGTCTGAGCTTCCTCATTCTCAGAAGATGCTAGACAAGCTAGCGCCTACTTTCAAGTATTGTTCAACATATCACGGAGAGGCTCTGTGGGCAATGCTGAGGAGACCTTTAGGGGAGAGCATCTCTGGTTCTCAGAAGGACAGTGGGCGCATCTGCTTCAGGGGGGAACACTTGTCCTACTCCCTCGAGAGGCACAAGGGAAGGAGCCAAAACAGAAATGCTTCTTAGCTTGGTGCTCAGCCTACCTTAGGACGAAGCCTGAGTACTCCTGGCAAGGGAGGGGGAGGTATGGGTGGTGCAGCCACCAGGAGAGGCAGGAACAGACAAAATAGGAAACTCTCAAAGGGCAATTTAATTTTAGACTCAAGGCCAGGAAATGCTTTTTAAAACAATAAGAGTGATGGGCTTGGGCCTTGGTGAAAGGGCAGACTTGACATACCGCAGGTTTCTGAGAGAGGAAAAGAAAAATCTGAAGCAGAGAGAGAGTGCTATAGAGATGGGAATATCAAATTCTGCTCTTAAATGGAAAGCTGTGCTTGGCCTCTATAGGGACCACAGCTGAGTCGACCCCAACAGGCCGCCCGGCCCTGGAGCAGCATACCCAGTTAGTGGTAGTGTGACCAACACTGCAGCTCCTCTTGTCAGCCTGAAACCACCATCCCCGCCTCTTGTAGCAGGCACTAGTGAAGGCTGGCTACCGCTCAGAGCTGGGCAACGCAAAGGGCCTCTGAGCCTCAGACCCTCCTGGGAGCTTGGACTTGACACTCTCTTGCCGAGAGATCTTGGGTGAGGCAGTGGAATTTGTCAGCTTCTATTCCCTTAGCACGGAGCCTTCAGACTCCCGGTGCTGCCTCCAGGGGTGACAGCATCAGACAGACATCCCATAGTGCAGGAGATGGAAGGAGAGGCTGACTCTGAGCCTCATTATGGGACGAGGGTGGGAAAGCTCGCCATGGCTACAAGATTGGGCAGCAATTCCAAAATGGACTTCGTTTTCTTTTCCTAAACCAGGGATGACCGAATCACCATAAGTAAGGCATATAGATGTGTGAATGAAAGTCTGTTCTCAGTTATTATGTATCACCACATATGTAAAACATGTTAAGATGAATTCAATAGTAAGTAGTGTCTCATCGCAGGAATCCAGATCTGGACCACATTTCACCTCTTGCCCGCTTTGTAAACTCGGGCGATTTACTTAACCTCTAAGACCTTAATTTCCTGATATTGGGAGATGGTCTCCAGGTTGTAGTCTGGCTCTGCAATTCTCTAGATTGTGCCAACCGCACCCAGTATCTTAGAAAACCCCTGCTTTCTAAGATGCTGGAAAAATATACGTTATCCCTCTTTTTTCCTTCCAATTTTCTATCATTAAGAGTTATGGCTAAACATAGTTTCCCTATACATTATGTTCCAGCAATCTCTCCAAGGGTAAAACCATCACCATTCGAAGCAATGCCAAAAAAAATTTATTTTTCAGTTTCCATTTACAATCCAAATATCTTTTTGTGCATTCCCACTTCTCTTACCCTCAATACCTTGTTCATTGCTCTCCAGGATTCCCAGAGAGAAGGAAAGGGTGTCTGTGCCAAGCTTCATAGTGACAAGCACAAGCCCTTCCCAAGTTGTGTGGGGACAGCACAGACTCCTCTGTGACCATTCAAAGGCTGGAATCCTGAGACATGTGAAGTGTCCAAACAGCCCTGGGTAAGAAGTGAATTGCTTCCCAAGGAGGCCCAATTAAACTGCAATTACTCAAGATAAGAGAACCAGGTCTGTTTACACAGTGGGGTTGTAAACCAACAGCCCTTTACAAGAGAACTTTGATCTAGTGGCAAGGGAGCTGTTTCTAGTGCAGGGGAGTGATGAAGCAAGGCGATTTCTCAATAAGAATGTCTCCATCATCGTTCCCCCAGTAGCCCCATATTGTTCTGGTAGCACCTTGTATGGACAATAAGTGGAATCATCTCCACGCCTCCCTACCTGTGTCCACCTGAGACAATCACAAAGTCCTGAGAAAAGACTGTGAACGTAAGGGAAAGGCAAGTAACTGAAGTCACCTTTGTAGCAGGCAGTGGACAAGCATTTCTCATTTAGCCATCACAATGACCTCAGGTCTGCCTGTTTTACAGATGAAGACACTGAGGCTCAGAGAGGTGACATAATTTGTCCAAGGCCATATGGCTAAGGAATAACACACCAGACTTTAAGCCAGGTCTTTCCGACTCCAAAGCCCAAGTGCTTTCCATGATAATTGGCCTGGCTGAATTCCACAGCTGCCTCGTAAAGCTCTGTCGAATGCCTAGTACAAAAGAAGCAAGAACAAGGTAGGTCCCTCTTTTACCTCACCAGGATGCCATGAGGGGAAAGAGAATTATGTGTCCATCAATACATCCATCCATCAATTAATCACCGATGGAAGGAAGAAAGAAAATGACCAAAAGAGGATTTCTCAGATCAGGACGTGATTGGCAAGACCCACAGTCAGTCTCAAAAGCCTCAGTAGGGCTTTTGAGGGCAGGGGTTTGGAGGGCAGGGGTTTGGAACTGGGGGCAGGGGTTTGGAGCTCCCTTTTGCACCACGCTGAGCTGAACCCTGTGGCCAGGCTAGTGCCCTCTGCCCACTGGAGATTCAGAAGACCAGCCAGTCCCTCAAGTCCCACTGGAACAGCACATGAAGGACAAAGGCCTAAAACCTGCCAGTGGCTGTCAGCCTCCTCTTTGCCCCCTCCAGGCTGGCATCCAGAATGTACTCAGGCATTTTTTCCACCCCCTATTCATGCAGTGATCATATGTCTGAAATAGCCCTGGGTTCATGTCATGTTACTCTGTGCAATCAAAGCAATTAAGTGTCTAATAAGTATGATCTCACTTATATAAGTTGGAAATCATTCATATGATAAATTCGCAAGTCAAAAAAAGTCTTGTCGGGCAGTGTCTGAAACTCTTGTTTTCATTCAAAAAATATAGTCCCCCTATTTATAAGCGAAGAATATTTGATCTAGAAAGAATGACTAATTTTCAATACAATTACCCCACTTCAACCCACAAGGGATGTTTCCTAAGACCAGAGTCTCATCCTAAGAAATTCTGGCCTTTTGGAATATTCATTTTCAGTCTTGGGGATCGATCACTGCCTTCCCTCTGGTCTGACACTCTCTGGGCAGTCACTCTGTCCCACCATCTTGCTGTAACCGGAGTTCTGAGGTAGTGGGTAGGCAGTGCTGTTCCTTCCCTCTGATCCGTTCAAGGAACTTCCTAAAGTTTGCTTAGCCTGGGGGTCACTAATCCCTGAGGACCTCCTCCCCACATCCTCTTTGCTTGTGAGGTAGCCAAGGACGGGGACATGTTTGGTCAAAACTAGGGGCGGACCATCCCTCCCATTCCTGTCCTCCCCCAACTCTGCTGGCTCAGTGGCATGAAGGAGAGGATGACGCACGAGAGGACAAGGGACCAGCAGTGTGAGGGACTTCCAGGGCTCTCTCTCTACAGGCTTGCTGAGGTAGCATAACAGGAAAAAGCGCTTCCTCCTCTTGAATGAAAGGGTCCCGGACATGCAACCCATATAAGTACCTGAACATGTCACCCCCTCCCACACAATGGCCAGACAACTTCCAAATGTGTTATTTCTCTACCTCCCCGGCTGTGACATCACCTCATTCATTGTAGTCTCCTGAAGGGCTAACCTTACAAGAGGGAAAACATGTGTCCTGTTTTTGACAAGCTGACCCTGAGACAGATAATGTGAATTCTATGTGAAATGGCTGTTACCTGACGGTGGCATCAATGTTACAACTGTCCCTGAGACTATTTTAAGCATTCTTCTGGTGCAGCAGATGAACAAAGAATGTTAATGCTACCTCATGTATAAGTAGAGAATCTGAGATTTAGTAATCTTCAAGGACTAGAAAATATTCCTAGCCTGATTTAGAAGACTGTTTCTTGGACAACTTACGTAGTATGCTCCCCAGAGCTTCCCATAACATGAATATATTCTCAATTTTTTTTTCTTTTTTAAGATTTCACTTTCTAACGCAATAATTTACAAGTACCAAGACTCCTTTTGACCAATCTGTACACAGAGTACCATTCTGCTTTCAAACCTGGTCTGTGGCTACTCTAAGGCCAGAGCTTCTCAATCTTGGCATTCGGGACTGGACAATTCTTTGTTGTGGGGGACTGTGCTGTGTATTATGGGATGTTTAGCTACATCCCTGGCCTCTCCCCTCTAGAAGCCACTAGTATATCCATCGCCTAAGTTTTGGCAACCAAAAATATCATTAAATATCCATCCGTAAGCCTGGGGGCAAAATTAATGCAGCTGAAAACCCACTGCCCTTATGGTTTTCCTTTCACCCTTAAACTTGTCATACCTGGAGCATAGTTTCTTTTTTTGGTAGCCCAATCTAACTAGATCAGAGACCAGGGCAGGAGGCAGGAGAACTTGTATTATTACCATTGGTTATGCTCTAGACAGAGAGGCTCCAGGAGGACGGAGAAGACTCAGCACCGGGAGCTTTGACTTCCTTGTCTGGGAAAGTTCCTGAAGCTGCGCTCACTCTTCCACGAAATCTCAAACTGGGATTGAACATGTGCAATTTACTAGTTTCTCTAATGTCAATGTCCCTAGGTTATGGCCTGTAGACAATTGCCAAACCTTTGACTATTTGTTATAGCCCAGTCTAAAGTTGAAGGTTATCTGCAGGAGCTGGTTTATTGAACTTGAGTTTGTACAAATAAATGTTATTCACTTATTTATTTTTATTAGAGAGAGCATATGTGAAGAAATTAAAGGACTTTTCTGCTTGTTCTGAGTTCTAAAAGGTTGCCTAACTAGTTCCAGTGATGGAGAAACTAAGGCCTAGAAAGAAGTTATAAGTGAAAGTGCTAAAACAATAACTTAGTTCTCTTACACAACCTTCTGGTTTTACCCAAGCAACTTTGAAATTTGTAGTGAAAAGGATCCCACATGTTGGTAATGCTTTTCAGATATGGCGATTGGGGATGGGGGTAAATAGGTTCTTTGTTTTGAAACCAGTGGAATCATTCAAACCGCATTAAAAATATTCAGTGTATTCAGTTGAGGTGGGGGGTGGGGGGGGGCTTTAGTTAAAAATATGCACTTTGAGTATTTGGTTTTTGAATCTCATATAATTTCCAGATACCCTGTCTAGGATAATTTAATATTATGCTTGCAACTTGTATACTTACAATATTTTTTTTTATTTCAGTATCTAAAATAAATACAAATGTGTGTGGTATTGCTTTTTTTGACAGCTTATTAATACTGTTTAATTTGATTACAAGGCTGGTAAAGAGAATAAACATAGGATGGCTTTTTAATCTACTTTTCCAAGTCAATGACACCTTTTGCCCTGAAATCACCATATCCTTATTTATTTTAACAAATCTCTACAATATCATCTTTAAGAAAAAGTTAGTGTTCAACGAACAAACGAAGCAGAAATAGACTCATAAATATAGGGAACAAACTGATGGTTGCCAGAGGGAAGGGGGATTGGGGTCCTGGGTGAAAAAGGTAAAGGGACTAAGAAATACAAATTGGTAGCTTCCAAACAGTCATGGGGTATAAAGACCAGCATAGAGAATATTGTCAATAATGGGTACTAGACTAATCAGGGGGGTCACTGCATAAATTATATAAAGTCTAACCACTATGCTGTACACCTGAAATTAATATAACTGAATTATATTAATAAATAAAATTAAGTGTAACTGAATGAATGAATAAATAAATAAGAAAATTCAGTGTAATTTGGGCTCTCCTTGGACAATAATCTCTATGTGGGAAGTAGGAGGAGCCACTCCCTGGCAATTTCTCCAGCCCCTTTTGTGACTTTATGAGGCCAAAAATATGTTAAATTATGCCAAGAACAGGTCTAAGGTAGATCAACATGTGAAAAATCATTGCCAAATGAACTGAGCAGTAAAAAAAAAAAAAAAACACCCAGTTTTACCCATTAATCATGTTCGAGTCATATTCTCTGAAACACAAACACTAAAAAATCTTTCGCAGCCAATCCATCAGTCTTGGATTTTTACTTTATAGGCTGATAAAAGGAAAGATAATTTCACAAATTAGCTCCTCCAAAGAAGATTCAAAGCCGATTCCAACTTCGGAGTTGGATCCCTGGCTCCTCTGTCTAGCAGAGGTCGGGATGCAGGAAGCAAGGGGAGGAGAGAAGGCAGGGTGGGCAAGGGGAGGGCCAGAAAGGGACCCCACTTACCACCACTGTAGGACGCGCTGCTGAATAAGGAGCAGGACTGCTCACAACAGAATTCACAAAGTAGCTCATCTTGCTTTCAGCACCTGCATGGGAGAAAGGGTTCACTGAGCCACTGGATGCACCGACGGGTGACTAGAAACCACAGGAGGGTTTGAATCTTAGAACCATAGAATCCATCTCTATGTGTTACAGAGAAAAAAAGCAAAACACAGAAAGATAAAGTGACTGACCCTGGCACCCAGAGAGCGGGGCAGACCCCAGACAGAGCCAGTCTCCTGTGTGCAATGTAGCGTATAAAGCGGATATTGTCTGTGTGTGCTGCAGGCAATAAACAATGGGAGTGTACCAAAACAAACAAACAAACAAAAACACACCCTTTTGTAGGGTTTCTGGACAGGGACTAAGTAGTGTTTGTCTTTTTTAGTAACATCCTTCACCATCTATCACCCTCCCTCCACCCAACCAGGTCTGGCGCATAACTGGACTCAGTACACAGTTGTGGCATAAATTAATTGATAAAGGAATAAACAAAGAAAGGATTGGAGAGAAGGATGGAAAAACTCTACAGAAGGGACATATAAACCAGGACCCCAAGACCCAGAGAAACAGAGAGAAGCCCTGGAAAACGGATTGAACATTATTCATCTTGAAAAAAGAAGGGCTGTTAAATAACTGTTGTTGAGAGCTAGTATCTACATTGCAAGTCTGGATGACAAGAACCCTTGAGGAATGCAGTGAATGAAGGGATTTTTTTCCAGCTAGCTGTGGGTCATCAGGAAAATCATTTATATACCAAGCACTTCTGTTCATCTAAACGCTTCCTAAAGTGCATCAGTTCACACACGTTCATAAATTCAATATTATACACTTTTTAAAATGTCTTTCCTAAATAATTTAGAAGATTAAATTCCTAGGCATATCATTCAGAGGCCAAATTCCTATTGTTAGGAAGGGATGTTTCAGCTTCAACTTGACTGTTTCCAGTTTGTATTTGTCTGCCCTTTTCCTTGATGCTTGTCAACATTTAAAGCCCTGACACATTTCAAGAAAAATAAAGAGCACTGTGTGTCTTGTACTCGATCTGCAGTTTTGGTTCACCATGTCGATACACCATGACAGCCAATGAACATATCTTCTTACTCATAAAAACGTGTTCAAATGATAGAGCTAAACAATCTCAGCAACATAAAATTATACTGACTAAGGGCTCCAATCACAGAGCCAGTGATGGAGAGACGTAAGCTAAAAACCTTTAGGGACAAAACTTAGCCCAGAACTGGGCTTATTGTTTTCAACTAAAACTTTACCCTTTTATGATGTCTCTCTTCTCCAAAATAGAATTTTCTCCCAAAAGCCGCCAAAGTAACCTTAACTGAAAAATTATAAGTAAAGATAGCTAGGCTATGTTAATCAAGATTTTGTGCTCTAGTTTTTCAGGGAATTGATCTCCACTGCAGCAAAACGGCCCCCAGGGAGAACTCCCCAGTGGTAAAGCTGAGGAGTAGAAAGTGATCCAGTTCCTCTAGTCCAAGGACACCGCTAACATCTGTACCAGCGGTCACTTATTCAGTGTTTGTTCCTAAAAATAGTGAGCAGCTACCATGTATCAGACGCTGCGCTGGGCACTGAGCATGAAATAAAAATGAGATGCATACAGCCCAGGTCAACGTGGACTCGTCCTCGCCAATTATCATGAGGATAGCCTCCATGAACTTCACATTCCCTTCTACCAAAGTATTCCTTATTTTTAATCTTAAAATCGAGTGTTAAAGCCCTAATGAATCATCATCGAGCCATACACCCCCGCTTCAATGTTTCTGATTTACTCATGAATGAGATTTAAAAGTTAACAACATGGATCCTGTCCTAGTGAGGATGGCTTAACCATGATCAGCTTCCTTAGGGAAAAGTTAGTCGTCCTTCCAGGGCCCTGCAGGGTAATCCGTACCTTTGGAAAATGTGCAGGGATGGAGGAGAGTGCTTCTTACAAGCCACTCAGCCCCCTGGATTCCTCCTCCAAAGCCCCATGGATCCCTTGAATCATCACAGCTCCATTTATTCAAGGAGCACAGTGATGGCTTCCTTTGTTAGGAACTTGTTTATTCATTCAGTAAATAAATACTGTGTGTCTGCTTCGTGCCAGGCACTGTTCTGAGCCCTGGAGATGCACCAGTAAACAAAGAGCCCTGACCTCGTGGACCTTACATTCGATCAGACTCAGGATAAAACTGAGAAGGACAGTCTCTGTCTTCAGGTCCTGGAGAAGACAGACTCACATATAAATATAATATAATATGATGGGTAGTTTACCAACAATATGGGGGAAATAGCAGTCAGTTCTGCTGGGTGTGGGGAAGAGGACTCACGGAAGACTGTACAGTGTAAGGTGTGGCCAGATGGCCCTAGGAACCATTCTTAGACTCCCACAGGCAGCCAAAGACCTTTACCATTCTGAATTCCTGTTTTAGTTATATATGTGTAAGAGTCAGGACTTTTGGAATTGGCAACCTTGTCCTGAAGCCCAGCTCAAAGGCTCCAAGACTTTTGGCCTGAGAGCTGGACAACTTCCTCTTCACAGCCACACTCCATGCAGCTTGGAAAAAGGTTCCATGTAAATATGTTTTCTCTTTTCAATTGACAGTGAGAGAGGAAACCTGTGGCCCCACATATGGCACATTCTGTGCTGGGCTGTTTTCTTGAAGCTGTGTGCTACATGAAGGACACTTCCCTTGGGGAAAAGCCCTTCACCCAGGGAGGAAGCTGAAAAGAGGGAGTTGCCAAGGCTCTCATCTCAGGAAATAACTCTGGGACAGAAATGGATTACTGCTTTATTATTTTTTGGAGAAAGAAAAAAAGAACCCACCCTTTTCCCACTTGTAGACTGTGACACAGAACAGCTGCTGTAGACGCAAACCCTTTCAGAAAAAGCAAAAGGAGTGTTTGGGTGATTTTTTTTTTTCTTTTGGACTCCTTAGCCAAAGAGAATTCCCTCCCACATGACAGCTATTTGAACATCAGCTGGACCAACTTTTTTTGTCTTGGCACTGTAAACGTTTATTACCTAAACACAAAACAACTGTGTGATTTAAGATTTACTCCCCAGCCCAAAAGCATCTATGGGTTTGTCTCAATGTAGAAATGATTTGAACACTTGGTAACAAGAGTCAGGAAGAGCTGAGGTTCATGTTTCTTGCATGGGACCAGCAAGGCCCAAGCAGCAGAATAAAGGTATCTGAAGTGCCTGCCATGGCCTCCAGGATCTGTGCGCCTGCCTCAGCCCACCCCTACCACACACCAGTACAAAACTTCACTCCTGTAACATGGAACTCTCTGTTCCTTTAAGCACCCAGTGCTATTTCTCACTTCCCTGCCCTTCTCACAGGACCTCCTCAAATAGAAATGACCATCTACCCTGCTGCTCTTCAGGGCTAAACCCTTCTCCACAAGCTTTTAGGCTCATCTCAGAAGTTTTCGCTGCCAGGAATTCTTCCTGAAGCACCCCTCACTCCTGCCAGGGCTACCTGCTCCTTCTCTGTGTTCCCCACATGTATTTCAATCATTGCGGCTAACATACTGTTTTATAAACATCTGTTTCTATTTGCCTCTCCCATTCAACTGAGCTATATGAAGGTGGGCACCATGTCTTTTTCATCTTTGTATCTCCAGAATTTAAGACAGACTGTGGAGCACAATAAAATTCTTTTTTTTTTTTCTAATTAGAGAATGAATGAATGAATTGGCCTCAAAAGATGAAACATGTGAGAGGTGGATCAGATGTAAATAGCATTTGATTTTCAAATTGGAGAATCTGAATAGATGGTAGGTCTGGATAAAGATCTACTTGAAATAAAAGGTTTGCTTTATGATCTGTTTCTAAGTGAAAACTGCTTCCCTTTATTCACTGCCTATTTAATGCTACTTATCAAAGGCTTTGCCACAACCCCCATATAAACAGCAGTGCCCTACTCCTCAACTCTGACACTTAGCTGCTGTTATTGTCTCCCCCACTCCTACTCCATTAGAATTTAAGCCCCTCCAGGGCAAGGATTTAGTCTATTTCTTCACCCTGTATCTTTAGATCCCAGACTAGTGTTGGTAGGTTGGTGACACACAAATAATTGTTGAACAAAGGAGGGTACGTTATAAAAATTTGTACACACCCTTTAGCTCACTTAACTCCCCTTTTTCACAGAGGAGGAGAGAACCTTGCAAAGCTCTTAACTGGACAAACCAAGGCTTGACAGCAGGTTTTCCGCCACCTTCCCCTGTGCTTCTCTATCCTCACCATCCTTGATTTGGGGGATAAAAAAGGGCAATCTGTGCAGAGGACAAAAAAGGTTAACAATTTAGTTTATGTGGTTGTCTCACGTTCAATAAAGCACTTCGAACTAATTTTCTGTGGGACTCTAGAGAGAGCTCTATTCTTCATAACGCATGCAACTGACGGCTCCTAGAGCTTTCCATCCTCTGAGGGCCAGGATCTGCAGGCTGACACGTCCTTCACCTAGGTCTTTCCAGGGGCAGTTTGCGTGATGCCCAGAATGAAGAGAGGATGGGAGTTGGGAGGTTCAAACCAAGGCAGAAGAGCAGGAAATCCCAAGAGAGGAGGCTGTGATGGAGGCGGCCTCCCGCTCACAGGACTCTGCCCTGCTTGGTTCCCTTTCCAAATGATAATTGTGACGTCAGTTAAGGGTTTTTCATTTTGGATTATGTGCTCTTCAAGGAAAGACTGTGCCTTTAGGCAAATAACTCAGTAAACTATACTTTATTTTTTTTCTTTTAAAAATAATTGTTTTCACCAAAATAATATCTATTTATTTAAAAATTACAATAAAAATACAGAAAATTCTAAAATGAATGCTAAAATCACTATCATCAAGAGATAATTGTACTGATATTTTGTTCAGCATTCTTCTAGGTATTTTTTAATTCATCTATACAAATATAGATATAACATATACATATGATCATAATTTTACCTTCACAGTTTTATTCTGTCCATGCTGTTTTGCAATCTGGTTTTTTTCATTGACGCTTAACATAATGCTGTGGACATTTTTCTATATCAGTGAATATAGCTCTACGTTCCAGAGTATGGTTGTCGAGTATTGTGCCTATGTATTGTTCTTTTCTTAATGAGTCTCTTATTGTGAAATTAATTTGTCCCCAATTCCTTGTCATTAAGAAAGTTCCTAAAATACTTTCTAGTCTCATTAAATGCCTAAAAGTGGTATTGTTGGGACAAAGAATGTGTACATTCCATATCTGAATGCATATTGACACACTGTCTTCCGTAACAGAGAAGCCAAAGTTACACTGCAACCAAAAGGCATTGTGTTTTAAATTTGATGTTAGCTTCATAGGTCAGGAATTATGGCTACAGTGTATCCTGGGTATGACGATCCTACATGGGGAATACAAAGTGAGATACCGCTGACAAAAACTGTAGATAATGTAGGTTTTTTCCTCTTTGAAATCTATGCAAAATTGAAATAGATTTGCAATTAGTATTTCTCCTAATATCAACAAATTAGGATTCCCATCAATTTATGCAAAAAGGATATTCTTTTGGCCTGGAATTCTTTCACCTGGAATACAGGTGAAAAAGAAGTTCGCTTTCAAAATGACTATTTAAAGGAAACTTTCTCCAAAAGCCAGCACCTTTGCCAAGCTAAAGACAATGCTGCCACCGGTGCTATCAAGGCAACATCTTTAATGTGTAATGGATAGGTTTAACTTCATGTTTCCAAATAAATGCCTTATAAATCTGTTTTTAAAAACTCAAGACTAGAATGGAAAAACCAGTTCAAAATGATCCTACCCTGTTTCTAACAAGACACGGAGTTGCCTTTCAGAGACAGCAGACTACAATCGCAAGTTAAGCAGCCAAAGCAGCTGCTCAGGAGAACTTTGACCTTCAGCTACACCCAGAACCAAAGTTTTGAGCCCCACTCCATGGAACCAAAGGACCAGGACATGACCAGAACCTGAAAACCGGAACCCTTTCAGAAGCAAAAGAGGATCCAATGCAGAAGCTCCTTACCATGAATGGTCAAGTTCCAAAGCTCTCCAACTAAAACTTGCCCCCACCTATGCTTCGGCATACTAATCCCCCATAACGCTTTTAAACGCACTACCCTCGCCATTACAAGCCATCGAGGAGTTTGGGTTTTTAAGCTATAGCTTCCCATTCTCCTTGCAGAGTGCCCTGCAATAAAGCGACTCTAATTCCTCCACTGCAATTCTCGGTGTTCACTGTTTGGCTCTGCTGTGCTCCAGGTGGAGGAACTCTCTTCCTGTTCGGTTACAAGGCTGTGTATCACCTCCTTCAGAAAGCTTTCCCTGAACCTCCTAGGCAGTTCGTTAGATGGACATCCTTGATCCTCCTCCTTGGTATTTATTCTCACAGTATACCTACTAAAGTTCATTGTACTTCCTGTATGTGTGTGTGTCTCTGCTCCTGAAAGTTGCTTGAGAGTAGGGACTACCTTTTCAGGTGGCACACAGTAGACATGCAACACTATGTGAAATAAAAGTTAGGATGTGCAAGAGTTATGTCTCACTGCCTGAGTACATCCAAGAGAATGAAGATATCTCTGGTGCACCCCCCACCCCCGCCAAAAAAAAAAGTTACCTGTGATGATGTGTGTCCATAAGCAACCTGAGGTTAGGCTTCTTTAATGATAACTACACGCAGGATATTTTTTCTCTCAACTAATGGATTTAGCCGATTGAAGAGTTTGTCTATTGTTTGCCCCCATTTTCTTCCTAGTTCTCATCCATGTTTTCCAAATCATTTTAGTAGATCTCGCCCCTGATCTGGAAGTGTAACAAAAGCTACCAAGTCCAATTCTCCAAAAACTCAAATTGAAGCATTTAGATCAAAATAGCATCAAATTTAGATGGCTGAACATTCCTCAATCCCCCAAGGAAACTTTGTGGTTACAATAACCAGAAAAGAAAAATGGTTAGAGGAATTGAAGATGTTTTCTCTATCTTACTCCTAAACCTGGAAGAAGCTCAGTTTCTTGACTGAGTATCCCCATATTACAGTAGTAAACGTTCTTTTTTATTTTAATTAGCCAGCACTGACCAATAAAGGCGATATTCTCATTTACGTGCTATTGGCTTCTGTATCTTAAACTAAATTCACTCTGTCACTAAGTTCACAAAGCAGCGACTCACAGTACAGGGAAGCTCAGTCTTGTTTCTCCCCAACACCACTGGTAGTTCATCCCCTACCCTTACGTGAATCGAGACCCGAAAATGACTCATCTCCATCTCCTGTTTCTCTAAACAACCCCCTTCTCCTAACTAAGCATAATACTTTCAAGTTCTGTATGAATTGACACAGCTCAACTGATCTTACTTAGAATACTAAAAATGGACTTGTGTTATTATAATATTAGAAGGGTATATTGTTTAATATCTCCTGGAAAAGAAAGAGGACATAAAATGGTTTTAGTCTGCTGTGCCATTGCAGTTAGGAAACGAAGGGTGCCTCATAGACGGCTTTATGTTTCCTCCTCATGGAAACAAACCCCTCACCACCGCACTGCTGGAATGGTGCTGTTTCTCATAAACATCAAGGCAATACCTTCCAACCTGCCTGCTCGTATATGCCCAGGAAGGTTACAAGCACAATGTCAATCTTAGTCTCTGAAAGTTTTCAGAAACGAACAGTCCTTATTCTAGTGTGGGAAAGTTGCTCTACTTCTAAAGGGAATATTCAGTAAACTGGTTTACAGTAAAAGTGGCTTTGTCATCAAATGCCGTTCCCCAAATCCTATATTTAACCCTGAAATTCAGCAAATGATCACAGTTGGCCTTCAGATGTAGTCCAGTGCCATGCAACAGTAGGTGCTCCACAAATAACTGAATAAATAAAGTAGGATGGTTTTTAGTAAGAAACTAGAAACAAAAAAGAGTACGCTGGAAGAAAAATGTGAAGTACCCTTTGCTTTATAACAGCGGGTGTAGCAGAGGTCATGGCATATGAGATTCTTGGCCAAATCAAACCCAAAGAAGGACTGCAGGACTAAAGATGTCGACTCTAGCCCAATGACTCTGGCCCAAGGAATCCCTAAAGAGCCTAAAATTTTAAATTACTTTTCAACTCACAACGTGTGGAGCATGTCAGATATAATCTAGAATTTAGATATGGCTCAGGTTGTTAAGAAACTCTCAAGAAAACTGAGAGTCACCATAAATATAGATATGGAGAGAACAATGACAGGGTACAAGAGAGTTTGAATAACGCCCTTTTAAAATTGAACTAAAGGACACCAGCTGCCTCAGATCTCTCAAATCCAGCAGACAACTTCTTGGACTATGTCTGATTGTGATTTCCATGGTGGAGTTTCATTTGTTTCATTGCCCAAATTGTAAGGTTCAAATTTCTCAGTAGTATAATGTTAGTTTGCTGGCATTCTTATATAAAGAGGGATTTTGCAAATTCCATGAACTGTGGAGTTGGAAACAATTCATTAAATCTGCACATTTTTCAATTGAATAAATTGAACCCAGAGAGGTGAAGTATTTAGCAGAGTGATAATGAGCTCTGGAGTTAAACAGATTATGGGTTATCTAGAGCTCCTTACTGCATGTATGGGTCGTGGGCACATTTCTTAACCTCACAAAATCTTAGTTACCTTGACTATAAAATGGAGATTATAATACCACCCCTTTGAGGATTATTGAGAAGGGTTATGTAAAATAAAAGTGCTTAGCAGAGTGCATTACAGATGATAAAATGGTCGATAAATAATGGTTATTATTATTGCTATTTTATCACAGTGCCTGACATCAGCAAGCATTCATGAATTAATAGTAATAGTGGTTGTATTATTATTATTACGCCCCAAGGTAGCAGGGGTTATTTATTCAGGTAATTGAGCTAGAACCCAGGTGGTCTAAATCCGTTCTCTCTTTTTCTAAAGCACTGGTATTTAAATCATCATAAAAAGCATTCCCTTTCATAACCATAGATAGAGGAGCATTAGTCAAGAATTTCACAGGAGAAAAGAGCCACAATTTCTGTTGAATGGTAGTGTTTGTATCATTGTTATGCATAAAACCAAGAAGTAAGCATTCTTTTTACAGTGGGGAACAAACTCACTGAAAGATTGCATAGCACAAATGGGGAAATATTGCAGCTTCCTGAGTTAAACCAACATCTTTTTGATATAAATGCCAATCTTTTGTGGAGTAACACTTTAGTAACTAGATAGAAATATAAGGAAGTAGCAAGCTGCTGGGAAAAATATTGCAAAAGTTTTTGTTTGTTTGTTTTGCTTTTTCTTTACAGCAGTGCTTCCCCAGCTGATATGCATAAGACTTACCTGGGAAGCCTGTTACAATGCAGAAGAGCCCGATTCAGCAGATCTGAGGTCCTCCCAGACAGTCTGCATTTCTAACAAGATCCCACATGATGTTTACTGATGCTGCGGGTCAAAGGAACTCACTTTGAGGAGCAAGGCAGTATCTGGACAAACTCGGTTCAACTCATGTGTAATTATAACAAGGCAAGTGTTTAGGCGGCAGAGTCCACTGAGGAACAGACAAGAAGACATCTGTGCCATAGGCTGAGCAAAAGTTTGATTTTTATCTGAGCTGCAATCCAAACCCAGCCACAGAGAATGTGCAGCTCGGGATCTGTCCGTGCCTCTCAAGCCAAATGCCAGATGATGGCCACATCTGACAAAACTTCTTGCCTTTCTTAAGAAGCTGTGGTTTTAGTTATTTAGCCTCTAATGTCAAGAAACCGGCCTCACTGTCATCCCGCCACGAACAGAAATCCTTTTGGATTAAGGATCACCTGAGGCACCAAAAGATGACTGAGAGCAATTTGCATTGTATTTGTCACAATTTTAAAGTATTTAAATCTTTTGGAAATTCTTTGTATTATGTTTTGCAACGTTTTGTGCATCTGAAATTATTTCAAAATGAAAAGTTAAAAATTTTTTTTGAATATGAAAAGACTGAAATCCTGGTGTTTTCTACTTTTCCACATCTCTTGAAAATGTATAGATTTTATTTCGCCCAGTGAGAATATTTTCTTGACATCAGCACTAAAAGTTTGCTGCATGACTTTCATTCTAATATATAGTATCTAAACTAATCCTTTTTAAGTTCTCAACACAGCACCAGCACTTGGTCAACTGAAATATCAACTCTACCCTCTTCTTTGAGAATCAAAATTGATCACAAACAGCTTTCCCTCACAGCTCGGGACACCACTTTTTTCCATCAGAACTCTCAAAGCACTCATAGACTGTATTACTTTGCATAACAATTACAGTATCTTTTATTTTTATCCTGTTTTCAGGTAAAACCTTGCCTCCTAAAATAAATTATGTTAATTTAAAAAATGGAGTTTATGTATTGTTGCTTCTGTACCCATCACAGCCCCCAACACAAGGCTGGGCACAGAATAGAAATTAAATCAACATTTGTCACGAGAGACTGAGGAAGAGACTAGACCTTGTAGCCTTTCTTCAGTATCTTCCTAACAGTGAAGAATTAATACAGATTCCCCTTTGGAAAATAAACTTGATCCACTGTGCTCTTCCAGATAAAAGCAAATCCTAGGTCTACGCAGAAAAATTCAGCCTAAACTTGTGCAAGTGTTCCAAAGCTACTCAAGGTCCTGTGAGATATCACCCCAGACACAAGCCCTGGACTCACATTCCTTCAGTTTTAATCAGGTCTCCCCCAAAAGTTGGTCCTCATCTGTTAAATGGGGATGACAAGATGCCCACCTCAAAGACTTCACTGTAGATGAAATGACTGGTCCATGCAAAACACCTAGCAACAGGCCCCGCAATGGACCAAGTGCTCAGTAAACAGGAGGGATTATTATCCTGCCTCACTCAGGTGAAGTGGAGGAAACCAGGTATTATATGCGGATAATCATCCAGATTTAAAAAATGAGCTCCCTAAAGCTACATTTTCAGTAGAGCAGGGACAGAGGAAATGAAAAGGCAAAAAAATGAGTTATCTTCATATCTAAGTTTCTCCAAGATTAAAGACTCACAAAATTTGCCTCCAATGGCATTAAATTGCTGCATACCACATTTATTTTGTTCAAATACGAAATACTTTTTAATTTCTATAAAAGGGAGAGAGAGAAAGAGAAAAAGGGAGAGAGAGAGGAAGGGATGGAGGGGAGGGAGGTCTGATGCCCAGCTTCTGGGTTGTAATCCCTTCCCTTTGCTGTTTGATGCAGAAGTGAGAATTTTGAATGCTAATGAGGAAAGGAGAGTTGCTGTGGCAAACAGATCTGTTCACCAGTAAATAAAATCATGAGGTCCAGCAGAACTGGAATGATCAGTAAGAAATTCGGCTGCGCCTAACTGAGGCTCCATGTACAGTCAGGAGAGAAACATCAGAGTTAATTATATTTACTTTTGTTCTCTCCTCTGTATGACATAGGTGGGGCACAAATCATAATTTACAACTTAGAGATGAAGAAAAAAAGGCATGGTTACGTTAAATAACTTGTTCTCAGTTACAAAGCCAACCTCTAATAGGACCCAAGTGCACATCCACTTTCCTGACTCCAAAGCCAGGGCTGGTGCCAGTTCTTATCTTACTCACCTTTGAATGCCATTATACTCAGAGGCAGGCAATTGGCCCAGGTCCGTGCCCTCAACCAATTCTCCAAGGTCATAGATACCAGATATTGACAATTACCTCCTTTACCCACCCTCCCCCAGGGCTCTACTCTAGGACCTCCTGGCACCTCTACCAACTAGCACCTCTGTGCGAGGGGCCTGTAGGACAAAGATGCCCCCTCTGTAATCAGACTCTCACTTCCTACATCCTTGGCTGCAGAACCAGGACGGAAGAGTCTGCGTGGCTGCCTCCCCTGTTTGTTTTTTCACTACTGAGTTGGCAAGGATGGAAGTTGTTGATTTACAATTAGAAGCAGCATGCATCTTCAAATATTAATATTAATAACTACAATGCTGAACACATGAAAAGGTCTTTTCATCTTCAAAGCACTTTGCAGACATTAACTCATTAGCTCTCCCTTCCCTCCATTCGGAAACAACAGGTAAGAATCTCCGTAGCACTGGTGGCCACCCAGCAGCCCTCCAGGCATATGTAGCAAAAGGTTTTTCTCTTTAGATAAAAAGGAGGTGATGCAATCCAGAACCACAACTGATGAAAGAGTCAAAGCGTCAGTCATTTTACAAATCAAATGGAGCTGCCAGAGTTATCATTTTAGAATCTGTATTTTCTGTTACTTAACAAATATCTATCTTTTCAGTTGCACAGTAGTGGTATGAAGTCGGAAGAAAAATGGCCTTGAGATTAAAAAAAAATAAAAAACTTACCCAAAAGATAATAAGAAAAACCTATCAATGAAATGCCTTGATCTCAGTAACCCAGCATCTTTTCCAATAGTTCACCCACATAAAATGCTACTTTTAAAGGGGGTAGCAGAGACATTTTAACAGTAGATGAGAAGCCACAGACAAAGTGGAATTGCCAAAGAAAATCACGGAATGCGGGGAATGGCCATCCACACACACCCCTTGCTCTTCAATGGCAGAGTCCCTCAAGTCCAGCTCTGCCGTGGAGGGGACAAATGTCCCCCTGACTCAGAGACCCCCTTCTCAGCTGCAGTCCGAAGGACAGGGAGAACCTTAGAGAAAGGTGAGTCACAAGTCAGGGAAAAACACCAAAAAGGCTAGTTTGGCTTGTTATATTCAAACCTGTAGCAATTTCTTCTCCATAAAAGCAACTCATTAAGCTGCTAAGAAAAAAAGAAAAAAGAAGTAAAACAATAGGCTCGCTAGGAGTGAAAGACAAAAAGAAAAAAAAATCAAAAGAAATTATTACATTTAACTTTAGCTCTTTGGAAGTGTTCCAATAGGCGAAAAAAATTCAGACTTTCTGACAACTAATCTGTGAGTATCAAAAACGTGCATGATTTTGCTTTTATAAAGCAGGGAAAAGAGTGAAACACTCTTGATTCACACTATTCAAACAAGATTAGGAAGTATTTTTGAAAATCATTATTAAAGAATTGAATGGAAAATACAGAAAAATGTGAAAAGAGAAAGAGAAAACCCGCCTGTATCCTGAAAGTCCTCATCAATTTGCCATTTCGTTACACAGAATTTAAAGAAGAAAAAAAAAAGGAAAAGGAAAATGAACTGCAAAGTTTTAGGCAGAAACTCACACTTCACTTACTACTTTGCTGGAGAGACTGGGTGAAGAAACAGTCCTGAGTGAGCTTCCCTCAACGACTGTGGTCTCCTTCCAACTACCTGCGGGAATCCTAGGCTCGATGGCTAAAGGATGCAAAGACCATAATGTTTCTAATAGAGCTGCCTCCTTAAATTGGGGAGGTGTGGTCAAGCCCGGGAAAGCTGGGAAAAAGGCAGGGTTGCGCTAGCCCCTGACAGCACAGAGGCAACCACTAGAGCAAGTTTTTCGGTCTAGGTGGTAAAGCAAATAATGTTACAGGCTGAGATAGCACCAAATCACACCTTATTTTCCATCCTTCAAATTATCCTTCCATTAAATATAACTCAGCCTTGGGGAGTAATTGGGAGGGAGACGAACAAAAGGGAACTAGCTCAATGAGATAACACCGGCTTTCAGCCTTTACAGATGCATTAGATTTACTCTCTACTGAATATGTGAATATTCATGATTCACATGTCTTGATTCTCAATGGAGCTTCATTTAACCTAGGCAAAGGGTCAGGAGAGGGAGGGACTGGGGAAGAATCCAGTCAGGAAAGGCTGTCAGAAGAAAGGATGTCTACTACCACCCAGTCACATGCTCAGGCTTCTTGTTTATCTCTATTAACATGATGTGAGATGTGATATTTTTTAAGGGAAAGAAAATGATTCTATGGAAGAGAGTTGATGGAATACGGTATAGCCCAAATACGCTCATCATGTAAACCTGCTTTTAGATGATCTCTAAAATAGATTAGCTTTAGTGCCCTGATTCATAGTCCATGGTGCAGGAATGAAATGGTAGAAATAGTCATATATTCCCAATTTAGAGAAAATGTAAACAATGTGAAAATCTTGCATCTGTGCTAGGTGAAAACATAGCATCTTTTATTCACATAGTCAGAACTGTGGTAAGAATGTTGCAGTGGACTATCATTTCAATAAATAGGGCTGTTTCCTTACAGAAATTTTTGTCACTGTGGCTGCTTAATTTAACACTTTTATCCTGAAAGATTCCTTTTTCTTTGAGTAATAGAAGGGATTTACAATTTGTCATGGTTGGCTCCTTTCCCTTTCTAATGAAGACATAATGCTTGATGTTGAAAGTCTATGAAAATCTAATAAATGTCATTCAGAGCAACATCATCATTATCCTTCATTGTATAAAGCTGGGAGAGCAGTTAAAATGGTATTGTAATTAAAACAAGATTTTACTGCTCATCTTTTGCCTTTGCAGATTAACATGGCTTAATTTAAAAGAAAGGAAGAGATAGTGCTAATGGTTCAGTTTAGTTTAATAAATATCTATGCCAAGCTCTGTGCTAGGCACTAGGAATATAACAAGTTGACACTATGGTGGGAAGACAGAAACATAAATCAACCATCCCAATAAAGTGCGCTTGCTACGAGGTATAACAATTAAGTCTGTGAACTCATCCTAGAAAAATGCTACATATCTCATTGTTGAATATTACTACGGTCACCTTCAAAGTACTCCCCTTGGGGAACTATGCACTGATGCCAGCACCTAGTCCACCCTTCAAAGCAATTCTGGAACTCTTTTTTTGGAATGGCCATCAGAGCTGTTGTATTACACTTGATGTCTTGAATGTCATCAAAATGTCTTCCTTTCAATATTTCCTTTATCTTCGGGTAAAGAAAGAAGTCATTGGGGGCCAGATCAGGTGAGTAGGGAGGGTGTTCCAATACAGTTATTTGTTTACTGGCTAAAAACTCCCTCACAGACAGTACTGTGTGAGCTGATACATTGTAGTTATGCAAAAACAATGAATTGTTGGCAAAAAGTTCAGGTCATCTGACTTTTCCACACAGCCTTTTCAGCACTTCCAAACAGTAAACTTAGTCAACTGTTTGTCTAGTTGGTACAAATTCATAATAAATAATCCCTCTGATATATAAAAAAAAAAGGTTAGCAACATCGGTGCAACAAGTTCATGAACTTAATTGTCAAACCTCGGAGGAGCGAAGTCTATGAATAGAGCTACAGAATATTTGGCCCACCCCCTATACCTCACTTGGTTCCATTTAAAGAGCCCAGGTTGGGGGTAGCCGGTTAGCCTAATTGGTTAGAACGTGGTGCTTGTAGCACCAAGGTTGCCGTTTAGATCCCCACATGGACTACTGTGAGCTCCGCCCTCCTTAAAAAGAATAAAACAAAACAAACAAAAAAACTGGTATTTCCCAAAGAAAATACTCTTAAAGAGCCCAGGTCAATTAAACCAATCACAACTAATTATAACTGTATTACTCACTATGTTTGCAAGGGAGTTGAACAAAATAGAGAGAAAACTTGGATTCTTGCCCTATAAGGGTATACAGTGTGATTATTGAGGAGCTCTGGCATCTGGAGTTGTCTACACAAAGTTCATATGCACAGCAACCGTTTAGGACCTTAACTCTGTCCTCTACCACTACCTATCATAGTATGAAAAAACCTAAGCTAGAAATCTGAATGCTACACAATAAACCACCCCTGGCATAAATTGCTTAGAGAATGCCCAAAAAAGCAGCAAATTTTGTTTTAAACAGTATCTTCAAAAATATAGTATTAGATCGGTATCTACATGTAAAAGAATGAAGTCAGAAGTTAACTTTACACCATATACAAAAATCAACTCAAAATTGATCAACGACCTAAAATGTTAGAGCTAAAAATCATAAAATTCGTAAAAGAAAACATAGGAGGAAACTTCATGACATTAGATTTGGCAATGATTTATTGGATATGACCAAAATCATGGGCAACAAAAGAAAAAGTAGATAAGTTGGGTTTCATCAAAATTAAAAACTTTTGGGCAGCCGGATGGCTCAGTTGGTTAGAGCTTGAGCTCTTAACAACGACGTTGCCGGTTCAATTCACACATGGGATGGTGGGCTGCGCCCCGTGCAACTAAGATTGAAAACAGCAACTGGACTTGGAGCTGAGCTGCACCCTCCACAACTAGATTGAAGGACAACTTGCCTTGGAGCTGATGGGCCCTGGAGAAACACACTGTTCCCCAATATTCCCCAATAAAAAATTAAAATTAAAATTAAAAACGTTTGTACATCAAAGGACTCAAGAAAGTGAAAAGGCAACCCAAAGAATGGGAGAAAATATTTGCAAATCATATGTCTGATAAGAGGTTCATATTCAGAATATAGAAAGAACTCTGACAACTCAACAACAACAGGAGCAACAACAAAAACTTGAATAATCTGATTTAAAATATGGGAAAAGAACATGAGTAGACATTTCTACAAAGATATACAAATGGCCAACAAGCACATAAAAAGATAGTCAACAACACTAATCATTAGGGGAATACAAATCAAAAATACAATGAGATACTACTTCACATCTATTAGGATGGATGCTAAACAAAAAACAGAAAATAACAAGTGTTGGTGAGGATGTAGAGAAGTTGGAACCCTTCCACATTACTGGTAAAATGTAAAATCATACAGCCACTATGGAAAACAGTATGGCAGGTCTTCATAATATTAAACATAGAATTAAGATATGATCGAACAATTCCACTTCTAGGTATATAATCAAAAAAATTGAAAGCGGAGACTGGAACAGATATTTATATGCCAATATTTATAGCAGCATTTTTCGCAGGGGCCAAAAGGCAGAAACAACTCAAATGTTCATTGACAGATGAATGGATAAACAAAATGTTTATGTTCCAAACAATGGAATATTATTCAACTTTAAAAAGAAATGAAATTCTGATACATGCTACAACATGAATGAACCTTGAGAATAGCATACTGAATGAAATAATTCAGATACAAAAGAACAAATATTGTATGATTCCATTTATGTGAGTACCTAAAATAGTCAAATTTTAGAGAACACAGAGTAGAGATCTCCAGGATCTGGGATGATGGGGAATGCGGAATTAGTGTCGAAGGGGAACAGTGCTTCCGTTTGGGATGATGAAAAAGTTATGGAGGTGGATACCACTAAACTGTACAATTAAAAATGGTGTAAATGGTAAATTTTAAGTTATGTATATTTTACAACAACAACAAAAAATGTCCTGAAGAAAAAACTGTACAGCATTAGGGTCAAGTAAACCGTCCACAGAAGGAATGCTTTCTTATCAACATGGATGGTCCAGGGCAAAGAAAAAGGATCTTCCAAAAAAAGAGGGTATGAACTCATCGGAAGGATCACAGGAAACTCCCTCCACTACACAGACTCCCTTGGTCTCTCAAGGTGGGGATAAAAGTAGCAGCCCAACGTCACAAGTTTCTGGAAATTACTGTATAATTGAATGATTGTGTAAACAGTAAACTGAAAAGGCAATACTAACAGTTCTTTTCCATGCTCTGCAATATTGAATTCTATAGGAAAGGACCTCAGTTGAAACGACTACATATTATAAGATTCTTGAGGAAAAAATTGAAACCCAGTGACCTAGGAGGCATGTACATGGTGGGACAATTAAGTTAACGAACTCATCCTAGAACTAGTGCTACATACCTCATTGCTGAATATCACTACAGTCACCTTCAAAGTACTCCCCTTGGGAAGCTATACACCGACACCAGCACCCAGTCCACCTTTCAAAGCAATTTTGGAGCTCTTTTTCTGGAATGACCATCAGAGTTGTTGTCGTATTTTCCTCAATGTCCCGAATGGCATCAAATTGTCTTCCTTTCAATATTTCCTTTATCTTTTGATAAAGAAAGAAGACATTGGGGGCCAGATCAGGTGAGTAGGGAGGGTGTTCCAATACAGTTATTTGTTTACTGGCTAAAAACTCCCTCACAGACAGTGCTGTGTGAGCTGATGCATTGTCGTGACGCAAGAGCCATGAGTTGTTGGCGAAAAGTTCAGGTCCTCTAACTTTTTCACGCAGCCTTTTCAGCACTTCCAAATAGTGAACTTGGTTAACTGTTTGTCCAGCTGGCACAAATTCATGATGAATAATCCCTCTGATGTCAGAAAAGTTTAGCAACATCGTTGCAACAAGTTTATGAACTTAATTGTCAGGCCTCCTATACCTTTGGGCCCCCATGTAAAAGAGTTATGTTAAAAGAGTTGTTTGTTCCTCGAAAGAGTATCTCCATAGCCCAGTGAGGAATGGTAGTTTGAGTATAGTTTAGACACATTTGGAATAGAGGCTGAATTAATTTCTAGAATAATTACCACCAAGCTATTTGCTATTCTTACTGTGAATAAATCACTTTCCTTTTCTCAGCATAACAAGCTACATTGCTAGTATCTCCTAAGAGGAAAAATGGGGAAGATGAATTCCCAGAATCTTCGCCCAAGAGTCCCTGTGCCTACCCCTTCCATCATCAACCTTCCCTCATTTCCACTCCAACCCCCAAAATTCAGGAATTGCCTTCACAGAGACCTACGAGGTGTGATCAAACAATACAGTGAATGTTCAAATAAAAAAAACATTTATTACAATAAAAAACACATTGCCATTAATCCCCCTCAAAATAATCCCCTTCGCTTCGAACACACTTATCCCATCATTCTTGCCACTTTCTGAAGCAGTTCTGGAAGTCCTCTTTCGTGAGTGTCTTTAGTTGCGCTGTTGTGGCTGTGTCAATGTCCTGAACAGATTCAAAACGTTCACCTTTCATGGTTATTTTGACTTTGGGGAAGAGCCAGAAATTGCACGGTGCCGGATCGGGTAAATAATGTGGATGAGGAAACACCATAATGTTTTTATTTGACAGAAATTGCCTTACCAGAAGCAAAGTGTGACATGGAGCTTTTCTGTTGTGATCAAACAATACGGTGAATGTTGCTGCTGAGTGCCATCCAATGGAAAGGCAGGGGTCTTCAACACAGGAAGCAGTGTGTCAAACCTTAGTAACAGTCTGTGACAAGTTTCAACTTGTTCTGTGCAGTCAGTTGGGTGTGAGCTATGGTTAAGAGAAGGTGTGTCTTAAAGTGTGCTGTAAATCACCCTCCATTATGACAAGTCTCCATGTCACACATTGCTTCTGGTAGATGACAACTTCTGTCAAATAAAAACATCATGATGTGTCCTCATTCACCTTATTCACCAGATCTGGCACCAGGCGACTTCGGGCTCTTCTCCAAATTCAAAATGACCATGAAAAGGTAAACGTTTTGAATCTGTTGAAGACATCCAGGCAGCCACGACAGCGCAACTAAAGACACTCACATAAGGGGACTTCCAAAACTGCTTCAGAAAGTGGCAAGAATGATGGGATAAATGTGTTCAAAATGAGGAGGAGTATTTTGAGGGAGATTAATGTCAATGTGTCTTTTACTGTAATAAATTTTTTTAAAAATTAAACATTCACCATATTGTTTGATCACACCTCGTATAATGAGTCTTTAAACCACTGTCATACACAGCAAGAGTTAAGTGTGTACTGAACAATGATGTTAAATTTAATGAGAAACAAAACAAAATATTAGCTATGTATTACATTTATCATATTCTCTCTTGTTTCTGATGCTTCAGAAGACTCCATACACGCAGGAAAGCAGTATCTAAACAAATTATCAAAACTGAATGGGGGTAAAATCCAGATACTGTTACAAGTGCAGTCGTCACCAAATGTCGAAGGGGCCCCAGAAGATAAGATGAAAGGAAAGCGAGGAGGAAAGAACCTTTGTCTATTCATGCTCCAGCTCTGGAACTTCTTATCCTGTACTTTGTAATGAATCTATCTCCTTTCCATGATCAAAAGCCAAGCCTTTGTCTTGAGCCACAGATGAATCAGCAGTGGCACACGTATGTGTGTGTGCACATCTGGCACCCAGGCGCTGGTCCTTCTGTGTGCCAGAGAGCCTATGGAGATGCTAGAGTTCTTGGCACAGTCCTCCCAGGAGCCCACGGTGTGTCGATCCATTATCATTTGCACCAACTTTCTGTTGTTTCCTCCCTCTCTGCAGTATAAAATGGGCTGGAGGTAGGGTCCCAGATGGACATCCTGCAAAGTAGCTTAGACAGGCTTTGTAGAGATACTTTTCCATCCTGGTTCTCTTGGACCTGCTGAACATCCTTTAGATTCCATAAATTCAAAGCATTCCAACAGAGCGGACGACTGTGGGATTGCAGCTCACTGAAAACCTATCTCTAACCACCAGCTTCTTTGACTCCATTTCTTCCTCTGTATTTTTGTCCCTATACCCACCTCGTTTCCTCCTTCCTCAAAATACTTTTATATTGTTTCTGTCAATCTAATTCCTACAAAGTTACTTTTAAATCTCCATTTTGAATTACAACATTAATATTTGGTTGCAGCGTATTTAAACAATACAGAAGAGTCTGAATTAAAAAGAGAAATTGCCACCCCTGCCCCCTTTCACCCAATCTCACACCAAAAGGTTAATAGTTTACAGTTTGATATGCAGCCCTTCGATTTTTTCCTATGCCTTTATCATTGGGTTGTGTTGTATGTATTGGTGTCTGGGTCTTATTGTCCGGTGTCCGGCTGTACACTTACTGGTGCTGTCCTTCCATATCAGCCCCATCACAACAACCTCCTTCTTTTCAGCAACCAAGCCATGATCCTCCATCATATCTCATAAATTCCAGCTCAACTCCTTTTTCCTCTGTATCTCCCCAGACACCCCGGTCTTCTTTTCCTGCACTTTTCCATGTAGCCGTCTTCTTGTTCGTATATTGTCACAATGTGCAGTTTAAGTTTCATTTCTCCTTCCCATGTCTTTCCTGCCTTATTTCCCCTCTGTGCTTTGCATGTGACCAGTAGTCACAGAAAGTCCTCCCCAGCCTACTCCCTTGAACATAATGCACATTAATATGGTCTGGATGAATAGAAAGTTATGGCTTGACTGGTAAAAATATAGTACGTACAGGATGACACCATTTCTTGGAAATCTAAAAGCATAAATCATCCAATTATTGAGTGGTCATTTCTGGTAGTAGGGGAGATTTTTTTGTCTTATTCTTGTTATGTTTGTGTTTTGTGACTTTCATACAGTGTTGTATTCCATCTGTAATAAGAAAAAAGGCAAATTTTATTTTTAAATATGTCATTTTTATTGGCCCGATTGAGATTACAGTAGAGCATAGACTCTGAGGTTAAACTACCCGGTTTGAATCCCAGCCCTGCTTCGTTCTGCGTTACCATGGATATTTTATTTAAGATTTCGGATCTTTAGTTTGTGAGATGAGGCAATAATACTAAACACCTCAGTTATAACTGTGAGGATTACAGAGTAGTGAGTGGTGAGTATTTAATTCATTGTGTTTGGACTCAATAATATTAATCCTTGTCATCAATGGCAGGGCCAGGGCTGGGTCCAAGGCTTCTATTTCGCAACCCAGTGTCATCTCACCACACTGCATGAATCCTCAGAGGAGAACCCAGAGGCTGATCCTACCCCCTGACTGGAGTGTTGGTTTGCTGATCAGGAGAGAAGAGACTGATGCAGCAGCCAATAATGGAATTGGGACATGCTTGCTGAGAGAAGGGGCCCTGCTGAGTCTGGAGAAGAACGCCTGCAGCTGTGTTGCAGTGGTTCACATCAAGTAACGTGCACCACCTTAATTTTTCCTTTTGAAAGAGTTCACTGCTTATAGATTGAGTCCAGTCTTAGAGCCAGGGCCTCCTCCCCAAGGCTATAACAGGACCAACACTTTGAAATCCCCCAAGTACATTCTCTCATCCCGATTCAGAAGACAACTCACTTTCATTGGAGGGACACTGAGCCCACTAATGTATTTCCTGATCTATACTGGACAAAGGGGTCCTACACTCCCCCTTCTTCATGGGAGGCTATCGGGGCTTCTGGGAGACAGTCTGAACTCTGCTTTCTCCAAGGAGCTCAAGAAGTCACCGCCTCAGCTCCAACTGTATACTCTCTCTCTGCCTCCGATATCTCTCTACCTGTGCCATAGGCCTGGACTAACCTGGGAACATCTGCTCAGACAAGATATGCTTCTCAGGGCAGGATGAACATGACTCACAACTCTAAAAGCCATGAGTTTATGAGCAGTGCAGAATCTTCAGGGAGTCTGCAATCTCATCACCTTTCAGGCAAGTAACCAGAATCAGAGAGATTAATCTCTTATTTAAGGGAAAGCTGATAAATACATTTGCCACATCACTTCAAAGCTAAATGGTTACCTACCTATCTATAGGTGAGATCCATATTGAGCACCTAAGAGAGACCAAAGATCTGTTTGGAGCTGGGGTAAATGGTACTAAAGAAGTGAAATTCAAATTAATTGAACTGTTGACTGAATAATGCTTCCACATTCACACCAAATGTCTGGGGTTTCAGTGGATAGCACAGTCTGCAGTAGATCAAGAAGAGGAAAGACTAATCCAGTGAACCATGAAAGATCATCGTGGGTTTTGCTGTTTCAAAATGTGCTTAGGTCCAGAAGTCCACTAACATAGTCAGCTGCAGTCATGAATACAGTGAGAGGTTTATAGAAAGCCACATGTATCAGTTGTTAATGTACTCATTATTTTAGCCCAGTGCTGATCAGTGATTAGAAGTAGATTTGGGTTGGTTTTCTTTTTTTTTTTTTTTTTTTTGAGACTTTTTAGAACACCGTTTCAACAAATGCCAGGTTTGCTGTTAATATCTTTGTCCTGGATACTTTCCTTTCTTCCTCAACATAGCCAAAAACTATCTCTGAATTCAGGGACCAGGAAGACAATCTAAGAAGATCCAGATGTCTCAGACATTCATGTATATCTGGTTTCTACCTAAATCCTACCTCTACAGGGAGGCTTTCTCTGACAACCCTCATCTCCCTTCTCTCACTAGATTATGTCTTCTCATTATATGTTTTACTACTATACTACTTTCTCTTTTCTATCAAGAATTATATTGCAATTTTTGTGTCATGTCTGTCTCTTTTGTTTATTGTAAATTACGAGAGCAAAAAAAGTGGATTAGCTTTGTTTACCATCATTCCTACAACTTTAATTGTGCCTGGAACCTAAAGTAAAGGCTAAATAAATATCTGACGGATGGTTGAAAAAGTGAATGGATGGATGGATGATGGATGGTTGGATGTGGATGGATGGATGGATGGGTAGATGATGGACAGATAGATAGTTGGATAAATGAAGAGATGAAAAGATGGATATTTAAATGTTGGCTATATACTACTTTACCTGTAATTCCTTAACTTTGGTTCTTTTATCCTTAATCCTTCTCCCATTGATGGTGCTATTGTTAAATATGATACCAAATTCTGGCATCCAATTCTGTCCCTAGAGTACACATCACACAACTGTTTTAGCATGAATTTTTCCCAATTGACACAAAAATAGACCCGTCAAGAGAATAATTTATTTTTTAAATTATTAGCACAGAGTGAAGTGAAGAACTGACAATTAACCAAAAAATTCAGGCAGTATAAACAGACAGAATGAGTCATCACTTCGCACCCGATTTCTTTTTGCCTGTTATCTGGGTAATTCAGTCTACATCTGGGGTGTTTTTCCGTTACCATTTGAGTAGTTGCCTCAATACATCCCTCATCTTATTTTTTCTTAAGGTAAAATAAAAAGTAAAATAGAAGCAATTGACTTGTGATTTCTGGCCTTATACTGGACTTTTGGGTTTTATTTCTCTCCTAGTTTGTTTTCCTGGAGTTTCAGATCTGAAAGACCCCTGAAATATGTCATTCTTTCCTATCAATGCTATTGGCCACAAAAAAAACCCTTCCCAGTGGATAGGTGTGTAGAAATGACATCCCAGTAGTGATTTGGAGTGGGGTGAGCATGGAGTGTGAAAGAAACACTTTGGTTGTGCAATCCAATATCTTAACTCCCTAATAAGCATATAAATCAGTTACTAACAGAACCTTTTTTTTTTTTAGAGCCGGCGAAAGAAATGACATAAGCTTGAACTCAACCTTTGCACCAACCAGACAGCATCTGGAATAACCAAAGATGCTGACCTTGCTCCAAGGGAGAGGCTTGTGACCAAAGAAAACCTGGCTCATTATCTAATGAAATTGAACTCCTAATTAGGGCTGTCTCTTGCAATTTGCATCATAGCTCATCCCTGGCCAAAGCACACATGATACAGTCCAGCACGTTTTATCTTATTTTGGTGGCATTTCAAAAATGAGTTTTTAGAAATTCTGGGTGTTTGGATAATAGATATTTCTAAAGAGGGCCAAAAGAAACAAAAAGAGTAATAGTGAAAACAGCAGCAGTGTTGTTCCTTGCTTGGAGTAGGGCAAAATCTTCTGACGGGTCAGAGGAACAGGAGTGCTGGTACGTGTCCAGATTCTTGAGAAGGTCAGCTCTCAAGGTGGTCAAAATTCAAGGAAGCTTAGAGTGAAAAATTTTTACTGAAATTATGCTCTCCCTATAAAATCACTTTCCGCAATTGCAATTCAAGGATTTTAATCTTGAATCCCAGATTAACTCTGCCATTTATCTCTTTTCCAAATAATCATTACTCTTTGTAATTGAAAAGTAATATATTTATTGTTTAAATTTTGGGAAATATGGAAAGAGTAAAAACAGATTAAATTCATCTATAATCCGCCATCCAGAGACAGCCAGAAATAACATTTCAATGGATAGTTTCTTTCCAGTCTTTTATGTAGATAGGTATTTTTTATTCTATTTAAAATAAAATAGATTATACCACAAATGACATACCTATTTTGTCTTATAAATCTTAGTCTCCTTTTAATCCATTAAATGGTTGCCTTCTACATTATTTTTTAAAGCGATTAGCATAGGACTAAACCTTCCTTTTATGCTGACTTTCCTAGTAATGAAAAGAACTATGAGACCTGGATTCAATTCCTAGTTCTACTTACTAGTTGTATGTTTTGGGGCAAGGTCTCTGGGCATCCGTTTTCTCATCTATGAAGTCAAGATTACATAGTTGATTTCTAGAAAGTCCAAGAGGAAGACTTCTGATACATAAATCATATAATGCACAGTTTCTTCACTGTTCCATTTTGCCTACTATGTATCCTCCATATGAGAGGGATTTCCCCTTTCCCTTCATCTTTTGATTTGTTTTCCTTTTATTTTTCCATTTCCTTTCCCCTGAAACAATGAAATATGATGCCTTTGATCTGCTCATCAGAAGATGGGTGGTTGGCTTCTTCCACGCTTCTGCAAACTCGGCACCACTCTCCTGCTGTGAAGTGCAAGGCCTGTTTTGAGCCCCAAGCACAAGGCAGGTAGTTCTGTGTGTTTTTACCACCAGGTTCATCTGAACTCCATATCCCTGGTGTAGAAAATTGACTCCTGGAGCTTCAAGTAAGTCTCTCCCTTCTTAAAGTCTCCAGCCAGAGAGAGACTATGAGAAAATGTAAAAGGCACATTCATTTTCTTTGGACCAGAAACAGAAACGTTAATCTCTTCCTCTTTTAAAGGGGCCAGTAAGGATTTTGTGTCCCACATCAAAGAGAAGCTAGGAAGAGACAATGTTTTTCCGCTGCAGCCTATGAAAATGAATAAGGGACTCAATTTGCCCATAATTTGGAATCCAAAGGGATTCTTGAGGTCTGATACAGTAGTTCATAGAAAGATTTGCCAGGTCTCCTGAAACTTCCACATGCAATCCTGCACAACTAAGTTCTAAAGGTATTTTTCATGTCCATTTGCCTGAAAGAAAGGGTGTCCTCCTCTTTTGTGCCCCTTCAGGTCTGATCAAGCTACTCATGTAACTGGCCCAAGACTAACAAAAACCAAAAGACTAAATACAGAGTTGAATTTTATCTCTGCATATTTCTGGAGTCTATCAATTTGGGTATCTCAAGAAGAGCCAACATCTCACCGGTCTGATGTAGCAAAGCCACGGAGAAGATAGGTAGAAGCTTCTGATGTTTGGTTTTTATCATGAATCCCACTGACCCCAGAAACTTGTAACTCTGGTGTGAAATGGGAGGAGAGTGAGGAATAGCCCTGGCACATTTCATTAGCTCAGGAGGTGCTGATATTCCCACATGATCAGCAAGCAGGATTCCAAAGAACGATGGCACCAGACCACTGAGCATCTTCTGAGACATTTCCTTCTTGATTATTTTCGCCCATCCATGTCAGTATTACTGAACACAGAAATAATATTCGTTGAACTAGGCAGCATTCCCTACTGTTGCCTGTGCTCCTAACAGGTCTTTTCTCATGGCGATGTTAAAAAATAAAATGAGATAATAGAGAAAATGCTTTGAAAGTAAAATGCTTTGCACATGAAAGAGATTGGAGATGTTGTTTATGATAGCTCACATGGATCCCACGTTGTCTCATTACAGCAGTCTGTTATAGTCTTTCATTGTTAAAACCGAATTTGCCTCATACTCGACGAGTGTCACAGAACTTGGCTCAGGAGATAAACATTACAGGGAAGCATCCTTCAGATCAAAATGATGAAGTGCTTTTGAACATTTAGAGCCATTCAAAAACAAAAATGAGTTTGGGGGGTGGAAGGGGGTCAGACTTGATAGGCTGCAATAGAGCTGCAGGCCCAAGCAGCAGGGATGCTGTCTATAAGTTTCTTGCATTGGACCCGATGACAGCTAAGGTTCAGCCAGCTCCAAGAACCGATGAATCCACTATAAAGTTTTCTACTGCTATTTTTAAATATGTAAAGGGCTGTAATGTAGAAGAGGAGGTGTTTTGTTTCAAAAGCATCAAACTAGACCTGGTTGATAGATGTTACAGGAAGGTAGGCTTTGGCACAACACAGGGACAGTATGCAAACATTTAGAAACGTTTTATAATTAATTGTTTCAAACTTGAGCAGACATGACTATGGAAGAATAATTTGTCCAAAGCTAATTTGCTGTTCTTAGATTCTTAATTCGGCTCTGGGTTCCCTGTCTCATGTGCCTCCCCCAATCCAAGGCTGCACATACTTGGTAAATCCGTATTTTAAAAGTGAAATGGAAGCCACGTGTTAGTGCTACCATTTGCTGAGAGCCCTCTTCTAGTCCTGCTGCCTTATAACTCCTTCCTTTATTAGACTCTCTCTCTGGGGGGAAAATTAAGTTAATATGCTTGGGCTACTCTCGGACCTGTAAAAACTAGATTGAATTGAATGAAAACTCTTGACAGGGATTTTCTATTTGTTGTCGAGTGCTGCATGTGGCTAATACCAGCTGGATGCCCTCCTCCATCTTCCTCCTGTAGCAAAATCTTGTTCAATCTTTATCTCCTCTCCTCTCTGAATCTTCCCTTCCTGACTTCACCCTCTTCTGGAACCACCAGCAGCATCTCTGTGGGATCAGGTATTCCTATTACCCATTCATATTCCCAACTACCTTGTACATAAAGCCAATAAGTATTTACTGCCTTATACATCAGTTATTTGCTTACCTTCAAGGTAAAGACTATGACTCATTCATCTTTGTATCTCCAGCATTTCACTTGGTGCCTGGCTGGCCCTTAGGGGCTTCTCAGTATAGGTTAATTTAATTGAAAATATGCATAAGTTTTCATGTTTTTTAGAACCTAGAAGGTTACCTGTAAATGGATCCTGTGGCAGCCTCCCATGCAACAAAACGTGAGTATCTTAAAATTTAGATATAGGTAAGAATCTCCCCAAAAGCTTTTTTGAGTTGCTATGGAAAATGATCAGAGAGCAAGGAAGCTTCTACCTCAGGGCCTTTGCACTTCCTTCCTGATACGGCTCTACATAGTTCCCTCCCTCACTTCATACATGTCACATGAAGATGTTCGCTTATCAGGATGGTCTTGCCTGACTATTCTATATAAAATAAAAGCATCCATCCCCACCCTCACTGCTTCCTATCCACCTTCCTCTGCTTTATTTTTCTCCATAACACTTATCATCATCCGACACACTATGTGTCTATTTGTTCATTGTTTTCTTTGCCTCCTCTCTCATCAAGAGGAAAGATACTTTGTAGGTTTTGTTCATTGCTATATCCCCTAGTAGAGTGCCTGGCATATTAAAGAGCTCAATAATCGTTATACTAACCAAGTGAATGACGAATGAGTTAATGAATTACTGGAAATTTAAAAAAATACGATTGCCCAATAAAAATTCAATAACATGCCTGAAAAAAAGTCAAAGAAGTCTTTTGAAACAAAGAACAAAATTGTAAAGAGATTTTTTTTTTTAAGTAAGTTAAGAGACATAGAAGAATGTCCAACATTCACCTCATGAGGTTTCCCAAAAGAGAAGAGAGAAAATACAGGGAAGAAAATATTAGAAGAAAATTTATGAGAGCTGAAGTAAGTCACCAATCTTTTTTCTTTTTCTTTTTTAGAAAGTCACCAATCTTAAAATTAAAGTTTCACTGAAAGATAAAAGAAGATACAAAAATCTGAAACAATCACTGAAAAATCTGAACAATCACTGAAAGATAAAAGAAGATAATAGAAGATACAAAAGAAAGAAGGTGGGTACAGGGGATCAAATATATGGTGATGGAAGGAGAACTGACTCTGGGTGGCGAACACACAATGGGATTTATAGATGATATAATACAGAATTGTGCACCTGAAATCTATGTAACTTTACTAACAATTCTGACCCCAATAAATTTTAATTAAAAAAAAAAAGAAGGTGGAAAGTTATCCACAAAAGAATGACACTAAGATTAGCATCAGGCTTCAAATTAGCAGCACTGGATGCTGAAAGATAAAGTCTTAAAATTTTTGAGGAAAACTTATTCTGAATCTAAAATTCATACTTAAGCTATCAATCAAGTATAATAACAAAATAAAAACAGTTTCATTCATACAAAGAATGCAAAAGTTTTCCTCTCATGAAGGCTTTCTGGAAAAATAAGATGTACATTTTAGCTAAACGAAAATAGAAACAAAGGAAGAAAAGAAAATAAAATCCAAGAAAAAGTGGACCTTATCCAAGAAATATGTATACAGTAGGTATAAAAAGCCACCACAGAACAGGAGAATACCTTTAAAAGAAAGTAGACTTACTTATAACACAAAATTATTAAAAAGTTGGATAATAGGTGAAAGCATAAACTGCTTTAATTAATAAGAAAATAAGTAATCAGAAACACCAGGAAAATAAAACTATATAAGAAAGCCATATAATGAAAAATAGAATGTGATCTGATTTTAATCAATTCATGGAGTAGAAGGACAATTCATTTAATCTTAAAACTTGGAATATTTTTCATTGGCACACAGGTTTAGTGACATAGAATTATATCTCAGTCTATAAAGTCTAATTACACAGTTTGGTTCTGTGGCAAGCCATCTTAATATAAATACGTGATTGTCTTAATACAAATGGGATTTCAATTTTTAGAATCAATCTATAGACAAAGCATGAATGATTTAATTGTAGCTACAAAATTAAATGCAAATATTATAACTTTGATGATATTAGGAGGTGAAGGGTATGTAAAAAGGTGGAAAGAAACATGGGAGTGCTAATTTCTCATTTCACGTGGCATGAGAGGAGAGACATCTAATGATGATGAATCAAAAAATTAAAATTTGAAGTGTATGTTCAAAGTTGTAAAGACAACTAAAACAAAAATCTTTTAAATCACTTAAAAATTGGAAAACTGATAGGGTTGGGTGTAGTGTAAGTGAGCTACATATTTTATGCTTTGTATTCGGTCAATTGATATGATTTAAGTGATTAACTAGTACGAAGTAACAGTAGAATCGTATTATACATAATATGAAATTAACTACCCAAAAACTGAAAATGGAAATAGTTTAAATTGTTGCCTCTTGGGAGTGGGACTGGCTCTGAGATAGGACTGTCGACTTTCACATTTCATTTCATAATACTCTCTTCTGTTTGACTTTTCATTACCATACAAATACATTATTTTTATACTTTTAAAACATCTATGTTTTTAAAAGAAGAGACTGTTTGTATTGGAAGGTGCTGGCTTATGTCATTTCCCCTATGACAGTTGGTATGTCAGGATAGATAAAACTGACCCCCAAAAAATGTAAAAATGAAAATTTGGCTTTAGTTTTCTGATATAGGTTACAAGGAAGCTGTGAAGACCTTTTGATTCCTAGAACTTGGAATCAAAAGAAACAGTAATCTTAGACAAATCTTTTAATAAATTTCTTTTAATAACCTTTCTACCCTTCAATAGGGTCCTTGCCCATGGTGTTTTATTCCTTTATTCAGATTCCCAAGGAAATGAGAAGTTCAAGTTATAGAAAAGCTATAGAAAATTGTGCCAGTGGGTTGTTCTCCGTCTGTATGAACCAGGACTAGTGGAGAAGAGCAGGGCAGTTTTTATAAATTTTTGGCATGCAAATAAATATGCCAAATGAATTCCTCAGTATGATTTCTGAGTCAACAGTTCCAGTGCTCCCTGTGGCAGAATCAAATTTCTGCAAGAAGATCTTCTAAGGCAGCTACCAACTTACTGAACATTCTGCAGCCAGCCACCCACGCAGCTCACAGCACACCTCAAAAACACTCAGGTGGGGCAGGATGGTGGAGGGGAAACTATCTTCACAGAGACCTGCAGCCAGCCTCCTCCATCTCAAAGAACTAGATTTAAGGCATTTGTCAACAGACTCAGGGTAACCACCCACTCTTAATTGCATCGGGCTCAGAGAGGACAGTGGAAGGTGCCATGCAAAATTTCTGTCTCCCCCTCACATGCATGACTCTCCTCTCTTCTAAACAAAGGACTCTCCAGTTCCTCTCCCCAGAATGATGGTGTTTCTACGGGTGCCCTGAGTTGGGGGTGGGGGTGGGCAGGAAATATACAGAAAATAGAAAACAAAAATGATTTGTGCAAATCCTCATCTGGGAAGCCTGCATTCCTGGTTGCCTGCATTTATAATATTAAGGGGGGAAATTACAAATAAGGCAGTCAATGAGTTAGCATGAATCAGATCTTTGTTCTTTGGCAAACCCTGCCTGGAAAGCTGAGTTCAGGCTTCTCATTGACTTGCAGCATCGATTTTATAGAAATGGCTTTAAAATGTGCCCAATGCCCATTCTCCTCCCTCTAGGGCAGAAAGAGTAAGAAAGGGTGACCACACAGCTGTATCCCCTGTGGTCAGGCTTATGAAAGGGGCAAAGTCTATGCAAGGACGTGCACTCCCAAAAAACTGGAAAATAGGTGAGAAAATGGTCCCTCCATGGGAAAAGAGAGCCAGCAAGAGTAATAATTCTCTTGGCTCTGTTATATGCCACCCACATCCACGGGCTAGATACTTTCTCTGAATGCCAACCTGCCCTTCACAGTCACCCTGCGGCCAACATGTAGCTTGAGAAGGCAGCCAGAAAATTCGACAGTGCAGGCAAGCAAAAGAGTTTGATTGGCGACAAGATCGTGGGGTCGGAAGAGAGGGAAGTGAATCATTTTATCCATGTGTAGATTCCTTTCTAAGGTTAAATCGCTTGTACTTTTAACTCATTTGTCTTTCAGGTAAATCTGTGGGGCAAATTGTATTTTCTCCATTTAATAAATAATGAAATCAGAGCTCAGACTTGATTTGGATCATGGTCGACTTGCTATGGGACAGATGCAATAGGAACAATATGCAATAGGACTACATTCTATTCCTTGGCCTTCTTGTTTTATGGTCCTTCCTAGACCACATTACCAGTAGTTGTCATTATCTGACCAGCAGACAAATGCTACACAATAGAAATACTAGCCACTTGGCTGAGAAGTAAGGTTCAGGGGGAACTTTGCTAGAGTGGGTGAAACTTGAGGCCTGTCTTCCCTACACAGAGCTGGAAGACTAAATCTCACATTAACTCCAGATACTAAGATTACTTCTTTTTTTACCGACACTCAGTGACAATCAGATTTTCTATCTTTTTGAAGCCCTGCCACCAAAAAAGAAAAAGAAAAAAAAATGGAGGTATTGGACTACAGGTTTTCCCTCCAAATCTAAAACGTAATTCCAAAAATAAAATAAAATAAATAAAAAAAATAAAAAATAAATAAAATGTAATTCCAAAGGGTTTATTTTTATATTATTATGATTATATGTTTTATTTTAGTTTTTTCAGTTTTTTTTGTTTTTTGTTTTTTGGGTTTTTTACTTATCCCCTCTGAGCATGATGAGTCTGCTACACATCCTAGAACAAATGGCTTCAAATATCTCTCATTCTAACTTTAATTCCTACATGAACAGAATAAACATGGCTGTCTTGAGATGTCATTTTCCTGTGGTGATGGAAATTAAAATTCAACATTTTTCTCACTGGGCAGCTTGCTGTTTTGATGCTCCTGCCATTATTAACATGGCAGCTGTCATAGCAGTTAGCCATGGAAAGACCCATTATCTCATCTGATCCTGTCTCTCTGCCAGGTCAGGATATGGGCCCTAAAAAATGCTTCCTGGTCTAACAACCATTTCAGGGTTTATTTATCCTAGGTTACAGCAAACATGGCTTTAAAAAACAGGAAATAGAGTCTCATCTTAGTTAATTATGATACCAGTTATAACAATGTAGTAGAGGCTTTCTGGCAGCAAAGTTTACACTTCCATACAAGGCTGTGACGGAACTTCATCTACTATCAGTGGGCTGAAGTGTGAAGCTATGACAACCCTAATAGGACCTTGGAGGTATTGTATATTTCTACATGTACATTCTATTGGGCCATCAGAAAGAGAAAATTCTATCAGCTTCTGAAGGTCCTAAATTGGTCCTAATTCACTGAGGTAATCCACTGAAGTAATTCTTATAGGTAAATGAAATGAATTGTCTCATTTGCCTTCAATTGTGGCCGACGCTCAAGAAAATTTTAATTAAACTGCTTGAAAATGAGTCCAAGTTTATCAGGGAGGAGGGAAAAGAGAAAGTACGCAAGGATTCTGGGTTCATTTTTATGGGGGGAGCCTAGGTGATAATGTCTCAGCTCAAGTTCAAGAAGCAATCCCCCTACAAATAGCTACATTGTTAGTAATAATAAGAGGTAACACTAACTGCATACTTACTACTTGTCCAGTTGACATACGAGGTTGGACAATTAAGTTCGTGAATTCATCCTAGAGAAAGTGCTACATACCTCATTGCTGAATATCACTATGTTCACCTTCGAAGTACTCCCCTTGGGAAGCTATGCACTGACGCCAGAGCCTAGTCCACCGTTCAGAGCAATTTTGGAACTCTTTTTCTGGAATGGCCATCAGAGCTGTCATCATATTACACTTGATGTACTGAATGTCATCAAAATGCCTTCCTTTCAATATTTCCTTTTTCTTCGAGTAAAGAAAGAAGTCACTGGGGGACAGATCAGATGAGTAGGGAGGGTGTTCCAATACAGTTATTTGTTTACTGGCTAAAAACTCCCTCAAAGACAGTGCCGTGTGAGCTGGTGTATTGTCGTGATGCAAGAGCCACGAGTTGTTGGTGAAAAGTTCAGGTCGTCTAACTTTTTGATGCAGGCTTTTCAGCACTTCCAAATAGTCAACTTGGTTAACTGTTTGTCCAGTTGGTACCAAATCACAACGAATAATCCTTCTGATATCAACATTGTTACAGCAAGTTTACGAACTTAGTTGTCCAACCTGATACATTATCTTATTTAACAACACACGTAAGAAAGTTAGTATTATTCCCATTTTGCTGAAAGAAAATAATGAGGCTACAGGAGATTAAATAATTTGTCTAGGGTAATATATAAGTACGTATGAATTCAGATCCAAGCTAATCTGACTTTTAAGCCCATATATTGACCACAATGCAACTGCCTTTCTGCTCTTGGTTTATTTTTGGAGAACAAGTGCTTTTAGAGAAGAGATGTGAGAGGCAATATCATTGCTGTTATTTGTCAGATAATTTTAACTCTACCCCCATGTCTGAGACGTAGTTGTCTTCTTTCCCACCCACCTTGGTCCTCAACTTACCCTCGTCATATCTTCCATTGCTCTATCCTCCCATTTTCTCTTTTCAGCCTCTTCCCTATAACACCCTCAATTATGGGCGAACTAGGAAGTGCGATCATGGTCAGTGATCTTGGATAACTCCACTTTCTTTCCTTCCCTGCCTCCAGCTCAAGAGAAGAAATGATCTCATGTGTGCTAATTTCCATGAATCAGGGTCTAGCAACAACTAATGTTTGCGTACAGTTCATTTAGCGCCTTCACTCTCATTGTCTTATTTGATGTGCGGGCAACTGTATAAATTAGGCCAGGCAGGATTATTAACCTGTTTTACAGACCACAAAACTGAAGCTCAGAAATCAGAGACAGGTGGGATTTGAGTCAAACCTGGTTTCAAATCTCATCTGTTTTCCACAAACCTACAACAACCTCTAATAAGAATCAGAGCCTGCCCATTCGTGCCATCAAAGAGATGGTCGGCTTCATCAAAAATGTCCAGGACACTCAGCAGCGCTGATGTCACTCATGTGGGTGAAGTTTGCTTGGTGAGCAGAGGTGTTCTATGACATCTCATGTTTACGTTGGGTGTAGAATTTTTCTTCTTCTTGCATGTAAACCACATTATGTTTACTTTTTTCTTTTTTTTTTTAGTCATTTCTGCATTGCTTTAAACACTGTCTTGATAGAAAGGAGAAAATATAAGGTCTTGGGTATCAATGTAAAGTTTATCAACAAGTCTAAACAGAAATATGCATCTATAAATACAGAGTATAAAAAGCCGTGAAATATGAGTCAAAAGACCTGGAGTCTAGCCCAGACCTCCCACTGAATTCTAGGAAGCCTTGGGAGGGTCTCCTAAGCACCCCGAGCCTCAGTTTCTGCAAAGTAACAACCACATGGACTAGAGGATCCCTATGGAGCTCAACATTTTAAAGAACTCAGTGTTTTTAGGATTCGTGGCTATGCTGACCCCAATCGGAGAAGGGGAAGTATATTTTGTTCTAAATAATTACTCTGTGGTAAACTGTGGTATTTTCTTCCCAGGGTGGCCAGGCAAAAGGTTCAGGTAAGATGTCCAACTAACAGAAGGTGTGTGGTAGGACTGAGAAAGAGCAAGCTGGTCTGCTGGGGGAAAAACAGCGGTGCTGAGAATGTCACTGTCACTGAGGAAAGAGTCCTTTGAGCACAGTTGCTGTTGCTGGTGGCTCTTCATGGGTGGCCTTCAAGCTCCTTTTCTTCTAAGAAACCTGATACAAAATGGGCTCTGCAGGATTAGTTCATCCAGACAACATGTAATAAGCCTTTCTGTGTTCCAGATATTTGATAAGAACTGAAAATAAAAGGTAAAGTAAAATCTGTTTGTACATCTTGTAGTTTATCAGGGGAACAAGTAACAAGGTGATTTAAATTTTTTAGTGGAGGCTCTATTAGTCAAGAGTTAGATGAGAGAAGAGTTAGGGAAACTAAATCTGATTATCTCTGAAGGTCCTTTCATCTCCAAAATTCGTATGATTGCTCTTTCTGTTTGAACATCACACTATCTAGGGCATTTATTTTGCAGATCAGATTCTCCTCATTTGCTGCCTCAAGGCCTGAAACACTGTATGTGAAACCTTACCACTCCCTCCTTTATGGTTTAGCAGGATACATTATTTTCTATCAACTCACAGTGTTCTTCAAGCATTTGACGTGTAGTGAGTCCTACTTGCCCAGCCACATAAAAAGCTCCTTGGGGGCAGGATCAGGACTCTTGTTTATTTTGTTTTTTAACAGTGCCTAATCTAATATTAAGCATATGAGATTTGTTCACCAAAATTGCAGTTTTTCCCCAATCGGCACGTAGTAGAACCTCACTTCCCTGCATCTGTGAAATTAGGAGTGGCCTCAAGACTTTCTTTCACTGATGAAATTAGAGCACTTCTGGCAGAAGCTTGAAGAACCAGTGACTAGTTTCAACCATTCTGTTTTTCTCTCTGGCACGTGTCAGGTGACAGCTGCTTATCAGCTGGGGCCCTGAGTGGCTTAGATACCATGGAACAAAAGCCCCCTGCTAACCTGTGATGTTCTTGAGTAAGAAGTATTGCTTCAAGCCACTAAGGTTTGGCCCTTGTCACCACAGCATGACCTAGCCTGACTCGTACAGAAGCGCTCAACGAATATTTGCTGAGCTCTGTCCCAATAGCTCGATCGTAGCAGATAAGTAAGAGGTAAATAAATTAGGTTGGCAATGGCCTGGGTGAAGGCTTCCTCCACTGGAAAATACTAGCGCTCTCTAATATGCTCTTATTTCTGTTTCTAAAAAGGCACCATGCAAAGTCATTAACATTCCGTATCTGTCAGCGTTTCTTTCTCTTTGAAGCCATTTTACTTTGGTAGGGAATGTCTCTCTATCTTTGCCTACAAATTTTAGCTGTCAGAATAGAAATGCCATGAAAGTGTCCTAGAAAGGGGCAGAGAACTTTGGGGGAAGTTAAAAATAGAGATTGTCTGAATGAATGTGCAAAGATCGGAAAGGAAAGTTTCCACTGAGAGAAAGCTTTGTGGGGACCTCAGTCAAAAACCACTGGGAAATTGATGTCAATGGTGAAGTCTTTGGGAGCTCAGCTTGTGGTATCAAGAAGTCCTGACCTTGAATTCCAGCATTTCTTTCACCCACTGGGTGACTCTGAGCGAGTTTACTTAACCACTCTAACCAACCTGGTTTCTTCACCTGGAAAAAGAAGGTAAGAATAAAACTCAGTTCTTAGAGTGATTGAGGACGTCAGAAATTAACATTCCTTACTAATAAGGAAGCATTTTTATATTACGTGCGTAAAAAAAACTCTTAAAGATAACTGAGGTCATTTTCTAGTGCACTGAGCACAGTAACTACAACATAGTCAGCCTTTAAAAAAAAAAGATAGCTCTAAAAAAAATAAAAGGGTATGGAAACTTCACAAAAGGGCCATGGAACATAAAAGGGAGTTCTGCCCGGGTTCAGCTTCCAGGAAACGTTAAAACTCTTGCCCAGAGAACAGTGATGTGATCATTGGCCCTCACACAAGCAACGAAGATCCTTTTCCCAGATATCAGAACTTACCTAAACCTCAGCCAGTTAAAAGGGCTCTCTGGAAAGTGCCCGATAAGGGCTCAAGAAACCAGGGAGACCGTGATAAGTGAGGGTCAAATAAAGTGAGAACCTCATTTTTCCTGGGCTGAATTCCCGGACTTTCCAGACAGTGGGAGGTGATTGGCCTTTGTTCTGTTCACCTGACTTTGAGAGTTTGGCCAGAAATCTTAGGGCAAGTGAGAACATGGAAGTTCATTTGTCTGTCTTGATCTGGGGCAGCCACTCTTGTCTTCTTGTTCCAGCTGACGGCAGCTCCAGAGAAAGAAATAAAGGAAGAAAAGTTTGCTTTGAGTTCCCCACCTCCCTTTTCCATACCTTCTCCCTTTCAGGGTATCTTACATGAGTACCCCGTGCTTTCTTAAAGCTCTGCCTCCTTGCACATTGTTCTCCCTGGAAGAGTGGGGAAGATAAAAGATTTGGAATTGCACACCTGATTCTGAATGCTGTCACATCAGCTCTTTAACTTATTGTCCCAAAGCCTCAGTTTCCTAAAAATAATAATAACCACCTCAAAGTACAGTAATTATTTTATTATAATAGTATCAGATTTTGGGTTGATTTGAACAGCAGAGACAAAAAAACAAAAAGATTAATTTCTCTCCTATAGATGAAGTAAAACTTTTTCAACTAGATAAAATTCCTTAACCTGCTCTTTCCATTTATTCTTTCTTCAATCCCTTTATTCAATAAACCATTTGTTCTGTGCCTATTATTACACTAAACAGTCTAGATGATGAACACGAAAAGATAATTAAGACAAGGTCTCCAACCTCATCGAGCTTACAGCCTAAGAAAAGAGCCAGATACACAAATAGATTGTGAAGCCAGCCAGTAAAAGCAGTGCTTAAAATATGGCCAGCGTATCACAAAGGAGTAACACTAGTTCATCCTAGAGAGCTCAGGGAAGTTTCCCTGAGGGAGGGAGGGCCTGACCTGAGTGTGAATGATGATGGCTCAGAGTGAAAAAGGTAAAAGAAGCAGAAGGGATAGGAACAGAGAAAGAAAGGTTAATTCAGGCAAAGGGAGGTAAGAAAGGAAAGTGTGAAAGAGAAAAAATTGTATTCCTGCAACATTATTGGGACGTGGAGAATAATAAAAAATATAGATTTTCCTTGTACCTAGTAAACCTTTATTTTAGAAAGGAAACTCTGGAGTGATCCCCTCCTCCCTGGAACCACCTCTATATCCATCCACCATGGCTTCCCAGGTACATTTTAATTCATGCCGAAAATGGGAAAAAATAAAAACCTAAACTTGATCACCAAAATGTTCAAAGCTCCCTCCAAGTCTCTCTCTCTCTCCTTCTCACCCGTTTTCTGTCCCTTTTGTGATCATTAAACCCCCAATGGTAGGAAGCATTTGTCTAAAAATAGCTCTTCTAAAAGACCCAATCTTTTCTGAGTTTCATAAAACATCTGCTGAACAGTTTCCTATAACTGTTTTTGGCCATTAAATCAAAGCCTGGAGAAACAATGTTCTGTTTCTGCCTTTAAAAGCAAAGAACAGCCATCAGGCCTTCCTCTCAGACTCCGACGACAATGGGGCCAGAAATAGCCATGGGAGGCTTTGAAACACCTTAAGGCTCAAGTCCCAGCAGAAAGTGACCAGTGTCTTGTTTTTCTTTTCTAACTTTTTTTTTTTTTTTTTTTTTTTTTTTTTTAAGAGGCAGTTCATCTCCCCACAGCAGAAAAGAAACTTAGATAGGCAAAACCTCAGAGGGGAGGTTATGCTGCCCCATGCAAATCACCACCTGCAGGGCAGGCCTCCTTGGTGTGTGCACAGACCCATAGATGGGTGAATTTCTCTCTACTGGTTTGGCAGGGACAGCTGCCTGCAGTGGCATGTGGGGCAGCTGGTATCTGGTAGTGCTTTGTTCTGTGTTATGTCTGAGTATTCATAAGGTTCCCATTTGTTTATGTGGCAAAAACGTGGGAGTTTGCTGGTCTAGGGGAAAAATCACAGACACAAGGTCGAAAGACCCAGTAGGTACTACGCAGAGTATGCCTCCAACTAGCCAAGGGTTCTTGACAAGACATTTTACTTCTCTGACCCTGTCTTCTCACTTCTGAGTTGCAGGCTGCCTTAATGTGAATAAGCATTGGTGCAAAAACTGTTGGGCCTTGCAACCAAGGCAGACGGCAGGAGGAGGAGGAGGAAGCCATGGACTGGTGTGATGTAGTTTGGGAAACTGCCCAGGGCAGTCAGGCACCCAGGGCAGTTCAGTGCCGGAGTTAGGCTGAGGGGCCAATCTGGGCAGAGCCAGCATGGCCAGCAGTGCAGGAGCTGACATCTAATCATGAGTACAAGCCCCAGTCAACGGCTAGGGGCACAGAAAGCTGGATCCAGTCCCCCAGGGGAAGAAAAGGCCTGGGACACCTCTCTCTAGGACAGGTCTCCAGTGCCAAGGAGCAGTTAGCACAACAGGTAAGGGGACATGGGACACTGATATTACAGAGCACAAAGGGTTCATTCTTCAGTGGCCTGTGCCTACTGGCCTCACGTGGCACATACTTTTGGCCTCAAGATTTGATACTGTCTGAAAATGAGTGATGAAACCAAATTCATGGCCTTCTAAGCGCCATTGTCAGGATCAGCTCAGAACAGAGATGGAACCTGGGACCCACCTGTAAGCATAGGCGTGGACAGGTGGTGAAGAGAGGAGCCAATAAGGCGCAGCTGACAGAGGATGAGTTGTGACCCTTCTCCCAAGTTTAGGTCTCGATGTCCTACGTGCCATCTCTCAGTTGGTATAGAATGGACTTAGCCGGTTTGGGTAGAAACTGGTTTCCATGTGTCATGTCCGTTGTAATTTGTGATTGGATGGAAAGTAATGGTGCCTAGTGCGTCTGATCTGCAGGCAGTTAGATGGATACTGTGTTTCCCTGAAAATAAGACTGGCTCTTATATTAATTTTTGCTCCAAAAGATGCATTAGGGCATATTTTCAGGGGATGCCATATTTTTTCACATACAACAATTTACATTTATTCAAATACAGTCATGTCATCCTCTTCTGGAACATCGTCGCAACGTACTACATGCGTCCGTCTGGCTGACGATCTTAACTGGGGCTTATTTTCGGGGTAGGTCTTATTTTCTGGGAAACACGGTATCATGACTGATTGTAAGAGCAGAACCAGGAGCTGGTGTGTCCTCATCATTGTTTGTGGTCTTTCCCCGAACATAGCCAAGCAGTGGTCCTGCAGGAGAGAAGTAAGGCTCACCTTTCCTTCTTTGTTTCTTCCTTCCTCTCTCTCTTCCTTCCTTCTTGCTTTCCTTCTTTCCTTTCTTCTTTCCTTTCTTCCGTCCTTCCCTTCTCTCTCTCTCCCTTCCTCCGTCTTTCTCTCTCTCAAAGCTAGTTAGTATTAAGTTGGTATTGGTAACACACTGAGAAGAGTTTAATAAAAAAGATAGTAATATTTTATACAACACAATAAAGCCAAATGCCAGTTACAGTGAAGAAACAATCCCAAGAAAGCTGGGAACCCTCACATAACCTGCCTGAACACCCACAATTCAGGAGATGCCTGCTACATCAGAGCAAACGAAGCTAAGCCAGCCAACATTTTAGCTTGTTTGTGAAATCGTTTCTGCACGCTTGTCAGTTTTTGAAGCAAAATGTGAGGTCTATTTATAAATCTACATTTATTTTATAGAATAGCAACAGCATTGAATGAGCTGCTTTAAGGATTGCCTGTTGCAAATCAAGTGTGTGTGTGTGTGTGTGTGTGTGCGTGTACATGTGTGTGTGCATTTCTATGTCTGTCGCGTTTGCAAACCATAATGCATAACTTGGGCTGTGCTCACAGCTCCTGAGTCCCCACCCCACTCAAAGGCTTGTCCCTCCCTCTGTCCCAGCCACTGTGCACAGAAGCCCAGACCCAGACTTGGCCCTCTGTAGTATAGCTGACAAGCAAAGCACATCTACTTCTGATGAAGCAAAAGCACACTTAACTAAGAAAAGACAGTGACTTAATGTCAAGTGGGTCCTATGGTTGTGTCCAAAATTGTATAATAACTGGAGAACAAAGCTTCATAGATAATATTTTTTAAATGATTCCATTTCATTTGCCATTTGACTCTTACCCTGCCTGCCCAGGTTGACAAAAGATAAGCCCTCAGCTTCCGTATATCAGGCCACGCGTCACCAATAAGCTTGGGCAACGACTAACAGATTTCTGACTGGGTGCCTGTCACTGTCCCAGCCCCACTCCCCAGCCCCTGGAAGGCCCGTCCTGCAGCAAGCATCTCGGTGACTGCTATTCACGTGAGGCACACATGGAGCCATCACTGGACTCCCAGCAGGCAGGCCTGGGCCTATCTGGAAAAGTGTCTGCTGCTGCTCTGGGGCGGGCTGTCTGCTAAGCAGCTGGAACAGCCAGCACTTCTGGGTCTGGCTGCAGGCACTGGGCGAGGTGATCCTCTTCCCCTCTCTTTCCTTGTCGGCACGTTCAGGGCACTTTCCATTTGGCTTGGGAGTGCAGCCCCATGTGCTTTTTAAAGAGCCCCGTTTTGCTTCCGCCTCACCCTTTGCCTTCCTGTAGAAAAGACCAGTGTATTCCTAGTGGGATGCAGATGTGAGCTTGACACCTGCTGTGGGTGGGAAGGAAGGGGAGGACCGTTGGGCCGTCTCAGCTGTGCCCACAGTGGCCTCAGATTACTGAGCGAGGCCAGGGCAGCTGGCTCCTGCTCGGTGGTGGGATCTGGACAGAGCTGATCATACAGTTGGAGGTAACTCAAGTGGCTACGTCTGCCATGCAATATTCAAAATCTCCCAAGGATGTGTGTGCTCTGTGTACAAACAGACGGGACTTTGGGCCCTTAGTTCCCTGAGAAGCCATGGATTTGGTAGGGCTGAGGGGGCAGCAGGCAGTCACCGGACCTCACAGTGTTGGACAATTGAGCCTCCAGAGTAGGCTTCTTGAGAATAAAGGACCCTGAAGGGTAGAGAAGAAGTCTCTTAGTGGCATTGGGTAAACCAGAAAAGGCAGCCATGGACAGCCCTCCATACACAAAAGGCAGTTGCCTGCAAGTGCAATACTGGAGAAAGTAAACAGATCCTCACACATGTGCACACACACAGTCTGAGAGACCTAGGTTCAAGGTTGGCTCCCTCACCTGGCTCTGTGTGTATGGGCCAATTACTCAACCTCTCTGTGCCTCCAATTCCTTTGTCCCTGCCCTAAAACAAGAAAGTTATTATAATAATATTTCACAAGATTGCTATAAGCTTCAGAGATAACATTTGAGGTCTGACAAGTTCCCAAACTTGTTGCAATGATGTTGCTAACCTTTTTTGATATCAGAGGGATTACATTATTAATTTGTACCAACTGGACAAACAGTTAATCAAATTTACTATTTGGAAGTGCTGAAAAGCCTGCGTGAAAAAGTTAGACGACCTGAACTTTTCGCCAACAATTAATTCATGGCTCTTGTGTCACGACAATGCACCAGCTCACACAGCACTGTCTGTGAGGGAGTTTTTAGCCAGTAAACAAATAACTGTATTGGAACACTCTCCTTACTCACCTGATCTGGCACCCAATGACTTCTTTCTTTACCTGAAGATAAACGAAATATTGAAAGGAAGACATTTTGATGACATTCAGGACATCAAGGGTAATATGACGCCAGCTCTGATGGCCATTCCAGAAAAAGAGTTCCAAAATTGCTTTAAAGGGTGGACTAGACTCTGGCTGGCATCGGTGCATAGCTTCCCAAGGGGAGGACTTCGAAGGTGACCATAGTAATATTCAACAATGAGGTATGTAGCACTTTTTCTAGGATGAGTTCGCAAACTTAATTGTTCAACCTCATATAAAAAGTGTTTCATGTGTAGTCAACCAGTATTAAGCACACACTCTCTATAGGCCTACACCAGGTGCTAGGAACACCACAGGGAAGGAAACAAACACACTGTGATGAGGTTACACAGTTGGGGGTACCCAGACAACAAACAAGTGATTACACAGTAAATATGTATTTACAGCTTGTGACAATAAGCTCTGAAGGAAGGTCCCAACGGAGAACAATTGAGAGGAGGTGGAGGCCCCCACTGTGTCTGGGATGGTCCCTGTGTTCAGGTCACAACCTAAGTGGAAGAATGTGCCACCTTCACACACAGCAGAGCTCTGTCTCTTACAGAGTACCTGCCATGTGTCACCAGGCTGCTGGAACATGAAAACAAAGGTCCCTCCCCTAGTGGAGCTTACAACCTGTTGAGGGAAGGGAAAGAGGGAACAAAGAGTATAAGAAATAGTGATGTGAGAACTCTGGGGTAAAACAGAAGGGCAACAGGGTTGGGAAGGGGGTGGGACACAGAGGGGCTGCTCTTCTCTATAGAAGGGTCAGAGCGGGCCATGTTGCAGAGATGAGGTTTGGGAAAAGACTTGAGGAAGGAGGGGGGAGAAGAGAATCATGGTCTGTCCACTCCTGCTTCTCCTGAGAGGCAGACACCGACAGGAAAGCAAGGGCAGAGTGGGGGACTGGCAAGAAAGCCATCGTAGAACCACAGTGAGACATGATGTGGGTCAGACCGGGCAGGTGGCAATGCAGGGGACACCACGCAGCTGGGTACTGGGTGTTGCTTAAACGTAGAACCAAGAGGATGTGTTGACATACTGGACGTGGTCGTGAGACGAAGAGGAGTCAAGCAGAACCTCAAAGATCTGGGCCTTAGACCTGGGAAGCAGGCAGTGTGGTCGCCGGGGAGCAGGTTGCAGTGAGGCAGACATGGGGAGACCAGGCACCTGAATTCCAACATTTCGGTTTTGTGAGTTTCACATGTGTGTCTGGAGTCAGAGGAACTTTGGGCTGGAGTTATAAATGAGGATTTGCCGGCTTCCAGATGTTTTCTAAAGCCAAGACTGGCTGAGTTCACCGAGGAGGAGAGAGAATCAAAAAGAACAAGAGCCAAGGACCCTCCCAAGTGAAGGTGGAGGAGATGAGGACCCAGCAGAAGGGGCTGAGCAGAGACCAGTAATGTGAAGGAGAACCAGAAAAGAGCATCCTGAAGGCCCAGTGAGGAAAACAGAGCAAGGAAGGGGGCGGGGGGTGGCTGTATCCTAGGCCACTTCAGTGTGAAACCAAAACAAGGACTGAGATTTAACATTCTTATTTCAGAGTGACCTGAGGGGTGTCCCAGGGCCTCATCCTCCAAAATAGTTTTCTTGTTCTTGGAAGTGTCTCCCCCATTCCAATCTGATATTCCTGCCTCCTAGGGACAGAGCTACAAAGGCTGAGGTGACACCACCGGTGCAACGGTCTGTTCCCAAGGCCACAACCAGCCTTCACCCTAGATCCACATGTCCATTAATGTCAAGAATAGAAGGGTTGGTGTAGCCTCAGAAAGTGGAGCTGACCCTGAGAGAAGGCGGTTGGTAGCAGGTGTAGTCTGGTAGGAATGGTGTGGTGAGTCGAGACTAAAGACAGCCCTCAACTCTTAAGGTTTTCCAAAAATTTTTGAAATTTCCATCAGATCCCTAAGCACCTCTCAACTGAAGATGTGGGGAGGTAAAGATAGCTGGGTCCAAAGGGAAGCCCTGCGTTAGCATTGGGACAGCAGCCACTGTGGTCAGGGGGCGGGAGAGGAGAGCGTGCAGGGCAGCCTGCTCTGCAGACCCTGGAGCCACCTTCCTGTCCCCCGCTCTCATGTTTATGGATAGGAAGGCAGCGGGGCTGGCCCACAGAGAGGAAGGCCAAAGCCCTGGTCTGCCTGCTGCTGATAAGTGATTCTACAAGACAAGCAGACGGAATCCAGACAGAGATCTAAGAACATCCAGATGCTTGGCACAGCGGGCCCGGTTCCTGAGGTATGACAGGCTTTCATGTGCTCCCCAGCTCCTGGGGAGAGAGGCCTGGCTAGGCCCTGCGATCCCCAGCTCAGGCCCAGGCTGCCTAGGCAAGGGAGGGGACCGTGTGTCTGTAACCCAATCTCCCCAGTCCCAGCTGCTTCTTCTCTACATCCCCCGCCCCCAAAAGCCATGGTCCAGGCTCTGTATAATCCACGGAATTGAATGTGAGGTGTTTACCACGTGCTTAATAATTGAAATGAGGAGTATGCATCTGGCATTGTGCCAGGTACTTTGGCTACTTTAATAGATTCAATCCTCACCCACAATCTATGAAGTAATTACTATTTTGTCTCCATTTGACAAATAAGAAAATGAGGCTCAGAGAAATGAAGTAATTTTCCCAAGGTTGCACAGCTGATAAATGGCCACACTGTGGTTCACATCCAGCCCATGTAATTTCCTAGGCTTGCTAACTCATCTGGCCACTGAGCCTAACTTCCCTGATAATCAGGTCAGAAAGAGTATTCAAACATGGCATGCGTTTTCTTACTTCTAAAGTACTTTACATCAGGAAGAAAGGGAGGGAGGACTAAACAAAGCTACTAGGTACCACATACCAAAAAACACAGTCCAGATATTTCTGGGTCCTTCATGCTCCGTTCTCCAGAAAAGGGAAAGTAAATTGGCTAGTTCCTCTTTCTGTGAGTTTGACAGAACAAAGAAGCGTAGGACAAAAGGGGGAAAGATGAAGTGACGGGCATAGAACTGAAGCAAATCAACCTGACCTATATCAAAAGACTGTAATGGAAACAAGATCTTTCCAGGAGCCTGGGGAAAAGATGAGCTGCGCTTGGAGACTTGCTCTCCTTCTTATCTTGTGACTATTTGTTATCCTGCAGGACAGATGGGACGGAAACGCAAGGAGATGAGGAGAGAACCAGAGAAAAGAAAGGGATGGAGTGATGGTGAATGAGTGGTAGAGACAGACAGACAGAGAGCCAGAAGACGGAAGGACTGTGTACACTGATTTTCAAGGTCTCTTCGGACCGTCGTCGTCTGTGAAAACAGGTGATTTGGGAGTATGACAGAACCTGGGACTCCAGGGCTTTTGTTGCTGGGGGTGGGGAGAGGAACAAGTGAAAAAAAGGAAAGTTTCTAGGTTTTCAAATCGTTTGATAAATTGAAACCAAAGATAGGCAAAGACCAGCAGAGAGAGAACTTGGAAAACAGAAAATAAGGATGTGAACAGTGCGAGTGAATCAGAGATGAGTTAAGAAAGAAGCCACTGAAAGACAAGATAATCAGTGAGATGGAGGTGGGAAGCAAGGTGAATCTGACCACCTAACTTTATTTCAGGTCCAAAGCAGGGGTCCCACAGTTCCCTACTGAGGACGCTGTTTGTTCCTTCCTGCCCTAAGATCTATAGTAATCCAAGGTTGGTTGACCTCTTTGGGGGTCTGAGTCCCCTCTCTCTGAGGGCAGGAAGGATGGTGGGCACTTGATAAACACTGTATGGATGAGTGAATGGATGGATGAATGCATGATGGAGCTTTTTTGCCCCATTGATCCTCCGCAGGTCTCCTGGGTTCCAGCCTTGTCCCTCTGGGTTCCTAGCTGCCTTTCCTGGGGTTGTGCTCTTGCTGGGTGACTGCTCCTCTCCCCTTCCTGATTTCCAGCACTGCTTTTCCCACAGTTAGTGTGAGAAGCCTCCCACAGAGCCAGGAGACAGAAAAGAAACTGGCCCAGAGATGAGACAGGCAGGATTGGCAGAAGAGTTGTCTTATGTGTTCATTTGTCTGCCAGCCTCTAATATGTACCAGGGTTGGGGGAGTGGACAGAGTGTGGGAGGTGGGGGAAAAGGAGCTCTGCCATGGATATTAGAAGAGTGGAGAATTTAAGCCAGAGAATGACTTTGTACCGCAAAGAGCGAGAGAAAATGCAGTGGGTCAGGGATATTTTCTCCACACTGACCATCAGCTCAACAGGAAGTGAAAGGCAAACCACCTCAGCAACGTGTGTGTGGGAGGCAGAGTCCTTGAGTCCTGCAACCACTGGCCCGACTCCCAAGTCAAATCCAAAGTATGTCTTCTGTAGTTTTTCGACAAATATATTCTGCTCTGAGCCGGACACTCTGTGTACTTAGTGCTAGGAACAAAGCAGAAAATAATACAGATCTAGTTTTTGTCCAAATGGCACATATGGGCCACTGGGGAAGGTGTATAAACAAGGAACTAACTGTACAATTGCAATGGTGCTAAGAGCTATGAAGGAACAGCGCAGCATGCTCTAAGGGAATATAATAGGGGAGTCAGACTCGGTCGGGGAAGGTGTCCCCTAGGAAGTGACTTTTAGTGTTCCCTTGGAAAGTGAAGGATGAGTAGAAGTGACCCAGGCAAAGAGAGTAGAAAGAGGTGTCACATGCAAAGGCCCTGGTTGGAAGTTGCCTGGCCTATCCAAGAGAACAAGAGGCCAACATGGCTATGATGCTGTGGATGAAAATGTGCCTGGGTTGCTCCACTGAGAATGAGAAAATAGAAAGGCTAGGGACACTAACACACTTTTACTTGTAGACTCAAGGACCTGGATGCTGAAAGCAATCAAAAGCAATAGATGTGCATATATGTAAAGTCCAGGCCTGCACCCACCTGACACTTGTGGCTCAGGAGCAAGGTGAGTCAGCCTAAGAGGACCATTGTACCTTGAGAAGGCGGGGAAGTAAAGGGAGTTGAGCTTTACAGAGCCAGAGGCCCAAGGGCCGCCACGTAGGGGCTGGGGAGCAGCATTTGTGGCATTAGGGGATGGATGGGCCAAGGGCCAGCTGTTTAGTTAATGTGTGTATAAAGAAATACTAAGTTATGTATTGTAGACGCTAGATATTGCAAGGATTCAGAAAACGAATGGGCTAAAATAACTAGTGGAGTCTTGGAGAAGGAAGCAGAGAAGGTTCAGACTTGAGGAAAACCAAAGGATGGGAGAGATGGGGATAGTTAGAAAAGAGTGGGGAGCACTCCCAGGTAGGGAGGAGAAGAGCAGGACTTAAAGAGGTCTGCACCCCCAGGGAGGGAAGCCTGACAGGAGAGAATGAGGGGTTGGAGTGATGGGTGCATCTGGCCAGGTCCTGGACCAGGAGGGCCTTCTGAATTCTGGTCGGAGGAATTCCATGAGAGGCCAGGTGAGTACTGAAGGATTTTGAAAGAGGGGCATCAGAATAATGTGGGTGAAAAGAGAAGGTTGGTCAGACAGTGATGTGTAGCATAGAAGGGAAGGAGAGAAAAGCTAATCAGACACCACAGCAACCTAAGCCCTAGCAGGATGGGACCATGGGGACCACAGCAGATGTGACAAGAAAGTGCCCAATCACAGAGGCATATTTCCAAGGCAGCAGCCGGGCTATCAATGTGGAAGGGGCAATCACGCTCCTTCGTGCACTCCCAGATCTGTAGTCCGAATATCTGGGAGGATGGTTACAAAACCAGAGGAAGGAAGAGGAGGGGAAATGGGGGACAGATGTGGGAGGGGCACATTTAATTGGGAACATTTTAAACGTAAGCAAAGACAGTTTCAACCTAAAAGTTGAAACTTTTGCCAAACTTTTTGTAAGCAGCAGACAAAAATCTTAGGAAAAACCTGATCCATAAAATAGAGTAAAAGGGAGATGCACTAGTTTAAAACTAGGTGTGCCATGAGCCCTAGTCCCTTGGCACCCGACTGCCACCTCTCAGAGCCTGAGGGCTCCCCAGAATTACGTTGGAAACCCACTGCTGTTGGCAGTTGAAGATACTGACCAAACTCGGGTGAGAGATTAGAGTCAGAGATGAAATTTGGGTCCCCAGTATAGAAGTGATAACTGAGACATTTACGACACTTCTGAGGAAGACAGAGCCCGCTACTGAGCGGCCAGGACGCTACCATTGAGAGACGGGAGAGTAGCAGTGACCTTCCACTAAGCCTCCAGCCTGCCTGTTTTTCCATTTAATAATCTTAATTTCTTCATGGATTGGAAGAATCAATATAGTTAAAATGGCCATGTTTCCCAAAACAGTATACAGATTTAATGCAATCTCCATCAAAATCCCAATGGCATTTTTAAAAAAGAAATAGATCAAAAAAAAAAAAAATCATCAGATTTGTATGGAACCACTATTCTATTTGAATAGAATAGTCAAGGCAATCCTAAGAAAAAAGAACAATGCTGGAGGTATCACACTCCCTGACTTTAGCTTGTGCTACAGGGCAACAATAATCAAAACAGCATGGTATTGGCAGAAAAACAGACACACAAACCAATGGAATAGAATTGAAAACCCAGAAATAAACCCACACAAATATGGACAGATAATTTTTGACGAAGGAGCCAAAAACATACAATGGAAAGAAAGCTTTTTCAGTAAATGTTGCTAAGAGAATTGGAAAGCCACGTGCAAAACAATGAAATTACACTGCTATCTGTCACCATGTACTGTAATTAACTCAAAATGGATCAAAGACCTAAACATAAAGCCTGAAACAATAAACTGCATAGAAGAAAGCATAGGTACTAAACTTAGGAACCTTGGGTTCAAAGAGGATTTTATGAATTTGACCTCAAAGGCAAAGGAAGTAAAAGTTAAAATAAATGAATGGGACTATATCAAACTAAAAACCTTCTGCACCGCAAAAGAAATCATTAATAAAACAAAAAGGCAACCAACTGAATGGGAGAAGATATTTGCAAACAACACCTCTGATAAGGGGCTAATATCCAAAATATATAAGGAATTCATACAACTCAACAACAAAAACACAAACAATCCAATTAAGAAATGGGCAGAGGACCTGAATAGACATTTCTCCAACGAGGACATACAGGTGGCCAATAAACATATAAAAAGATGCTCAACATCACTAATCATCAGAGAAAAGCAAATAAAAAACACAATGAGATATAATCTCACACTGGTTAGAATGGCTATCATCAACAAGACAAATAGTAACAAGTGTTGGAGAGGCTGTGGAGAAAAAGGAATCCTCATATACTGTTGGTGGGAATGCAGACTGGTGCAGCCGTTATGGAAGGCAGTGTGGAGGTTCTTCAAAAAATTAAGAATTAGAATTACCATGTGACCCAGCAATCCCTCTCCTGGGTATATACCCAAAAAAACATTTATCTGTAAAGATATGTGTGCTCCGATGTTCGTTGCAGCTTTATTTACGGTGGCCAAGACGTGGAAATAACCAAAGTACCCTTCAATAGATGATTGGATAAAGAATATATGGTATATATACACAATAGAATACTACGCTGCCATAAGAAAAGATGAAATACTGCCATTTCGGACAAAACGGATGGACCTTGAGATTATTATGCTATGCAAAATAAGTCACATAGAAAAAGTCGATAACCATATGATTTCACTGATATGTGGGATATAAAACTGAAAGCAACAAAGGAACAAGACAAACAAATAAAGAAACAAAAACTCATAAATACATACAATAGTTTAGTGGTTACCAGAGGGTAAGGGGGTTGGGGGGTGGGAGATGAGGGTAAGGGGGATCAAATATATGGTAATGGAAGGAGAACTGACTCTGGGTGGTGAACACACAATGTAATTTATAGATGATGTAATACAGAATTGTACACCTGAAATCTATGTAACTTTACTAACAATTGTCACCCCAATAAAATTTTAATTTTTAAAAATGTTAATTACATGTTTGTGTGCAGTGGACATGTCTTCTCTCCAGGACTCTCCTTCCTCTAGCTCCATCTCTTCCTCTCCTTTTGTGCATCTTCTGTCCAATTGCATTCTCCTTCCCTTTTTCTCCTCTTTCTCTCCTCCCCTACCCCCCAGCTCCACTGGCATCCCTCCATCTCCCTGCTCCTTGATCTTCACTGTCTCATGCTCCCCACTACCTCCACCCCACCCCTTGCCAGGGTCTTTTTGGTCATGATTTATTTTTAGTTCCTCTGTCATCCTGAGGATGTGAACAATATTCCTGAGTCATGGTTTTTCAAGGAAGCGGGGATAGACAGCAACCTCGACATCTCTGAAGATCACTTATCAACCTCGAGCCAGGCCTGCTGGGGAGAGAGCTTAATCTGCCAGTTCCTCTTCTGGATAGACCTCCCAGCTCAGCCTCTTAGTCATAGAAGCAGCTACTTCTGCTGGTCCCAAGGAAGCAGCTTGATCTAAACTCACTGGATCTATAGCGCATCCTCCACAGAGCCCGTTTCAGGAAACAGGATTGTGCAGGAACTTCTTCTGTCTGTGTGATTGAAAACAGAGAAGAAGCCTGTTCAGAAAAAAAAAGGTGAAATCAATTCTAAAGAGCCCTGAATTTAAGAGCAAAGACTTGGGTAGCTTGTCAATTCTACTCAACCATTATTTATAGAACCCCTCCTCTGTACATAGTGCCAGTCTGGGTTCCAGCGTCACCTGAAAAAATGAGACATTAGACTAGATTATAAGAAGGGCTTCTATATGTTGAACAATTTCCATGTGCAGTGCAACCTACAACCCTCAGAAACACATTATCCACAGGGAGAAACTGAAGCCCAAATGGGTTAATAGAGCCAGATGGCCAACAAGGCAGGATTTAAAGTCATTGTAGTGTCCTCCAATCCCAGGTATTTCTGCTTCACCACTCTGCCCCCTGGGCCACTTCCAGCTCCAAGCTTTATCTATCCTTACTACAGAGAAATAACCAAGTCTTGTTAATTTATCCACTTGCCAGGGACTCGGGCTGGCCCATGAAATTAAAGGTTTCAGGAGCTCACAGTGATTAGAGATTGGAGATGCTTCACAGGTACCATGTTTGGCTAGGCAATAGGGAACAAGCCCAGGTCGGGACAACTGGTTAGATATCTAAACACATAACACACCCTGCTACCAACATCCCCAAATGGGGGGAAAGACATTTTATTTGTGTGACACTGTTTCACCCAATTATAATCCAAATTATAAAAAGTAAATTCTATTGAATGTTGTCATGCACTGCTGAATGTGACAGGATTATCAATTTTAATATTACAGTATTAAACCTTGGAGACTCAGCTTCCTACTGGCCATTTCCCTTCTACATTCTTCTCTTTCTCTCTTCTCTCTCTCTCTCTCTCTCTCTCTCTCTCTCTCTCTCTCTCTCTCTCTCTCTCCCTCCTTTCCTCAGCAGTACTCTCTTCCCCCAAACCAGAGCACATATACCTTTGGCTGCAACTTGAGTAACACCGCTTGTCTTTTAGATGCTTTGGGATTTCCTGGCAGAAAATATCAAATGATGTATAAATCATTAAGTGATGTGTAAATCACACAGCTGGGGTGAGAGGTGGGAAAGAAATAAGTCCTGAACCAGAGTCAGAATCTAGTTTCTTCCAGACGAACACGAACAGTCCCAGGGGTATTGCTCAAAGAGGTGCGGGTCTGCTGACCCTGAGGCAAGTCCTGGGACCCAACTGATCCCTGTAGGATATTAGTCACACTGTCAAAGCGCTAGGCCAGTTTCTCAGGCTGAGGCGCCCTATAGGCAATTTCCCATAGGGTCTCAGAGCATGAGAACCTATGCATCTCACTGCTCAGCTGTGGGCTCATGTTGCATGGGATGGGATTTGTCTCTTAAAACGTGACTTAGCAAATGTCCCAGGACAAAGTTGTAAATGCCCTCAACTTCTCTCATAGAGGGAGCTTTGGGACCCAACTGGTCATCCTCCTCTTGACCCTGAGGTATGTCAGAGAGTGGAGGAGTCTGGAGTCCTGGCCACAGGCATGTTTCCAAGAAGGCACACACTGGGAGTTGCAGAGATGGTGTTGGGGTAAGAAGGTCTGCTCCCCAGGGTGCCGCTGAGAGAAGAGAAGCACAGACTCTGAGATGGCAGCCCTCAAACATTGTCCAGCACGAATCTCTCCCACAACATCCCTTTCCTGGATTTGTTGGGTCTTGGCTACACTTCTCCCTTCCTTCCCTAACAATCAATTTCATCTCTGGAGTCCTTTTAGTGTTATCACATTTTTCCGCAACTGATAATCAACTGGAATGGGGGAAGTGGCAGGGGTATCTCATTGACGACAGAGGGCAGGAACGTATTCACTCATTATTCATTCCCTCCTCGGCACGATAGCTCTCTTATTTCCACAGAAAGGAATTCAGATTCGGAAGGGGGAGAGAGAGATCTGAATGGATCGAGATGGGGAAATGAGACAAAGGAGTCGGGAAAGCGACCTAGATGGCAGACACAGAGGGGAAAGCTATGCCAGAGAAACGTCTGTGACACGCTTCATCACCTGACTCATGGGGCTTAACTCAGACCTCGCTCTCATGCTTACGAAGAGCGTTCCTGTCTTGACAAGAACACAGTCAGACAACTCCTCAGGCACACTCCTTTCCTCCTGCCCTGATCACCAGCCACATGACTCCCTGTGTCTGTGCCTTTATCTACCCCAACATAACATGAACAGTTTCAGATGAAGCTAAAATCATTCCTCTTGAGAAGCAAAACTGATGTTTTTACTGATATTTTACTCTTGATGATGAAATCAGTGAATGTATCACTTTGGCTGTAAGGCAGTAGGATTAACCAAATAGTATAAAAACCACAACGGATTCCAGAATCTTTTATTATCCTTTATTATCCTTTATTCCAACCACCACGGACAACTGTCCACCTGCAGAATGAATGGGCTCTTCAAATCCATGAAAGCTTCTCCCAACTCAGCACTGTCTTGTCTTCCAGATCTCACCCAAGAAGCTGGAGTCTGTCTCCAAAGGTGAGGGTGAGGGCAGCAAGAGAAATCTAGAAGTCTGGAAGAGGACAAAAGCAAATGGCCGGGCCCCTGAGAGACCTAACTTGCCAAGTTTTAAACTGATTTTCTGAGCTCTAACGAAATCTACACCCTTGGGTGTTGGGGCTGATTTACACTGGCCTGATGTGACTTCCTGTTTTTGAAGAAAAGAGGTGAGTAGAAGCTCAGACACATTCTGGGTACCAGTCAGCTTTGACAAACAGTCCTCTCCTGACTTCAGCATAACTGGGGCAGATATGGTGAGATAGAATTACTCCCCAAACAAGAAGTTTTTACGCCCAGATAGGCCATGTGCTTACGAGAGGGGAGGATGCCAAAGCAGGCGCTGGGCTCTGGGGGCCTGAAGAGGCTGGGCGCAGGGCTTGGAGAGCTCACAGGCGACCAGCTTTAGTCGCCTTTTCTCAGCATGAAACAAAGAAAGCAATGCTAGAAGAGGGTGGCTGGGAATCAGAGACACACCATCTCCATTTAATCGCAGGAAAAGACCTAATGGAGTGTGCAGGGTCCTGGACAGGTGCCATGGGACTCATGGGCACTATGAGTTCAGCAGGGCGACAGCCCACACTGGATGTTCTGGGCAAGACCCAGTTTCCAATTGCTGGTCCGGATGTGTCCATAATAGAGCCCAGTGTTAGCTCCTGTGTCCTTTTCAATAATGGGGTGATGTCACCAAAACCATGGACAGCACTAGATGGGCGAGGGAGGATCTGGCTTTGGGTCAGGCACGCCCCGCCCCCCTCCAGGCAGTGAGGCCTGCCCTGACCCCTCCATAGAAAACAGCACACATGCTCCATCCCATTCCTGCTAACCCTCCACACTGCGTTCCTTTTCTGAATAACAGCAATCATCACCACCTGACATACTGTTTGTTCCTTGGTATTCCCCCACCTTACCCCTGAAACATTGTAAAGCAGTCAATAAATGGTGGTCTGTGTGTGACTTTATTATTTATCCCTTCCCAGGCTTAGCTGCTTAAGAACAGGGCCTGGGTCTTACAATCTTACATCTTTCTCATGCCTTGTATACAGTAGGCACTTAATAAACGTGCATGACTGATTCTAGTGGATTCTATTTTCGGAAGAAAAGAGAGGAATAAAGAACAAGAGACAAGATAGCAGGAGGTCGCACAACTGGTTCTGCTCAATAGTACCAAGAATACACGCCCCATCAGACCCTGGGCTTGGGGTCCTCGTGCAGCACCCACGCCCCACCCCCCCGCCTGGGTCTCTTTCTTCAGCACTCCCAGTTCCCTCTAACACTCTTTACATAATTTTTGCCTCTCCATACTCATCAGCAGTTACCTGGTCTCCACATAGTCTCTCAGTATTCTTAGACCAAAATCTGTCATACCCACTCCTGCCCCTGGTGTTCACCCAGCAACCCAGACCAATTGCAGCAGACTTTCCCAGGGGATGATGTTTTGACCCCAGAAGCACAATAAATTTGGGGTGGAATAGGAAATAAGAATGGATTGGGTAGAAAAGTCCTCATTCGCGCGCTTGTTTGTAATGCCTAACGATGGCAGATGATTTATTATGACCGTGCTGTACTTAGCAACCACCCTGAGGATGGCACCCCCACCTCACACACAGAGGATGGAGGCCAGAGAAGCTGAGAGCTCACAGTGAGTTGCAGGGAGAACCAGACCTGGGGCCCAGGTCCTCTCAGCTCCCTTTCACTAAGGGGTAGTACCAAAAAGCCTAGGCTCTGGGATCAGACACCTGCGTAGGAACGATACCATCTGCTAGCAGTGTGACCTTGAAGAGATAATTTAAACTCACTCAGCCTTAGTCTAGCTTCTGTGAAAATGAGAAAACAACATCTAACTCATAGGGTGGGGTGATATTTAAGTGAGACAGCAAACAGAAGGTGCCTGGTTGGTCTCTAGACGTTGCAGATATTCGAGAATGCAAAAATTAGCATGTAAACCTTTTATTTATTTATTTTTTTGGCAGTATGCCAGGTACCATATCGTCCCAGCAGAGATTTCAACAGGGGAAGGAAGAGATGAAGAGGAAGACGAAGAAGGAGAAAAAGAAAAAAGAAGAATTAAGAATAGTTAGCAGTCTATTTGCATGGATGGAAAAGTTGTGAGCCACGGTATGGTTTTAAGGGCTACCACAGAGGTACCCATGAGGGAGAGAGACTCTGTCTGTATAGGAAGGCCTCCCACAATAAAAGTTGAAATAGGTCTTTATGGACAAGGAGGGGAAGGTGGAAATTCAACCAGGAAGGGAAAAGGCATCTTAGGCAGGGGTCAAACATACCAAGGCAGCAAGGTGAGAGCCCTTGTCCAGGTAGCCTGTGTCATGGAGTACATGGGGAGGTGTTGAGAAATGAGACTGAGAAGGCAGGTGGGACAGCATCATGAAGGGCTCAGTGTGCCTGACTGAGCAGTGGGACTTTATCTGAGTTCTCAGAAGGTTCCAGCCAGGGGAATGGGGACACATGACCAGATTTGCTTCAGACAGATGACTCAGGTGGCTGCAGGGGGGGTCACAAAAGGGGGGAAGTTGGAGCAGGGAGTTAGTAGTCACTCTAGGTGGGAAAATAAAATAGGTAGGTGGTCCCCATGGTAAAGGAGTATAATCTTCAAAGCCAACCATAAACTCCAGAGTCACTAAAATCTAAAATGCGAGTTGGGTTTCTTAGCATAGTCTATTTCTCTTGTAGTGTGAGAATCACTACAAAGCCTATCTTTGCTTTCCAGCTGCTTTCTAATCCCAGAGATAAAGGTGAGTAATCCAAAGGAAAAGGCCCCCAAAACCAAAAGGAATATTTATTTTAAGTAGATTGACGTCTGTAGGAAGGGGAGAGAAAAAAAAAAAAAAACTACCAGCGCCTGAATGGGGAACCATGACATTCACAGAGCCCTGCCATTGTGTAAAGAGAAAAATTCCTCAAGATTGTGTTTGTCCAAGAAATCAGACAGTTTACGGTCCCTGAGTCAAAACAGTCAAGGATTGGAAGCCAGAGTTTCCTGGGCTGAACCCAGTTACTAAATAAAATGAAAAGGAAAAGAGCAATTAGGTGCCATGAATTGTTGTTAAGTGGGTCAGATGCAACAGAAGAAGCACGGGGTGGGGTGGGGGGGTGCCAGCTGCCCTCCCACCCCACGCCCCCACCTACCTGGTGCTGCTGGTGGGTCTTCATGAGATCTGCTAGAATCTGGGGACGCCCTGGGACCCATTGGAGAGGGTGAGCCTGGCTCAGTCTCAAAGGCCAGCCTGATCAGAGCTTGCTCATTCCAGAGATCAAAGAAAACGCCTGCTCTTTGTGCTAATTTGAGTAAGAGTCTTCGGTGGTATTCTGCAAAGCATGACCACCACAAGGAGCAGGCCAGTCCTCCTTCATCCTCATTGAAAATGTTGTGAGGAGTCAGAGGGGTAGGCGGGGACCTTAACACCTATGGGGGAAGGAATTAACAAGGAAAGCCACTAGAGTGGGAACAATGGAGAAGAAAAGCGGAGGAGGAAAGATGAATGATGGGGAGACAGGAGTGCCTTCAGGGGTCTATTCACCTCCTTCCACCTCTCCCAACTCCTGCACCCACGGTGAGCTCCAAGCCACCAGGGTATGCCGGCTGGAAGGAAAGAACCATTGCTGGCAATGGAGCTCTTATCAGGACCACCCAGATGAGCACTGAGAGAAGAAATAGGGACAGTGAGGAGGAAAGAGTGCTGCTTGACATTGTAAGGCCTCATCTGTGCTCCAAGTCACTGAATGTGACCTGTTTGTAGTAAGTTAGAATCCAGCTGCCTCCTGCCTGGGGAAAAAAAATACGCCAGGCCACTTCTCACCAGGCTGTGTGTGTTTGGGGTTTCCCAGTGACCCTGGACATTGCTCAGATGTCTCACACATGGTTACACCTCCTTGTCCATCAGAGGGGCGTGCTTTCTGAATTGGGATTCCTAATGGAATGGCGGGGCCTCTTGAAGATTCTCCAGGATTTAAGTCCTAAATATTGCATTTGATGAGATTCTGAAAGGGCCCCTTGGAGCTGAATCGAATGTAAGGTTCAGCTCAGCATTCAAAGTAATGACAAATTTAAAAGGAGATGTGAAATTTTTTCTTAAAGATGAGGAGCAAATACATATCATATACTAATGAAAAAGGAAAAACCCCAGCCAAAGTCTGTAAACTGTTAATTATGTCTCTGTTTATTTCAAAAAAGCAGATGGACTTGTTTTTGTTGTTGTTGTTGTTATAAATTAAAAGGTTAGATTTCTTTTTTCTTTCTTTCTTTAAAGCCCTTTTTAAGGAAAGCTCCATCTCCATGATGGACCCTTCTGTGAACAGAATGAGGTGTTTCCTGGAGCCGAGTCTGATTCTTTCCGCTTTACCCAGGAGCATTTAATGGTCACCCACACTGCGTGGCAGAAAACAGAACATACTGTTAGACCACACTGATGCCATCAAAGTGCTGCTGGTGCATAACTGCCATGCAGCTCAGGCCTGCAACTCACTCTGTGGAGACCTGCTTATGTGGGTAAGTGCGGGGGTGGGAGGGGGGTAGGGGGTGGGGGGGTGGGAGTTGAAACCGACATCAACACCCTGTCTCTGAACACACTTCATTTCACTGAGCGTGGCCTCAGAACCCATTTGCTCAGGACCAGGGTCTGCCCAGAAAGGCAGCACCTCGTCCCTTCTTTTTCTTGGTCCCTGACCTTCCTTCTTCTGCTTCCTACTTCTAATTGTTTTCAACAAAGAAAGGAGGTGTAAACTACATCATATTAGCCCTCCCTTATGGAGGCGTTTGTATTTTGCCAAGCAGAAGACTTCAGGCTGGTGCTACAGAAGGTGGGCGGTGGCCATGAAGCCAGGAAGGCTAGGACCAGAATAGGGATCCCGGAGGAAATCTGAATAGGCCTCCTGAATGCACCTCAGATTTCACCAGACTGGCCCTGATTGTTCTGCTAGAAGTCAGGGCCTTTTTGATAAAGATGAACTTTGGAGAGTGAGAAGAGGCATGAGTTGGGGGTGGGGAGAGGGAGCAGAGCAAATATGGTCTTAGCAGCACCTGCCCTGGGAAATCCTGCAGAGGAGAGGAGAGACAACTACTGAAGCTGCGTGACTTCCATTCTTCAGCCTGGCTGCTGCTCAGTGAAAGTTGAGGGTCTGGTCATTGAAAGACCCCTGGATTTAAATCAAAAGAGCTAGCACCTCCAGAAACCTCTCTAGCAGCTGTGTAACATTCAGGTCACCTTCCCCTCTGTACCCTGTAAAACAGGGATAATCACAAGAGATTGCTGATGGAGATCAAATGGCCTAAGGACTTGAAGGTGCCTCTATTTAGAGATGGTCAGAAAATGTTTGCCAAGTGACTTCCAGAAGCAGAGGGACTAGGAGCATTTTGTTTAGAGCAGAGTAACTCCCTTCTAAGCCTGGCTTACACCTGAGAGGGGAAAGCGAGAAATACTGAGCACATGAGTGTCACCATTTATGGGATAAAAGGTACTATGGAGCCTTTGACAATTCTCTAAGAGCCCAGGCCGTGACCACGGAAGACGGACTGCAGAGGCTGGCATTGGCGGGGTCGGGCGGGAGAGCAGGGAAGTGGACATGGCAGTGCCCTAGGTGGGCACCGCCAGCCTTCCAAGCATCCAAGCATCGGGACACTTGGCCTTTCCGGTTGGAAGATTCCCGGGAAGCCGCCCAGATTGGAACCTGTGATCTGGCAAATAAGCAAAGGAAAATTGGTCCTAATTATTTTCCAGGGCTTCCATTCTCTCTGACGTGTTAGATTCCTGGTAGCATTAACCCGAGTCAAGCATTTGGTTTATTGTGTAGGTGGACAGTCAGGCTATACAACACCATTCTTGATAAGGTGAAGGCTGCAGAGTCTGACACTGCTATTGTCCCCAGAGTTGTGTGTGTCTGTGTTTTAAGATAGCTATATAGCTTTCTTTTTAAAGTACATGGAGCAAAGAAAAGATATACTATATGTTGCAATAACCTGAACTTCTGAAAAGTCCTCTCATTCCAGCAGGGCAGCAAATTTTTTTTAAAAGAGCTGTTCTGTCATAAAGACAAAAGTCTTAACAGTTTGAATTTCAGCCTCCGAGTTTGTGTTCTCTTGTCGTCATGTGTAATTTCCAATTGTGCTGAGGTCCTTTGGCCTGGAACTTGGTGAGTACGGCTCAATGGTGCCCCCTGAAGGCCAACAAGGAGGAGTGCAGTAAAAGCGGAAAAGGTGAGGAACTAGGAGCCCTGTAGCCAGGGGAGGCAAAAGCAGAGTCAGCAAAACCAAGTAGCTGTACTGACCCCAGCTAGCTGTTTATGGACGTGCCCACGTAGTTGAAAAGAGATTGAGCTTTGGCATAAAACAGGCTTTGGATTGAATTTCAACACACATGAGGTACTTAACCTCTCTGATTTAGTTTCCCTTTCTGTATAATACAGAGTGTAAAGCAATACAGTGGTACTTCGGTTTTCGAACATAATCTGTTCCGGGAGACCATTCGAGTTCTGAAACGTTTGAAAACAGCTGACAGCTAGGTCTCAGGATCTTACACTCAATGGAAACTGCGTGACATGTTTGACTTCCGAGGCGTGTTCGAAAACCGAAGCATTTACTTCCAGGTTTACGGCATTCGTAAACCGAAATGTTCGTCAACGGAGCCGTTCGAAAACTGAGGCACTACTGTATTTTTGGATTGCTTATGATGTGGCAGGCACTGGTCTATGTGCTTACAATGTGTTAACCCATTTAATCCTCACAAAAATCCTATGATTTATGTGCTATTATTATCTCCTTTGTACAAATGAGAAACCTGAGGCCCAGAGTGAGTTAGAAACCTCCACAGCTGGTAATTAATTAACAGAACCTGCTTTGAACCTTGGTGATGTGGTCTGGAGTCTGGACTCAACCACACATCATACTGCCCCCCATACTTACCCGGCTAGGCCACTGGAACACTCGGAAGAAAAATGTGAACTGCCTAAATCTGAGCCTGGCACAGAATTAATGCTCAATAAACAGCTACATTAGGTTCCAATTCTTGGTTGACCACGTCCATATGTACGACCATAGGCAAAGCATTTTGACTTCTCTGTGCCTCTGTTTCCTCATCTAGAGAATGGATCTATGGCAGGGGTGTCCAAACTTTTTTCAATGTTTTTCACCAAGGGCCATATGCGGTAAAAATACACACACAGCCGGGCCACTCACTCGAGGTGAAGTACAGATTGCCTCACCTGGTTTATTTAAGTAAACTAAATATATTTTTGGAATTTGCTGCGGGCCAATTAACAATGGATTGTGGGCTGCAGGTGTCCCACGGGCCACAGTTTGGACACCCCTGGACTATGGAAATGCGCCTCCCTTCTCTCCCGACGGCACTTTCTAGTATATACACTTTTATGCTAACTTAAGAATCTCATTGAACTACTAGGCAAACAATCACCTGTCAGGACACTTCCTCAGTGATGAATAGAAGTGGTTGGTGATCCTTACGGACATCTCTTGTTCCACCGCATTTAAATCCTTTCTGTTGACCATTCAGAAAGACATAGAACATTATGAACTGCAGGCATGAAAGCAATAGCCTTGGGGTCTCCCCTCAGCTCTTTCCTTACTGGGGTTCTTGGGAACTTCTCAACAAGAAGGCTGGTTAGGAGTCTACAGCGTGATCAGGAATAGGCTTGGAGGCAGAGAGGTGGTCCAGAGGCTCTCAAGCATTCTGACCCACCCTCTGGCTCATTGTCCTTCTATCACACAGCATTTATGTCCTCTACCACTCAACCTGATGTAGCAGAAGAAGGAAGAATACACATAGTGTACAATGGGGTCTCCAGTAGGCTGATCTGAGCTCTACTTCCCAGGTGGGATAGAGACTCCAAAATGATGTAGCATTTTACCATGAAAGTTACCCTACATGCAAGAAATCGGTAAAAAGAGATAACTAAGAAGACACGGCATTTTAAAACTCTATTAACTCTTTTGTGACTGGCTTATTTCACTTAGCAAAGTGTCCTCCAGGTTCTTCCATAGTTGTCGTAGATGGCAGAATTTCCTTCTTTCTAAAGGCTAAATAATATCCCATTGCGTATATTACCACATTTTCTTTATCCGTTCATGCACTGACGGATGTTCTTTGCTCATCCTGACGACTGGGAATAGTACTTCAGTGACCATGGGAGTGCAGAAATCTCTTCAAGATCCTGATTACAATTCTTTTGGATAAAAGCCCAGAAGTGGGATTGCTAGATCATATGGCAGTTCTATTTTTAACATTTTGAGGCACTCCATACTGTTTTCCATAGTGGCTGTATCATTTTGCGTTCCTACCAACAGTGCACGTGGGTTCCAATTTCTCCGCATCCTCGCCAATCGTTGTTGTCTTTTATATTTTTGATAACAGCCATTCTTTCAGATATGAGGTGATAGCTTCATGTGGGGAAATAAAATATCAAAGTAGAGTGTTAAATTAATAAGTAAAGAAACCAGTAAATAGTATGTGGACAATTGGCATACCACATAAAAAATATGTATGAATAAAAAAAGTCAAGTAACTCTGACTATACATTCTTAGTATTGTTATTGTTAATATTAACCTGTGACAATAGGAGAAAAATACAGTTCAGGGAAAATTTCCCAATTACATGTGTTACACACACACACACACACACACACACACACACTATCATTAAGAGAAACCCTTTCTCTGCATACTTTATTTTAAAGAAAAGGATAGGTGACTTTAGGGGTGGGAGGGGAGAGGCAAGAACGGTCTTCTATGGGAAGGGGCTCTTGAAACATGCCTTCCAGAAGGAGGCCAAATTTGGGGGGCATTTCTTTTGAGAAAGGAGAGGTGCTGAGTTCCTCTTAGTATAGCAGTGAATGAGCATAAGCCGAATTTTCAAGGAAGTCTGGCTCTTGTCCCTTATTGGAAGATGCCCCTCTCAGCAGCTTCCCTTGACTGCAGCCTTGGGAACTTGTGCTCTGCGCCTGGAGAGACCCCTTCTGCTCAAATGCTGGAGGTGCAACACAGCCGACTGCTAGATCTCACAGGAGATGCCAGGGAAACAGGCATTGTCCAAAACCCACCCACTCTCCCAGGCCTGGGCAGCCCCCTGTCATTGCTGACAACTCAGAGCACTGCGCTGGCCCTCGTGTGCACACCCGAGACCACCACATCATTCAGCAAGCTCTGTGCTGGGAGCTAAGGGGGAGTGTCCCTCTGAGACATTCAGAGCCCACTGCAGGAGAGAGCTGGGCACACAGGACTACAATGGAGGTGGGGGTTTTTTGCCAAAGAACATAGCAGGACAGTAATGACCAGGTCTAAGGGACACACAGCACCTTTTCATCAGAGGAGTTATTCGAGCTATTAAAGAGGATGGTCCACCAAACAGAACAAAGAAAAGAACAGATGGGTAGATTAGAGTATGCAAAGCCAAGAAGGCCTGGGGGAGGGAGGCCAAAGGTGGGGCATAGTGCAGGCCAACGGTGGGGCGTGCAGTAGGAAGAGAGGGAGCCAAGGCTGGAAGGGCACCATGAGGGGCTTATGGGAGGGTCCTGTGTGCCAAGCTGAGAGTTTGCAATTTGTCCTATAGGCAACACATGGCCTGTTTGGTTTTTAGAGGATAGTGAAGATTTATAAGAAAAACTGAAACTCCTCCAGGATGTATATGCCTGGCCTGGAGTTGGAATGACACAGGGACAAAGTGACAGAGCAGTGGCTTCCCAAGTAGCCAGGGACATCTTCCCTTAGCCTCCGTTTTGTTTGTTTGTTTGTTTGTTTGTCTAAATATCATTTGTCACCTCTTTTCTGAGGACAATACAATGCATTTATGACAAAGGAGCTGGCTATGGAGGCCCATGTCAATTTCTAATTCAACGCACATAATCACCACAAAGAAAAGTCTCTGTCCCCTACCGCACTTCTGAGGCAACTCTAATCCAACTTGGAGAAGGTTTGTAACAAAACAGGGGTAAAGAGACAAAAAAATAAGTACGAGAGAAAGGCATTACTAAATTTACCACTAGAAAACATAAGGTTTTAAGTAAGATAATTCACATCAACCCAGCCACGCTGGGTGACCCTCATGATGGAAGAGATGACAGATGGACCACTAAAGAAATGACGCGTGTCCCCAAAGGACAGACCCTTAGCATTTCTGTAACTTTTTAAAACGTTCATAAAAACAATGGTTCCTATAAAACTCAAATGGAATAACTGACCAGAAATCAGAAGCCTGAGTCCCAGCCCCAAGGGAAGCCTGGACACCAGTGGTTCTAGCAAGTCTCCAGCCTTCGACAGACACTGGGGGCTGCCTACCTTTGCTCCCTGGGCTCTAGGCTCCACTTCCTGCCATCTGGACATCCTGGGTACAAAGAAGTGAAAATTCCATTTGGCAAAAAGGACCGAGTGGAGGGATTGTTCTGCTCATCTAGAAAGCAGCACTATTGTCCTCAGAGCCCTGGAGCGGCTGAACTGACCCCCAGCCCAGGGAGTACCCCAAAGCCGGAGCCTCACCTGCATCAGGTCCTCAGGCGCCTGCCCTCTCCCATAAGCTCAGCAGAGGGAAATAATGGCCTCTGAAGCTCCTGTTACCAATCAAGAGCTCCAAGTCAGGTAACGTGATCCCTCCCAGGTCCCCACCCTGTGGCTTTCTCATAACCCTGGATGCCTGGGGCAGACAGACTCAAACCTTGCTGACAGTCCTCCTTCTGGGAAGGGGCAAGAAATGGGGCTCCCTGAGATCCTGGAGGAGGGGGGTTCCTCCTCAAAGGCTCTCACCAGGCTGGAAGTGCCCACTTGTTAGGAAGGACCAACCCAATCATGCCAGAGTCCGGGGCTTCACAGCGACCCCCAGGTTGGAAGAAGTCCAGGTTCCTCCTTCTTAAGGCCAGGGGCTCTGTCTTGTTTATCCCTATACTTCCCTTGCCTAGCACAGTTCAGGCACGCAATAGGTGCTCAATTATTGTGTACTGAATGCACTGAGTTGAGAGCAGAGTTACATCTTGTTCATCACCATCATCACTGTCACCAAAACAACAGCAGCCTCAACAGTAGCACCTAAGGCTCTGCGAGCGTCCTGTGTCCCAGACACTGTGATGTGATACTGCAGTTCATTTAAATCTCCTGACAACCCCATGAGGTGGACACCAGGATCATCCCATTCTCCAGGTGAGACAAGTGACTAGATGGGAGCAGTAGCTAACAGAGCGGGGCTGAGCCCCGGCAGGCTGCCTCTCAAAGGCAGGCCCCCTCAGAGCCAGGCCCTGGAAAGGTGCTTCCAGAATGACCTCCAGCCAGCCAAAGCGGGTGACCAAGCCGGGAGGGAGTCTCCTCCCCACTGGCAAACATGGGATCTAATAGTGTTGGCATTCTCCTCTTCTCCTGCCTCGTCTTCCATTCATCTAGCAAATAATTGTTGGGTGCCTATGATGTGCTCTGCGAGGCCGGTGAGATGCATAGTAAACACGACACACATGTGTCTTTGTAGGTTTGTGTCTGTGTGTTTTACCAAGAGGAGTGGGAGTGAGGATGGAGAAGGATCAGAAGAAATTATAATACCCAAGAAACTATTCAAACCAGCCTCCATGCCCCTAACATCTACTTCCCCCACAACCACCACTTCCCCACTCCAAAAGCCTGCCTTTCTAGATGACATTCGGTGAGGCATCTGAGGGACCCACTGTCACCCCCTCCCAGCAGCATCAAGTCATGGGAAATGTGCAGAAAATAGAACGAGTACAACCTAGTCTGAATTCCCGCTTCCCCACTTACTGATTGATGAACTTCCTGAGCCTCAGTTCACATCTGTCAAATAACTTCCCCTTTGGTGCTCTTGGAGAGGCTAGCATCCACTGGGGCAAGACACAGTTTGGACTGGGTCAAGGAATAAATGTCAGGCAGGGGAATGAAGACAGCAAGTGAAAACTGCTCTGGAGATGTGTGCATGAAAAGAGGAAGAGAAATTTGATGGTAGCTGTGAGTAGGTGTATTGCTGAGAGAGGGGGTGTTTAGGATGGGAAGGAATTTTATACATTTAGAAGCTGAAGGGAGCAAGCAACAGAGAGAGGTTAAGACACAGGAAAGGAAAGTGTGACTCTGAGATGACACTGACAGAGACAGGTGGCCATGGAGTCAGGCAGATTTGAATGACAGCCCTGCCCTATAGGAATATATTCCCCTTCCGCTCAGAGCTGAGTCGGGGGGAGGCAGCCAAGATGTGGAGACGTATGTGAGAAGCCAGTGGACACATGGAAAGATCAGTCCTGATAGTCTCACTTTGCTTCTGTGAAATGGGAATAAGAACGGCTGTGAGCAGGGACTGAAAATGTCAAGGACGTCTGAAGTGAGGAGGAGAAGGTTTGAACCAGGCAGGGAGGGTCATGGAAGAAGGAGCTGACTGAAAACAAGTGAGACTTGATAGGAAGCTCTGAGTTCTAGTGGAGTTAGGAGACCATGAATTTTCGTAGGGGGGTTTTAATGTCGTTACAAAATGGTGGAGGATAATGAAAACTTGCACTGAGAAATCCTGAGGCTACCGTGCAAGTGTTGGGGAGGGGAAATGAGAGGGAGGGGAGCTGGGTGAAGCAGAGAGGAGTAGAAGGTTGAGGGAACAGAAAGAAAGAAAATTGACAGAGGGGTGCCATCTTGCAATGACCCAGTGCCACAGGGCTACACAGCATGGTTAATGTTGCTGACCTTAAATACCTGAGCTTTAGTCCAAGTTATTTTAGAACCAAACTGACCTAGGATCCAGGACAGAATTAGGGCTGGCCTCAGGAAAGCAAAAAGACTGTCATGGCCGCCTCTGTCCCTCGGGTAATGTCCTCTCATTTTCCACAGGCTCTGTCTCCTAGAATCTGTCCCATATGAACTATCTCCTTGCTGGGAGCAGTAGTGAGGGGCCGGGTCGGGACGAGGCAAACCAGGTGCCCAGGATGCAAAACACAAGAGCACTCACTCTTGGTGATGTGCTAGTCGGGTCATTGCTGCCCTGCGAAAAATGACTGGTCTGAGCTCGCAGGTGCTCTATGGTATAGAAAGAATGAAAAAAAAATATGCTGCCTGATCTTAGAACGTGCAGACTAACACTGGCAATATTTTCGAAACAGGCATAAAAGACAAATGAACAAACTCTAATAAACAGAATCAGCAATGATACAAACATGTCCTGCTTTTGCCTGGAGAGGAGTATGAATCCAGTTACACTCATGTTCTGTTTTCAGTGTCCATAAATGATGGGCACTGTGAGAATCCAACCACCATCAGCCTGGGCTCTAGAATTTACTCTTAACACCTACAACAAGCATCTATTGAACACCTCCCACTTGCCTGACATGATAATGCATCTAGGGTCCTTAGTTTCTGGAAGTTTTCAGTTGGGCAAGTCAACCCTGGGGCAGCCCAATAGCTATCCTTTGTAGGACTCAGACTACAGAGAAGCAGCGCCGGCCTCCTGGTCACAGACAGCGCCGCCTGGTGGCCACTTCATCTGCCTGCAGCGTCCATGTCTTCCACCCAGCTATGTGTGAAGACTGTCTTTCAAAAAGACCTTAAAGCCTCATCTACGCCGCTGCCTCTTCCTTTCCCTTTCTCCCCACCTGTCCTGAGTGTCCCTTTGGCCTTCCTGCCCAGCTGCGATACCATAGGCAGCTTGAGAACTTCATTTTGCAGGTGCCAAAAGCAACAGGAGCCACTGACCAGAAATACGTTCACTTCCCCTCCCCTTCCCTCTGGATTCTTTTCCCATCACCTCTGGCCTTAACAAGAGCCTTGCCCAGGACCTCCCAGAAGCAGGGCCACCGCACATTTGGGCCATCTTCCCACACGCTCCATGCATGCCCACAAAAGACCCTCAGGATTCTCCTGTAAGAAGTCTATGTTTTCTTAAGAGAAATGGAACCGATAAGAATGGGTCACCCAAGATGAATCTCGGTGCCCACCGCAGTGTCCCTTCCCCAACACTGGCCACTGGCCAGGGAGAATCTTTAAGCTTCCTTTTCTTCTCTCTCCGACAAAAGGATGAATCCCGAGGAGGCAAAGGTTGGTGCCCACCGTCCACAGGGAAAGCAAGCTCATTCAATCATTGTCAAAAGCCGTACAGGAAAATACAAGAAAAATAAAACCAAATTATTGGATTTGGGGTTTAATTCCCACGTTGATTATGTGTCTCCTATTTGTCATATTTTTCACTTTGTTTGATGACTGTGTTGACACAGCCACAGGCTGGAATAAAACATCTTTAATACCCTGTTTCCCTGAAAATAAGACCTTGACGGAAAATCATTTCTAATGCATCTTTTGGAGCAAAAAGTAACATAAGACCAGTATTATATTATATTATATTATATTATATTATATTATATTATATTATATTATATTATATTATATTATAGCAGGTCTTGTATTACAGTAAAATAAGACCGGGTCTTATATTAATTTTTGCTCCAAAAGACACATTAGAGCTGATTGTCCGACTAGGTCTTATTTTCGGGGAAACACGGTAGGCTTTCTAGTCTCTCAAAATACTCACCCAGCTTAAAGCAAAATCCACAACTCCCTTCAATAATAAAACTAAGAGTATCATTGATATGATTTCCACACAATGGTCATGTTTACTAAGATGTCATCCTGTGCGCTCTGCTTCAACCCATCAGTGTCTCCACCATCCTAAGACAGTAACTGAACCCAACTTGGCACACAGAGCCCTTCACATGCCACCTCTCCCCCCTCTCCCTCACACAGGCTACACTTGGACCCAGGGAGCTGCTCTCCCCTCCTGACCATATCGGGTTCCCATACGACTTGGGCCAGAGTCCCTTCCCCATCAAGTCCCCATGGAAAATCTTTATTTGCCTTGAAGTTCCTGCTCCACTGTGCTGGGGTGGATCTCCAGCTCTCGGGATATTTTTTACTGTATAGTAGGGTTATCCGTTCGCTCTGTCCTTCCCACCACACTGAGATCCTCGTGGACAGTGTTCATCCTTGAATCCCCAGAATGTAGAAATAACACTGCCTCATTGTGGGAGGCACTCAACAATTCTTGTTTAATGAATAGATGAATGAGTGAAGAGATAAGGAGAGGGGAGAGAGAGAGAGAGAGAGAGAGAGAGAGAGAGAGAGAGAGAGAAACTGGCCTGTTTCCATTTCTAGATGTTCAAAGTGTGTGCCAACAGGGACCTTCCACTGTGGCATATACCTCTGTCCCTGGTAATATCCCCATTCTCCAGATACATCAGCTCCTATAAAAATCACATGTTTTGGGTCTCATGCCTTCAGGAACCCTCGGGGCCGGGGCTAGTAGAGAAGCTAATTCACCCTGTGATGTCAGTGACTAATAGTTATCGCCTCTTATTTAACACCTGAAATTTCAGCAGTCTTTATTGTCTGGACCTCAGTGAGCAAGGGTTGTGAAATATCGATTCCTTTGCCAGAGGTACATATTTGTAGGGCAGAAGGGAGATTCAGGGGCTTTTTAATTACCTACAGATTTTGTACTGCCTGTGTGATTGCACCAAAATAACTACTTTATCCAAAGCTAAAATAGGCCCATGAGGACCCCTACCCCCAATAGAGGCCCTGGATCTCAACATCTCTGAAATCCTTGTTTGGAACCTACAGAGGAAGTCTGAGGATTTGGCGTAAGTGGGGAACAGAGCAGAGAGATAAGGGAAAAGAAGGAAGGAAGCAAGGAAAGAAAGGGAGGGAAAAAGAGCTCCTTCGGGAGGATTCCATGCAATTTGACTCTCCTGCTGCACGTGCTTCATCCATGAGCCAAAAGTCCTCACAGGATATGTCGGTTCTGATGGAAACAGGAAATTTGTGAGGAAGCGTCTAGAGGAGGAAGGAATGTTTTAGAAGATAAATCAATACTCTGTAAACCCAGAGATGATGTTTGGTGGGGCAGAAGCTAAGACAAACAGGACACCAAATGATCCTCCAAACAAAGTATAGTAGATCTCCACAAGTGGGGACCCCAGAGGCTGTGGTCCTGGCGGCTGCCACCGTTGTTGCCACAAAGGGGATTGCTGAGGCAATGATCTAGATGTATAAGCACTCCCACCTTGTTGCTTTTTCCTTAAATACCTCATATTTCAAGCAAATGCAATCTGATGGCATTATAATCTGAATGAATATCGATTCCTCACTTCCCTCTATCGGCACAAAGAGTCTCTAATACACTCAACCCCACTTCTGTAGGAAATAATTTCTGACTGCCCAAGATTGAGGAAGGGACCCCTCCTATGTGCACCCACAGCTTCTAGAACCGTGTTATAAAGTAATTTGCTCTATAGTCACCCGATTACTTATCTGAATCCCTTAATATATAAACTCAAATCAGGCAGAAGCTAGGTCCTATTTAGTCTGATATCCTGGCGCAATGCCTGGCACATGATAGACACGTATTTGCCTTCGACCCACCTGACACAAGACAGATATTCCACTAATATTTGTTGAACTGAATCAAATATTGGCCCTGCTTAGTAATAAAAGTGATCCCTGCAATGTTTTTCCTTCCTCACTTCACCAGGTCAGTTATGTAATTCTAGGAAATTATTGAAATTTCCCTTCCAGTCTATATGGTCTACATCTTTGTTTTAAGCACTGTTATTTAACACTTACTATACATCTCCAGACAAGCCACTAGTAATCCACATGGTTTCTGTTTAGATTCATTGGTTGTTGGATTATTTGGCCATCTCCTAACTTACACTGTTGCAGGGAAGAAATCAGATGCTAGTCTGATTGCTTCTTATTTATATATCATGCGTTCTTTTTGTTGGGAAATTCAAGAGATTTTCCCCTTTACTTTGAAGCTCTGAATGTACAAAAATATGCCCACCAGCATCCAATATTTATTGAAGACTTATTTACTATATGCTGGGCGCTGCTCTAAACTACTTCATGTATTAGCTCATTTAATGCTCCAAGTAACATTTCAAGTAAATATGATTGTTATTTCCATTTTACAGATGAGAAAACTGAGACTCAGAGGTTAACTACGTGGCCTAAATTCAAACAGCTCAGAAGCTATAGAGTCAGGCTTCGAGTCCAAGTGGTCTAGCTCCAGAACCTGTGCTCACTGCTCACCATATGTGTACTTTTTAAAAAATTAAACTTGACAGGATCTGGTGCCTCCTTTGATTTTACAGATTTAGGTCTTCTTTCAACTCAGGAATACATTCTTCTATACTAGAGTTTTGTTTGTGTGTTTGTTTGTTTGTTTGTTTTAATATTGACTCTCTCCTTTGTGTCCCTTTTCTTTCTAGAGTTTACGCATCACTTCCTTTAGGAGGTCTTCCTTGGTCTACCAAGATGAGTTAAATTGTCCCCTCCTTTGCTCTTTCATAGAACCACAGACTTACCTCAATTTCAGGTCTTAGCACATAAAATTACTTGTTACTTGTCAATGTCCACCATAAACTATAAGCTGCTTAAGGGGAGAGAATGTGCCCCAATATCTTTTTCCATAGCTGACATATGGTAGGTTCTCAGTAAATGTCGGCTACTGTTAATGAATGGAAGAGCCTCTGGCTTCCACATACGAGTTCTGACAATTAAGTTCGTGAACTTATTGCAAGGATGTTTCTAACCCTTTTTGATATCAGAGGGATTATTCATTATGAATTAGTACCAACTGGACAGTTAACCAAGTTTCCTATTTGCAAGTGGTGAAAAGGCTGTGTGAAAAGTGAGACGAACTGAACTTTTCGCCAACAACTCATGGCTCTTGCATCACAACAATGTACCAGCTCACACGGCACTGTCTGTGAGGGAGTTTTTAGCCAAGAAACAAATAACTGTGTTGGAACACCCTCCCTACTCACCTGATCTGGCCCCCAATGATTTCTTTCTTTACCCAAAGATAAAGGAAATATTGAAAGGAAGACATTTTGATGACATTCAGGACATCAAGTGTGATACGAAGATAGCTCTGATGGCCATTTCAGAAAGAGTTCCCAAATTGCTTTGAAGGATGGACTAGACTCGCATCGGTGCATAGCTTCCCAAGGGGAGTACTTTGAAGGTGACAGTAGTGATATTCAGCAATGAGGTATGTAGCACTTTTTTTAGGATCAGTTCATGTACTTAATTGTCATACCGTGTTTTCCCGCAAATAAGACCTAACCGGAAAATAAGCCCTAGTGCATTTTTTGGAGCAAAATTTAATATAAGACCCGGTCTTATTTTTGGGGAACACAGTATCTTGTACACTATGTGCTGCTGGCCAATATTCTAGAAAGACCTCCAAGCTCTTCCCTTCTGTGGGCTCATAGTACTTCTATCAGGGAGCCAGAAGTCTATGCAATGTTCGGTGGGCACCCATCTGTCTTATAGGGTCACACTCAACACTCTCAGCTGGCCAGCACCGTCTCCTCTACCTTCCCATACAATGAAACTCTGTAGCACTACGTTGTAAGCACATTTTAAACACCTTACTAAAAGGAAAGGAATAGTTTTGGGAGATGTAGAAGATTCCAGAATCCCCAAGAGAGGAGAGATCTATGCAGGCTAAGAGGCAAAAGTCTGGAGCTGTAAGAGTCCTTCAGAGTGTAGCAAAAAGGAATGCTTATCCAATGCTGAGGGTTCCACAACCACCAGGAATCTGCTGCACAGCATTAGGCTGGTTCTCACCATTTCCTTACCGTTGCCAAAGGCTTTCGACTGAATTAAGATGTTTTTCTAGGGTACCACCACTCAAATTTTAAAATAAAATTTTAAATGAGATGTCAGAAAAATGGCATCCGGCCTCAATTTAAATCCTCCATTTAAGATTCTGCCAGCCTCCCATTTAACATTCTTATTAAGATGGGGAAATATAAAAACTCACAGTACCAAAAATTTAGATTATTGACAGAATCTGAGAGGACTTCCCACTGACTAGAAGTCTGGTAGAACTTGATGACAGAAATAGTCAGAGGTGTGGGGAAAAAGGCAAATCTGCTTGTCACTCTGCTTTGCTTCAGGGCTGCAAGGTCAACACCAGTTGGGGAAACCAGTCAACTCTCCTTGTAATGCAGGCACTTCCATCCCTGTGTGCCATTTCGCCACCCCTCTCTCACACTCGCATCAGTATCTGCTTCCCCAACTAATTAGATACTGCAAATCCAAGAATAAAACTGCACAGAATCTGGGTGCCGGGGACGGGAAGCAACGCATCGCCTCCCCTGAGACATAAGCATCAGAAGGAAAAGTCTAAGGGAATGCGGAGTGACAAAAGCAAGGAGAGTCCCCATTGTCACCAGTACTGGATGTACAGGTTTTCATGTAGCTTATATGTTCAGCTTGATGGAGAAGAATAAACTGAAGATGTTGTCATGCCAACAGAACAAGCTAAGGTGAAGAACTGCCAAACGTTGGGAATTTAGCTAAGGCCTGAGTGTATATCAATCGTACATATACCTGTTGAAATAAAAAAGAGAATTTAACATATGCCCAAGGATATAGAGGGTATATATAGGCAATCTGCACATTTGGAATTTTATACAGGTCTTATGAAAAGGAAAAAAAAAACATTGACGAGCATGAGGTAGGGTATATCATCTTAAAAACTCTGAAAAACATCAGACTTCTAAAATGGCAACTTGAATAGAAAGCCAGAAGATATTGCCTCTTTGAAATAGTAACAGAAAGTCTAAGAAGAGACAGGATATAATAAAGAAGAAAACTACAAAAAGATAAAAAGTAGATGTGTAAGCTAATGGAAGACTACAAGCTAATGAAAAAAATAGTAGCAGAATTACGTTGAAGGCAGGAAAAAGTAGAATTGAAATTGCGGAAAAAACAATTGGTAATTGGAGAATAAACTTGAAAAGTTATTCCAGAATGCAAAGGAAAACAGTCAAAATGAAAACCGAGAAAACATACGAGACATGGAGGACAAAGAATGAAGTTCTAGTACAGTTGACCCTTGAACAACATGACTTTGAACTGCGGGGGTCCACTTATATGTGGATTGTTTTTCAATAAATACAAGTACGTAGAGTACTATAAATTTTTTTCTCTTCCTTATGATTTTCTTAATAACATTTTCTTTACTCTAGCTTACTTTATTGTAAAATACAGTACATATTATACATTATTATATATTTATATATAATATATGTATATTATTATATATATAACATATATTTTGTATATAATATACAAAATATCTGTTAATTACTGTTATGTTATTGGTAAGACTTCTAATCAACTGTAGGCTATTAGTAGCTAAGTTTTGGGGAAGTCAAAAGTTATACATGAATTTTCAACCATGTGGGGGTTAGCACCCCTAACCCCCTCATTGTTCAAGGGTCAACTGTATAAGCATGAGTATCTCCCTGAGGAATAAATCAAAGTTACTCAAAACAGAGTAATAATCAGAACTATAACTAAAGAACACATTTTGAGGAGGACAAAAATGTCCTGAGACCACAAGTGTTCACCATGTCTCTGCCTAAATCAGCTACAAATAGCCATATTCTGGAAATTTATTGTAAACATATGGATAACAGGAAAACACCATATAAGTATGCAGGGAGGAAACCATGCTACCTATAGTGGAACAGAAATTAAGGTTGGTAGAGTATTTGTGGAGAATATTGAAATAAAAGAATGATATGCTCATTCATGTTGTCTTTTACTTGTGAGGGTAATAAGAAAATCTTCAGTTCTTCAAGAGTTCAGAAAATATACCATATACCTCTTTTGAACACATATACCCAATGAGGGAGGAATTTCAGAACGTAGGAATGGGGGTGTCACAGTGTCATCATATCGGCAGGCAGTATTACATCTAGAATTAAACCTAAATAGTTGCCTTAAGCTATGGTTACAAAATTAAATGCAAATGTGCAGAGTCATTTTAAAAAAGAAAATACAGAGTGGAAGGAACAAGTATTTTGTAACCATTATGTGGATTAAAAACTCAATAAAAGGTAAAGCTATATGGAAAAGTAAAAATGGCTTAACTGTATTATCTTCTATAGGAAGCGTTTCAAAAAGCAACTTTACTGGACTTTGAATAACTAAAGAAATGTAGATTAAAATATTTTTTGAAAAATGTCAAGGTAACCAACAGCGCATTTAAAAATGCCGTGCATTCCTTTAAACCACTGCTTTTTGAGGCTTTTCTCTCCTCTGCAATTTGAGATTTCCCAAATCAACTGTGACTTCGCTTTTCTCTCACCTAGACCTCTCCCATCAACAATTAAGCATGTTCAAGTCTCTTCAATACTTAATATAGATACATATATACATATATATACATATACATATATATATATGTATATATATATATATTTCCCCCCTCCAATACTACATCTCCTAACCAGAGGATTGTCAGTCTTTGTTGTGCATTAGAATCACCGGGGAGCTTTGTAAACCATCTCAGTGCTTGGGTCCAACTCCCAAAGAGTCTGATTTAATTGGTCTGGAGTGTGGCCTCGGCACTGGGATTTTTTAAAGCGCCTCACATAATTCTAGTGTACAGACAAGGTTGAGAACTACGTTAGCCCTAATTCTCTACTCCCTTCTCAGCAAATTCCTAGAAGTTTTTCATTAAACTTGTCTCCATTCCCTTTTCTCCTAACCTCTCATAAACCACAGCAATCAGGTAATCAGGTTTCTGCTCCATCACTTCTCTGAAACAGTTCTTGCCAAAGTCACCAAAGGCCCAAATGCTGCTGAATCCAATGGGCAGCTGACCTCTGTGCATCTCTAGATATTTGTTATGATGCTGCATTTCTTGCTGTGCTGTTTTCCTTAAGAAGCTAAGACTCCACGCTGTTCAGCTTTCTCTCTGACTTCTCTGCTGCCCCTTTCAAGGACTTCAGACTCTCATCCACCTGACCAGGCATGAAAAGTTGATTCTTCTTAATCTCGCTCCCATTCTCCTTAAAGGACAATCTCCTCCACGCCCATGACTGCAATTTCCATCTCATCTTTGATGATTTACAAATGTGTTTCTCTACACGTTTCCTGTGAGCTGCAGGCCCACAAAGCCTCCTCCACACGACCCTTTCCATCTCCTCAGCCTCTCCAAGCCCCACGCTGTATGTGTGATCCTCTCTCTCAGAGCACCACTCTTCATCCCTGCGCACAAAGCCAGAAACAAGATGTCTCTCTCAGTCTCCACATTCCACCTGTCTTTAAGCTCTATTCACAGTACTTCCTCATTATCTCCTTTTCATCCACTTCTCCCACCTCCAGGACCACCAACCTGAACAAGCAGCCAGAGTCCTGTAGTGGCTGCAAAAGCCTCCCAGCTGGTATCTTCTCACTCATCCTTGTCTCACAGGAGCTCAGCAACCCACAGGTCTATGTTATCAACCCCACCCCACCCCCACCAAAACTCTTTGATGACTTTTCATTTGTCTGAAGAGAGAAAAGGAAAAGAAATATGTTTTAAAGAGAAAAGAGAAGGTCCTTCCTTTCTGCTGTGGTCCTTGTCCTCCTATCGACTTCCCTAGTACCTCTCGCCCCTCATTTTCTGCATTCCAACCATGGTGCCCTTCCAATTCCTGAAATGTGCTGAGTTCTCCTGACACACGTCCTTTGCCCATTCTTTTTCCTCTGAAGAGAAGGGTCTCCCCTACCCCATACCCCCTCCCTCACTCCACCTATCTTTGCTGATCCACTCAAACATCATTTCTGCATGGAACCCTTCCCTTCCCTTTACACTCCGTACCATTCTAACAGCATCCACATTCTTTCTTTTAACATAGGCATAACGTGTAATAATAAATTCCTCTGTGGATTTCTGATTAATGCCTGCCTCCTGCACCAGACTTAGCCCCATGAAGGCAGGGACTGGTGTCAGTTTTTACTCACTGGCCCCACAACCTATCACTGGCATGTTGTACGTGCTCAATAAATGTTTATTTAATGAAAACCAAATCTGAAAACTATTTCATATAACACAAGTGATAAAAAATTAAATTGTAAGATATTACAAAGTAATATACAAAACACAAACCTAAATAATGTTAAGTTCAATCTTGGCAGCTTTGAAAATTAATATAAATAGTTGAAACACGCTGCCATTTAAAAATGTTTTTTAATGATTACATAGGGGCATGTAAATTTTCATATAATATAGTGTTCAGGAAAAAATAAGGACATAAAACTTTATATAATAAAAATCTTAATTTTTACTTTCTCCTTAAAAAAACTATAAAAGAATCCCCCAAATATTAATAGCAATTATTCTGGGTAGTACAATTATGTATGGTTTTTATTTTTTCTTCAAATTTCTAAGAATTTTCTAAGTTATTTGCAAGAAAAATATATTACTTAGAAAAAAGTTATAGCAGTCAATTATGCTTTCTGTTACAGGTTACATAAAACCAAACTAAAAGTGGCTTAAGCAATAACTGGAATTTATGGCTAACATAAATGAGAATGTTTGGCTATGATTTAATCGGAGCCTGGCTTTTTTTTCCTGAAAATATCTTGCACTTGGTCTATTTCTGTGTTTAATTTCAGTCCTAGATTGACTTCTCTCATAATGACAAAATGGCTGCAGTGGCTCTAGGCTTCTCATTCTTATACCATGCGATACAGAAGGAGAGAAAGCATTTGTGTGCCACTCTGATTGGACCAGCTTAAGACACAGGCCTACTTCTGAACAAATCACTGTGGCTGAGGGATGCTGTTAGTTCATTTCTCCATACGTAGAGCTGGAGGTACAATCAGATTCCCAAGACCCATATAGATCACCAAACAGAAATTCAGGGTTATTGGAAATAAGCAAGGAAAGGATGGATGCTTGACAGACATGTCTGCTATAAACATTTAAAAATACTTGTTTACCTAATTTAAAAAACTAAAAGCTACTATGATACAGTGAAAAGGGCATTAGTACAAGACAAGAATGTTCCCTCTCACCACTCTTTTCAACATTATACTAAATGTAATAGTAATGCAATAAGGAAAGAAAAGGGAGGACAGATTGGGAAGGAAGACACAAAATTATTTGTTCATAAATGACATGCTTGTCTATGTCAAAAATCCAAAAGAATTAAGGAAAAAGCTCCTGGAACTAATAAGAGACTGCAGTATGCACGTTCATATATAAAAGTCAATTGCTTTCCTATATACCAAAAGTGAACAGGTAGAATTTTAAATTAGAAACACAATACCATTGGGAGTGCGGTCAAGATGGTGGAGTAGGTAAACATTATGCTTGCCTCCTCCCATGACCACATTACAATTACAACTAAATTATAGAATAATCAACCTAGAGAACTATCTGAAGACTAGTTGAACAGAAGTCCTATAACTAAGAATATAAAGAAGAAGTCACATTGAGACTTGTAGGAGGGGCAAGATGCAAAACAGGCTGGCCCCACACTCATGTGTGGCAGTTGAGAATTGGGAGGGATATCTCAGCTGCAGAGGTACCTTTGGAGGAATGAGGGGGTCCCAGATCCACATGGGGCTCCCAAGCTAGGAGCACAGATGATGGGAAGAGGAGCCCCCACAACATCTGGCTGTGAAAATCAGTGGGGATTACATCCATCCAAGTGAGAAAGAAGGCTGTAGGAAACCCAGAATTCCTCTTAAAGGGCCTGTGCAGACTCTCTCATTCCCAGGCACTCACCCTGTGCTCCGGCAGATGGACGGTGGCACAGAAGGCACCAGAGACATATAGGAACAGACTATTGTGTGACTTCAGGGTGAGGGCTCGAGGTTCAGATGCCATTAGCTCTGTGTTGAGCTCTTGTCCCATGCAGCTGGCAGACAGATGCCATATGTCTTGTGTTGAGCTCTCCCCCACACGGCCAAATCTGAATCTGTATTGGCCTGGTGAACTCTACTCACTCCACCCTGAGGACTCCCTGGGATCCTTCCCGACACAACTCATGCACTACTGGAGGCACTTTCTGCAGAAGGCAGCCAGTCCTGGCTTGCATTGCAGCCTAGCTTGGACATTCTCAGGGTTTGCAGCTCAAGGTGGGGACAGCTGGCCTTGGTGTGCTCTGAGCCTTTTGCTAAGTAGTCCCAAGCTCAACACTGGCACCAGACCTGAATCTGCATTAACTTAGTAAACACCATTCACCCCACCCTGGTGTCTCCCTGAGACTCCTGCCTTACCCAACTTGCATACCACATGAGGTTTGTGCAGTAGCTGAACCTTACAAACAGCAGGCAGGCAGTGGCAGGCCTCAGGGAGTCCTGGCTTCTTGCTGAGCTGCCCCAGGCCCAATACTGATGGCAGCTGCCTTGGTCACAGTGTGGCCTCTCCCACAGACCCCCAGGTCCAGCATAAGCAGTGACTAACCACTGATTGCTTTGTAGCTCCTACCACATAGCCCCAGGCTGGTCACAAGCAGCAGCTGACCTTCACCTGCATGGGAGTCACACCCAAGAGACCCCAGACCAACACAGGTCAGTTTCAGAAGGCAACAGAGCATGACATGATTAGTCCCACAAGTGGCATACCAAAAGGGTAGTTTCAGCAGGCACCTGAGCCTGCTGAGCTGAACCCCACTCCCTGGGGTCAGCCCACACAGAGCAACTCACATGCTGTAGGTATGGCCAATCCTCACAGCCAATCAGCCTGAGGGTAAATCTCACCCACTGACATGCCAACAGTAAGCAGGTCTCAATTACAACAGGAAGGTACACACAACCAACATAAGGGACACTCCTGGAGCACCCAGTGCAGGTGATCAAGGAGACTATGCCACTGAGCCCCACAGGGCACATACTACATAAGGCCACCTGGCCAAGACTGGGAGACTTAGCAGATCTACCTAATACATAGAAACACACAGAGAGAGGCAGCCAAAATGAGGAAAATAACAAGTCAGAATTGAAGAACACAATAACTGAAATGAAGAATATATTAGAAGGAATCAACAGCAGATTAGATGAAGCAGAGGATCAAATCAGCAATTTGGAAGACAAGGTAGCAGGAAGCACCCAAAGGAAATAGCAAAAAGAAAAATGAATTTTGAGAACATGAGGATAATTTAATGGGCCTCTGGGACAATAGCAAACATAACAACATTCGCATCATCATAGGGGTATCAGAAATAGAAAAGGGAAAAAGAGCAAAATATTGAGAGCCTATTTGAAGAAATAATGAAGAAATCCCCTAACCTGATGAAGGAAATATATATACAAGCCTAGGAGAGTCCCAGAGAGAGAGTCCCAAACAAGATAAACCCAAAAAGGCCCACACCAACACACATTATAATTAAAATGAGAAAAGTTAAAGACAAAGAGAGAGAGAATCCTAGAAGCAACTAGAGAAAGGCAGCTAGTTACTTACAAGGGAGTTCCCATAAGACTGTCAAATGATTTCTCAACAGAAACTTTGCAGGAAAGAAGGGATTAGCACAAAATATTCAAAGTGATGAAAAGCAAGTACCTACAGCCAAGACCTCTCTACCAAGTAACTCTATAATTTAAAATGGAAGGAGAGATAAAGAGTTTCCCAGGCAAGAAAAAGCTAAAGGAGTTCATCAACACTAAACCAGCATTACAAGAAATGTTACAGGGACTTTTTTAAGAAGAAGGGGGGAGACATAAATATGAATAATAAAATGACAATAACTATGCACCTATCAATAATCATTTTAAATGTAAATGGATTAAATGTTCCAATCAAAAGACATAGGGTAGCTGAATTGATAAGAAAACAAGACCCATACATATGTTGTCTACAAGAGACCCACTTCGTATTGAAAGACACACACAGACTGAAAGTAAAGGCATGGAAAAAGATATTTCATGCAAATGGAAATGAAAAAAAAAGCTGGGGTAGCAATACTTAGTATATCAGATAAAATAGACTTTAAAACAAAGACAATAATAAGAGACAAAGAGACATTACATAATGATAAAGGGATCGATCCAATAACATAAATGTCTTATAAACATTTATACACACAACATAGGAGCAACTAAACACAAATACTGACAGACATAAAGGGAGAGATTGACAGTAATAGTCATACTAGAGGACTTTAACATCCCATTGACACAATGGACAGATCTTCCAGTAGAATATCAATAAGGAAACAGAGGCCTTAAATGACACATTAGACCTAATGGATTTAATTGATTTTTAGAGCCTTCCACTCCAAGGCAGACTATACATTCTTTTCAAGTGCACATGAAACATTTTCCAAGGTAGACCACATGGTAAACCACAAAAAAAGTATCAATGTAAGATATCTGAAATCATATCAAGTGTCTTTTCTTACCACAACGGAATGAAGCCAGAAATCAATTACAAGAAAAAAACAGGGAAACACACAAATATATGGAGGCTAAATATCATGCTACTAAACAATGAGGTCAAAGAATAAATCAAATATACCTTGAGACAAATGAAAATGAAAACACAATGACCCCAAATCTGTGGGATACAGCAAAAGCAGTCCTAAGAGGGAAATTCATAGCAATATAGGCCTACTTCTAGAAACAAACAAACAAAAAATTTCAAATAAACAATCTAACCTTACACTTCAAGGAACTAGAAAAAAACAGCAAACAAAATGCAAAGTGAGTAGAAGTAATAAATAATAAAGATCAGAGCAGAAACAAATGAAATAGAATCTTTAAAAAAATACAAAAGATCAATCAAACCAAAAGCTGGTTCTTTGAAAAGGTAAACAGAATCAATATATCTTTAACCACATTTATCAAGAAAAAAAGACAGAGGAACAAAATAAATAAAATCAGGAATGAAAGATGAGAAGTGACAACTGACACCATAGAATTACAAAGAATTATAAGAAAACACTATGAACAATTATATGCCAACAAATTGTACAATGTGGAAGAAATGGATAAATTCCTAGAAACATACAATCTTCCAAGACTGAATCAAGAAGAAACAGAAAATCTAAACAGGTCAATTACTACAAAAGAAATCAAATCAGTAATCAAAACAATCCCATCAAGTAAAAGTCCTGGATTGGATAGTTTCACAGATAAATTTCACTAAACATTCAAGGAAGAATCCTATCCTTCTCAAACCATTCCAAAAATTAAAGGGGAGAGAAAGCTCCCAATCTCCTTTTTTGAGGCCACGATTACCCTTATTCCAAAACCAGACAAAGACATTATACAACAAAAAGAAATTTATAGTTCAGTATTTCTGATGAACATAGATGCAAAAATCCTCAACAAAATATTAACAAACTGAATTCAGCAATACATTAAAAAAATCATACACCTTGATGAAGTGGGATTTATTCCTAGGATGCAAGGTTGGTTCAATAACCACCAATCAATTAACATGATACATCATATACACAAAATAAGAGATAAAAATAATTTAATCATATGAATAGATGAAGAAAAAGCATTTGACAAAATCCAGCATCAATTAATAATATAAACTCTCAGCAAAGTGGGAATAGAGGAAACATACCTCAACATAAGAAAAAGTCACATATGACAAACCCACAGCTAACATGATACTTTTTCAACAGTGAAAAGCTGAAAGTGTTTTTCTTAAGATCAGGAAAAAGTCGAAGATATCCACTTTTATTGCTTTTATTCAACATAGTATTGGCAGTACTAGCCACGCCAATCAGACAAGAAAAAGAAATAAAAGTCATCCAGATTGGAAAAGAAGAAGTAAAACTGTCATTATTTGCATATGACATGATACTATAGAGAGAGAACCCTAAAGATTCCAGCAAAAAGCTACTAGAACTGATAAATGAATTTAATAAAGTAGCAGGATACAAATTTAATATTCAGAAATCAGTTGCATTTTTATACATCAATAATGAATATTCAGAAAGAGAAATTAAGAAAAAATCCCATTTACAACTACATCAACAAATAAATAAATAAAATACTTAGAAATAAATTTAATCAAAGAGGTAAAAGACCTATACTCGGAAAATTATAAGACATTGAAAAAAGAAATTGAAGAAGTTACAAATAAATGGAAACATATACTGTGTTCACAGATAGGAAGAATTATCATCATTAAAATATCCATACTACACAAAGCAATCTATAGATTCAATGCAATCCCTATCAAAATACCAATGGCATTTTTCACGGAACTAGAACAAGCAATCCTACAATTTATATGGATCCAGAAAGGACCCCAAATAGTCACAGCAACCTTGAGAAAGAAGAATAAATTTGGAGTTATCATGCTACCTGATATCAAAATACAAATCTATAGTAATCAAAACAGCATGGTATTGGCATAAAAACAGACACATAGATCAATGGGAAAGAATAGAGAGCTCAGAAATAAACACATGCCTATATGGTCATTTAATCTATGATAAAGGGGGCAAGAATATACAATGGGGCAAAGACAGTTTGTTCAATATATGGTGTTGGGAAAACTGAACAGATACATGCAAAAAAATGAAACTGGACTATTTGCTTATGCCATATGCAAGAATAAACTTCAAAATGAATTAAAGACTCATAAGACTCGAAATCATAAAACTCCTCGAAGAAAACATAGGCAGTAAACTCTCTGACATTGCTCTTAGTGATATTTTTTTCTGATGTATTTCCTACAGCAAAAGAAACAAAAGAAAAAATGAAGAAATGGAACTACTTCAAAACTGAAAAGTTTTTGCACAGCAAGGGAAACCATCAACAAAATCAAAAGACAACCTACAGAATGGGAGAAGATATTCACAAATGATACATCTGATAAAGGGTTAATAACCAAAATTTATAAAAAAACTCCTACAGCTCAACACCAAAAAAACCCCAAACAATCCAATTAAAAAATGGGCAGAGGACCTGAATAGACATTTCTCCAAAGAGGACATACAGATGGCCAATAGACATATGAAAAGATGCTCACTATTACTCATCATCAGAAAAATGCAAATTAAAACTTCAATGAGATATCACCTCACACCTGTCAGAATAACAAGTGTTGGTGAGGATGTGGAGAAAAGGGAACCTTAGTGCACTGTTGATGGGATTGCAAATTGGTGCAGCTACTGTGGAACACAGCCTGGAGGTTCCTCAAAAATTAAAAATAGAACTGCTTTACAACCCAGCAGTTCCACTTCTGGTTATTTATCCAAAGAAACTCAAAATACTAATTCAAAAAGATACATGCACCCCTATGTTCACTGCAGCGCTATTACAATGGCCAAGATATGGAACCAACTTAAGTGCCCATCAATAGATGACTGGATAAAGACATTGTGGTACATACATGCAATGGAATATTACTTAGCCATAAAAAAGAATGAAATCTTACCATTTGCAACAATATGGATGGACCTGGAGAGTATTAAGCTAAGTGAAATAAGTCAGCAAGAAAAACAAGTACCATATGACCTCACTTATATGTGGAATCTAAAGAACAAAATAAACAAACAAACTGAATCAGAGGGGTGTTGAAGGACTGGGTGAAAAATAGTAAAGGGATTAAGAAGCACAAATTTGTAGTCACAAAGTAGTCACAGGAATATAAAGTACAACATTAGGAATATAGTCAATAATAGTTTAATAACAATATATGGTGCCAGGTGGGTACTAGACTAATTGGAGGGATCACTTCATAAATCATAAATCACTTCATAAATATACAAAATGTCTAACCACTATGCTGTTCACCTGAAACTAACATAAAATAATATTGAATGTTAACTGTAACTAAAAACAACGAAAAACCCCACAATGCCATTTATATTAGTACCCCCAAAACTGAAATACTTAGATATAGATCTAACGAAAGATATATAAGATGCATATGGGAAAACTACAAAACTATGGTGAATAAAAACAAAGAATAAGAGGAGAGATATTCAAGGATAGGAAAACTCAATATTATCAAGATGTCAGTCCTCCCAACTTGTTCTATATAGATTCAATGCAATCCCAATCAAAATCCCAGCAAGTTATTTTATGGATATCAACAAACTGATTCTAAAGTTTATATAGAGAGGTAAAAGACTCAGAGAGGCCAACACAATATTGAAGAAGAACAAAGCTGGAGAGCTGACATTACCTGACTTCAAGGTTTACTATAAAACTATATAATCAAGACAGTGTGGTATTGGCAAAAGAACAGACATACAGATCAATGGAACAGAATAGAGAGCCAAGAAATAGACCCACTTAAGTATGGTCAACTGATCTTTGACAAAGAAGCAAAGGCAATACAATAGAGAAAAGGTCATCTTTCAACAAATGGTGCTAGAACGACAGAACATGGACATGCAAAAAAGAAAAAAGAATCTAAACACAGGCCTTACACTGTTCACAAAAATTAACTCAAAATGGATCATAAATCTAAATATGAAATGCAAAACTATAAAATTCCTAGAAGACAACATAGGAAAGAGCCTAGGTAAACTTGGGTATAGTAATGCCTTTCTAGGTACAACACCAAAAATACAATCCAATAAAGACATAATTGATAAGCTGTGCAACATTAAAATTAAAAACTTCTGCTCTGTGAAAGACAGTATCAAGAGAATTTTAGAAGACAAGCCACAAACTGGGGGAAAAAAATATTTGCAAAGGACACATCTGATAAATTACTCTTATTTAAAATCTACTTTGAAAACTCAACAATAAGAAAACAACCTGATTTAAAAATGAGCCAAGGACCTTAACAGAGAGGTCACCAAAACAAGATATACAGGTGGCAAGTACGCATATGAAAAGATGTTTCGCATTATGTGTCATCAGGAAAATTCAAACTAAAACAATGAGATACCACTACACACCTATTAGAATGGCCGAAACCCAGAACACTGACAACACCAAATGCTGGTGAGGATGTGGAACAACAGGAACTCTCATTAATTGCTGGTAGGAATGCAAAATGGTACAGCCACTTTGGAAGACAGCTAGCTAGTTTCTTATAAAACTAAACATACTCTTCCCATGCCATACAGAAATTATGCTCGTTGGTATTTACCCAAAGGAGTTGAAAACTTATGGCCATATAACCTACTGCACAGATGTTTATAGTAACTTTGTTCATAATTGCCAAGCTTTGAATCAACTAAGATGCCCATCAGTAGGTGAATGGATAAACTCTGGTACATCTAGACAATGGAATATTATTCAGTGATCAAAAGAAATGAGCTATCAAGCCATGAAGAGACATGGACAAAATTTAAATGCACTCTTCTAAGTGAAAGAAGCCAATTTGAGAAGACTATATAATATTATTCCAACTATATGACATTCCCAAAAAGGCAAAACTACGGACACAATAAAAGATCAGTTGTTGCCAGGAGGCAGGGGGAGGGGTGACATGAATAGGCAGGGCACAGAGGATTTCTAGGGCAGTGAAAATACTCCATGTGATGTCGTAATGATGGCTCTATATCATTATACATTTCCCAAACCCACTGCATATAGAGTACCAAGAGTGAACTCTTAGGTAAATTATAGACTTGGAGTAATTATGATGTGTCAGTAAAGGTTCATCCTTGGTAAAAGTAAATAAATACATAAATGAGTGAATGAATGAATGAATAAACTATATAAGCATATATATGTGTATCTGTGTATATATATATATGTATATATTTCTGATGAATGATGTTAATAATAGGGAGTCTATATATGTGGGAGCAGGGGGTGTATGGGAAATCTCTGTACCTTCCTCTCAACTTTATTGTAAACCTTAAACTGCTCTTAAAAAAAAAATAAGTCTATTAAACATTGAAAAAGAGAAAAGGGGCATTGGGACCAAATATCAGGAGACCTCAGTGAAAACTTTGTTGCTGCCTTTTGCTATGTGTAAGATATTGGACAGTTCTCCAGGTCATTCTGCTTGTCCCCTACTCTGTAAAATACTGTGTTTCCCTGACAATAAGACCTCACCGGACAATCAGCTCTAATGTGTCTTTTGGAGCAAAAATTAATATAAGACCCAGTCTGATTTTACTATAATATAAGACTGGGTCTATAATATAATATAATATAATATAATATAATATAATATAATATAATATAAAATACCTGGTCTTATATTAATTTTTGCTCCAAAAGACGCATTAGAGCTGATTGTCCGGCTAGGTCTTATTTTCAGGGAAACACGATAGCTACTTAAGAGACCCTTCTCCACTGTCATAGGAAGGAAGAGAGTAATATGAAGGCAGATAGAAGATGCCCTTTTTGGTGGCAAAAAGTTAAACGTATTTCTACCACATGGCTTCTATTTTCTCAGTGAAGTAGGACCCAAGATCACCAGTGGGACAGGAGGTGCAGTGGGAGAACTGGAGGTACCAGGAAAGCAGAGATTTAAAACAGTTGTTGCAAAAGTGACAGAGAAACATAGTATGATCATCTTCACAAACTAGTAACTCAATAAATATTTCCTGAATAAAGAATAGTTTTAAATTTTTAATTTTTAAAAAAATTTTTTTAATAAAAAAATTTTTGGAAGCTGTATCATAGTTTCATGATTAAAACAAAATGAGCTGTAAGTGTGAAGTGCACTATACAAATATAAAATGGGATTATGATGGAAGTCAGTGGTTAATAAAGGATTTACTTAATAGATAATTGCTTTAGATTTTCTAAAATGCTGATGATTTATTTCAGTCAGACCACTTTGTATCACAAACTATAAGTATTTTCACATGGATCACCACGATTCTTATACAATTCAGACTAGTGGCTGAGGAGCATGGTAACGTCCCAAACATTTGAGCATCGTCAGGACTAAGCAACTATTAAATTTAACTCAACCTGGAAAGATAAGAAAAGCTATTAAAAAAAAAAAGAAGAACAGTGACATTTCTTGGAGTGAACTGAGGGACTGTAAGACAATGACATAGCAAGGGAATATACGATTAAGGACAGGTTCTGTAGGTGATCTAGAGAAAGTTCTCTGCACAGAATGTGGGCAAGATTATTACTAAAATCCTATTTTCTCCCCAACACCAGGCGGGGCAGGACTATATGAAGTGCCATTAGGCTTTTCTTCAAAGGCTGCAAGAGCTTACCCTCCCCCCACCCCACTTCAATCCCAATAAAAACTTTGCCTGGCATCTCAGCATCAGGGAAATTAACCTCAGTGAAAAAAATAAATTCTTACCTCTCATCCCAACTCTCAATAAGAATGTCAGGGCTGTTTCTTGTGAACACTGCAGTCTTGTTTGACAATATAATGAGATCTGGCTAAACAGATGAAAACTGCCTTCACCTGAGTGTTTATCTCAACCCTGCCAAAGTTTTCAACCCCTCAGGCACTCCCATCTCTGCAGAGAGGGTCAAGAACCTTTAGTTACAGCCCATGGCTCTGAGTTGGCGTCTTACTACACCAAGCCACTTTTGCAATAGCAGAAGGCAGGAGTTTCTGTCATTTTGAATTTCCTGCAGTGTACTGGCCTGTGTCACAATCTCTATGGTGTCTGGGGGCACTTTGCTCTGTCAGATCCCTGGAATAGAATGAGAAGAGAAAGGGGAGAGTAAGTGCAAGAAACTAGCAGAAGCGCAGGTTGGCCAGTGATGCCCAACAGTGTCCATCTAGGGCGGGGCTGGATGTGTGGGGGCTGGGACTCCTCCAACAAATAAACCTCAGAAGGCACACTTTCACAGTTCTAGAGGATCAGCCACACACTCTAGGCAGTCTGTAATTCAGGTGTCTAACAGGCCATTGCTTTCAAGTCAAGTCCACAGAGAACACAGTGAAAGGAAACTGGGAAATTACCCAATTAATGCAAACAAGAATAATTTTAATGAAACATGCAATTTAACATACGAATATTTCGTGTGAGAATATTTACTCTGACCCATTCGATGATGATTTCTAATCCATCCACCTTGGGGTTTTGTCTTCTACCCAGATCTTTCTCTCTCTCTAGCACAGACCCCTTAGCACTTGACATGGCTTTCCTCAGTCTGACTAAGCTCCTTGAAAGCAAGGAATTCTCATCTGCCACAGACCGTCACTCCTAGAATATGCTCAGTAGATACACAGTAGTTAGATTAACCAATTAATAAATGAATAGAATAAGGTCATTTGAGAAAAAACAAGAAATATGCCATACGGGTGGCACTTTGGGGTCTGTAGACACCACTGCACAAACAGATTATTGTTCATGCTTACCAACCATACTTCAAATAAAGTGTTTTCTTTCACCTCAATATAATTTCTCCAACTGCTTCAGAGAGAAATCAGCTTCACCTCCACTTCCTGTTCCAGTGGTGGGCAACATTGCCATTCAGCTGTTGATTTACCTGTGTTTCCCCCACCTAGATTTGATTTTACGAAGGATCAACTGATTTCTAAGAAGGCTCTTGAAGGGACAGAAAGATATCAATATCACTAGATACTTAAAAGGTTGGTTGGAGATATTTAAGCAAGTTGTCTTTACCTGGTATTTATTTTCTTTTGATGGCTCACTTTATTTTACTAGGTTGATGCAAAAGTAATTGCAGTTTTTGCAATTATTTTTAACATTTTAAACTGCAATTACTTTTACACCAACCTAATAGAATGTACTACATTGTATTGTATTGTATTGTATTGTATTGGTTTGGTTTGTATTGGTTTGGATTGGATTGGATTGGACTGGATTGTACTTCCACATGTACTCAAGGGCTTTGAGTTTTTACCTATCACAGTGCTTGGCACATAATAGTTACTCAATATTTGTAGAATAAACAAGTAAAAGAGTTATTTGGGAATGAGCGCAAAAAGGATCTAGGGTTTACCTATCATTTATATTTGGTCTTGTCTTCCTTGAAATGGATGATGTTGCTCTTTATTATCCTTAATAAGGCTGAGCATTGTTATTTAAAGGAAAACCGTAAACCTTAAGTGCCTTGTGTGTAGTTTTTGTGTAATTTGTTTTGGGGGTTTTACTTTCTTTTTTAAGTGTGCATAAGTGAAATGAATATCAAATAGATAAATAAACTTTAAATTTATAAATAGATAAACAATAAATTGTACAAACTGCCTTCCCCAAAGTGGGAGAAGGGTGACAGCACGTCCAACACCCAAAGAAGTTGGGTCTTAAAAATAAAAGGAAAGCCTATAGTGGAGAATATGATGCAGTAAAGAGAGAAGGGAAACCAAACAGTGGAACCAAATAGGGTGAAAGGCAATACTGGCAAGAACAAAGGAGATGTATGTCACCATTTTCCCTTCAGATTGTTTCCACAGTTTTAGAACTGAAATAAAGCTGTGAGTTCCTCAGAAAATTGAAATGTCCCTTTTAAAATGATCACTCCAGTTATCATTGGGGCAGCTTGTGTCTCGAGGGTCGTTAACCTTCTGCCCTCCATCCCTAACCCTGGGACTCCAGGGGTATCTGTCTAAGAGACTAGCTTCCAGAGGGGGTCAGTATTCCCTCTTAAGAGACCCCAGAGCAAATGACTGAACAGATTAGGACGGATTAGACAGATAACAACTCAGACCCTTTTACAAGCACATTTTTCACTCGACACTCAAATTCCCTTCTGTGCCCCACAGTCTCACACAACCCAACGACTGGATAGTATTACTGAAATATCTTTGCGCCAGCCGAGTGCGTGGAACTGTGCAAAGCCAGATGTTCTTGTAACCCTGTTTTACTGAGTTATTTATATCCATATAATATTTGACATTTCCTGTGTTGTTAAAGAGTTGGGGGCCCTTGACGTATTTTTAAGAGAGCAGTGCCGACTTTTCATTTTTTTTCTTTGATGCCCAGCACCAGAAATAAGTAAAATAGAAAGGCGCTGTATTAAACAGATGCTTAGATATCTCAAGTCTGCCTTATTTTAATGCCTTTCCTCTTAAATGATCTTCATGAACAGAAAAACGCTAGGGTCATCTAAGCTGAACATATGAATTAAGCCTAGTATGCAATAAAAGTATGAGCTCATAGGCTTAAAATATGTTAGCCAATAAACAAAGAAAAAAATAATAAATATTGAAAGCATAATCCACATTTCTAGGACTAAACTTTATAGAATATTGACACATGAACTAAATCATATCTTTGAATTTGATAGATACAGAAAGGGCTAGTTAAAAAATTTTCAAGCTTAGTCAAGTATTATCTGGCAGGTTTTTCTGGCTAAATGAAATAATAGCAACTTTATAGAGTTTAAAGTATTTGGTAGATCCTTAAGCGGTAGGAATATTTAAACTGTATATGAAATTTTATATCATAGAAGGTAATCATTCTGTTTTCCTTGTTTATTATAAGGATCTATTCAAAAACTATTATTTTTAAGACTTACAAACTTTAAAACAGTTTTCCCCTTTATAGGACGTGACAGGGATGGAGTCTTGCCTTACAGTCAATTCTTGGTATCTCCGTCTGCTCAAAATGCAAAGCAAAGGTCACAGAAAAACAGGAAAATTAAGATGTGAATTTTTTGGGTTCTCTCTGGTCTTCAAAGTTCCTTTATAAACTTTCTCAAAAATCCCTATGTTAGTGTTTTGTTGTTGTTGTTGTTGTTTAAGATCACCTTCCTTTCCTAAAAGCAGAGGATGTATGTATATGTCATTATGCAGAGAAACTTTCAAAACACATTCTGTCTTCCACCCTATGTCTTATTCCTATTCACCCCATTGTGTACCTCTCCCCACTCTCTGAAGCTGAGGACCTCCTGACAAATCAAACCCTTCCCACCGTTTAAGAAAACAAGACGCCGTGGTCTGCTGGTACCCATCTGAGCACAGTAAGCCTCCTGCTCCAACAGAGGTCAAATCCCTAGCAAATCCTCTAAGCTGTGATAAGTCCCTATTCTTCAAATAACGCACAGATCCTCTTGAAGCAGATAGGTCAGGACAGTCCTCAGGGTGCAGGCTTGCTCATCTCTATCTCCAATTCCTAGCCCTTTACCACCAATCATCTCTGATTCTGCATTGACTCCTTCCAGGGTCACTCCACTGTAACAATTGGGATGGGGGAGCAGCATATGGGAGGCCAGTGTGGTCTGGACCACGGTTTTATTTTGGATCTACATCTCCAAGATTCTTCTAGACTAACTCCCCTAGTTAGGCCACTAGTGTCTGGCCCCCAAATCAAGATCTTTTCGCACCAACTAAATCTTTGATATTTTTTTCTTCAACTCTTATTCAGCCCACTACTCTTTTCCTTGAAAGATTCTGGATTTTTCATTTTCCCCAACATATGTTATCCATCTTTGCTTCTTTCCTATTTACCTCAGAACCTTGTCCCTACTGCCATGGATAACCTCTGTCTAATTCTAGAAAATCTCCATGAGGAGACACCTTAGTTCCCTGGGACAATAGTCAAAGCATGTTGCCCATTGTGTTTGGGAAGAGGTGAAAATAATTCCGTTCACAATCTTCTTCCCTCAGTTTTCAAATCTACACATCCAGTATATTCCCATGGCTGCATTTCCTTTCCTGAAATATGAATTTCAGCACCAAATGCAAACCTCTGTTTCATCAGGTTGCCTTTGATGGAACAAAGACTCAAGTCCAAAAGATATTCCTCCAGATAATTTAGCCCTTTCTTCAAAGATATCAATTTATTCACCTGTTTGAAGTCTAGAGTTTATGAAGCAAATGTCCCAAGGCCTGACTTTTGGGTGGGGAGATTTTTATTACATAAAGACTTTTGCAGCCACAAATAATACCATTAACCTAGCAACTTCTCCAAGAAAATTGGACTAACGGATGTGGATAAGTTAAGACAATCCATTAACACCATGTGGAAAACAAGCAAACAAAAAGATATATACTGGGGTTGGTAACAGTAAAACTTGTAAATGTGAGAAACGTGTTTAAGTCTAAAGAATGATATCCACCTGGATAACGGAGGGGAAAAAAATGATGTAAATTCTAGAAGAATTAGGAGTCATCTCTACAGAGCATCACAGATTCTAGCCTATGAGAACTGAAGGTAAGTAAGTAAATGTAAGCAGAATTTAATATGGTGCTTGTCCTATAACAAGCACTCTGTAAATTACAGCTAGAATCATTACCCTCATTATATCAGGGATAGGTGGAGTCTTATCTTCAAATAAAGAAATGGAGGTACAAAGAGGTAAATGTTGCCTGTTACCAGGCCAAAACCACCTCTGCTACTACTGTCTCTAACCTCTACTCTTGAAGCAAATACTACTAGAGTGACCAGAGCAATCACCATTCAACTCTCAGTTTCCATTCTCTGAGTATAACATTCAGAAATGCTTAAAAAACAAACATCCAGTCACCAGATGTTCTTAACATCTGGCTAAAGCCATAAAACTATCCTCTACCACCACTACCTCCTTCCTAACTCCAAAGCGTAAGGAGAGAAAAAAACAATTTATGAAATATCTGATGTAATGAAATAAGATCTTGACATATTCATCTTTGTGATTTTTTTCTTTCTTTGTTGTATGTCTCTCCTTGTTATTCTGAGGCATCCACGTGGCTGTGAGGAAATTTTTGACTTCTATATCGAGGGGGTTAAAGGAACATTTCAATATTCTATTCTTTTAAAAATTCTAACTTAAACTCCTGGGAATCAAAAGGAAAGGACCTAAGTGTAATGAGACATAATGTGAATGCCAGAGTAAAGATGAGAGAGAGGATTAGAAGGATAAGAAAATGATCATACCGTCTATCCTAGAGACTTGGTTATAGTAACTTGGGTTGGGAGTAGAGGAGCAAAGGTGCTGAGATCAAGACCTTGGAATATGTCAGGGACCAAGAGAGCAGAAATAAACCTGAGGGGATGAGAAGGAGAGAGCGGTGTCCACGTAGAGGTGGTCACACATCACCAACAGCTAACCACATTAGGGGCTCCCTGTAGAAACTGAATGCCTGAAGACTACCCCACACTGTTAAAGAGATGCATATCAGCTGATCTCAGCTCCTTCATGTAAGAGTCTTCCGTCATCAGTGTTGCGCAAGAGGCCGGTGTCACCTCCAGTAGAAAGGCAACTGGCCAGGCTCCAGGGCTTTGCCAGGCCTCAGTGTGGGGATGAATTTGTGAACCTTCCAGGGCACTCATACAGACCCCCTAGAACAGAATGGATTGCCTGACTCCTAACCAAGCAGGAATGGTACATTAGGATAAGGTCAGCACTGGTCACGGGGGATGTCTAGACCAGGGTCGCTCAACCTCAGCACTATTGAGGCTGCATGATTCTTTGTTGTTGGGGGCTATCCTGTGCATTTGGAGGATACGTAGCAGCATCCCTGCTACTAGATACCAATAGCACAACACCACTTCCTAGTTGTGACACTCAAAATGTCTCCAGATACGATCAACAGCTTCCTGTGGGGGTGAGGGGTGCAAAACTGTTCCCATGTGAGAACTATTGGTCTGGACAGTAGGGAGGCCTTCACTGAGTACACTGAATCTGTACCTACCTTCAGTATTTTAGGACAAGGCATTAGATCACTTACAGCTACAATCTGACCAGCAAGCCACTTTCACTTTAATTTAATAGTGTCAAAATATTTGAAGCACTTACTACTTCCATTTATACCCCAACACACACACACACACACACACACACACACACTACACAAACTTTTAGAGATGTGGTATAAACCAACTCCAGCATAAACTACTTCTTTTCTAAATGCTGTAAATAAGTACAGTAGTTAATTGCGGGGGGCGGGGAGAATTTGTATTAGCTTAAGGATTTAAGGAGCAGTAAGAGGAAGCTAGGTAATGAGTGATAAAACTGAAAATAAGAACAAGTCTAATACAGAATTTGAGACTGTTGGCAATTTTTGTGGAATTGACAATTTCTTGAACACATGATTAGGCAATTATCATCCTCAAATGCTTATTAGTAAGGCCCCTCCCACTTCCAGATGTATAATATTGGAAAAAAATTCTTAATTTTTCTAATGCTTTTCCTTCATTGGCAAAATGGGGATATAATAATACACTTTATAGGATTGCAATTCAAATTAAATTAGCTAAGTTATTAAAGCAATTGGCACAGGGCCTGACACTCCATAAAGTTAGCCACTGTCATTTTCATTATAATGGAATAGTGGACTGAAGTGACAAGCGATGTTAATCACATTTTACACAACATGTTTTGAAGCTCTGATTTATCTGATGCTCTCTCAGCTTTGTGACCTACACACAGTGATCATTACACACCTTTAACACAGGAATCAGCATGGAAGATTGACCAGTCTTGCTCCTAGAGACATATTCAGTGCATGGGAGCATAAGACTCCAGGCTAGACCCTCGGATTCCTATCTGAGTTCTTTTTCACCGGGCCCGCCCTACACCATGCTGAGAGTATAACCTAGATCAGTTAGGATGGTTTCAGCTTAACCAATAGGAAATCGTATTTGGCTCACAAAATTGGATGTCCAGAGCGTAGGCAGATTCCAAGAACATGCAGTCAGGACTCTGGTTACACTTCTCCCACATTCCCTCAAGCTGCCTTCCTCTGAGTATCAGCCTTCTTCTCAGAGTGGCTCCCCTCATGGTCCTAAAATGACCACCAACAGAAACTGAGGCAGAGAGAGAGAAAAAAAAAATGGGCTATTTACAGCTCCTCTTAAAACGGAGTAAGAATTTTGCCAGAAGTCTCTGCAATATTTACCTTAAACAGAATAAGGCCCCATGACCTCTCCTGAACCAAATTGTTCAAGAAGGATGGAATTGCCCTGATTTGTGTAGTGAAGTCATAGCCCATCTCTGGAGCTGAGGATAGCTCAACTGTCTCTGAGAAACTCAGGCAGCGAGAGAAAGAGTTATGCACCATGCCAAGATTTGCTCAGGGGGGAAGTGGGAAGGGAAGCCAGGTAGGCAGCCATCAAGTCCGTTATAGTGTTTAAGACTTAAAGCTTCCTTTTGAGGATATTGTCCAGCTTCTACTTTCTTTGTGGTGATAAGCAAAAAAAAAAGAAAAAAAAAAAAGAAAGAAGAAGAAAAAAGAAAGAAAGAAAGAGTTTTAGATAAATCTCAAAAAGCCCTCAACAAGGAAGTGAGATTTGAGGAGAGTTCTGAGAGAATTGAGGGAATCCTATAGCCTAGAAGATCTCCTAGAGACATTTATCAACAACAGAAGAAGCAACGGATCTAAATGAAGAGAAGCTAAATGCATGAAATCCTCAAAATGATAAAAATTCCATGTCATCAATTTCCTAAGTCTCAGACATCCCACCAACTGCTTTCTGGTCTTCCCTGTCATTTAATTTGCTCTGAGTAACAAAAGCAGCTCACACCCTCAGTTTGTTATTTATTTAACACATTGTAGAGAAGTTGGCTCATCAACTTTTTATGAACAGTTTCTCCCCTGAAACATCATAAATCCTTAGTGGTTCTTCGAGGGTTGGGTATACTCTTTGTTTCCAGGGTTTAGCAGAAGCTGACCCACAGATGTTATCTTGTAATGGTCGGGACACATCCCCTGAGAACAGAGATGAAGAGCTGAGAAACTGTTCTCTGCCAGCCTAGGAAAAAGTGACTACTAGAAATGCTTTCTTCATGTTTTGGGACTTATGTTCATTCTGTGGTAAAAGCCAGTGCTCTCTGTGTCCTGGTGGAAGGTGGAGAGAGGGAGTCCAGTGGAAGCCGGAAGTGAGATAGCATTCTGACAGGTCAGACGAAAAGAGAGGGAGAGAGAAGTATGGAATGAATGAGTAGGTTTTGCTGTTACACAACTTTCTGAGCATGCCCAATTCCCCACCCAGAACACACTGGTGCAGGAAGGGACAGCTCCAGGAGCACCGTGAACCTTCCAAGTCCTTGCAGGATGCCCAGACCATGGCCCTGCATGCAACCAGCTCCTCTGCAACCTCCACTCTTCCTTCATTCTAGCACAAGGCCTCCAGCCCTCGCTCATTCACAAATCACAAAGATGAAAGAACAGAAGCCTGAGAAGGCTGATCCTATAGTTTACATAAGTCAACTGCCCATTAAGTTCTACCCAAACTCTCCCAAATGACTTGCCACCACTACCCTTCCAGTCACACCCACCCTGTCTAGCACTAAGTTAATAAGATCCCTTCAACCAGCATGTCTGTAACCACAGCCTCCAGAAAGTCAGTCACCAACTCGAACTTCCAAGAAGCAAAAAAAAAAAAAAAAAACAAAGTTAGGGGTGGGCAGTGAGCAACAGAACAAAAAGAAGAAACAACTTGTTTGTGAGATTGTTCCAGGACCACTATTTCATTCATTTGGGAATGTGTGCAGTGGGTCTCAGACCTGAGGCGCAGGTCTGAGGTCTGGGGGTCTAACCAGAGACATCGCCTGCCCCGGCCAAGCTGAGCAGTGACTCCTCACTCCACACATATGCTCACTAAGTTATGTGAGCTCAAGCCTTCTGTTTCTGTTTATTTGTCTTGCGTTGTGTTGTTTTATTAACCAGAAACTTGAAAAGGAGGCTTTCTTTCTTGTGTTGCCATTTGGCAGAAGACTAGAGGTTACAGTAGCAAGCAGAGCCTAAACAATTTTTTTTTAAGTCTCGATGAAAGTTCCTTCCAGAGAGAAAAACTATATCCGATTCCCTGTCTCCCATTGAACCTCTGAAGGACTTCCCACACCTTACCTTCAAATAACAGAACCCTAGCCAACGAAAATGGAAAAACATAAATTTTTGCACGTAAAATGAAAAATCAGAGGGTGCAGACAGGCCTGTGTCAACAAGGTATTTTTAGCTATCAGTGAATTCTTAGAATCAAGTTTTAAGGCATGGTTCTCTGCACATGGACGTAGGGTATGTTTTTTAGGGCCTCTGCTATCCAGCGCTATCCTTACCTCATTTTCAACTGTGAATAGTATCCCCACTTAAAAGACTAGGATAACAGAAGCCCGGGTAGGGCAAGGATGACTTGCATTAAGTTCCCAGTGATTGAAGAGCAGAGATGAATGTCTAGATGTGACAACCCCTTGATAACTAACTATACCTCTTAGAGCGGACTCGAACTTCCATCATTTCTGATCTTCACTTCTCAGTATTTATTCATTGGCTCCCTCCCTAGAATTAAATAGTTCCCCTTTATTATGCATTAATTTGTCTTTCTCCATCACAGACTGAGTTCCTCATCTCTAACCTCAAAGAAAAAAACAAGATATTAGCTGTATTTTTTGTAGTTTGTGGAGAAGGAGCTCTCTTGTACGGTTCTGAGAATCTCTGTCCCCGGATTCTAACAGAAGGATTTTAAAACAGAGAGTGACAATGAGCAACGGATTCTGGCCAGGGTTCAGTTATCTCGGGCCCTGCCCCTTTTGCCAGGAGAGGAGATGAATGCAGCCACTCAATTTTCCCTCTATTTCCCTCAACAGTCACGGGTGGCTAAGTCTCAACGATCAAGCTGTGGCAGTTAGAGGCAGGAAATGGAGTTGGAGAAGAGAGACTTAAACTTACCCACCATGGAGAGCCCCCCCGCCCCCATGCCACACGCTCTTCCAGGTCCCAAAGTCCCCAGCCAGGTTTGCACCTGACCAAATCCTCTAGGGCTCAGAGGGTCCACCACGCTTCCCAAACTCCTTGTGAACCTGTGTCTGGAACCCCACTAGCGGGAGCTGCCCAGGTCACCTTTGAAGGGATGTCCTGAACTTCCTGAAAAACTGGCTCCACAGGGTCAAGTAATGCACAAAACTCAGGTGGCATGGTCCCAGCCTTGCTCCTAACCAAAAGAAAAAAATCCGAATGCAAATCGTTTCCTTTTTATCCTTGATTTTCACCAATTCTGACATGTTACGGATTTAAAAGTAGAAAGACAGAGTCCTGTGGAGCTGGTGATGGAGACTGCTTTTGCCAACACCTGACATTCAGAGTTTCCTTTCTGTGTCTAGTGCTGCCTTTGATCAAATACTGCATGTGCGTGGAAGCAGTAGGGTGACACACATACACCTAAATGATGAAGATTTAGGGGTCAGTAGAGACAGTTTTTCCTACAGTAATGAAAGAGTAAGAGATTTTTTTTTTTTAAAGTAACAGAACAAGATTGTTTATAAACTGAAGGAGATGAATTCCTAAAGCCAAACACAACTCCTTTTTCAACACTGGGTGTATATACGTGAAACTAAAGGGACCGTTGTTACATTGCTGCGTAGCTCTGTTTTAAAATGTCAGCATTCAGTCACAGTTTCAAATCACTTCCATTTTCTGATAAATGGCAATTTCTGCATACACCCCTTATATGTTGACTGATTTCAATGGAAATAATTTAGTGATGTTTTTTATTAGAAGTGTTTCTGGGGATGTTACTACATTTCAGAAGAGATACACTTTGGCAACTGCAGCTGTTGAATTCTTTAGAGTTTGGTGTAGCCATATTTCATCAATTATAATAAAAATATTTGTAACATTTAAGATAAAAAGTTATTTAGTGATATAGTTAATGTTTACTGAGAATTAAGTTCCAGGCACTGTGCTAAGTACTTTAATACATAAGATAATTTAATCTTTATTAATATTCTTTGAATTATTAGAACCCTTCGTTGTTATTGTCCTTACCTTATGAGGGGGGAAACTGAGGCTTAAGAAAGTTAAATAACTGGCCGATATCATGCAGCCAGTATGTAGCAGAGCCATTACACAAACCTAGGCCTATCTGACCCAAAGCTAGAATTGTCACCACCACACTATATTGCCTCACTGTACTGTTAGTAATGCTAGTTTAATAGTAATTACGAAATCATTCTTGACAGCGCTATTACTCAATCAAAATTTTGAGCCCTTCATATATTCTCAAATTTCTACTTATCTTCCTTCTTCAAGGAGTTTTCCAGTGGAAAGAAAGGGGAGAAGTTCTTTTTAATTACTACTATAATAAAAATATAGACACAAATAAGTCTTTGTGTGTGTATAGCATTGCATGATTGTTCACGTCTCACTTTGGAAATTTATTACCCATATTCCTTAATAATCTAGGGTAATTTTATATATAAATTTTATATATAATTTTACATAATTTACATATAAATTTATGTTTATATTTTGTATCTCACTATTGAAGTATTTATGTGGTATTAAATATTGATATTTGAGACTCAGCCACTAGTGACAAACTTGAGCAATAATAACATGATAAGGTCGGATGTAGCAATAAGCAGCAGTGCTGTAAATATAAATTCTCTAAAAGATGCCCTCAAATTTGTATGTTTCTCAATATTGTTGTGATATCAGTTCCCTCAGTTCTATCCATAGATTCAACATAATCCCAATCAGAGCCCAGCAATCTTTTTGCGATATCAACAAGATGATTCTAAAATTTATATGAAAGACAAAGGTGCTAGAATAACTAAAAACAATCCTGCAAAAGAACAAAGTCACAAGACTCATGCTATCTTTTCACACTATGATTTTAAGACTTACTGTAAAGCTACCAACATCAAGATAATGTGGTATTAGCGAAAGGTTATACAAATAAATCAGTGGAATACAATAGAGAACTCACAAATAGACACACACACAGATATAGCCAACTGATTTTTGACCAGGTACAAAGTCATGTCAATGAAGAAGAGAGCCTCATCAATAAGTGATGCTAAAACATTTAGCGTGAATATGCAAAATAAATTAAGCAATTCAAGAGTGAACAACTACACCTACCTCACACCTTATACAAAAACTAATTTAAAATAGATCATAATCTTAATTGTAAAAGTTAGAACTATCAAACATCTGGAAGAAAACATAGAAGATGTTTTCTGCATGACTTTGGGTGTAGCCAAGAGTTTTTAGATATGACAACAAAAGCAAGATTTATAAAAGGAAAAATATAAATTGGACTTTATCAAAATTTAAGTTTTGCTCCAAGAAAGACATTGTTTCAAAAAAAATCAAAAGACAAACCAGAAAATGGAAATAAATATTTGCAAACATAAATCTGATAAAGGATGTGTTTCAGAGTACATGAAGAACTTTCAAAACTCAATAATAAGAACAAAATAATCAAATACTGGACCAAAAAAAATCTGAAAAAAACACTTCACCAAAGATATATGGATGTAAGCACACATATGGAAAGATATCATTAGTTATTAGGAAAATGCAAATTAAAACCAAGTGCTGGTAAGTATTCACCAATTCTGACATTTTAGCTGGTAAATATTAAGAGCAAGTGGAGCTCTCAGATCTACTGAAAGGAATGCAAAATGGCACAACCACTTTGGAAAATAGTTTGGCAGTTACTTATAAAGCTAAATATTCACTTGCCATAAAGCCCAGAAATCCCACTCCTAGGCATTTGCCCAAGCAAATTAAAAACTTACATGCTACCAAAAACCTGTATGCAAATAGTCATAACTTTATTCATATCCACCAAAAATTGGAAACAGTTTAGATGTCATTCAGTACGTGAAGGTGTAAATAAAATGTGGTGTGTCCACACAATGATGCTCAGCAATGAAAAGGAACAAGCTATTAATTCGCACAATAACATGAATGACTCTTAAATGCATTTTGCTCAGTGAAAGAAGCTAAAGCCAAAGGCTACTATTGTATGAGTCCATTTACCTGATATTGTGAAACAGGCAAAACTCTGGGGATAGAAAGCAAGTCCAGTGGTCATCAGGGGTTTGGGACAGAAGGAAAGGCAGCAGAAGATAATTTGGGGGGTAATAGGACTGTGGTGATGTTATACATTTGCCAAAAATGTAGAACTGTACGTTACAAAGAGTCAATTCTACTTTATGTAAATTTTAATGCTCAGCCCTTAAAATTGGGGAACCCAAAATGGAATGCAGACTATTATGACTTATTGTAACTGCATTAGAAATGAATGGCATAACCACACTGAAGGGGTGAGGAAAAAGGTGACCTAGGTAACCTTGGGAAACAGTGTGGACCAGATACTATAAGGCTAAAAACAAAAAGAACCATAAATAAGCACTGTACTTTACTTGGGTGAATTTGTTTCTCTCAAGAATATGAATGAGCAACTCTGAAGCAGCTTCATAGGTATACAATCGTTGAATATATAAATATAGATAATAAGTCCCAGATTTCTCACTGTTGGAGAAAGAAATTACAAATCAGCAAAGAGGAAATGCTACAATGAACCATATAGTACTGGATACATCAGAAGTATCAGTATTAACTCATTTTAAAATATATATACAGATTTTCTTTATTAGTTTCAGGTGCACAAGACAGAGTAATACTTAGACGTTTATCAATACTTAGACGTATATCCCTCACACTGTGTGAACCCCCCTCCCCCCATCCACTATCCCTCTGACATCGCACAGAGCCGTTACATTTCCACTGCCTCATTCCTAATGCTGTACTCTGCTTCTTGTAAGTATATACACATACATACACACACACACACACACACACACACACACACAAACACACACAGACACATATACAAACTTGTAGTTGACATTCATTATTGTTCAGCTTCAGCTTCAGGTGTACAGTGCAGTGATCAGGTATCTACATCATCCCTGAGGTGGTCTCCCTAATAAGACAAGTGCCCATCGGATACCCTACAAAATCTTTACAACATTATTGATTACATTCCCCAAATTAATTTTCAAAACCCCTTGGCCATCTTGTGGTTACTGACTGTTTTCTAATCCCCTCACCTTCCTCCTTATCCCCACCCCCCTCCCATCTAGCAACCCTCAATTTTTCCTCTGTCTCCAAAACTGTTTCTGATTAGTTCATTCACTTATTCTTTTCTTTAGATTCCACATATAAGTGAGATCATATGGTATTTGTCTTTCTCTGTCTGACTTATTTCACTTAACATAATGTTCTCTAGGTCCATCCATGTTGTTGCAAATGGTAAGATTTCTTTCTTCTTTATGGCTGTGTAATACTCCATTGTATAAATGTACCACAGTTTCTTAATCCAGTCGTCTACCGATGGGCATTTCGGTTGTTTCCATGTCTTGGCTATTGTGTACAGTGCTGCAATAAACATAGGAGTGCATAAAGTTTTTGAATTAGAGTTTTGGATTTCTCTGGATAGATACCTAGGAATGGAATTGCTGGATCATAAGGTAGTTCCATTTTCAGATTTTTCAGATTTTTCAGATATCTCCATACTGTTTTCCATAGTGGCTGCACCAATCTGCAATCCCACCAACAGTGCACAAGTGTTCCCTTTTCTCATCTGCACCAGCACTTGTTGTTTGTTGATTTATTTATGATAGCCATTTTGACTGGGGTGAGGTGATATCTCATTGTGGTTTTTATTTGCATTTCTCTGATGGTTAGTGAGTTTGAGCATTTTTTCATATGTCTGTTTTCCATCTGTATGTCTTTTTTAGAAAAATGTCTCTTCATGTCCTCTGCCCATTTTTTAATTGGGTTGTTTGTTTTTTTGGAGTTGAGTTTTTTATAAATTTGGGGTATTAGCCCCTTATTGGATATATCATTGGCAAATATCTTTTCCCATTCAGTAGGATCCCTTTTTGTTTTATTGATGTTTTCTTCTGCTGTGAAAAAACTTTTTAGTTTGATGTAATCCCACATGTTTATTTTTTCTCTTACTTCCCTTGTGCAAGGGGATATATCAGTAAAAATCTTACTCCGGATAATGTCTGTGAAGTTTCTTCCTATATTTTCTTCTAGGAATTTTATGTTTTCAGATCTTACATTTAAGTCTTTAAGACATTTTGAATTTATTTTTGTATATGGTGTAAGGAGGTTGTCCAGCTTCATTTTTTTGCATGTGTCTGTCCAGGTTTCCCAGCACCATTTATTGAATAGACTGTCTTTACCCCACCGTACATTCTTGCTTCCATTGTGATAGATTAAATGGCTATATAGGCATGGATTTATTTCTGGACTCTCTATTCTTTTCCATTGATCTATGTGTCTGTTTTTATACCAGTACCATGATGTTTTGATTACTGTAGCCTTGTAGTATAATTTGATGTCAGGTATCGTTATACCTCCCACTTTGTTCTTATTTCTCAAGATTGCTGAGGCTATCTGGGGTCTTTTATGGTCCCATATAAATTTTAAAATATGTTCTATTTCTGTGAAAAACGTCGTTGGTAGTTTGATAGGAATTGCGTTGAATAGGTATATTGCCTTAGGCAGTATGGACATTTTAACTATATTAATTCTTCCTATCCATGAACATGGTATGTGTTTCCATCTATTTGTATCTTCTTTCATTTCTTTCTTCAGGGTCTTATAATTTTCTGAGTACAGATCTTTCACTTCTTTGGTTAAACTTATTCCCAGGTATTTTATAGTCTTTGAAGCAATTGTAAATGGGATTGTTGTTTTAATTTCTCCTTCTGATGTTTTATTACTGGTGTATACAAATGCAACTGATTTCTGAGTATTAATTTTGTATCCTGTCTTACATTACTAAATTCATCTATCAGCTCTAATAGTCTCTTGGTGGAGTCTTTAGGGTTCTCTATATATAGTATCATGTCATCTGCATATAATGACAATTTTACTTTCTCCTTACTGATTTGGATGCCTTTTATTTCTTTTTCTTGTCTGATTGCTGTGGCTAGAACTTCCAGCACTATGTTGAATAGAAGTGGAGAAAGTGGGCAACCTTGCTTTGTTCCTGATCTTAAGGAGAATGGTTTTAGCTTTTCCCCATTGAGTATGATGTTAGCTATGGGTTTATCATATATGGTCTTTATTATGTTGAGATATGATCCCTCTATTCCCACTTTCTTAAGGGTTTTTTATCATAAATGGCTGTTGGATTTTATCAAATGCTTTTTCTGCATCTATTGATATGATCATGTGATTTTTATTTTTCATTTTGTTAATGTGGTGTATCACATTAATTGATTTGCGGATGTTGAACCACCCTTGCATACCAGGGATGAATCCCACTTGATCATGGTGTTTGATCTTTTTAATGTATTGCTGAATTCTGTTCGCTAATATTTTGTTGAGGATTTTTACATCTATGTTCATTAGAGATATCGGCCTGTAGTTTTCTTTTTTTGTGGTGTCTTTGTCTGATTTTGGGATCAGGGTGATAGTGGCTTCGTAAAAAGTTTTTGGAAGCCTTCCCTCCTTCTGGATTTTTTGGAAGAGCTTGAGGAGAATCGGTGATAATTCTTTTTTGAACGTTTTGTAAAATTCACCTGTAAAGCCATCTGGTCCAGGGCTTTTGTTTGTTGGGAAATTGTTGATTACTGATTCAATTTCCCTGGTGGTAATCAGTCTATTCAGGTTTTCTGTTTCTTATATACAGATTTTTATGGACTGTATAATTCATATGAGGAAGCCCTAACCTGAAATGTGATTGTATTTGAAAATAAGACCTTTAAGGAGGTAACCGAAATTAAATGATGTCATAAGGGTGGGACCCTAATCCAATATGAGTGGTGCTCTTAAAAAAGGAGATACCAGGGATGTGCACACATAGAGAAAAGGCCATGTGAGTACACAACAAGAAGCTATCCATCTTCAAGCCAAGGAGAGAGACCTGAGAAAAATCCAGCCCAGTCAATACCTTAATCCTGGACTTCCAGCTTCCAGAACTGTGAGAAATAAATATTTCAAGTTTAAGCCACCCAGTCTGTGGTATTTTATTATGGCAGACCTAGCAGACCAAGACACAAATAGAGAGTTACAGAAAGAATTATCGACATATGTGTAAATTTAGGTTAGTATACATGCATATAATTCTTTGTTCTGTCTATTGAGAGAACCTAGAAGCAGTAGCACATAGTAGGAGCAAAATTAATTCCCAACTCTTGGATTCTAAATATCATTCTCCAACAAAAAGAACCTGGGATCCTTGGAGAAGCAGTTGATTTCAGGGCTGGAAAACACAAGATAATCCTGGAGTATCATGTAATGCCAGAAAGTAAAGAGATAACCAAGGAAAAATAAAAAAGAAGGGGGCATGTCAAAAGGATTCAGGAGTCAATCTCATAAAGATCTCAATGGCCCAAGTGGAATAATTTGAGCAACAAAATAAATTAAACTAATGGTTTACAAGCCAAAGGAAAAAAAAAATTCATGAGTCCATGCTGGGGGGGGAGAGAGAGAGAGAGAGAGAGAGAGAGAGAGAGAGAGAGAAAAGAGGGAGGGAAAGGAACAGAGACAACTCTTTCTTACAAAAGAATTCCAATTTAAATATAGAAGGAGTGATTTAAATCACCATTAAAGCACCACAATAATTATTGCTTAAGGTGAAATCCACCAATGTGTGCTAAAATCAGTAAGCAAAAGAGTAAGAAGAACCAGGATATTTGCATAGCCTCAAAGCATTCCTTCTCAAAATACTTGTTAATTGCAAAGTATCTCCCCGCTCCCCAATTCTTGTTAATTCCAAGGGGAAAATGGTAATTTTACAGTGTAGTACCTTGGCCAACAGCACTTTAACCAAGTGCTCAAGGTCATCGTTATCAGTAACAAGACATATCGATGTCATGGACCCTCTGGAGTGATGTGCTGCAAAAGGCACATCACTTCTGTGGTATTCTTCCCCAAAATACAAAGCCTCAATCTAATCATGAGAAAACTTCAGACAAACCCAAATTGAAAGACATTGTACATAATACTTCACCAATGCTCTTCAAAAATGTCAAGGCCGTGAAACACAAGGAAAGACTGAGGAACTACTACAGATGGAGGAGACTAAGGAAACCTGACAATTAAATGCAATGTGGGGTCCCAGACTGAACACTGGGGCAGAATAAGGACATTGCAGGAAAACCGATGAAATCTCAATAGTCTATAGTTTAATTAATAGTATTACCTAATGCTGTCTTGATAATCATAACCATGGTTATATAATTTCGTAATATTAAGGGAAGCTGGGTGAAGGGTATGCATGAACTATCTCTACTACCTTTGCAACTCTTCCTCCTGGGATGAAGGAAGGGAAATAGCAATATTGAATGTTTTAAACATGGAAAGAGAAAAGAGAGTTATGAAATCAGTGAATTGACTTTGTTAGTGAACAACCCCACCACCACCTAAAGAAGATGGAAAATTAACCTATTTTATGGGACATGTTGATAGAAACTCAACAAGGAAATAGGAGCTTAGAAGTTTAAAAACCTGGGTTCTATGGGTGGCTGGATGGCTCAGTTGGTTAGAGCGCAAGCTTTCAACAAGGTTGCCGGTTCAATTCCCACATGGGATGGTCGGCTGTGTGCCCTGCAACTAAGATTGAAAACAGCAAGTGGACTTGGAGCTGAGCTGTGCCTTCCACAATTAGATTGAAGGACAATGACGTGGAGCTGATGGGCCCGGGAGAAACACACTGTTCCCCAGTATTCCCCAATAAAAAATTTAAAAAAAAAAAAGACCTGGGTTCTAGCCAGGCCCTAAGGCTCATCTGGTAAAGCCTGACAAACTATTTATATAATTACGTACATAATGTCTAAAACACATTACTTAAATAATGTATGAAAGACGATTCTAAGAGACTCAGTTTTCTCACATGAGATTCCGTTTCACCGAGCAAAAGATGGTAATAGTGATCATCATGTCACTTAATGGAATAACATATATAAAAGTTGCCATGAAAAAATAAGTAATTTCTGTTTTAGATTCTGTTTCTTCATTTGTAAATTGAGTGTGAATTTCTCTAGGGTTGTTTCCAATCATGTATGATTCTACGTGCCACATAAACCATATCATACAAATGTTGTAGTAGTAGAGCATGATCAAGTTTGCTCTATGTCTCCATATCTTTCTTTGACAGTAGTAATACGTCAAATATTTTACTAGCATGGATGACCTTTACCATAGCACACGCATTGAAACAGGAATAAAATTTACCCTAAAGATAAATGCAAGAAGTGGGGAGAGGCAATTCTCTTTACAAAGTATTACTTGTTTACAAAATTTTTAAAATGCTAAACCATGAAATTTATATAACTGTTTCCCAGTGCATTAAAATGGGACATAATTCTAATATAACCAACTTAATGGTAGTTTGTCACAAATATATCACTTTCATCAATTAATGTCAGCTGAGTATTCATGCAATACATACATACTGAATGTGTATTTGTGCATGTGTATGTGTGTATTCAAACAAGTAACTATGGTTTTTTTTTTCCTATTTTAAGAAATGTGTAACAAAGCTGCATGAAAAGTGTGCCTCTTTGCTCTAACTCACACTATTACTGCCCTTGGTGGGTGCCCAATTTTCCTGCCCCAGGAGTTGTGGAGGAGCTGAAATGTGAAGGCCCAAGCATCAGCAGTGTGTTCCTTCTATTCCTGTCCCCAGTGGGGCAGGCAGGAAATGCCAGCCTCCTCACAGGAAAGCCTGTTGTGGTGAGATTTCCCGATTTACTTCATAAATGCAAGAAGGCCAGATACCGGAGGAGATAAGCACTCAAGATTGCAAGTGCTTATCATCTCCCTGAGTTCTGGGCCCCACAACCATGACCAGTTTCTCTTCTAGAAATGTAGGCCAAAATTCAGTTTGGTTCCAAATCGAAAGGACTCCCCAACTGAAAAATATGATCATCCAACCTTGTCAGTCTTGCAAGGAATGCACTCCAAATAACTTGCTGATTTTTCACCATGAGTGATATTCTTGTCTTGGAATTCCCTAGAAAATTAATAGAATGTCACTCTCCACCTTAGCTGTGCATTGGAGTCACCTGGGGATGCTGTAAAAAATATCGGGGTATCTAGTTCCCCAAGTAGCAGCTGTACTCATGGTACCCACTTGACTCTTGTCTCAGCTCATCTGTGAAATGTACAGTGGCAACACTCCTCCCTTGGTTCTGATTTTTCACTGCTGGTAATGCTTGTATAAAAGGTTTAGTAGAAAAGAAAAGGATAAGGGCCTCAAAACCACAAGACAGCCAGCAGAGATCACTAGCTGAGTTTAATAAAGGATGTGCATAACTAGCTCAATTTAAAATCAAGCATGCTCCGGGAGCCACACAGGCTACCCACTCTCAGGTCAGAACATGGGGAAGGGAAAGATAGGGGGTGGCGGGGGCATCATCCTCTTGAAGGAGAGCCCTATATCTTCAAGGTCCACTCCATTCCAGCTCTTCTCCTCTAGTCCATTTTAGAACCAAATAGAACCAAAATCATCGCCCAAAAGAGCAGCATGCAGGCTGCATAGAGAGTGAAATATAATGTCCTACTCTTTCCACCTCCACATCTTCAATCACTTTGAAGCAATGAGAATTTCAGAGTCAAACACTCTGTTCATCTCCGTCACTCACAAGTCTGATCTTTTAAGAAGAGAAAATAGGATTTGGAATAAATCTATGTCTCCCTTTTCCTCAGCCAAAAAGCTAGGAGACAACTTACATCACAAAGTCTTATTTAAAAACATACACCAAGAAAATGAAAACATACCCTCCACTTTTGATCTCTTATCTAGGGAAACCAGGTTCCTTCAGAGGAACTTACAAGGCAGTGAGTCCCCAGTGTTTATTGTGTTAAGTGGGGTACATTGTTTGTGTTCAGTTGTGAAGTGCATTGAAGTAACACTGAGTGACCATGTTCTTTCTGGGATCCCACTCTTCCCTGTCTGTCAAAGTTGAAAGTTACCAAAATAATAATTATGATACATCAGACCAGTATTTAATCAGGCAAGTATTTACATAGCTTTTTTTCCCTCTATAAGTTGGAAGCAATTGGCCAAAATCATCTCAGTTCTCAAAAGACTACCCTCAGGCATTAGTACTAGGGATATCATTTGTACCTCTATTGTCTGTCACCCCTACCACTCCGATTAAAATATATACCGAAAAGACCTTCATGTCAAATGTAATTGGCATTGGCCCAGATTGACTTTTATGTGGATTTTTTTCCTTTTTATTAACTGGGGTCATGAGGGAAGGAAGGGGACAAAGACCACGGCATCTATGCTTTGGCCAAGACTGCTCTCTGTTATCCTCAGGAGCCAGAAAAAGCACATTTTAATTTCTGTGGCATTTTTTTCAATGATGTCCCAAAGGATTTAGTTTTTGTTTCAATTAATGCAATCATCTTCCACATCAAAGTTGCAATGGATAGGCCACTTGTCCCACTCTATGAAATTATGTTTGAATATTTTAAAGTCATTGATGCATTCACCCTCAAACTGAGATGACAACTTTTTCTACAAGAGTTCCTGAACCTGATGCTTTCTTTCAATTCTGTTCTCTTTCCTCTTTTTAAGGGTTGAGGAAGCCCCGGTTGATAGAGCAAAGAGAACATAGTCTTTGCAAACTTTTGCCTTCTTAGAGGTAGCAAAAATATATCCCTCAGGTCCTTTTCATGATCCATCTTCTAAACCCCAGCAAAGGAATGAATGAATGGATGAAAGAACAAATGATTCCATTCAATCATAATAATTCTTATCTGGAATCATACTGGAATTATTACAAAGAATTAATTGCACAGTTTTTAAATAGGAACAGAGATGGATACTGTCTCCCACTAACCTGGAAAAATATAACCATAGATGAGACTAGTATCATGCTCCTTAAAATTATGAAAATTTAAGCTAAAATAGGCCTTGGAATTATCTAAAAATTAAAATTAATTAACTGAATCCACGAATAGATAACATAAGGAGGAGAAAAACTTGCTAAGGGTGTGGGAGGAATGAATATAAAGTATATCCAAATCTTTGGTCTTAAGAACTCCTCTTTGCCTTAATGCATAGTCTCTTTCATTCTCCAATAACCTCTTCTTCCTCAATCCTGGGGAACTTCACATACTTTCATTCGTGGGTAGGGTGAGGGTTGAATCTGTTAGCTTGGGGGAAGCCCTTTCTCTTATTCCTGTTTGGAGAGAACATTTCTTGCCTCAGTAATTTTTCATCTCAATCTGAATACTCCCAATTTTGCACCTCATGTTACCCACCCTAAGAGCTTCTTTGCACTGAGGATATATATGAATGTTCCCGTGTGTGTGTGTGTGTGTGTGTGTGTGTGTGAGTGAGTGTGTTATGATGGAAATCAAAGGACTGACCAGGTCACACACATGTTGGAATCTAAAGAGCCCTATCTGACAGCTCTTCTTTCTCATGAACCCTGTTCTACTCACTGCTTCTATTTCCTGGACTTATCTCCCTGAACAGATTTCCTACTCATCTCTCCTTGTAATTTCCAGGAGCTCAATCTAGGTTTGCAGGCTGTCAAGGGCTACAAGAGCACAGAGATGATGAGAGATAAGGAGCGGGACACCTTATTGGTTACCCTTTAAAATCTGAAATTGCTTGTTGGAAGACCAGGAAGCAACTTCCTTCCTTTCCCATCATTAACAGCAAAACGAATAGAAAACCCAGAGGAGCTGAGACTCAGTGTGGCTTTGGACTTTATTTGGGGTGGAAAGAACCCCAAAGATAGGAACACTGCTTTGCACACCAGCCACACATCGCGCAAAACATCGTGAGTACGCAGTAGATATTGATCACCATCGTGGGTTCTAAAAGAGCTGAATAAAGTGGGTCACTATTGTCAATTCCCTTTTACTTTCTTGAAGAAACCATGGCAAAATACTACATCTCCGATATATTAGTTTGTTCGAGCTGCCATGATAAAATATAAAAGACTGAGTGTTTTAAACAATATACATTTATTTTCTCATAGTTCTGGAGACTAAACGTCCAAGATCAAAGTGTCATCAGGGTTGGTTTCTCCGGAGGCCTCTCTGTTTGGCTTGCAGTTGGCCTCCTCACTATGTTATCTCATGGTCTTTCTTCTGTGATCCCATATTTCTGAGTCCTAATCTCCTCTTCTTATAAGGACACCAGTCACATTGGATCAGGGTCTCCACACACTTCCCCTTATTTACCTCCTGAAAGGCCCTGTCCCCAAATACCGTCCCATTCTGAAGTACTTAGGGATAGGGCTTTAACATACGAATTTTAGGGGGACACAATTCAGCCTATAACTAGCCATCAGGAGCAGAACCAAGGCTGGACCCAAAAGTTTCTAACCCTAGAACATCCATTTGCTGTTGGCGCATATCCTTTCCCAGGTTAAATAATCTCTCAGAACTAGGGCATGCACTAATTGGAAGGTAGCTCAAAGTGATCTAATTGTAACCTGCTCATTTGCCAAATAAGGAAGCTGAGTCTTAATTGTCTTGCCTAGAATCATACAACCCCTGAGTAACCCAGAGTGGCACTACCCAGGTATCTTCTTCCTGCTTCCCTACTGGGAGCCTTTCTTGGATCCAATCTCCTATTCTCCTAAACTCCACATGAGGGTCACTTGCTAACCTATGAATTCTATGGCCCAAGGTAATAGCCTGGCACAGGCTGGTGAGAGAGCAATAGACATGGAGCAAGAAAGCCCTAGTCCTGTCTCCCTTTGGAAATGGAGGAACAAGCTGGCTTTAATGAGTCTTCCTGCCTCTTTCTTCCCCATCCTCCTCTTTTTTTGCTGCTCCTTATGGCAGCTGTTACCAATTTCAGCAATTTTCTCCTGGCAAATTGAAGGCTTCAGGTGACAAAGGGAGTTGGTCATATCCTCCTAGAGAATGAGATAGCCTCAGTCCTATTACCACCATACCCCTGCTCCCAGACTGGGTGTTTAGGGCTATAGGTACTTCCCCAGTGGGCATCCATAACCAACCATTCATAAACCTCCCCACCTCCCACATAAGCACAAACAAGGCAGGCTTTCAGGTCTATGTCCAGCTCTGAAATCCTATCTGAAAGGGACTCCAGATTATTCCTCACTTCATTCTCAGCTCATTTGTTTTCCCAGGACCACCAAGATTTTATTATTTGCATGACCCTTGGTATGAGTACCCATTCTGGTACTTAAAATTACAGGAAGAGTAGGAAATAGGACACACACATGCACGCGCGCACACACACACACACACACACACACACACAAGGCGTTTGGTACAGAACTTGGAGTGAACACCTCTATCAGCTGACCACACCCAAGGTGCTTTGGAATAGGGATGATCTCAGGCACCCTGATTAAATCATTTATGTAAAAATGAAGCCAACGCATGAGCACTGATTTCATGCAACCCTGCAAAGCAGAAAATGAATCAGTTCTCAGTCAGGTGAAATTTTCCTGTCAGTTTTTCCTTAATAACATGTGATGTGATGGTTTTATTTATTTTGTATTCCCTTCTTTAGTTCTTGGTCAAAAAAAGGTGGGGGGCCATGTAACTAAATAATTGTTCCACTTCTCTGCCTGTCAATTTCAGTTTGTGGACACTGAGTATCCAGCAATGAACAAAACAAACTCTACTACTGCCTTCAGGGAGCTTACAATCTAATGAAGGGAGAGAAACCTTAGATATGTCTACAAGTAAGGATGCAATAGCTGTGAAGATATAAGGAAGGAAGAGCTTAAAATCTAGAAGAAGGTGCTCAAGTAATCTCTTAGAAATCCCTTTCAAGAAAAGGAAGGAAAGCAAGGAGGAAGGGAGGGAGGGAGGAAAGAAGGGGAAAATAAAAAGGACTACGTGTCCTTAATCTGGATGGTAGGTTACTAATCAGACAATTGTTTAGTTCTTACCTCCTCTAGTATAGCTGAAGCCCTCATTTTTAAATCTCCAACTTTCCTAAAAAGAACTTCTCTTTAAAATGCGTGACAACCTTGCAGGATGTATTGTGTGATGTAGAAGCACCTTGTGTTTCTATTTGTGGATGTTTGGGATACTGTGTTTGTTCCCTTGAGAAGGAAGATGATCTCTCCAAGAATCCCAAGAATAAAAATACAGGGGCAAAGGCTCTTGTACTTCAGCCCCTTCCCCTCCCCAAGCTCTGTCTTGTTTTCGTAAGCAATGGTCAGGAATGTGCCGGGCGGAGGGGGTGGGGGGGGGGGCGCGGGCAGCCTCGCAGTCAGCGCCAAGCCCAGGCAGCCCCAGTCACGGTCCCGGGCTGGCCTTTCACCTCATAGCTCTCCCGGCTGCTCTTATTAAGCAGCAAAATGTTTCAATATGTTGAGCTTTGGGGGAGGGATGGAGAGAAAAATCGGGATATTGTTGAGAAGGAAATAATGAATAACTCTGCCAGCAGCCCTCATACCCCCCACGTGGGGAGATCTGGGTGATAAGTGTGTTTTCTCCAGAAATGGAATCCTAGCAATTGCCTTTTGGTCAGAAATCTCCAGAGACAGTTGGAAGATGGGGGAGGGGTGGAGAAAAAAGAGCAGGTACTAAACACATTTTCTCAGTGTCCAGAACCAAAGCAGTCAGGGATCTGGGTACCCAGTAAAGAAAGAGGAGGGGAAAGCTTGAGATACTGAGGCCAATTCTCAGAGGTGCACAAAGCTGTCAGTTTTGTTCTTACAAATTGACATACTCCCATCTCTACTCTTCCCTCTGCATCCCTCTCCCCACCTCCAAGATCATCTGCTCTGGTCCCTGCCTGTGTGTTCTGGGCAGTGGCCTGGTGAGCGGTTCCCAGTTACAGGAGACTGTGGAGAGGCACGAGCAGGGGTGTGAAAACCACCAACACCTTCGTCTGCTTTGTGGAAAATGACAGCCATGGGATTGGCCAACTGAAAGAGCAAATGTGAGCGTGGACGCAGAAACCTGAGCCCCAGTCAAGGCCAGATCTACAAGTAGTAGGAAAGGAATAAGTAACTTTCCAAATGTCAAGAAAACACAAATTTGACAACCCAGCAATGACTCCTTAGCAAGAGTGTTTTTAAATTAAATTTATTGCGGTGACAATGGTTAGTAAAATTACATAGGTTTCAAGTGTACAGTTCTATAATGCATCATCTATATTTCACATTGTGTGATACCTAGAGTCAATTCTCCTTCCGTCATTATATATTTGACCTATCCCCTTCTACCATTCCTCCAACCCCCCCTTACCCCCTGGTAACCACTAAACTGTTGCCTGTGTCTATGAGTTTTTGTTTCTTTGTTTGTCTTGTTCCTTTGTCTCTTTCAGTTTTATATCCCACATATGAGTGAAGTTGTATGGTTCTCAGCTTTTTCTGTCTGACTTATTTCACTTAGCATAATAATCTCAAGATCCATTCATGTTGTCATAGCAAGAGTATTTTAAATGTGTGTGTTTTTTTAAAATTAAACCCCCCTAATAGGCTATTTCTCTGACATATGCAATACACTTTGCTTTTCTAGATACTGCCTAAAAAAATGTAGGTCAGAGGAGGTGTACTCCTGGAGAGGACCAAATAAGGAGGAGTGGACTTTAAGTAGGAAAAACTTAAGGGTCTGAAAAATCAAAGATTTTACTCATATTGTTTAGGTCTGAGGAATAGTCATCCGAAACTAAATAATCAGTTTAAAGAAGGCCCGGGTCTCCATGTCTCCCCTGGGTTTAACAGAGAACGCAGTCTTTACATTTATGATATGTGCATGTGGTTTCTAGTGTTCCTTGACATTTCCTAGTAACACAAGGAGGTTTCTGGAAAAGCAGCTGGGGGCAGATGGGTGGCTGTCTATTAAAACAATTCACCAGACAGCAGTTGAAATATTGATAAGAAAACGGAAATCAAATTACAAGACGGGAAAAGAGAGAGGAAGAGGGAGTGGGACAGAGAGAGCTGGAGAGAGGCAGCGGAGAGGAAAGCTACTGGACGCACAAACTTGAGTGGTTCCTACAGCCCCCCAGCATGTGCAGGGGCTGTGGCCGTCTGTCTGGATGCGCTGGAAAGAAAGGCAAATGTTGACTACAAAGAGCCAGCAGGTCTAATTCCACACTGCCAAGGATCAGGGGGCTCTGGGCGCAGAGAATTCGCACCAAGATCTTGAACATCCTCAAGTTGCCCGAGTCCTGCTCCTGCTGGCTTAGCTGGAAAAGGTGTCTAAGGTGAGTTTGTGTAGCATCTTTGGTTGGGGGCGATGCAGGGTCTCAGCACCCCTCTCTGCCTCTCTGCCTTCTCTAGTTGCAGTTGGGAAGTGGGAAGCTTTCTGAGGCTCTTTCTCGCATTATCTCCAGAGCTTTCTTTTTCTCTCCCTCTCTCTCTTTTCTTGCAAATTTCACTCCAACTTACAAAGAAAATGGGGAGACTCTGGAGCAAGGAAGGGTGCCAGGGGAGGAGGCAGTGAATGGGAATCTAGGAGCCCTGGAGAAAGGTACCTGGTCCCTGAACTCGTGTGTGTTGTGACTTCAGGAGCCAAAAAGCTGGAATTTGTTAGTAGGGAGAAAAGTGCTTTATCAGAAACACATTGGCTGCTGGAGAAGCTGCGCTGCCACGTTAAAGATGGTTTAAGAGAAGGAAAGAAGAGAAGAGAGAGACAGCCGCCAGACTTGGCAAGGCAGGGAGAGACTCTCGCAGAGGCACCTGGCATCCTAGGGTAGTTTCTGTGCCCTCCAGTCCCAAAACTCAGACCTCAGACACCATCTCCCCTGCCACTAAAAATGAGGCCGTGACATTTATTGTCTTTGCCTCTGCCCTCAATCCTGTTTTCTTTTAGAAACAGGGGCTCTGAGACAGGGTCCTCGGCAGACCTCCGGAACCTTGAGCCAGTTTTTCTCCATTAGTGGTCCTCTTGCAGGAAAGAAGGCGGCAGCTGGACGCTGGCTAGTCCTAGGTGTGGTGGGGTAGTCAGGCAGAAGTTCTGTGCCTCTCAGCGCTGTCAGCTCTGTAAATATCTATTCCCTGGGGCCTCGGCCTGCGTGCGTGGGGAGACTTTCCTCAGCCTGCGTGGGTGGGGAGGCGTCCTCTACTCTGGCCAGGATGGACCCGGCCGGCCAGCCGGAGTCCCCAGGGGTGAAATTACCCAGGCCCAGGGGGAGGCGGGTGCCTCCGACTGTGGGCAGAAGAAAGTGACAGGACTGTAGGGAACAGACCCAGCGGTATGAGCTGGCTGTCTTCATTACCCCCTTAGCCTGAAGTCCCAGGCACAGGCGCAGGGAAGGGACCAGTACTTGACCACATCGACCTGCCCTGACGGATGGTAGCCTCCCAACTCTTGCATCCTCTCTCTTTGCATTCCCCCTTTATAAGCCCCCTACCCCCACCGTCTCGCCCGTGCTCCACTCGCGGGTGACTGAGGTTTCTCCTACCCAGGTTGGTTCTTGGGCCTTCCCGACCCTTCCTCGCCAACCCAGGATGTTTCAGACAGTCCCCGACACATCGTCTTACGTCAAGGTAAGACTTGACAGCATCTTTAAACAGGTAATGACTTCCACACACCACCACCACCGTCCCCAGGGCCTATGGTCCCTCGCCCCTTTCCCCGGGAAAAGGTGGGGGAAACGGTCCGCCCTCTCGGACGGTGGCTTGGGAGCTAGGAGCGCTCTAACCAGATGAGGGTGGCACAGACCCTCAGAAATCCCGGGTTGAGGAGGAACGCTTTTGACTGCTTCTGTTTGGGAGGACGACGGACGTGGGTCAGTTCAGTGAAGGCTGTGCAGGGAAGCCGAGACGCCGGCCCCCGGACCCGCGAGGTTCCCAGTGTGTGTGCTCTCTGTCTGTGGCGTACTGCAGGCTCCCTGCGTTAAGGGTCAGTGCGTAAGGGTGTTTGAGGGCCTGAGTGTGCGCGGGTGTGTGAACGCGACACGCCTCTCCAGGTTCCACACCCCCTACCCAGTCTGCAAACCCACTTTCCTCGGCCCCACCCGCCCCTCAAAAGCGCAGATGGCTAAATTTGACAGTACATCGAAGGGTTTGTTTTTTTCTTTTCCACAACAATTCCCAAAAATGTAAACAAACCGAGGCCAGGACATCTGGGTTACACGTTTAACGAAAATCGGCCAGCGGGGCGGGGCTGAGGGTACGGACCCGCCGGTGCCGCCCAGGGTGGGGATTCTGACAAGGTCCTCACGCCACCCAGGGTAGCCCAACGGAGAGCAGGACCGTGGAGCCTTCCTTGGTGGGGAGGAGGAAGGACCCCAGTGGTTCTGAAAAGGCACTCCCACCTCCATCAGGTCCCGGCCCCGCCCCTCCTTCCCGAACTCCGCCCCGGAATGGACCCCACCCTCTTGCTGCTGGGTCAGCTATGCCAGGGCTGTGCGTGCAGGCTGCCGGCGCTTGGCCAAGTCGGTGGGACGCCGACTCTCGGGTCTGATCCTGGGAGCGCCAGTTTTAAGTCCATCCCTCCTCCCACTTCTCTAAAGAGAAATTCGCTGACACACGGTAGCTTCTTCACGCCCGCAGCCTGCGGTCTGAAGGAATCTGTAGTCACTGTGGGGAAGCCGGGTCTTGGAGGCTTGGAGGGGAAGGCGTGTTTAATCAGCGATGAATGAATGAAAAATGAGTGAACTAATGTGTCGATAATCAGTAAACGGAGGGGTGGACGAGGGCTCCCAGGAGGTGGCAGAGCACACACAGTTAGACTGGAGCGCACTCAGGTTCCCCGTGTCCAGTTTTCCTGAGAGGTTAAGGCATCTGTAACCCCTCCGACACCCCTCACTCCTATTCCCAGTACTTGGAGCCCAGCTAAGGAGCTCTGGCTTCCAGTTCTGCCCCGGGGCTGAAGATGGGCAGTCTCCCACCCACACTGACCCTCGAGTCTGCACACAGCCGGGGACCTAAAACCTCAGGATGACGAATTCTAGAGGGGAGAGTGGAAGTCCAAGAGCTCCACCCAGGCCGAGAGTCGGAGAGAAAGCAAATCGGCCCGGGGGTGAGGGTGGAGGTGGAGGGTCCAGTTCCGGGAGGAGGAGGTGGGGTCCGGGAGCTATGGGCCTCCAGAGGAGCCGCTCGCCGCAGGAGCTCTTTTCAAGGGGAAAAAAATGGATTTTTCAGCAGCCACAAAGTTTGTATTGTTGCACAAAGGGGTGCATTGATCACGGCGAAAGGTCTGCGTGGCAGAGACAATCTCGAGTCTGTTCCGCCGGCTCCCTGCGCCGACCATTTGCCAGAGGGGTACAAACAGTCCCCGGCTGCCAAGCCCCTGCCGTTCGTCAGGCACCGGCCCGGCTCGGAGGTTGCTGACAAACACCGCAAGGCCAGGCGCCCTGGCCCCGGGAGCCAAAGATGTCCACTGCACAAGGGCAGCGACCTGCTTTTGAGAACCCACAGAGTGCTCAGGGGGACCTCACCCGCAAAAGAGCTGAGGGCGGGTGTGAGTCTGGGAAGAGTGAGGGAAAGGGAGAGAGGGAACACGGATGACTCTATCAGACACGGACACCCAGTAGGTGAATTATGGTGTTAACATGCAGATGACTCTTACCTTTGCCAGTCCCTGTTCTAAGCATTGTATTTATACTAACTCATTTAATACTGAGAACAACCCTAGGAGGTAGTTCAGTTTGCAGATGAGAAACAGGTATTGAGAGGTTAATGTAACACAGTTGTTAGGGGCAAAGCCAAGGTACAAATAATAAGGGCAAAGGTGTGCTGACTGCAGGCAAATTCTAATCACCCATTTCATCTTTACAATCGCCTTTGGAGTAGGTCCTAGTATTATAACGCGAATATATGGACGAGGACACTAAGGCACAGAGAGGTTAAGGAACTTGTTCAGGGCCACAAAGCTGGTAAGTGCAGAGGTAGAATTCAAACTCAAGGAGCCGGATCTCCCAACGGGAACGTTCAACTAGGGAGTTCCACTTGCAGATGAGGGATGGAGGGCACAGGAGACCGTGTGAACTAACCCTAACCGCCCACTCGCGCGGTGCCAGCAGTGCGCAAAGCACTTGCCAATCACAGCGTGCAGGGCACTCCCTAAAGGCCCCTCGCCCGCCCCACGCGAAACTGGCAGGGTCCTCAACTTTCCTTCTTTGCCAGTCTCCCAGGCCCCTTGCTCCCTCTTCCCCACCAAACAGCCTGCGGGTTCAGCTCATGCTGCATTCTGAGGGAGACACACCCCACCAAACGGACGGAAGGAGGCTGCTAGCCCCCAAATGTTCACAGCGACCGGCTCAGTGGCAGCATCTGGCCGGCAGGTCCTGAAGCGACGTTTCAAGGACACAGGTCTGTACTTAGAATGAACGTTGTTTGGGATCGCTGGGAGACTGGGGGACCGAGACTGGAGAGGCTGAGAGCCTCCCTCCCTACCCCCACCCCCTAGGTCCCACTCTAGGTGTCGCCACTGGGTGAGGGTCCCGCTCCCGGCTGGTGTCCACTTCTCTTCAAGCTGCGCTCTCTGGTCTTACTCGGACTCCCTTGAGGTTTCCTCTTCGACGCCGCGTGGTCTGGGGACCCGGCCGTGGAGCGCTGGGGCTCTGGGCGCACAGACCCTCCCCTCCTAGGCCGCCCCGGCCTCCCGCCGCCCGGCCCCCCACGTAGCGTTTGGAACCCGCGTGGCGCTTGGGGAGGAACCAGCGCGGGGAGCGGGCAGGGCCAGCAGAGGCTCTAAATCTTCCTTCTAACTGTGGGTAGATGAAGTCTGAGAAACAAATTCAAAGCAGGCGCGCCTGCAGAGGCTTCCTGCAGAAATATGCCCCGGCATTCAAGCGCATCCAGGGGCGGCTCGAGCTGCCTTGTTTGGCTAAGGTCAGACGAGACTCGAGTTCTCCAATAAAAATAAATCTCAAATTAATTATGGCCTCGAGCGAGGGGCCAGACACTTGAAGCTGCAGTTGTGCAGTCTGGAGTTTTGGCGCTCGCTCGCCCATCCCTCCCCCGCGCCCGCGTCTCTCCCCGCCCTCCTCCCCTGCCAGCTCGAATACCCGCTGCAGCCGCTGAACGGGAGGGGTGGGGAGGAGGGAGGACCGAGGCGGCGGATCCTTCCAGGACGCTTGGCCAGGGCCGGCATCACTCGAGGTTCCAAGTGATGGGCCCCGGGTCCAGAGGCACCCCAGGGACCGGGCTCGGGTTGTCGCGTCCTCCTACCCCCAACTCGGGCTGGGATTGAAGAAGCCCAGGAAGCTGCGTCTGGAAAGTCTTGACCGGGTCAAAAGGGCTGACATTGAGCGAGCCAAGACATGTTTCACCCTGCCGCTCCCCTCCCGGGGGAAGCAGGACTTCCTCATCTTTGAAAATATTGTCAAGTGTGGAGGGTGCGAGGCAAGTCATCCCAACAAAGTTCCAAGAAAATGCTCCAAATCCAAATATTTCCTGAATATTAGCGCCCATGTGAGTGATTTCTGTAAGTGACACTAGACTTAGAAATGTGAGGTGGTCTGTTTTGTTAGTAACCTTCCCGCCCCTGTTGGTCGCTTTTGTCTTAAATACTGGACCGGCTTTCCTGTTTGTGAGCGTCCGGACTTGAGAGCCAGGTGGGCTGGTGGACTGGTCACCGATGGTAGCCGGCATTAGCTCCTGGTTAGCAGCCCTGCCCTGTCTGGGAAAGGGAGAGGCAGGACAGTCTCTGGTAAGCCAGGAAAGAGGGTGTGTGTAAGTGTGTGGGCTGGGGTAAGCTGTCCCTAGCTAGGCCAGTGGCGAGAGGGGAAAAGGAAAAGGGAGGAAGAAGAGAGGGAGGAAGTGGAGTGAGGGGAAAGACGAGGCTGGAAGAAGAGAGAGGGCACGGGTTTTCCCCTTCCCAACTCTGGGACAGTTTCCATTTGTAGCAGGCCTCCCCACAGGCTCTCTATCAATTTGTCTCAATGCAAACATTCCAAATATTCTCTTTGGCTGCTCGTGAAAACAATGTGAGCTGCCAGGATCAAACCATCTTTCCAGATGTCTGGTGGTAACCACATTAAACAGCACAGACTTGTTTACTGTTGTGTTTGGTTAGGGCTTTTCCCCCTTTGGGATTTAAAAAAGCAGCAGCAGCAGTAGAGTTGAGCATCAAACCCAGAGTTACATAAGTGGGCACACTTGCCCACCAGCATGTCAACACTGGATAGTGGGGGTCTCATATTCCCTTAGAGGCTGTTCAGAATTGTGGGTGGGTTCTTTGTTGTGGGGGGAGGAACTTGTGAATGGACAGGAGGTCCTCATGGAGGGCCTGATGAATAGCAAAAGACATGGCACGAGTGCCAGCGGGTGAGCCACAAATTGGTGACAGTTATACCTATGCCAGCTGCTCTCCCTACCACCATCTTCTGAATTACGAAATTGCCGTAGCTTTGGTTTTACAGGCAGAAACAGAAAGTGTTATTGAGTTCCACACCTAAAACAGGAGGGCAAGTCTTCTTTTCAAACTAGTTCTATACTGAGCACTCCCAATGGGAGAGGTAGCTCCTGCTAAAAGGAGTTGGGGGGTGCTAGTGATTTTGGGGTGATTGTAGAGATCAGCGCAGTGAAGACAACCTGTCATTTGCCAGGCTGAATAGGAGCTGGGAAGAGAAACCTCGCCAACGTTTCTGCCACAGAAGAGCCTTTTCAAGCACTAGGAGGAGCGTGTGTAGAAGGGTGTGGGGTGGCCATTAAGGGCCTCGCTGTTTGCCCAGCACCAGGAAGGGGGCCTCCCGATGGTGGAGGCAGAGTCCTTTCTGACTGAAAGAGGGGCAATGTGGCTGGGGGTGCCGGGTTTCTGGTCAGGTCCGGGTGGGAAGCGGTCTCCCCGCACCCTCCTGAAAGCTCTGTTGTCGTTTGAAGGTCGGCAGAGTCTGGGCTGAAAAGGAAACAATTTGGGGTTTGAAAGGATGTAATTCATTCTTCCTTTCCCTTTAACCTCTTTCCTCTCTGGAAAGCATGTGGAAACTCTGAAGGGAAGAGTGAGAGAGAAGGCGGCTGGGCCGAGGGGAGGAAAGGGTTAAGCCTGATTTCTTTTAATTGAACTCCAGAACTGGTGGCCCCAGGCAAAGGGGGGGACTGACCCCGCTAGCGGTAACCAGATGTGGCCGTCCCAGGGGAGCCCCGGAGCAGACCCCTGGATTGAGAAGCAGACAGGAGGTGGGGGGGGGTCGGCCCGGCCCCCATTCCACCCCCTTCCCCCACTCCCCCATACACACACCGAGTCTCAATTGCTGGCAGGCTGCACCCGCCACTCCAGGTCTGGTCACGTTCAGACCCGTGTCTGTATTCGAACCCAAAATTGGAGCTGAATTGATGAGACTAATTTCGAGAGGAGGGTGGGGGGAGGGAGGGAGGGAGGGAGGCGAGCGAGCTCTCGGGCTCAATTGCTCCTGAAGAAATAAAGAATTAATAAGTCACCTTTTTCGCCGCTGTGGACACCCTTTTGAAATTTTTTTTTCTTTTCGATTGACTCGGATCTCCTCTGGATTTTTTTTCCTTCTTCCCCGGGTGGACTCTTAAATAAAAGTGAAAAAGTCCAAAGCGTGGTCTGGAGAGCGTGGACAAGGTAACCTGTTTTGGAGGTCTGGGAGAAGGGAGTCAGACCGAGAGCGCCCAGGAGTCCCCTCGCTGCTCCCGGACTCCTGAGGGTGCCCCAACTGAAGCTTCCGTCGGCACTGCAGGGGGACCAGGGCCTCCGGGTGGCGGGGACCGACCTGGAGGGCGAGGGGAGGCCGGCCTCACGATGGGTGGGGATGGTGGTCCGGAGCCCGGGCCCTGAGGTCTTTCAGCGAGAGAAGTCTGAGTCTGGGCTGCGATGTTGGGTGCTGCGCTCTGGAGACCCGCTGACCAGCATCCCACTGGAGTGTAGGTTTCCTGATGCCGGGGTGGCATTGCATAGGCGGCTCTGGCCTGGGCGCCTGGGCGCTTGGGCTTGGGCAACCGGGTCCGGGTAAGCGCCAGGGGTTTGACCCTAGAGGGCGCGGATAGGTGGTCTGGGGTGCCGCTGGTCCCCGCCCTCGGCAGGCGCCGGGAGCTCTCCAGAAGCAGAGGGTCGAAGCGCGCCTCCAGGAGGGCGCCGCTCTGCTAACAATGAGCTGGGAGTCGAGTCCGCGCCCCCGACGGCCCGCGTCGATCCGAAACCGCCCCGAACCCGCGTCGCTGTTTGGGTGAGCCTCTCGGGGAGTCGGCGGCGACTGGGCAGCCCAGCTCCCGAGTGGAAAAATTCCCATTGGATTCATTTTGCAATGGTTGGTTTGCTTCGGTCTGCGTCTGGATCTTCCCGGGCAGTAGGCTCTAGGTTATCCCCAGCCGGAGTAAACTCTCCCGCCTCCTTCCCCCCACCCCGCAAAAAAAAAAGTTTGACTCCGGCTGGAAAAAGCATTAATGAACGTATCTGTGGGAAGAAACGGAAAGTGAATGAGTCAGGAGGGCCACCTTCGGCCAACGGCCCCGGGAAAAGGAAGGAGGCCAAAGGCGTTTGGATTTGGACTTTGGGAGAAGGTGTTGGGGCGGGGGTGGGTGGGGGGATGCAAACTGCAGGAATCAGGGCGCGGGCCCCGGGCGCGGACCCAGGCATTGTTCCCAGCTCGCTCTTATCTCCCAGGAGCAAGTATCCTGTGTGCGCAGTGCATGGAAGTATCTGGGCATCTCCGCGTATATTTATATAGTGTGTGTGATGCGAAAAGCAGGAGCAGCAGCGGGGAGGAAGAGGGGGTGTAGGGGGAGGGAAGACGGGGGAGAGCAGAGAGAGGAGAGCGCGAGACAGACAGAGAGAGAGAGAGCGAGAGAGCGAGAGAGCGAGAGAGCGAGAGAGCGAGAGAGCGAGAGAGAGAGAGAGAGAGAGAGAGAGAGAGAGAGAGATAGGACTTCCTCCCCGATTCGCAAAGTGAAGTCACTTCCCAAAATTAGCTGAAAAAAAGTTTCATCCGGTTAACTGTCTCTTTTTCGCTCCGCTACAACAACAAACGTGCACAGGGGAACGCGAGCAGGGCGCTCGCGGGGGGCAAGCAGGGAGGGCCCAGGGCGCCGGGGAGGCCGCGCCCCGCTAATCCGAAAGGGCTGCGAGGTCAGGCTGTAACCGGGTCAATGTGTGGAATATTGGGGGGCTCGGCTGCAGACTTGGCCAAATGGACGGGACTATTAAGGTAAGAGACCGCGCGGTGGGCGCGGAGCCGCGGGGCTGGCCAGGGAGGCGGTGCGGCAGTGCGGCGGGCAGGCTGGGCGCTGGGCGCCGGGGTCCTGGAAGACGTGGCCACTCTCAGTTGCTTCCGCGCCCGGCTTCACGCCGTCTCCTCCCGCGCGCGGGTGGCCAGTCTCCCTAGCTGGGGCGACTCGCCGGGCTCCCCACCTAGGACGATTTACCCCGCACCCCTTGCCCCAAAGTGTAGCCCGGCCCCCTCCTTTCGCGCGGCCACAGGGCTGCGGGCGGGGGCGGTATGAATCCTGTAGACCCCCCAAGCGGATCGGAGCAGGGGTCTGGAGTCCTCTCGTCCACCACTCCCACCCGCAAGCAGGGCACCCTGGCCCAGCGCTGGGCACTCGCTTGCGGCGGGCTTCCTCTCGAACCCGAGGCCGGAGGCGGTGGGGCCGGGAGCTGCAGCCGCCACCAGCTCGGGTCCCTGCCTGGTGGGCCCTGGGACCGGCAAGTGGATTGGTTACAGGGGGATCGGGGTGCAAGTGTGTGTTTCTGGGGTCTGTCTGAGAGGGCTCCTCCAGATGGAAGCCCTGTTTACATGTCAGCGCAGGCTGGTTTCCCTTCCTCTTGGTATTTCTGTTGCCGGTTCTCGGCGCTCCTAGGCGCCGGCTCCCGGGACTAACGGGCCGGCCTCCCAGCTTCCTCTGCAGGGGCAGGACGTCTCTTCCCAGCCTGGGTCCGCGCTGCGCCCGGAGCCTGGCTCTCTCACACCATGCCACAGCAGGCAGTTGCTCCGGGGAGAGGCTTCGGGGATCTTCTCAAAGATGGTCCCGCGCCCTTCCGAGACGGTTCTCCTAAGGTGGCCGCCAAACCTTGCCCCTAACCATTACCCTCACCCCACACCCACACCTCATACCTGGGTCTAGGTTGCAAAGTGCAGCCCAGAGGGACTGCTTACTGAGAGTCTGGGTTTTCATGCCCGTACTCAGAAGAGTTGACTGCCTTCTCCCTCTAGAAGGGGAAGTGGGGCCAGGAGCAGAGAGTAGGGACACCCCCTAACGCTACTGGCCTTAGAGGAGCGAGGGGAATGAATGGGACCTGGAGTCGGCTGGGCTGCGAGGCTGTCGTGCAACACCAAGCAGGAGTAGGTCTGGAAAAACTATTAGGCTGGTGAAGTGAGGACTGGCAGAGCCCGCCATTCCCCCAGAACCGAAAGGAATCAACTCCTCGCTCAGGGCTGACTGAGTAAGAGAAGCCTAAGCTGTCGAGCTTGGAGAATTCAAAAGATTTTGATCATTTGGGTGGGGTAGTGGTTTTTATTTTCTAAGGTTTCCTTCTTTTTTTTTTTCTGAAAGTTTGAAATATGCTGACTTAGGTAAAAGGCGCCAACAGAAAGAACTTGAAAATCTGGAGATGAGATAACTGATTGTCATGGGTTAAAGGGAGCCTGTGTGAGCCGGGGTTCCTCAAGTTTAAAGTGTGTGGGTGAGGAGTGGGTGAGAGAGGATTCCTGTAGCCAGGGTGGGGTGGTCACTGAACATTTTATGCTTGTTTTTCTTCATGTTGGTGTGTGCATGCAAGTATCTCTGTATCTTCGGTTTAGGAATAAGATGCTCCACTCTAGAAAACTCCCCCTCGTTTGGTTATTTACCACTTACCCAGAAGGCTCCCCTTTGATCCAGAAGGGTGGTAAGATGGCTCCAGGGTCTTGGTGTGGACACTCTAAGGAGAAGTGAAGCAATTTCTCCATGATGCTCCGACCTCTAAGCACAGGCCCTGAGCAAAGGGAGGAAGCTGTGGTCTGTGTACCCAGGATGTGCTAACCTCTTTAGATACACACACACACAGGGATTGGCATGGCAGGCAGTGAGAACAGGCTCAGACCAGGACTCTGGCACTTTGTGCCAAGGGTGGGAATGAAGGTCTTCTTTTTCATGTGGGCAATGGGAGGCTGTGAGTCCCTCCAAACGCTCCACAGGAGCACCCTTGTCTCTCATCCAGGTGATCTGCCTGTGCAGACCCACCCACAGAGCAGGGACTTTTCAAGCTACCTTCAGTCCCCAAAGTTCTGAAGGACTGAGTCTTTAAGTGTATACTTTGTTTGTTAAGTTGTGTGAAAGCCACAGTTTCCTGTTCATGTGTGACCTTTGGATCTCGGGGCTTCTGGACCCCACTCCCTCAATAGTTTATACATTGTCCTTGGAGAAGAGAGTGGGCAAGGAGAAGTCAGCTAACTTCTGGTCTCTGTGTGACAATGCACAGTTCATTAAATCTGAGCTTCAAAATCTTTGCAAAAATGAAACAGTGGTACTAAATCACCTCTACAATAGTATCTTTCCCAATCCTCTCTATTCCTAAAATATTATGTTTATATGCTCTTACAAGAACATGTACTGACGTATCTATCAAACTCTGTTCTATATTGAGAGGTCTGAACATATATATACCATATCTAATCTGCAGACACAAATCCTGAATGTGTTTTCCCAGTTTTAATGGCCTTGAAAAATCATCTCTGAATAATTCTGGGATGTGATTTTTATGCACCTGCATATTTTTTCCTCAAATATAAGGCATGTCTAAATTGCAAAATGCCTGTCAGCCTCAGCACTGAGGAGGTATTTCGTCCAGGGTGCCAAAGAAGTCTGGATTTCTTTGCAGAAGCCCTTTATTTTGTGCATAATTCCATCTGATTACAAAAGCTCAGTCTTATTGCCCTTGTTATAAGTCCTTCTGTATCAGGTTCTCTTCTCAGTTCCAAGAAGGTCCCTGGGAAGGTTCTGAGCATCATGTTGGGAACACCGAAGTGTGCGGGGCCATTCCTCTCTTTTTCTGCCACAGACAGTTAACCTGCAGTATTCAACAACACCCTACCCCACCCTTGCTCCCCACAGTGATATTATCAGTGTTGAAAAGCACGTGATACTGGTTGCTGCTTTAAGAAATGACCTGGTTTCAAAAACTGCATCTTAGTTCTAAACAGTCTTCAATCGAGTCTAATTATTTCATCTGTGGAAGCTTGATTCAATGTACATGGCGCCATTAAAGATGGCGAAAGAATCAGAGAAGATTCAGACCTGGTGAATGAAATAGGGAAACAAACAGCAGACTTGGAGTCAGGAAACATGGGTTCATTCTCAGCTCTGCTACTTAGTTACTGATTGCCCTACAGCAAGGCACTTAGCTTCTTGGGTCTCAGTTTCCTCATCTATAAAATGGGGCCAAAGTATCTTGACATAAGTCACTGCAACGATTAAATAAAGTCTGGTACCTTAGTTAATGCACACTGATTGAATTTCTCCTTGGGGATAGGGTTTCTGGGGTTTGATTGGTCAGAAAATTAGATTATAGGTTTGGATTTGCCATAATGCATATTTCATTAATTCAACAAATATTAATTATATGTTTCTTATGCCCCAGGGCTCAAAACTCATGCTTTATATGTTGGACATAAACACTGCTGGAATTTACGCTCCAGTGGAAGTGACAGACACATAGATAAAAATTCTGTGTCCAGAGATGACATCTTCTGAAGAACAATAAAGCAGGTTAGGGAATAGAAAGTGATGTCGTTGTATCAGCCAGAAAGGTTGGGGAAGGTGCTTCGGACAAAGTCCAATTGAATAGAGCTATTCAGTTTTCATCCTTTACCTCAGGAAAGTACAGCACCACACAGCCAGCAAATTATGGAAGAATAAAACAGGAAAGAAAGGTTGGGATTAAAGCTGGGTTCTGCAAACCAGCATAGTCCCCGTGCCAGATAGACCCAGGAGAGCAGGATATCGTTGTTCATTGACAGGGCAACGCTTGTGCAGTGGGGACTAGGGTGGTCTGGGTCTGGGGTGGGGGTCACGAGGTGCGGGGGGACAGCAGCGGGAAGAATACTTTGGAGCAGAGAGTTTACTTCTGTCTTCAAAAAGGGATGTTGCCTTCACTTTGAAGAATGAATCCCGCCCCGCCACACACATTTTTACCTTCATATCACCAAGATTCATTTATCTATCCCCACAACCACATAGAATCGCTTCACTTAGGTAATCACCAAATGATGAATTGGTAATGTTTTGGTTTATTTTTGTGAATAATTTCTACCAGAAAAACTGCCTTCTACTTCTGCTCTTATTCAAATTTAAGTGTATAGATTTGCAACTTCAGAGATTATTTAGCTTGATAGTCTCATGTTATAGGTGAGAAAACTGAGGCCCAGAATTGTTTAATGAACCATACAGACAACAGAGTCAGGGTGAGAATTAAGGACTCCTAACTGTCAGGCTAGTGTTCTTTCCACTATACTATGAAGACTGCATTCTCTTTCATTACATTATTATGAATTATAGAATCCTGGAGGCAGTGTGTGTGTGTGTGTGTGTGTGTGTGTGTGTAAGAAAGAGACAGAGACAGGAGCATTTAAAAGAAAATCATGGAGAATCGGACATTTTGGTCTAAAGACACTTCTGTTATTTAATTAAAAATGTATTACTATCATCTTGAATTAGTTCCATACTTTTAAAAAATTCCAAATTTTCATAGGATTTTTACATAACTGTTTTCCAAAATAAATTCCTCTTTTCTTGTAGACAAACAGGAGACAACAAAAAATACAGTATTTTACTTAACTAGCCAATAGGCCTCTCTACAGACCAGGGTTCAGGTGGGCTGAATTCCTATTTCACTTATTTTAATAATTGTATATTTGACTATTGAAATATAATATATTCAGATGCATTAGAACATATCTTATGGACCCACCTTCTAGGCTGTGTAGTAAGTAGGTCTTGAAAAACAACACATTAAATAAGATACTGGATTTCAACGTCTTCTTCTGTTTGGTGTCAACCAATTACCTTGGCATTGGTTTAAAAAAGTGGCTGATTTAAACCAAGCCTATTTTCTAGAACTGTAACATTAGTCTAATGTTAATACTGAGTTGCCCCAGGGGGAAAACATGGGAAAATATTTATGATGATGAGCCACTAGGCAGGATTTCTAATGGACTGAGGCCTCTATCCTGACTCAAACTTCAAAAAGTATCCCCAAATTGTAAGTCGACATTCAGGTCATTGCCAAAGTCCTAGTGTTCTCTGGGGGAAGTTTCATTCCATCTGAAGCTTGACAGACAGATACGCAGACAAGCAACCAACTATCTAGGGTTGGAATTGAAAATCCACTATTTTCATTGACTGTAAACAACCAGATGCATTATGAAGGTATAGAATAATGTTTTTGTTTTGATTTGTTTTGAATAGCGTCACTTTCTTTTTTTTTGGCTTGTACTTAAGACAGTTTTTCTAAGTCTATCTTTTGCTTGTTGTTTTGACAAATTGAGAAGGCTAAAGGATTGGTCACTGTGTACACACACACACACACACACACACACACAGTCGTCAACCAGCCGCAGTACGTAGATTTTTAGCAATCTCAGAGCTGTGCAGGTGTCTTTTCCTCTGCAGAAGACTACACCCTGTTTCATTTTCTGTTGCTTTTATGATTTATATCTATAGTGTTCATCTCATTCATGGGTTAACTCATCAGTGGGATGATATTACTAAGTGATGTCACTCTAACTCTTCTATTAACCTGGTCGACCCAACATTAGTAGCCTGTGTACTTTGAGTTATTTCCCAAGAGACAATGAATGGAGTTTGTCTATCCTCACATTGTCACCCATAGGGCCAATATTTTGGAAGTTTGACAGAAGTAGACAATCTATGGAATAACCCTGTGCAAAGCTAGCTGGCCTTATGGGAATCTGTAACCTTAGCCTCATTGACATCATAAATTGATGCCGGCCATATTGATGCAAGTCAGTAAGATCAACTGCATGACTGTTATGTGTGACTGAACTAGGTGACTAAGTACTGTCAAGATACAATGTTGGTGGCAAAAGGGCTGCTGTCCTGGGGACCCAATAGGAGGATAAGCCATGTATGTGTGCAGCAGAATACAGTAAGTGTTCTGTTAGTCTCAAGGAAGGGAAGAGCAATATCAAATGGAAAGATAGAGAGACCTGATAACTGTAGTTATTTATATAGTCCCTTCTGTTTATAAAAGACTGTCACATACACCCTTGCACTTAATCCTCACAACAGCCCTATGGGAGGTAATATTGTCATGTCTCTCTTTTATATGGGAGAAATTAAAGTTCAGAGAGGTTAAGTAACTTGCCTAAGATGACAGCTAATAGGGGATGGAGTTGGGTTTCAAGCTCAGTGTTTCTGATTCCAGAATACTTGCTTTTTCTACACATAAGCCACACTGCCTATTAGCACAAGTGGATAAGTGGACTTGGATGGTGGCTTTGAAGGATGGGTAGGACTTGCACAGGAAGATATGGTTCGGTCTTTCTAGGAAAGTGGAATACTTTGGTATGCGTGTAGGGTACGTAGAAAGGAAAGATTGCGTGGAATTAGATTAAGGGGCACTTTAAATACCATAACAATGAATTTGGGTTTTATAAAATATAGAGAGAAGAGGAATCACAAAATGTCTAATAGAGAGAGATGATCAATAGAACTGTACAAATCTCTTAGGAACCAAATCCTTCCTATTCTCACCCTTCTCCTTAGGAAATGGAGATGGGAGTGACTCCATTGCTTATCAGAGACCACAAGAGATGAATAGCAGACAGAATTAAACAACCAGTGATAGGTTCAGGCAACTAGACCATGCTGTCAGTTGTCTTTCAAGATATGTTTATTAAATATGGAGTCTGGGGAGGGAAGAGAAACTATTTCACCAGCTCCCATAAAGATGTGATTATCCTTTTATTCCTTCAAATGTGTCTTCTCTCTCAGTGTTCTGGAGATTCCACCATAAACTATCTTTTCAATTGGGCCATCTCTCCTGGGCTACAACTTTAGTTCCTTTTAAGAATGAGTAGGCAGATACTAATTGAGAAGAGACAAAAGGAAAGGTTGTTTCCCTGAGATGCAAATAAAATTTCTATGGAAATTCAGACATACTTTCATAGATTGGTTGGGTCTATCACCTCACTTAAAAATACTGACTCTTCACCCAAGCAAACCCAAAACTCAGAACGTTATCATCATCATCCAATTAGGATCAGAGACGAAGTGTTCAAATTATTTTTTAGATAACTCAGATCAACTTTACAGCAGCTTCAAAATTGCTAATACCTACAAAAATGAACCAAGATACTGAAATATTTAAGGTAGTTCCAATCTTTGGGGAACAATGTACCTGCCATTGAGTTCAGGATCAAAATTCCAGAGTATGTAATTTTTAAGCCACCTCCGAGAGAATTTTAAGCCACCTCCGAGAGAGAGAGAACGCAGACTTGAAAACTGGAATGCCTCCCCAGCAGCAGGGTCCATTTACTCAGACAGTCCTATGTGTCCAAGGTAATGAAAGACCTTATGTCACATCTCAGTGCACACATGTAAGAGGCCAGAATTACAGGTGCCATGGGAGCTTTAACCCTACATTTCTAGACATGTGCAGGTTTCACATGTCTACTGGAATCTAACGTTCCAGTAGCAGAGTGTTAGGTCTGCATATAGGGTGTTCATTGATTTTATGTGCAAAGGAGTCTGAGAGTGAATGATTTTGCAGTATTGTTCGTGTAGCAGGAAGGTGAAAACAGGTTAATATAATAAAATTACTCAGCTTGTGAGTTGTCTTTAAGATAATGCTGTTAAAATCTATATAAATGCACATATTTAAATTGAAATTCTTATGTTTGATGAGTCATTTTGTGTTTATCACTTAATACATACTCATTCATTTATTCATTCAACCAAAAGTTGAATACTGCCAGGCACAATTCTCACAGAACTCCACGTAAATGAACGAGACCAAGATGCCTACACCACTATTTCTTCCAGACCTCTAGAGAGCAAAGATTTCTCTGCTTTCTGATTTTAAGCTCTGACTATTGGCTATTCCAAATGAAGCAATACTCATTGGGGGAAATCTTTATTTGTAGTTTTTTATTATATGGAAATTTAGGCATATTTTCCCAAGGGTAACACAGAGCTTATAACTTTTCCTTTTTCTTTGCCCCTTCACTCTTGGTGATACTAGTTCATTGTATGGGCATTTTTCGAAAACTAAGGAGTGCCAAGGAAACTCCTTGTTATTCTCCCTTTCTCAGCTTTAGTTCCTCTTTTCATATACTAATATAGAGGAAAATACCATAAATAAAGGGAAAAGATAAATGAGCCCTGAGAAGGAATATTTCTCATACATACAACAAAGAACAAATGTCTTAATATACAAAGACTACTTACTAATCAACAAGAAAAGGATAGACCACTTTGAAGAAAAATAGGCAAAAATGCTATGCATAGACAATACTAGAAAAAGAAATACAAGTGACCAATAAATGTGTGAAAATAATCTCAAGTACATGCATAAAGATATTTAAGTAAAATAATGAAATTCAAATGTTTATCACCTATGAGGATAGCAAATATTAGAACAGCTTAATCATGCCTTACGTTAGAAAGAGAAGGGAATATGTCTCTCTCTTGCCCCACTGGTGGGAACATAACTTGCTACAATCATCCTGGAGTGCAATTTGGAAACATCTATTGAGATGTTAAATACTGATACAAATTTGATAATAATTTCAATTCTAAAAATTTATCTTACAGACCTGTTCACTCAGATACCAAAGATATATGCGCAAGATGTTTATTGTAGTGTTGTTTGTAATGGCAAAAATTGGAAAGAATCTAAATGTCCATCAATAAGGGACTGGATAAATAAATTATGGAAGGTTCATGCCACTGATAAATGGAATAAAATCAATTGTCTATACTGATTTAGAAAGTTCTCCAAGGGATAGTATTACATGGAAAAAAGCAGGTTACGAAATACGTTTTCCCATTTCTGTAAAAAAAAGAAAAATTAAAAATATACATACTCGTATATATGATTATTTATACATGGATGATTTCTGGAAGGATATTCAAGAAGCTATTAACAGTAGCTGCTTCTGGGCAGGGAGAAGTGGATTTTTACTTTTCATACTATGAACTTATGTAGCATTTGATTTTTTAATCTTTAGTATACATTACTCTTATAATTTAAAAAACTGGTGTAAAAAATAAAGAGGGACTATTAGAAATAGACTTGTAAAAAAATGGGCTGAGCATCACCATTCTAGCCCAAATGTGCTGATCTTGGAGACTTTTTGATCCTATTTTATAGTAAATATAGAGAAAATCTGTCCAGTCTAGGATCGGGAGACCTGAATTCTAGCCCTAAACCCCTTCCCCAAATGACCTATGGGCTCTTAGGCAAGTCACTTCACTCCTTCGGTATTTGTGTAAAATTTCTCATGTTAAAGCTTTTCTTATGTATAAATGAAGGTATGATTTCAAAATTCCCTTTTAGCTCTTAGGTTTATGAGACTCGGATCCCAAGCTGGCTTTTAAAACATTTCTTCTTTGGGGGTATGGATGATTGAACCTCTCATAGAAGTTCTGCCTGGGCACATGAGGCTCTTCTACACAACCCCAGTCCTAAACTGTAGAGTGATCTTCAAGGCCAGTTCACAGCTGGGGCTCTTAGGAGGTGCTGTGTGAATTTCTGTGAGCTGGTTATTCTTATTACCAAGTGACACTGGAGCTGTGCTAATTCCTTTACATTAATGCAAACTAGGAATAGGGCCTGACTCTGCTTTGGGATCGTACACTCTTTTCCAAAATTTGGTCTCATGTAAAACGCAAAACACATTTGGCCCCAAGAGCTTTTCCCCTGGACTTTTAAAAAAATCCTGTTTAATTGAAGGGAAATTGAATTTGTCTGTTTTTGATTCATTTACACTTAAGTTAAAAACAACAACAACAACAACAACAACATTTTGAGGACTTATTTGATGTCCTAGAAGAATTTGAGCCTCTTAATGAGCATTCTGGAAGGCTTTTTTTCTTATTATTAAAACAGGAAGTGGTGCTGTGCTATGGACAAACATAGTCTACCCCGAAAGGCCCCAATTCAGTTTGAAACTGTATCACCCACCATTTTGCATAAGCCCCAGTGGCTTTAGTGAAGGCCTTTCTATCCCTACTTCTCACCTAAGAGCAAGAGCCTTACTTACCTTCTATCAAAGGAGGAATAACACTGAGGAGGAACAAGCACAGTCACAAGAAGAAGAAAAGAATAAGCTCTTTCTCTAGGTCTTACTGTGTGCCAAGACTATTTTAACCTTTGCAGACATACTCACATTTAATCCTTGTAACAATGCTATGATGCATGTATTATTTTCACTTTGGAGAGGTGAATTTACTTACCCAAGGTCATTCAGGTATAAAGTGGAAAAGCAATTGTTTGAACCTAATCCTGTTTGCCTCCAAAATTCATAGAGCTTAGCCACTGTGATACGCTGCCAGATGGACACACACATCCATGAGGTTTAGGCTCCAAACCTAACCCATCTATTGAGGACCATGTAGGTTTTGTTGTTGTATGCTTTGTCCTCTAGTCTAAGTGACCCCCACCCACAGTCTGTACCCTTCAGATTCATGGCATTGCTCAATCTCCACCACCCTTTATCAAGGAGGCCTCAGCCCCGTACTTCCCAGGTAAGAAAGAGGCTGCCTGGCTTGTGCACTGGGCAGCAGACAAGCAAAGATGGAACCAACAGGTTCTGTTTAATTGTAACGAGCTGATGAGATGATAAAAAGAAAAACGTTTGTAGCTCAATAGGGAATAGCATGTTCTTTGACTTGACAATGCTTCCACTTCCACCCTCCTACCTCTTCTCTCTCTCCTTTTCTCTTTTGCTCTAACTCTTGTTCTATTTTTCATTCTCATACACACACACACACACACACACACACACACACACACTTTAAAAAAACAAATGGTGGTGGGGGGGTTTCTAAAAAACACAAAGAAGGGAATGTTTTGCAAGGCTAAAAGGAAATCATCGAGAAGGGCTAACTTCAGTCTCCAGTTTCTCCTGAATAGCATTTCTTGTTATTTCAAGGCTGATTGACTTATAACTGCATCCACAGCCACCTCACATCAGTTCCTTTTATCAGCCCAAGTGAGACTTCCTGTGGACTGGCCCAGCTTCCTGATGTATTTCCTTTTTCCTTTGGCAGAACAAAGAAAACCATAGCTCCTGGGATCCTTGGGACCAAACATAATTTAGCACTGAAGAGCCTATTATTTTAAATTTTTCATTCTCAATGGGTAGGGCCAAGTGCCTGCCTTTGCATTTTTCCACAACATTCTGTACAGCATCATGACGGATGCCATCAAGACATTGAATCCACATGTATTTGTGCTTTCTTTATTCATCGGCCTTATTTCTTGACCATTGCCATAGCACTCCTGGGGAACTGAAGATGGCAATTTCCATAGGTACCACCTAGGCATCTATGCAATCATGCAGCCACCCAAATGTCACTGAAGTAGCTTGTACTCTTTACTGGGATCACTGATTTAAAATGAAAAACTGTTGAAACTGCAGTGTAGTTCCCCTGGCGAGAGACAGATTTCTAAGACAAGAGGGATAATTCATCATGGTTAATTCATACTGATTTCATCCAACCCAGTGCTCAGTGTTATCATCTCTAGATGAAAATGGGTTGGAAGAGTGTTCTCAAAGAGAAAGTAACTTGGAAACTGTATGGCAGGAGGGGAGTGTGTGTGGGGGGGTGTGGGCACGATCAGGGTGCAGAGCCTGACGTAACCTGCTTTGGTGATGCCACGGGGAAGGCTTAGAGTGACTGCATCGACATGTATGAGCATGAGATCTTTCTTTTCCTGGCACTGTACTCTGTCACCAGCCCTCTACCCAGGTCCATGACTAGTCAGGAATCTTAGAGCAAAGATCCATGTTATCTCTCACACAACTCTCCCAGCGCTGCTAATGCCCTTTGTACAGAACCCATATTCTGGCACTGGCCTTCTCCCCAAAAAGAGCATACTGGGTCAAAGTGCACAAGTAATCTAGCTCAAGCAGGGTCTTTGGTGGAAAATAGGCCTTCCCTAGAAGCCAGGGATTTGAGGGGCCCTGTGCTTTCTGTACTCTTTCAGAAAGGGGTGAGGGAAAAAGCAGACTGCTTTTCTGGAATGTCCTTTCAAGAAACTGGCATGAGGAGAAATTTCCCAAGGTGCCGCAAAGAAGGAATCTGGGCACATGGATTTGCTGCTGTGGACACTATGGCCTCTCAGCAATCCCTTCTGGAGATTTATGGATCTCTATATACTCACTGGGTCTGCAGTGTGGTAAAGGAATTCTGTGACCACCCCTCCTTGCCTTCCCAGAGTTAGCCCCCGAAGATTGTATAGACAAAGCCATGATGAAGCAGTGGAGCAAGGTTTTAGCTTATTGGAATTAATCATTCCTTCCCATAAGTTTGGACTGGGTATGACCCAGACTCTTGTCTGCCCAGAGCACCCTTTTTTTGATTCTTAAACCCTGTGTGTATTTCATGGGAAATTTCACACGCCTGTTTCTGATTCATTTCCAATTAAAGGCTCAAAATGCTGGTTTTGTAAGAGCTCTTTGATGATTCAGATTCTTGTTGGTTCCTTTTTTTTTTTCATCCTAAAAGTCCACAGAATTTAATAAATGTTGTTCAGACATTTGCATGCTTAATTGTTCAAAATAATTGGAAGCAGGAAAGAATGTTTGACTAGTGAGCTCAAAACATGCACATTTATAAGGGGGATATATGCCCCTTATGCCTCAGATGATGCCTCAGTGAAGGTGAACTCCTGTAGAAAAATAAGAACTATTACTGAAGGTGGGTACCTTGGTGTGCCCATCACAGGGAGGGAGGGATGGTTCTGAGCTCACATTCTCTGGAAAGGTCAGGAGAGTGTTACATGAAACATAGGTCCCTCCTAATACAGCCAATCAGCATCAACAAGCTGTCAGTTGAGTGGTCATTTTCATCAGAGATGGAACAGGTAGAGTGGAATTTTCCAGATGCTAACACCACTTTCAACTCCCTTCTGACTGGAAAGAGGGAGTTTGTCTGCAATTACAACCAGCCTCATTCTCCACCTCCTTCCTCGTAGTCATTAAAATGCTTTGATGATGAACCTATCTGGGTATACCTCTGCACTAAATGCCAACGAGACTAACAAGGCAGATCCATGCTCCCTGCATTTAGTGTATGTATTGCCCTTTAAAGTGCTAGAGTGAGCACAGGGTTTGGGTAATCTAAGTCCTGGTTTTGCCTTAGGATGACTGAATAACAGTTACTCAGGCAAGTTACTCTCCCTTTCTTAACCTCAGTTTCTCCATCCATTCAAAAGGATTAAGCCTAGTAGTAACACAATTTTCTCCCATGGATCTGGTAAAAATCTGGAGTGATGAGTTGCTTCAAGTTTCTTGAAGAAAGGCATTAATTAAGTACAGCAATTTGAATAACTCTTGGGTAGCTCATTACATGGTTTTTCTGGTTGTCAATCGTAAATCATGAACATTTCCGTTTCTGAGCCTTGTTTGGATGTTTTAGTAAAGACAGATCATCTCTCTCTCTTTATTGTCAGGGGCTAGTTAGTAATATTCAGTCAACCAGGCTAACAAAATGTAACTTCGTGTTCACTCAATGTAACATGGGAATGTTATGTGGTGTGTGGTGCTTCTTGCCTAAAAGAGGTGACACAAAAATCTTATTAAGGCTGGCAATGACATGTGGAGTGTTTTGAAAATTATTGTGATGGTGGCAGAATGGTTCTGTGAAAGCCATGTGCAATTTAAAGTATGAAAATCTAGGTTTAAACCCACTTACTAGCTGTGTGATCTTGGGCCAGATATTAACTTCTCTAATTTTCTCTTTTCCTGTCTGTAAAATAAGAATAGTAAGGATAGAAATAATAAGTAATACTAAGTTTTCTATCTGCCTTCCTGACTAATTATAAGAATCAAAAGAAGTATGGATGTAAAAAATCTTTGTAATTGTAAAGTGCTGTGTGAATGCTAGTTATTATTATCTCATTATTCTTATCCAGGTCGATGTCTGAACCTAATAGATAATAAAAGTTGCCTACATTTAATCCATTGGATTGCTTTCTTCTGGCTTTAATGATTTCCAAGACTTACTTGCATTTGGTTAAATTCGTCAGTCAGTTAGCTCAAATCTCTTTGCCCGTATAGACACGATCTCCTACAAATGCACCAATACAGACCAAACATCACATATTCCTCCTTTCCCTCCCTCGTATCCGGCCATTGTTCTACTCATGAAACTCCCATCCCAATCAATGGGGGTTTTGCGTAAAAACTGATGGCAGGATATGAGTGCAGCTTCAGGAATTCCAGGCTTGTTCTACTGATAAAGAGAGTTGTGTCAAACAGAAACACCAGAGAAACAAAATTCTCCTGTCCCGCCTATGCTATTCAGGTTTTTTTCAGGTTTGTCTCTGCCGTTAAAGAGTCAAGAGTCATCTAGAACATAAAATACACATCTTTTACAACATTGCTTATTAATAGTTTTTAAATGCCCACCTGGCTAGCAAGATATCCACTGGCTACCCCCTCTCATTCACCTGGGCCACCTCCTCTGTTACAGTCTCAGTGTCCTTGTGGTAATGGGGAAAGGGAATACAGGGCCAGACCTGAAGTTGGTTGACTGAGAGATTTCAGTCCTTCTCTATGCTTTGCTTTACCATCCCCTGCCAGAAAGAAGAGTTTTCCAGCCTAGGAGGGACAGTAGGACTGAACTCCCCTGGTAAGGGATGTGAATTTGGCTTGTGATGGTCTGTATTAAGCGTCCCTGCTGCTTATAGGAATAACTGACTTAACTGTGAGTGAAGAGACAGCAGAACGAAAGAAGTACTTTGCCTTGAAGATGGTCCTCTGTTAGTGTTAAAGTCGGGAATGATAGTGACTCTTCTCCCGCCTCATGAGACTAGATTAGGCAAATTTAGCCTTTATTCTCATCATGCACTATCAATAATCCAGGAAAGGTTGTATCTCTGTCTTCCATGCTACACCACGCAACCAGGTATGATGATGTGACCTGAAGTGAAGTGAAGAATGTTTGCCTGTATTCAACCCACATTGAGGTAGCTAAGTAATGAAGAGAAAGAAAGGAAAATGAAATTGACCCTTTCATTTTAAAGCACTCATCCAAGCATTTAGGATTGAATGAAGAGCTTATCCTTAAAATTTTTTTTTCTGAGTGTGTTGAATTGTGTATTAGGGTTTTATTTCTAGCCAGAAGAATTGGAATTTCAAAACCCATGGGGCTGGACATTGAGCTGCTCAGACCCTGACCTGTAGTTCTTCAGGATACACAACCTAGCCAAGACCAGTGCTACTGCTTCTATCTCCCCATCCCGCTCCCCCCAAAAGATGACACCAAGATCTTGATGTGGCATTTAAGGGAGAATTCTATGTGTTTTTCTACACCAAAACCACAGAGTGAAGGTAAAGAGATTAGACTGCATACATATTTCCAATGATGAAGGACATCACATTTCAAATACATATTTCAAATATATATTTCAAATGATGAAGGACATCTCACACAAGTAGTAAATGCAGCCTTGCAAGAAACTCATTTGTTTGATAGTGGTGTCTGTCTTTGTGAGGTTGGATTGTTTAAAGGTTCTGGACAAATGCGTCATCCTACCATCTTAGGCATGTTCCATGTCTTGCCTAAGCATTTAAAGATTTGGAAATAGCTGAAGTAATACTGTCTAATCATTTTCAAGTAACTCTAAATTTCTGGTTTTTAATTTGATTTGGGTAGAAGTGAGCAATATTTTCTTGAGAATACTCTCATATCTGTCTTTCAAAAGTATTGATGTATATAGGAAGCTTTGCGAGAGACAGGGCTCTTGCACAAATTTTAGGATAAGAGATTTGGGAAACTTCATCAATACTTCTTAACTTTCTCAACCTTCTCTAAAGACAAAGGGAAGTGGAATATTAAGAAAAATGTCTCTATTGGGGCTGGCTAATAGAACTGTCTGCAAAGATGGAAGTGTCCTATTCTGCACTGTCCAATATAGTAGCTGCTAGCCTAGCTATTCAAGTGGCTACTGGAATGTGGCTAGTGCAAAGAGAAACTAAATGTTTCATTCCATTTCATTTCATTTTATTTCAGACAATCTAAATTTAAATAGCCTCATATGGCTAGTGGCTACCATATTGGACAGTGCAAGTCTATATAATTCAGGTCAAAAATTGTCTAAAATCTGAATTCAGTCAGAAAGCTATACTTACATGGATTATTTTTATCTGAGTCAGCAATGTGTTGTTCACATGGGGACTAACACTTCCATTTACTCTTGTGACTAACATTAAACAAAACAGAACAAAAAGTGAACGTCCAGCATTAGCCAGGCACTACCAGTGTTGGCCTGGAACTGGAGCTAAGGTTACCATCTAGTCTCCCGGTTTCATCATCAATTCCATGCTGACCTTTAAGAACATAATGCTTTCTTTTCCCTTCTATGAAATACAGGCATTTGGAGTTTATCATAGAGATAGTCACAAACTATGACTAAATGTATATTGGGCTTGTCAGAGAAAGATATAGACTTTTTCTGTATACCTCTTCATTGAAAAAATGACCTCGGCCAAAGAGAATCCCATACACCATGGTGATTTCAGTGTCCTAATTTTAAAGCACTGGCACTGTACTAAAATATTTTTAAGGTTGTTTTCAGCTCTAATGTTTTGTGCTGCCACGAATATATGATTTCCTGTCATTTAGTAGGTCTCATTAACAGATGCTTGGCTTTTCTAGTTCCCAGATCCCTATAACTCATGGTAGGAAGATTTTTCCTTAAGTATAAATGTGAACAAAGCAACTTAATTTAGCAAATAACTAGCTAGCATGGTGGCCTTTGAACTTCAGTTTCCCTCCAGTGAGTGTTCCCTAGGTTTTTACTGTTCAGTGGTACACTCAGTTGCACAGATCCACATGCTTGATATCTCCAAGACATAATGTAATTTCTCCCTTTTCTTCGTGGCCCTCACCTATGGATAAAAGAAACATATGACATGCTATACCTGCTGTGGCTTTGGAATTATCTTGAGGAATAAACACCGCAGTCCTTCTCCAGGGGACATCTGACCTCGTTACTAAGCCCTCTCTAATGGGCAGGAAGATCTATGGTGGCTTTTGCTGTGCAAGTCTTCAGGTTGATACCACTGTGAAGGCCAGTGCTGTGTCCATCACTCAATCGGTGGCACACGTTTCTGAGTTGAATTGTTTAAAACCAAGATGACGGAAACCACGGAAAAAATAAGGCCAAGTTCTCTGAGGTTTAACTACATAATTGTTTTAAGAGTGATGAACCATCGTAGCCCTTCTTCTCGCTCACACTTGCCCTCCACAAAAGATAAAATATAGATCAGCCACAGACCCCAGTGAATGTCCATAAAGTCTTTGATAGTCTCATCCTGATTACATACAGTCCATCATTAGTTCAATATTTCGGCAGTTCATGCATTCTCATCTCTCTTCAGATTGAAATCTTCCACCATTTTTTTTTCTTTTTTCTTTTTCAGACTGCATTTGGAATAAGGTGAAGAAGTGTGTGTAGAATGCAATTCTCTGACTATGATAACCTAGTTACTCCTGTTAGCATTCTCTTGAGCATCTAAGTGTGGGTTTTTAATGTTTTAAAATGTTTGTAATGTTTGCTGTAAGTGTCTTGAGGTCAGACACTCTACCAGTTTGTCTTTGAGACTGTAGCACCTTGCACATGTTCATGTATTTATTGGGGACCTTCGATGAGGCAGATGCTGGGATACAGCAGTAAAAAAAGACAGGCAAGACTCCTGCTGTGACAGAAATTATGGTCAAGGAGGGAAAACAGATATTTAGTCAGTTATTATAAGTACAAATTGCTCCATGAAAAGGGAAGTACAGGGTGCTTCAGGAGAGTATAATATGGGGACCTAACCTAGCCTCAGAGGTCAAAGGCTTCCCTAAGGAAGTGACATTTAGGCTGAACCCTGAATGATAAGAGGAGTAAGCATGAAAAAGAATAGACCTTGGAAAAGGCTTTGCTGAATGTATGAATGAATGAATGAGTGAGTGAATGAATGAATGAAATCCCTCCCGTCATTATCTGTGGGTCCATAAGTCATTTTCTTAGCTACTCTCTTCAGTAAAGGCAAGTAAAGTGTAATAAAGAATATTGTGAGAGGACGATTACTTTTGGATACATTATCAGGCTAGTGTTTTACTGAGTGCATAGATTACATATGTATCCGTTGATAAGCTTCTAATATGCAATACAATTTGAAATTTCAAAGGCAAGAAGAGTCTGGAAGGCTTACTTCCACCTTTGAAAATCCCAGCCGATAGAATCAGCTTGGACTCAGCTTAGTACAACGCCTCACTGGCGGAATAAGGCAGCTCCTTGGCAAATTGAGCTCTGGAAGATGTGTTTGCTAGCTTTAATACGAACGGCTGTCTGTTCCTAAACAAGGACGTGGGTCTCCCCATGCTTCGACTTCTTCAACTGCAGAACAGGGAGATCCTACCAATGATAATTTTACCTCAAAGTGATGTTGTAATAAAGATGGCCCTAAAAGCATTTTGCAAGATCAAAACAAAAAAAAGAAAGGAAAAAAACACCCCAAAACGCCTACTGAAGAGGCATGCTGTCTATATGTGGGGTTTGCTAGAATTTCAGAGAGAACTCTCTGATCTAAGACCAGAGAGGTTAAGAACTGGGATTGGCTTTCATGATCTTTTCTGGAATTACTGTGCCCTTCACTTCATTATTACTTTAAAACACCTTTGGCAGGAGATTATCAGTAATGTCAATAATAGTAATAATAATCTTTACTGAGTATTTACCAATGAGCCAGGCACTGTCCTGAGCATTTAATGCATGTAGCACTTCATTCCCCCGTAGCCTGTGGAACACATCTATTATTAGACAAATAAGAGGAACTGAGGCATAGAAAACTCAAGTGACTTGCCAAAAGTTATGCAGCTCGCAGGGTCTGTCTGATCCCAAAGACTTTACTCACTACATATGTGAAATATTTCAAGCTTTTCAGAATAAGAGCTCGGTCGGGGTTGCTAAGTGACTAAACATATACAATCAGTTATTCCTGCCCTGGAATACAAGAGTGTTAACATTAGCAGTAGTTTATTTTTGCAATTCCTTTGGCCTTCTGGTGTTCCCACATGCCTCCACCCCTTTTACTAACTGTATTGCTCTCCTGTTGTTGAAAGGGGAAAAAAAAAATCTATGTTCAAACTCGTTCAAATAGAAAATGAATTGCATTAAAACTAGCGAATGCTGCAGTGAAGGACTGAAGAAGGTGAGGTGTCAATCACGTTTGGTGAGAACCGGCTGTGTGGAGCTGGAATGCCAGGATCCAGGCTGTTTTATTACCAAGACCTTAAACAATTTTTAAGGGTCTTTTTGTTACCTCCCTTCCCCCCCGCCCCACCTAATTTAGTTTGATGCTATAGAGAGAAAACAACATTTTTACCTTTTTGAAATGGAAACAATAGGCTTTGGCCAAGCTACTTTTATTTCCCCCCTGGGGAATCTGAGAGATGACCTGATTGAATTCCACTCGTAAAGGTCATGCTATGAATTCAAGGCAGAGGAAAAAGCGAAGAAAACTTTTTGTAGTGATACCCCACGGGCCCTGAGCGCACTGGGGCCTCTCCTCACTGCATTGTGGTCTGCTGATAAGGATAACGGGATGACAAGCGGAACATTTTCGGGACAAAGGAAATTCCCTGTTTCATTGTTTAAAGGAAGTCACGGTCCACTCAAGAGTGCTCTTTTGGGCATAGGCACAGATTTCCCTGCTGATGGGCAGCAGACAGAGTGCCAGGCTGAGGGTGCAGTGGTAATGCAAAGCTGTCCAGATGCTTGGGAGCCATCTGTCCCTAATTTCAAGTGGGGAGCACTGGCAGGGTTGGAAATTAAGAAGAGGTCGGTGCAGTGAATGGCATTCATAGGGGTTCACAGCCAGACGGTTAGTGATGGAGAACCACGGGCTTGGGAGGTAAACGCCTGATTTGTACAATGTAGCCCATTGAGGAGTCAAAGAAAAAGTACCAAGAGATTTAGAGAAGTTGATCTGGTTTTGAGTTTAAATTCTGGACCTCCGTCAGTCCCCACCCCCTCCCAACCAAAATGTCAGAAAAGGGCCTGGTTTCCCTTTATGGGGTGCAAAATAAACAGATCTTCAGCAGCAGGAGAGGGGCCCAGTTCCCCAGCCCATAATGCAGAGCTGGGGGTGAGGGGCGGTGGGGAGAAGCAGTTATCCTCTGTCTGGTTAGTATTTGGCATTGACTTTCATTTTCTCCAACCTCTGTTTTCTAGAAGCCTGCCTGTACGGGAAGTACAGGAACAAAAGAGAAGCTGATCTTGGGGGTTTTCTTGCCAGACTTCAAAGGAGGTGGAATTTTGATTTTTGATAGTTTCGGGAGGCATTGGCCAAATTAAAACTGCTTTGGGGAATGGAACCCAGAGACTGAGATCTTAGCTGTTTGCCTGTCCAAGGATACCGCTCTTCTGATGGAGCCAGAGCTCTCACTCCCAGCCTGAGAGCACGCTGAGCCCTGGGCATGGTGGGGTCAGCTGTGGTTAGCCTGGCCACAGAGCTCTGCATTCCTCTGGGCTTTGCTTGGTTTGAATGGGTGTGACCACACGTTCACTCTGGAGAAAACTGAGACAAAGAGTCTAAATTGGGCAGGATCTTGAATCTAATGACTTGTTTACAGATCCTGTACTTTTTCCAGTGCAGGGAGGAGGAAGAGGAAAGGGCAAGCTCATCACTGTGAGCAAGGCACGTTGTTGTATTTTTGTTCTAAGTAGGTAGGATGGTTTCAGAAAGCAGCAGCGCATCTGAAAGCCAGTAGGCAAAGGGGCACTCTGGGTAATTTTCCAAGGTTGGGGAGGAAGCAGTGGCGGCCTCAGCCTCTGCCCACTGGTTTGGCTTCCGGGGGAACAGACTGCTCTGGGGAGAATGCCCGAGCCTGCCACATGAAAGGTCCTGTTCCTCCCCCTGCGCCTTGGAGCGATGGGAGAGATTACCCTCTTTACCCTGCTCCAAGGGCACCCCAAGCCAGTGTACCCAGCGGAGAATGTGCACCTGTGATGTGGCCAAGGAAACAGTACAGGACCTGTATAAAGAGAGAGGAAACTCCCAGAAGGCCCTCTCTAATAGGAAAGCAGACTCATTAAGGTTTTGCTATAAGGTGGCATTTATTTAATGATTGCTAAGTGTAAGAAATTCTTCAAAACAAAAAAAGTGTACTGTAAATTTGAAGACTTATCCTTCCAGACTCTGGCAGGTTTGGAGCTCAGAGGGTCTGTTTCCAAGATATCTAGGTCCCTAGGGTTCACTCCAAAGGGTAGTGTTGGACTGCAGGTGAGAGCGGGAGGAGCCTGAATCCATGAGTGTTCTGGTCACTTTATAAACACCCCATTTAGTTACCACACCAACCAGTGAGGTGTATAGTACAATTACCTTTTCATAATGAGGAGACTAAGGTCCAGAGAGGTTAAATAACTCACGCAAGGCCACACAGCTTCTAAATATGTCAAGGCTACATTTCATTTGCACCCAGTTTGCATGGGTTTACAAGGGTGAGTCAGTTTGAAGAGTGTGCCTGCACTCTTCAAACTGAAAGGGGGAGGCCCTCAGGTGTGGTCTGTTACCTCTCCTGGGCTGTTTCAGTTGGGTGTGGCTGATTCAGAATTGTGCTTCAAGAGAATGTGCTCTTGTCCATGAGCAGAGAAGCCCAAACCACAATGAATTGTGGGTTCTTGTTATCCAAAAGTCCTCCAGATGTTGCCCCAGGGACATCCAAGGTCGTCCTGTGGATGGTGGGGGTAAGAAGGGGGTGCTCCTGAGAGCCTCCGAACCCACCTGGCAAGGAAGCCTCATAGATAATGTCATCCCCAGAAAACTCTATGTTTGGAATGGAAAGGGACTCAAATGAAAGACAGCATCAGCTATACTAACTACTCCACTCATCAGAATACATATAAAACTATGACAGCTAACATGCACTTTCTACTTTGTCATTAAAAATTTCTATGATGTCTACTAACACATTTGAATGCTCAGAGGTAGGTAAGGCAGCTATTATAGCTGGAAAAGAGGCAACCTGATGCATTAGGTATGGGTGCTACTCCCAGCTCCTCCCATCAACTAGATGGGTGACCCTGAGCAAATCACTTAATTTCTCCTAGCCTCAGTTTCCTCATCCACAATATGAGGGACTTGCTCTCCAAAATTCCTCACACTGTGGGAGTTGGGATACAGAAATGATTCTCCCCAACCTTCTGAGGCTCCCCCAAAGCGGGCAATCCAAGGTGCACTGCTGAGCAGTACCCCCTCCCCCTCCTCTTCTGGAGCCTGACCAACGGAAGCTTAGATCTGTGGAAAAGAGGAGGTAGCAAGATTCCTTTCCACTTGTTTCCTGCACCTGGAGACAAGAACAGAGGCCATTATTTGGATGACTTATTGTTTAGAGCTTTGTGTGTGTGTGTGTGTGTGTGTGTGTGTGTGTGTGTGTGTGTGTGTAACTTTACAGAAAGAAACTTACATATCACTCAAATGTCAATTGTTCCTCTCTACTGCCCGTCCCATCTCACCACCTTGCAACTGGCCAATCACTTAGTTAATAACAACAGATTTTATTATTTATCTGCACCCCACGCTGTAGGTGGAGAGTTGGTGAAATGGGAGAAGCTGCAGAGCAGCTGAAGTTGGACTTAGTGGAAAATCCAGAAGTGCAGATGTGGATCCAAATTGGGCTGAAAAAAATCTCATGAGATCAGGCTTTCTTGGACTTCCTGCTTTTAGCCTAAGCAGTATGTTCAACATAAACGAACTTTCGGTATTTTGAAACTTCCGTTTCTGATCTCAGAACCTGGAAGTAATGAGCTGTTGTGAACATTTCCACAAATTTGGTCATGATTTTTCTGGAGGCCAAGTCGAACTGGTGATTATGAAGCATTAGGACTCACCACAACCAAAGCAGCCAGCGGGGACTGCATTGATGGAGGGAGAGAGGACTCTGGTAAAGAGTCGGGGCTTTGGAGACAGGCAGGACTCCATTCAGATTCTAGCGCTGCCACTTCCGGCCGTGTGACTTAACCTCTGAGACTCTCAGTTTCCTCATCAGTTAGATGAAGAAAATATATCATTTCATAATGTTGTGAGGACAAAATGGTGTGTGTGTGTGTGTGCTCATGCTTGACCTCTCTCTTTTCTCATATATATATGATACGTATCTATATATACACACACACGTACATATCTCTATACATATGTACAAAATATATGTGCATGTGTGTGTATACGTATTTATTTATTTACTTATTTATTTATTTACACCTTCAGTAAGTTGCCTGGGAGTCTAAGGCAGCCAATTTCTGATAGATGTGGCATTTGGAAGTTGCTGGAATCTCCCTATTTAACTGTCAACTTGTGTTTGCACTAAGGCTGTGAGAGCTCTGAATGCAGAAAGGATGAGCCGTGTGGGAATGGCGAGATCTCAGGGGGTCTCGAGTGACAAGTGAGACGGACACTGGACTAGGGGAGCTGTTATGTTCATCACTTCTGCTTTTGCTTCCAGGGCCTCTCTTGCTTTCCTGGAACAAGCTAGAATCATGCTAGGCAGGCAGGGGCTGTAGGAACAAGATGCGACGGGAGCACTGCACAGTCATCGGTTGACAGGAGCAGAACTGTGTGGGCTGAGGAGGGAGGGGGAAGGAGTCACGGACAGGAAGGTAAGGTACATCAAAACCCGCCGAGAGAGAATAGGCCCCGTTGAAGCCTACACTGCATGCTGCTACGCCTTTCCTTCTCTGTTTGTTGGCTTAACATTTTCTTTCACTCATTAAATGTATTGTTTAAGTATGTTTAAAAAAAATAATGATTTCCAAAGTAGTACATCATCTTTGTATAAAATTTGGAAAATACAGGAAAATCACAAAAGAAAAATGCAAAAGCGCCCATAGTTTCTCAACCTGGAAAACAACCTATTCGTGTTTTGGTGTAGTTCTTCTCAGTCTTTTTCATGCAACTATATGAGATATATGTCTCATATAAATAAAGAGATATATGTCTTATCTTTATATAACCAGAATCATATTTTGTAATCTCTTTTTTCTTCTTAATATTAAATTATAGATATTGTCTTGTATCATTAAATATTATTTCACATCACTAATTCTAGTGGATGTATAGCAAGTACACAATTAAATGAGTGTTATGTGCTGGGCTTTTGAATAGTATAGGTCATCTTGTTTCTCGCCAACTTCTGGGCCTGGGATGGCATTTTTGTAACAGGGCTAGACTTATTTCATTTTTATTTTAATAAAATAGTCTTTATAGGCTTTAGAAATGAACGCACATGGAATGCTGAAAAGAGGGTCTTGAAGAAATCAGAGCTCCCCTCCAGTCATAAAAGGGTGGCACTGGGGTGTGGGGGTTGGCTTTAGCTCACCTCCCTCACTTCCCTGGGCTAGCCCAGAGGGAACCCCAGCTGAGACTGGGTCACAGGCAAACCCAGGACCTGATCTGATAGCACAAAGTCACCCACAGCTCTTAATGTCCTACTACCACGAGGCTCTTTTCGCATTGGCTCTTTGACTTACACATACATGGAAAGCAACTACTACTAATAGAAGTTGCCTCTTTTCCTCTGCTGTCAGGCTCCTCAGTTACTGCTCAGTGACTCCCCATGTCTGGTGCAGCTATCTGCCACTCCTCTGCCCCTCTCAGCAAGGGGGTCAGCCAGGCTTGTTGTCAGAACGAGGCCAGGCCCTCTCTGCCTTCTCTGTGTGTGGCGGAGGTTGGGAAGGTAGCTTTCTGAGGGTTCTTTGTCTGGGGAAGGAGCGGACTGCTCTACAGCCGGAGCCCCTCTGGCCACCCCGCTGCCCTGCCTCCTCCACCCAGCCAACCATTTTCTTCTCCTCCATCCCCCACTAACCTGAACTTGCTCAGCTAACCTTGAGAAGCTGGAGCCTCCTGGCAGCTTCGGTAGAATCTGTCTTTCCCAAATGGGTGCCGACAAATTTGTGAGTGAGAATTCTCTGTGAGCCTCTCAAGATCACCAGCTCTGTCAGCTCATCCCAGTTCACCCCTCCCTACAGAACTGGGAGAGTCAAACCCTTCATTAATGCCTCAACTCAGGTGGTGCCACTTAGTCTTTCACTCATTCCACAGCATGTACTTAGTGCCCCCTGTTCCACGCACTGTGCTGATGGTAGGAATGGGATGGAGGAGAAAACGACGCAATTCCTATTCTTAAGGAAGATACAAACAATAAAAAGGGAAGCAACTAAAGTTGAAGAGCCTATGGAAGAGATCTCAAGGGAAATGCCTGCCAAGTTATAAAATCCTTTGATACTCCTCTATCTTATATTTAACATTGGCATTTTGTCCTTAGCCTATCCCCGGACTCTCTTGAGCATGCTTCAGGCTCACAGCTCTTCCAGCCACTGAGCTGCAGATAGACCATTTCTTTGTGCAAGATTGGTTATGGGCAGGAGAGCACGCCTGGCTCAAGCACACAGCCCCACAGACCCTTGTGGTCAGGGAGTTCCTAAATGAACTCAAACCATTGGGGGCTGGGATCTGTTTACTCTTGGCACACTGGGATTTCCTGTTTCTAAGAAAATGGGCTTAGATGCTCAGCTGCATTGACCAAACAACATGTTGACGCAAATGAATCTGAAACTCGCCAGCTCCAGATTCTCTAGAAGGTCAGGTTTGGGAATTAAGGCATTTGGGTGATTTTCCAAACCCCAGATGACTCAGGCCAGGTATTTATGGGGGGACTTCTTTACTACCTTTCCAGCCTAAAACCCAATTAAGTGGCTTTAGAGTTAGACTTCCCGGTCATCTCAGAGCAGGGATGGGGTGGGGAGACCTTTTCCCTTGTCCACAGCTGGCCATAGATGTACATGTCTCAGGCTGCTATGGAGGGAACCTCTGAAAGATTAGTCCCCCCAAAGTCTCCATCACCAATATCCCATCTACCTGAAATGGTCACCATGAGCTCATTCCTTTGAGCCTCCAGGAAGCTCATGTCAAAATGCAGAAGTTATTCATTGACATGACTTGAGTGACTGCACTTATTATGTGAGCTTAGCTTAGCATGGTCCTGCAAATATGGCAAACTCGGAAAGTTTTGACAGGGCCTAAGGGAGGAGAAGGAGAGAAGGCAGAGGACACAGCTGGAAAGGGATGCTTTCCAGAAAGGCCGGACCAAGGGATGGGAGGGCACCAGGGTAGGAAGACAGGAGGAGAATGTTCCTACAAGGGGCAAAACAAGCTGGAGACACCAATTTCATGACTGTCCGCATCAAAAATACCCCACCTGGCCTGCTTAACTACAGTTGGCCTCACTTTGGGTATTCATGCTTATCTGTGGCCCCCGGGGCACAAGCAAACTGCAGGGATTTGCCTGCTCAAGTTCTGGGGAAAACAGCTCTCTCTGCTGGAGAGAATTTTACAATTTCTATCAATATTTGAACCAAGGGACTAAGTAGTAATGCTTCCACAGTAACGTGTAACTATGTGGGTCAAAAAATGTGCAAATGATGGAGATTTCTTCCGTAACAAAAATTGTAGTCATTGAAATGTCGCTAATTAATATTGACTACTCAGAAGAGGTAAAATTCCCTTGGGAAAACGCATAGTCTGGGACGTGAGGCCGTATGCAGAAAGGCATTGCAAGAATATCCAATGCAGTCATTAATTTTGCATTCTGACCATGTATCAAGTACTGTGAACCGTGGGGTGGAGGGTCTCCAAAGAATCAGGAGAAAAACTATCCATGACAACTGCATACAAGTTCAAAACAACAGTGGAGCAGTTAAACCAGAGCAGAGGAGCAAGAGGGAAGCAGGCAGTTTAAGTCCAAAAAATTCAGAAGAAAAGGAAAATCCATGTGGGTTTGGACTAGTGTGGGAGGGCTTCCTGGAGGAGGTGCTCTGTGACCCAGGAAAGCTCATCTTTATGGGTTTCTACAGCCTTGGGTAGGAAAGGGCCTGCATTAATGTCTTTACGGACGTTGGAGGCCCGAGGACATGGTGAACAGCAATGGCTCTGGGTAATTTTATGGAACTTGGGCGTAAGGATGTACACATTTCAGAAATGGAAATAGACAAACTGCATTTCTGGCTTCATATGTGTGCTGACCTCCAGGAGATGGCCACATGTGGAAAAGAGAAAGAAAGTAGAAAGACAGGTACGGGGAGACCCAGCTTGAAATTCTAAGGAATAGGTGAATGAAACCCATTCCTTCTTTTCATTAATTTAATCATCAAACATTTATTGGGCACTTACTATTATTGGTCTACATGGAGAACACAATTATATATAAGACATAGTCACTGTCTTCAATTAATTCAAAGTACCCTGAAGGAAACAGGCATAATACATGAACAGCAAGTGCTTTCACAATATAATATGCATGAAGTGTCACAAGAGACAAACTGAAAGAACAACTAACTCTTCTGGAAAGGGCTTCACAAAGTACAGGTGACAATGGAGTTGATTTTTAAAATAACTTGGAATTTACCTGTCAGGGCATTACAGGGTGTGGGCAGAGCATGGACAGGTGCATGTCCATAGAAAGAAGTGTGCCATGTTAGTAAGAGTGCCACAAGTGTGGGACAGCAGGTGGGGAAGCTGGAAAATTATTAGGGCTTGACCCAAAAAAACCTTTTTCACCAGGCTATAGAGAGCTTACGTTTTTATGTTGTAGATGGCAAGTACACATTTTTTGTAAGAGAGTGTGACAACCAAAATTTTATTCAATTCCATTAAATAAGCATTTATAGAGCACCTACTACATGCAAAGTACTCACTGTGCTGGGTAGCTTTATGTGAAGAAAACTTACCCCTGAAGGGCCTCCCAATAAATCTGGGGAGATGTGAGTAGAGAGAAAGGGTGAGGAGAAACATGACCGTGAATGGTTTTTATATAAGATCAGAGTGGGCTCATTGTTTCAGGAGAGACATAAACACAGGTTTATGGAGGCAGAGATGCCCAGATTTGGCCCTGGACTTCAGGTCAAAGCAGGCCTGATTTGGAGGCCCAACCATTTCTCATTTCCTTTCCTTGATAATGTCACCACAATTCTCCCTCCTCCCACCAGCAAAAGTGCTTTTCTTTGGCCCACGGAGAACTATGGGGTTCGGAATGCCAGCAAAGAGGTAACACACGAAAAGTCATCCAGAATGAGCTTGATAACTGGCCGTCCTGCCAGGCCTCCGTGCTCTGCTCAGACTCTAGGCTGTGACTCTAGGTGTTCTCTTGGTTTAGATAAAAACTATAATTAGCTGCCACAAATGTGAGTGAATGTGGGAGGGGGAGGGGAGACCTAGATGTGAATAGCTTTTTCTGGATTCGTTTATTTCTGGCTCCTCTTCTTGCCTCAAGTCTGTGTTCAGCTAAATGCCTATGTTTGCATCTGCAAAGTGACCCACTAGATGGGCCTGAACATGATACCCACGTAATACTCAGAAACGCAGAAATTCTCTGTCTCTCTCTCTCTCTTTGTCCACTTCCTGTCCCCAGCATGGACACGTTGGTATGTCCACACATGCGCATACCTTCACGCAATACCTAGGAAGCTGGCATGACCTCTTCAGATCATAACCCAAAGTCTCAACCTCTCATAACTCACCTGTGACCACAGGCAGCCAGGAGCTCTGGGTTACGGAGCACACTTCATGAAATTCCCCAGAGGCAAATGCCCACAGCCCTGCAAAGGTGTCCAGGAGCCTTTCACTAACTGAAGCCTGGCAAAGGCTGAGTAAGGAAGGGCGAGACTACCACACAGACCTTGTGAATGTAATATATGATTTACAGAAAGACATCTTGTTATCCCTTTCTTGGTTCTCTCTCTTTCTTTCTCGCCCTCTTTTTGACTGAGTTGCCTCAGGGTTGGTGGTTTCAAAACTAGCAGCTGCAAACTTATGAAGGGAAAAAAAAAAACTCAAACCACAAAAACCCGTCTTGTGAAAACTGTGTGTGCCCGTCTAAAAGCGGTAGGCCATGCTGGAGGAAAACCTGTTAACGTGTAAGGACAGAAGCAGGGAGTGTGAGGGTCACAACTGGGTCTCGATAGTGGGGAGGAGCAGGGCACAGGGGGAGTAGGGGATGAGGCAGGAGAGGAGTCCGGGATGGGCATGGAGTCCTAAGTGGCCAGGGTCACCTCATAGCAACGGCTGTCTGGCATCAGCTGAGTTGTCTGAAACAGCCCAGCGTCCCAAATGCAAATCAGACCAGCTGTTATTACCACATTACTGGTATCTTCTTCCAGAAGATCCAAGATCCAGCCTCCACTCTAAGTCCCCTTGGAAGCTTTCGAAGCACATAGTAACATATGTAACTGGGTTCCAACTCTTGTCTCCACCCCATCCTCCCCAGCTAACTCCCACTCATACCCACCCACGGACTCACACCTTTCACAGCACCACTGATTAAACAGAAAGATACCTCCCCAAAACGCAGCGCCAAACTCCTAGTCCACTGCTAGTGTAAACCTACAACTCAATCGAAGGGAGTGGAGTGTAGGAAGGGTGTAGTGGGAATTTCTAAGACCTCTTAGTGAGAATCAAGTCAATGTCTGACCCAGGACCGAAAAGGAAGTCCTCAGAAGTTTCATTGACTATTAAAGGCTGGAAAGAAGACTTTCTTGAGAGATATTAACTGGCCTTGGCTATTTCTCCTGACCTCCCGCCCAAGCTTCACTCCAACATCACCTTTGTCCAAAACAAGGAGGGCACTTGAATCATTTGGCCAGATGGTTGGGAGAACACCCTTGCATCCTGCTATGGATGGGGAGAGCAGGCCATTCATAGACCCACAGACAGAGACAAAAGAGGCCCATCCCAAGAGGTCCCTGTGGACGACACCCACTGCCAGGCACCCTGGGCAGAGTGCAAAAGAGAGGACAAGGTCTAGCTTAATAAAGAAAACCCACATGGACTGCTGTGGTGAAAAACGAGGCAAAAGAAATCTAGTGTAAATTCAAGTGTGAGTATTTGAGGTGAATTGATCAAAACTGGGTGGGGTTAATAAGAGAAAGCTTCAAGGAGGAAGTAAGTTCTGAGTAGAGGTTGAAGGAGGGGAGGGACAACGGCTGGGGTAGAGGGGGGAAGAGGAAGTGTGTTCTGTGGGGGAGGGTAACACCGACTGCATGGTGGCCCTGGGAGCTGTGCCATACTTGAAGATCCTACCTAGAGTTAATACCACTTGGGTATATTTTCAAGAAGGAAAGATAACATTATTTATTAATGATAGGCATGTTGAATAGTGGGAAGAGCATAGACTTTGGAAGGCGCACACTTTGCAATCAGACAGATCTGAGTTCAAATCTTAGCTCTGCCAGTTATAAGCCAGGTAACCTCCCACACCTCACGTTGTGAACTATATAAAATGAGGAAATTGTTTCGTAAGTCTAAGTAAGAATGAAATTGGATGAGATAAAATGCTTAGTTTCGTACCTGGCAGATTGTGGCTCCTAAGTTGATAGTGGCTAGTAATATATATTTTGTAGTTTATAGATTAGAAAAGCAGCCACAGGGGAATAAGTATAAGGAATTAGGATGCCTGGATGCTAACTAATCTCAGCGGGCCAGGCCCTGTTTCGACCTTTCAGTGTGATGAAACCAGCCAAGATTTTGGTAAATCCAAATGCTAGGTGTATAGTAGTGGCTGTAAAGAGGGTCGATACATCAGCTTCAGAAACTGGCTTACTGTAGACGGAGGCCTTGTTGCACGGATTTAAGTCTTATTTGATTGCAAAGTAGGTACATCCAACAATATGTGCTGACAAATGTTTAACAACCAGCTCTCCAGGTTTGTGTAACGTTCATGGTATAAATACACCCGCCATGGCAGACTTCCAGCTACCAATGGATGTCACGGAATGTGCAGTCAGCTCTCACAAACCTAGAGGAGCCAGTTCCAGCACACTAGCGCTTCTAGAATCCCTACCACAAGGGCTGGTCGTGGCCATGGCAGAGCAGAGCAGGCTCCCGTCCTCCATGCCCGCCCTAGCTTTGCTTCTTGTTTGTTTGTTAAGTAGAGGGGTAAGGAATTGAAGGAGAGGGAAGAGCAGCATTCCTGCTCTCTTTTCTGTCCTACACTGGGCAGAAGTAAATGTTCCTTCCCAGGACTCACTTCCCCACAGGACAGTTCCATACTGACTAGTAAGTTCATTTTCCTCACAAGCTGAAACAAAACAAAACAAAACAAAACAAAACAAAATAAAAAGGGGACGGCTCTCTCTAGTGGGCCTTGAGCAGAGTAGCTCTCCTTGAAGTGGAATCAGAAGGTGCAGCCCCAACCAAGCCCACTGCACTCATGCCAGGAAGCTAACATTGCCCCATCTCCCCTGCTAGTGGACCAGCCACGGTTTGGTCACATTGGGCAAACGGGAGATAATGAGGCAGTGCACTTCCGGTTTCCCTTTAGGTGGCAGCAGGGTTTGGCTTCATCCTTAATGAATTACCTGGCAGAGGCCATCACGGAATCACAGAATGCCAGAGCTGAGAAAACTCTTAGGAATGGTCTGTGTGTCCCCTTGCTGCCCAGGTGAGGGCACTGAGGTCAAACTCCTCAGCTGTGTCATCAGATCTGGAACTGGACCTCCCTTTCTTGCCTGCTTGGGTGGCGCTCCTATAGGCTGACATGCTTATGTTTTTCTTGCATCATTTCTTCTGTAATTCCCACGGCCCCTGTGAGTACGAAGTCCCTCAGGCAAGTTCTATGCCTTCAGTTTCTTGGTGTCCCACAGGCACGGCAGAGCATAGCCCTGGGCAGACTTGTGGGCTGGCTGATAAACAGATCTGCTTCTGTTTGGATTCCTCCCTTCAGTCACAGGGAGCATCACCAATTTTACCTGACTACCAGGTAACCCTGCATTATCACATCATGCTAGGATATAAGAAACATGGAAAACTAACCACATTCAAATAGCCCCCTAGCTAGGGTGTGAGGTGAGGGAAATGAAAGGAACCTACAACTCTCCACAAACTCTACTCTAACCACCAGAGAACACGCCCTTCTGTCTGGTGTTCTGATTCAAGGAGTTGAGACCCACATTGGGCCTCTGTAATGATGACAGAGCTGCCTGGGCCTGTCTCAGCTCATGAAGAGCTGGCTGGGCTCCTGTGTGGATCCTAACGATGGGATAGCAATTTGAGTTTCATCTGAAAGGAGCATCTTTTGCTAGGCACCAATGCTTTGTGACCTGGTGTGAATGAGAGCACATTAAGGACACCAGCGGGCTCTGCCAGACACTTTATGTTCAGTGACGAAGGAAAAAAACAGGTAAGGGAGGGATTAATCGAGTGACAGACAGGAAATGAGCTTATTATATTTATAAACAATGAGACCATGTTAGGATTTCAGGTGTCCTGATTTATCTCGCAGGTGGGAGGGAAGAACTGCTGGCAACCTTTTCTCTCAGGGCTCTGAGTTTTGGAACAGGATTTCCTCTGCAAGCTGTCGAAGATCAGATAAAAGTCTTAATCTCAGGCACACACAGCCGCAGGATTTGGCTCCTGCTACTGTGTGCTCAACTTTCAGTAACGAGACTGAGCAATGGTTTGGGACTCAGTACAGGGAAAGAGGTGGGAAAAGAAAAGGATCAGGCTTGAGGTATATGGAGTTTTCCATGGGAAATGCAGTTCCACTGAGCAGTCTTCTCAGGTTCAGTCCAGCCTGGGTTCCTTTTACTCCCTTTGCCCTATTAGTACCGGGTAGGAAGTATACAAAATAGACACACACATATTTTCCACCATTTTTAAAAAGGTGGAAACAAGAAGCATTCTTGAGCTGGGTTCTTCTGGAGCAGTCTGGAAGAACATGTCCTAGGCATTGGCTGATGGGACTGTGAGGTTGGGAAAACTTACAAAATGTTCTCCGGGATGTATGCACTAAATGAATGCCTATTTTTTTTTCCAAATCCAAATATAAGTTTAATGTCGCTTCAGAATAGGAAGCAACACAACTTTTAGGTGTCACATTCATTAAGTGACACTTTGTTCAGAGAGTGCTCTGAGGGACAACCGTATATAGAACCAACACCTAACCTCTAAGCTGCTTTAATCTCAGAATACAACGTTTATCCATGTTGAATGAGCCAGCCAACTAAGTTAGCACAAAAAGTTGTCGGACATGAAAAAGTTGAAAATCTTGAAATCAGGATCTACACTCTGAGTCTTTCTGCCCTCAGGTCCCACTTTGATTTCACAGTCTTGCTACCTCCACTCTGCCTGCTGTATAATGTGTTCGGTTATGTATAATGTGTTTGGGTACCGTGTCAAAAACTTGACTCACATTCTCTCTTCTAATCCTCACAACCTCATGTATTCACATTGCACAGATGAAAACTTGAACCTCAGAAAAGTTTCCTAATTTGCTCAGAGTCACCCAGCGTGCACATTAGACAGAAGCTCTTACGCCAACCTCTGTGGGACCAGTGTTTCTGTAGCTCCACTGTTGAGAATGCTCAATCACCGTGCATGCGGCAGAGAGAGGAGCTTGGTAGAGGGCCAATCAGAACTGCTAAAGCCATGGCCCCGCTCAGGGACATGCCTGTAGTCTCGAATGTTGATAAAGAAACTAGCACTCCAAGGACATCACTTCCAGAGCAGTGAAGAAGGGTTCTGCTCTGAGGAAGGAAGAGACCTTTCTCCTTTCCTCTTGCCACCCGGTTTTGGCTTCCATTTGAGAACAAAAGTGGTCTGTGGGGTGGGCCCTGTAAGCTTTGACACCCAAGACTTGTCTGTTGGTTCTGCGCTGGTAGGATTTGGGGAGCTAGACCGAGGGTGTGTGACACACATACCAGGAAGGGATGCAGTTCTTTATTTGCCAGGAGAATGGAATGAGGGGAAGGAAAGCCGAACTAATGAGTTTCAGGGGAAACTCAGTCTATGGAATGGGAGATTTTCTCAGATGGGCTGTATTCAGAGGCTCCTGGAAATCCTGCGTGTTTTCATTGCTGTTTCCCATCCTTTCTGAGCCTTGGCTGAACGGATCTGGAAATCCTTTGGAAAAGAAAGTGCACTGGTCTGTTCACCTTGCAAATGAAGCAACCAAAAAGGCATCATGTCCCCCTTCCTTCTTAGGTGGAGAGATTAATTTTACAAGCACCTAAGGAGGTCCCACAGAACAGGCAGGTAGCGTGTCCTCTCCTTGTCAAAAAGTTCATAATAATCTGTGCAAAACAGCACCTTTGGATAAACACAATGTGGCTATATATATACCCTTGGCCATTTCCTGTCGCTGTCAGCTTGTGCAGTCTTGAAGGTAGGGTGAGGCTGTGACCAGAAGCCACACAGTGACATGTACATTAGCAGTGCCCTCTGCTTCCTGTGCTGCTGACAACCTGGGTTGGAAGAGCCTACCTTTCTGTGGCAGCTGCCCAGGGGGAGGGAGCCCCCTGAGACCTGCCTGTAGGGTGTCAGCAAGGTGTGCTCTTACCTTCTCTGGGTACAGGTTGCCTGTCTATAGATAGACGTGTTAGGTGGGAAAAACACCACCTAGCATGCATGTCTCATGGTCTGCTTGTATATATTTTGTACCACAAAACAAGAGGTCAAGTAAGAAAGGGTGGTTAACAAATTAAGCAGTCCTTTTTCCATTAAAGGGGCAGTGTCAGTAAAATCTTCCTTCATGAAATCGTATTAAAAATCATGTGGCAGAACTCAAGGTTCATAATCACGTGCTAGAAACCCACCATGCTGGAAATAGTAGCCATGGTTTGAACTTCAGAGTCACCTCTCATCTTAAGATTTCAAAATGCTTAAGTAGACATCTCACAGTGTCACTTTGGAGTGACAAATGGGATTCACTAAATAGTAAAATTTAGGCACCAAAACATGCAGAGACTTGTCCAAAACCTATAACAAATCAGGAGAAGAGACCAGAATAAAATTCACCAGTACCCCCCTTTCTTTGCCCACCAAGCCAGTGATTATCATCCTGTTCCTGTGCACTCCTCTCCTCCTTCTCAGAGAGGAGCTCTGGGGTGGAACCTCTAATTTTTTAAAAGCTTTTCAGGAAATTCTGATGTGCAGACAAAAACACTGTTAGTCTTAATCATTTTGACTCACAAGTTCTGTACGAATGGCTAGATTAAAACTCTGTAATTCACTCAGGCAACAAATATTTATTAAGTGTTTACCGTCTAGGAAGCATTGTGCTTAAGTCCTGGGTGCACAGGTGAGCAAACTATACCAGAGACCCTACCTTTATGGGGGAGAGACATGAATCACACTTCTGCACAAGTGAAGGTATAATTATAAATGTGGTATATAAGATGAAGAACAGGTAAAGAGTGCTCTGAGAAAGAACTTAAGGCTGGAGATAATTTAGATCGGAGGACTCAAGGAAAGCTCGTCTGAAGATATGATATTTACACATAAATGATGAAGACGGGAGAAGGAATGTGAAACATTGCATTCAGCACATAACCAAAGCAAATTAGGATTCTGAGAAGCAGTAAGTTAATTCTCCCCACCCCCCGAAAAAGTAATTGCTCCCTTGAGCTTTAGTGCATTTGTCTTTGCCCAGGGAAGCACCCCTCCTTCTCACATTAGTTTGGGTGGGTTATGGCAGGAAAAGAGAAAAGTGAGACCTAGGGAGATAGGGTCCTCCAATGATGACATAAAGTTTCTATTAGGAGTTTTCACTGCTTCTAAATGTGTCTGAGGGATGTTCAAAGGTGCCTTATACAACTGAGTGTGGGCAACACTGGGTTATAAACACGTGGGCCTCTTTGCCTTGGGACTTATTAGAACCTTGCATATGTGAACATACATCACGAATCTCCAAGGGAAGGAGAGGGACAGTATCATCTGCAGATGGTGGGACGGTGTTTTACCCTGAGCCCCTAACATACGTTCTGGGACTTGAACCCACCTCAGACTCACCTGGGAAGTATAAAAGAGTGTTGATTCACAGCCTCCAGCTCCTGAGATTCTAATTCACTAGATCTAGAATGGTCCCAGGAAGCTTCGTATTTAATTAACACCTCAAGTAATTTTGATGCAGCTAGTGCAGGAATCACATTGTGAAAAACTACTAGGATTCATTTTCCAAGGAACATCTCAGCAGCTCTACCCCTTTCCAAGGCAAGTTCTCTTGCCTTCCCCTCGTTCCTTTTAACTGGGTTTATGCTGAGTGAACACAGTTAAGTTACTGGGCCAGGACTGATATATTTTTAAGTAATTATAATAATAAGCAAAGTAAGTCACAGAGAGCAAATCCAACCTCGGTCTAGAATCTGTTGGGTGTCACGCGTCGAGCTATTAATACAAAGACCACATTTGTCATTTGGATTCACTTGGCAGCAACGTCACGTGTGGTATAAGAAGCTGTGCAAATACAGGATCCAGCAGAATGTTTTTCTGATGTGCCCATCTGTCTTTGTCTAATTAGCCACGTCTCTTTGGCCGCCTCCCTTCCTTTCAAGTGGAACAAAGGTACCCAGAAAGACACATCTTGATGCATTCATATGCAAAGAAGTTTGTGTCTCTCATTTTCTCTCCCTCTCCTGGTGGCCTATCAGAATGAAAAAGGCTGGAGAAACTGCCTCTTTTCAGAGAGGCGTGGGCCCCTCCTATCTGGGTTTCAGTCAGCATAGGAGGAAAAGTGACAGAGCACATGATCATGACGGGGCTTGCTACTAAGAAGCCGGGGTTCAGATTCCTGTTACCTATGCCACACGAGCCTCTCAGAGCTGCACGCACTCTGCAGCCTCCGACAGAAAACCCCTTTGCAGTCACACTGAAAAATTCTTAATACTATTGGCCAGAGATTTGACTTGGTTACAAGAGAGATAGGCGGTGGGAAGGAAAATGGGAGAAAAAATAGTGTTCTTCCTCATATTGAACAGCCCGACCTTGTCTTCCTCAGATCATTCAGCCGAAACACTTAGAGGAGGCTGTGCTTGTACCATGTGCAGAGCCTAAGATTTTAGCGAAAGGCAGGTCTAAGGATAAGTTCATACACAGGTATACAATTTAACCTGTTTAAAAGTCAAGGATGATTGTGACTCAAAACAGGGTGAGAGGACCCAATGTGGTACATTTCTTCAAAGATTTTTTAATGCGTTTGTCCTTCTGACCCACGCGGTTTGCATTTTGGTGTGTTCTGCTTGGTTTGCACTAATGTTCTGGCTGGTGGTCATTTGCTCTTGGTAGCCAGTTTCGTTTCCTGGTTTTGAGAAAATGGCAGCGAGGCCTGTTGCTCGGGCACGCTGTGTCACTGAAGGAAGTGTGCAGTTTTAAAATGTCAAAGCCAGCAGCCTCACGTCCAGTGCATGCCATCAATCACCAAGTGTCTCTGGACCCTAATGAGGCCACGGCAAGTTAAAATGCTAACGACCAGATAAAGATCTTGCCTTAAAACTGCCTACAGTCTAACCAAGGAAGCAAGATCAAAAGGGAAAGAAAAATGCCATCGATATGAAAAACTAAATGTACTTACTGACATGGTGTTTTTGGGCAAAGAATGGATCAGAGAAAGGGTGGCCCCCCGGAAAGGGCTGGGTCTCTGGAGTCCAGAGGGCTGGCCTCACACCCTTCTACTGACCAGCTTGTGACCACGAATGAGGTCTTAGCCCTGCAGAGCCTTTCTTTCCTCAGGAGCGAACTGGGGGAGGGAAATAATGCTACCACGTCTCCACTTTATTAAGGTGATTAAATATGATTTAGGTGTGGGAAGGATCCTATTAAGGTAATGTTTTTAATTATAAAAACAGTCTAAAAATCTCAGTGATTATTACTATGCTAACAGTGTGGAGGGAAATAAGTCTTAAAAATGCATCTTCTGCCATTGCCATTAAAAAGAGAGAGACAGCGCGCGAGTTGAGGATACGTAGGAATTAAACCAGCCCAGGACTGTGTTCTGGCTCCTTGCTAAATGCTTAAATTCTTCTTAGTAACTTAAAGGTAATGGTGGTTATCATTTGCTTTCAAAGATTTAAGATGAGCTTATCATTTCTCAGATTTAGAGAAATTCAAAAAATAATGTAGTTCCTCAGATACCATTGGATTTGAATTTTCAGGGAGCAGCCTCCAATTTAGAACTTGGTGATTGTGCAGTTGGTGTAATTCCTTGAGAGATCAGTTTGGTGATCAAGAAGTAATTACAATAATTATCAGTATTATAGGTCCGTAGATAAGACAGGCGGATAAAAGGTAACTTTTTAACACGTGTGTGATTGAGATTTCCTAGGTAGCTGAATGAACCAGAATTTGGTTGTATTTGGAGAATAAATTGTGAAGTGCTGATGAATTTCATAGGCCTTTCTGAGCCTTCCCACCCTTATATGCCAAGTCCTCTTGGAAACATATATGATTCCCACAAACAGAAAATAGTATTAAGAATAAGATGTTTTTAAATTTTACCTTCAAGGGTCTCATGTGCTGGTCTGAGAAACTGTTTAATCCAACTTTAAAGGGAAGACCGTGGAAGGAATAGCACAAAGGACAGTTGAAGCAAGCAGCTGGAATTAGCTGATTCTGAAGTTTGCCACTAATACTGACACCTCCATCTGGTATCCAGAGGCCAAATCTCAGTTCATTGGGCATCACTAGTAAGGCTATCTATCTGGGTTAGCATTGAGACTTTCCTCTTAAACCCTTCACCCAACCCCACTAAACAGGAAATGCAAGAAGCTACTTGAGCTGAACAGACAACCGCCCCCCAGAGCCCCAACTCCCACCCCGCCCACCGTAAGTGCATTATTCTGTATTTTCCATTCTGATGAGTTGTGCACATCCATTTAATATATGCAGGGCAATCCGTTAGAAATTGTTAGAAAAAGAAGACCCAGTAATAATTTTTACACTCAGGAAACTTCCAAGGAAGGGGTAAATATGAATTGATAAGCTACAACTTTTCAAGGTGGCGTTAGCACTTTGGCTTCTGAAATCCTTTAAGATATGTACTTGTCGCAGACTTGTCACACTTAAAATTCTCATTGTTGGCTTGATATCCTGGATCGGTTTGTCACTTGAGCAACTTTGAGAATATAGGAACCTAGAGAGATTTTTTGAGACACACCCATTTCAGACACACCCGAAACATACCAGATACAGATAAAAATCTCCACTATAACTATAATATCTAAAAACAGAAGCCTATGGCTAATAGTATGCCAATAATCTATGTTGTTTACTGGTTTTCCAATGCAAATGTTCAGTGAATACTGTATATTTGATTAAAAGAAAACTAGAAAGAAAGTTTTTCTGATTCTAGTATAGATAAATACCCCTTTGTCTATGTGCATACTTTCTGCCACAATACTATTTGCATAAGTTAAATATATATGGTGCAATATTTAGTAGTTTCAAAATGCATTGTAATTTATGGGTATCTATACATGTGCGGTGTGTGCGGGACCATGAGAAAGACTAAGACCTCTTGTCACTGGGGTAGAACCTGACTCAGCACCCCAGATCAGTGTAGCCCCCAGTCTGCGTCCCAGAGGACGACACCAAGCAGAGGGGAATGCTGAGCCTTCCTTTTCATACCCCAAGCAAACATATTCTAAAGGATCTACAAGTGTGTGTAAAAGAGTATGGGCATCTTTCTGATCTCAAGAGGCTTGTTTCTGCAATAGATTTAATTCTTAAATGGACAGGGGTTTCTGAAGACTCCTTTCAAACTTTGTTGACTCTAGCTTGCTAGGTAGTAATGATGGAGTGGGCCCTCAGTAGGAACAGGAGAAAGGCCTCCTGATATAGAACTGAGAAAGGAAAGGAGATCTGGGGACCAGCACAGCTCTATCCCCTCATCGGTAAAGTGACCTACCTCACAGTGTTACCTTCAGGATCACATTAACTGGCAACTGCAAAAACAGAATACGAAGCACAAAATCAAGTATTCACGAATGAAACCTCTATCATAGACAGAAGTGGGGCATGGTTTGCGTCTCTCTAGATAGCCACCACCACACATGAACACTGGCCCGGTGCAACTTGGTGGTTCTTTCCAAGGTCAGTGAACTCTATCTACAACTTGAATAAACCCTTGAAGGGAATCTCATCCAGCCCTCTGTCTCCAAACCATGAACTCAACCATGAACAAGATGTCCCTTTTTCTACCCATTTTTTAAAGTTGATCGGTAATGAAATAAGTAACACCTGAATACATTCTTGTAAAAAATTCCAATAGAGATACAATAGGAGCTCCCTTGCCTCACCAGACCTCACAGTCTCACTTCCCATCCTAGAAGTGGCCATTACAGGTTTATTGAGGTTCCTAAGATAGAGCATGTGAACAATATATCACCTTTTCCATCAGGAAACTTTCTTTCATGCTGAGTTCTAGTTACTTTTGCTATAATGTTATTTGTGAGGATTCTGTGAAGGGTTTATTTTCTATCCAACAGCAGATGGTCAGTATTACACACACACACACACACACACACACACACACACACTTATATTTATATTTATATATATATGTATATATGTATGTATGTATATATATATATATATATATATAGAGAGAGAGAGAGAGAGAGAGAGAGAGAGAGAGAGGGAATGTATACACATTTTAAGAAAGGAAAAAAATACAAATTGTAATACTCAATATATACTGATAACAAAAGATGAATACAAGTAATGTTTGACTTCTGCAATTACAAGAGGTGCTCAAAGTGGTTACCGTCAGCATCCAGACAATTCTGATTACGGTGAACTACTGCTTGAGCAACTTGACCAAAGTGTCCACTTGTATACATTTTTTTGGCACCCCCAGTGTATGTGTGTATATATATAAAATGTTCGGCCCTGGACATAAGAGGGTGAGCCAAACATTGATAACAATTACGATCTGCCTAAAACATTTTCTTTTCCAAAGTGCTCTTGCAGGCCTTGTGTTATCTAGCCCTCATGACAACTCTGTAAGGTAGGACAGATGATTTATAAGCAAAGAAACAACGTGAGCTGGTTGGTATTATATATATATATATATATATATATATATATATATATATATATATATATATATACATATATATATATATATATATATATATATGCTATATTGAGGGCTTGGCAATCAGGAACAGAATTGCTTAATAAAAATCTGTGTGGAAATAATTAATAATCTTTATAGACATAAATAGTCATCAGTAGTTCCCTGAGCTAAGACTCCCAAGAACTTTGGAGCTAGGAGGGGTAAGTGTATCCAGCTTCTACCAGTATGTTTTTCATCTTAGTCTTAACTAGTCACGTCAAACTTTTACCCTAATACTGTCATTGTGATTATATAATTTTTAGAGAATGTGCTCATTGGGAAGCAAACACTCTCTATGCTACCCTCATATACCCCCACCCTTCTGCCTTGGGTTCCATCTTGTCCCTCTCCTTCATTTTATGGAAAGAGAAATGGAAAATCAGAGAAGTCATTCTTGCTTAAGACCCCATAGCTCGTCACTGGTGGAGCAGAGGCCAGAGTCTGGATCCCCTGTCCCGGTGCTCTTTCTACTGTACAATGCATCTTCAACAAATGCTTCTTGTTAATGTCCTGTACTAAAAAATCAGGTATAAGCAAGACACTGAAATATAGGACAGCGAAGCTCTGCCTTTCTTGAGTTTCTCAAGTGCTGCAAAGCTCAGAGCCCCTGCCTCCCTAGTTCATCCACTGCCACATCAGCTTTCCAAATGCTTCAAGGTGGGATGCCCAGGTTCAAGACCATTTCAATTTCTGGGAGTCTTCTAGCTGCTGAGTTTCTGCATGGAATAAGATGAATAGAACCCACTTAAAAGGCAAAAGAATCTGGCTTTTACTTCTGACACCTCTACTACAAGTGGTGAGAGATTGAACAAGTCACATAACCTAGTTCAGGCTGTTTCTTCGCTTATAAACCATCTGTCCTACCTTAAGAGAGTTGTCATGAGGACTAGATAATACAAGGCCTGCAAAAACACTTTGGAAAAGAAAGTGTTCTAGGCAGATCATAATTGTTTTCAATGTTTGGCTCACGCTCTTATGTCCAGGACTGAAAATATTTCCTCCATTGATGTCAGAACAAAAAAGCTGAACAATGCAGAGAACTAGGGCTGCATTTCTGCTCCGGAATCCCCTGTATTACAGTATCTATGTCAGGCTTTCCAGTGTGTAGACCGAAACAAAACAAAACAAAAAAGAAGAAGAAAAAGCAGCAGCAAATACTGCTTGGTTTTGCATTTTCCCTTCTGTTTTCTGATTAGAGTCTCTATGGCCTGTGAGTGCAGAGAGAACCTCAAAAGATTGTGTTTGCTTCGGATAAGCACCAAACCTGATGCTTATCAGCACTTATCTCCTGCAAACTCACTCTCTCGGCTTCAAAGAAGGGGGAGAGATCTCATAGCCTTGTTCTGAGGAGAGGCGGCTCAGCATGGCTTCAGCTGCAGGTGTGGCCCAAGAGTCCTTGCTCCATCCTTAGGCACAGGGTTCTCTTGTTCCTCCCCATGCAAAAGAAGGAAGCAAAAAGTTTACCCAATGTTTGGGGATGGGTCCTGCTGTAGAGGGAGCAGCAGAAGAAAAGGAGTATTTTGAAACAAGCCCAGAAAGGCTGAGAAAAGGAGGCAAAGCTGGGGAGTAGAAGGCAGACTACCTACCGACTCACTCCACCACCTCACCCCACCCTCACCCATCCCAATCCTTAATCTGCCAAACGAGCCCAACCACCTTCAAAAAACTGTTTTGATTCCCTTCATCTGCTCCCCGCTTACCTTCTCCTACCTCCTTTGGGTGGACCCACTACTCTCTATTCAGAGCCATTGTTGGCAGAGAGTGGGACAGTGGGAGGGAGGGGTGGGGGAGGGGGAACCAGCATTTTATTAGGCTGTTGAATTTGATTTATTAGGGGGGAAAAATCCTTCGCTTGCTTGCCGCACAGGTTATTCTCAAAGTGAAAACTCTATTTTACTTTGAAAAAAAAACATGGTGAAAGTGCCTACAGTTATGAATGGAGCCCTTTGTTACCTTCCAGATCAACAAGACAGACTGTTTGGTTCATGTCTGTGCACTAGCAAAGGAGTGCGGGGGCCTGGGAGACAGATGTGGCCTTAATTGCATGGAAATATTAGAAGATCGTTAAGCCATTTTGACAGGATTTTCCTCTTGCTGCAGGAGCAAAGGGCCACGTCTGAGTTGCATCAGGCCTGGCCAGACCCTCCGGCTGGGCCTCTTGTCCCCACGTGTGAGGGACACATGGGCCTTGATTCACTTACTCTGATATTAGAGGGAAGTTGATGCTTCCTTGCCATCAATTTCTACACATGTCTGTGCTCTGTAAGTGCAGAGACTAATCTCTCTAGAAACCTTCTGACCCAAAGTAGGGGCTGGAAGAGAAGTTGTATACTGATAGGACTATTCGGAAATGCGTACGTGTGTGCACCTGGAGGGAGAATCATCAGAGTGCCTCTAAACTGAAGGGTGTGCTCCGTAAAGCTCTCGAAAAACCCACAGGGGCCTGAAATAAAGCTGTTGTCACAAGTAATGGTATCTGAGGGCATCTTTTCTATCTCCTCACTTTTCCCCTCAGAGCTTACATTGGGTGCTCACGGAAGTAGTGGCCCACTGGGGACGCTGAAATGAAGTCGGAAAAATCCTTAAAAATAATGTTGGCTTCAAGACCCCGACCCATCAACATGGCCGCCCTCCTTCTTCCTGGGCTCGCTGTACCACACTTTACCCACTCCTTCCCCTACTTGCCCCAGGTTGTCTTCTGTGTGCCCAGAGACTACAAATCGTTTCACATCAGCCTAAATTAAAAACAATTAGAAGGCTTAACCTTCTGGGAGGGAAGGGGAAACCCCTCTCGAACTACAGTTCGGTAATCCCTCTGGTTTATAAGAGTAAATGTTTTAGATCACATCTTTCTCAATTAGATCAGACCATCCAATGCTGGCAGTTGCAGCCTGGAGTGGATTAGTACCATACAGCCCTCCTTGCAGAAGGGCAAGGTCATCTGAACATCCTAATGTTGGGGGCCATTTCTTTGAGTTGCGGTGGTGGGTATTTGCTTAGATTATGTTGGGGCCACAGCCTGGAAGGGATGGGGACTGGGTGAACAGAAAGGAAGGGAGGTGGAGAGGAGGGAGAGAATGTGCAGCAGCAAAGATCCTGTTTTCATGCAAATGTTGTTGTTAGCCCAAAGGGAAAAAGGGAAGGGCTGCCAGGCAGAGCTGGCACGCCAGAGCCACCAGGCTGCACGCCCCAGAGTTGCTGCTCTTGTAGTGTGAAGGTCTGAAAAGCACCAGTGACCTGTTGCAGGGCCAACAGTGCACAGTCTGCGAGCTCCAGTTTAAAATATAGTCACCCACCCACCAGGACTTGGGCTCCAGGGGGGCCTAAGCAAACAGTGCCTTCCAGCCAGTCAGGCTGCAGGGTATCTTACTGCAGGATCTTACCGCTGTTGACAGATCACTGGAGATGTAGGTCGTTTTAGGACCCTCCAGTGAGAGCCACAATATTTTACTAAATGGAGATAGTGCCCTTGCAAATCCCTTACAAATAAGAATAAGCCTTCAATGGTGCTGGTGGCCTTTAGAAGATGGGAGCAAATGTTTACCTGAGGCCTTAAGAGCTGGCTATTTATGACCAGGAAAGTCCCTCAGTACATTTGTTGACAGTCAATGAAGTGTTAACACCCTATCCCTAAGCTACATTCCTGCTCAGTTCACTGCTTTCTCCTCCTCTGAAATCCCCCTGCCTTGGCAGTTGCTTGTGCCATCTCTTTACTTCATTCTGCCACCTTCTCATGAGGCAATGGGCCAGCTGCTTTACTGCTTTCAGAAATGCTGCACTGGGTGGCCAGGAAGCCACCACCTCAGATTGTTTCATCAGCTCACGGTAACATTAACAACATGCCTTCCCCTTTCCAGAGTTCTTGGGTGGACCTTTCTTATTTAATTTAATCCTCACAATATATTATGATTCCCACCATATTTAATTCAGGATCTTCTCTCACCATCACCTTCCAACCAGTGAGCATAGGCAGTGATTACACAGCGGATCGGTAGCTGCTGCTGACTTGTCCAGGGTAACCCTCATATTTACAAAATCGTCTGCATTTTGTTAAATATTTAGCTCACTGCAGAGACATAGTCACATCAGTGGAGGAAACGTTTCTACAAATCTCTTAATTTCATAGTAACCAACAAATGCCACTAAAACTCTGTAGTGTCATTTGTCCATTGACACATTCCCGACTTTTATCACAGTGCCTGGTACATAGCAGATGTTCAGTAAATATTTGTTCAAAGAATGAATGCATCAGTGAATGAATGCTTTTTGGTGACATATATGTTTCTTAACCCCATAAGGGGACAGGACGTGTTAAAGGAGTATCCAAAGCGACCTTTGCATGTTTTGAGTAGCACATAGTGTGGTCACCAAGCACAAGTGTCTAGAACCTATGCTGGTCAATGTGGTCACCACTAGTAACATGTGGCCATTTAAATTTACATTGAATAAAAAATAATTTAAATTTAGTTCCTTAGTCACACTAGCCCCATTTCAAATGCGCAGCCACACATGGCCGGAGACTTCTGTATTGCACAGCTCGGAGTTTAGAACATTTCCTATCAGAGAAATTTCCGTTGGACAGCACTGGTCTATAGGATCAAAGAAAAGAGTTCGATTTCTTTCTGTATGAAAGAATAATAGGCTTAGATAAACTCTTTTTCTTATTTCTTGATTCTGATTTTATTTTAAGACTGAGGTTGAAGAATAGGTTCTTATTCTTTCCCAGAATCCTCAGACCTTTAGAAAAGTCACTCAGGCTATTAAACCAGAACATTTCCTGGTTCAGGATTAGAAGGAGCAAAGTAACCCCAAGGTTCCCCCAAGGGCATTTTGCTCCTGCAGTTTCCTGAGAAGAGCAGGATTGAGAAGGTTGACATCACTGAGTTTGACCTTCTATGAAAATCACCAAACCCGTAATGAACGTAGGAGATCTGAAGCATGCAGAAAGCCAAGCAGAAGAAGCCATATAAGAATGTGACAGCCTTTGCCAGTGGATCCTGAAGTAAAGGGAACCGAGCAGGGAAGAGGAGTTCAGAAGCTTTTTGATGAGGTATTTGGACATCTCCTCAGAGCATCCCCACCTGGTAGGCTAGGTACCTATTTCCCATCAGTTTTTGGAATGTGAAGGATTAAGCCTCACTGCCACCAGGACACAAGGCCTTAAGACAGATAGACAGGCTTATCCCACTGGGCAAGGCCGGTACCTCCAGAAGCTTCCAAGAGTAGAACACTAAGTACCCTTTATAGAGTAACTAAATCAGTCCCAAGTCCCTCAGAGCTGTCAGTGGGCTTCAGCTGGGTTTTCTGTTCAAATAGCTTTACTGAGATTGACAAAGAAATTATCTCCATGTAATCCCACTGAGATGTTTTCGTTGTAAGGCTATGGCAGGACTTGTTCACAAATATCTGCCTTTCCTATAGATGGATACCGAGAGACAGGAGGCCCAGTGCCAGACAGCCTAGGTTTGGCACTCAAATCAAATAAGGATGAAGGCCAACCCAGTGGATGACTGCTCTGAGGGTGGCTGCCAACCGAAAGACCAGCTGTGTACCGGAGATGGAGTCTGAGCTCCAAGATGAGTGGATGCTTGGCTTCTTGTGTGTAGACACGGCTGTCCTTGGTTCCCCTTAACTCCTCCCTGTAAAGGAGAGCACGATGACAACCAGTGGGCCCATGCAGCTAAGATATACTAAGATACCGAACTTACTCAGAGGTAGCATGGCCACAGAATGCATCATCCTAACCGGGATAAATTGGAGAGTTGAAAGGGGCTATGATTAACCATTTTCTGGAAGAATAGGCATAAACTGAGACTATCCCAGGGAAATGGGGCTGTAGGATCAATCCACTCATGTATTTTGGGATTGAAGCACTGGAAGGGGTCTTCTAGATTATTGACTTCACCCCTTTTATGTTATAGGTAAAGGAACAGGCCCAGAAAAATGAAGTGCTTTTTTTCGTATTAGAACCTGTACATTTTAAGATAATGAAGCCTAGGGAGTACTTACTATGTGACAGGCATGAGTTAGAATGCTATCATCATCAGCATCATTATTTTACTAAAAGGAAACTGTGGCCCTGAGAGATTAAAGAATTTGCCTGAAATCACAGAACCAACAAGTGGTAGGTACAGAATTCCTACCCTGACAGTCTGGCTCCTTAATCAACATCTCAAAGATGACAGCACTTGCCTGCCTTTCCTGTGTTAATTCACTCAACCTGCACATTAACCCTTTGAAGTAGCTTCTGTCATTGTGCCCATTCTAAGGATGAGGGAACCAAGATACTCAGCTAGTAAGTGTTAGTGATGTCTGTGGAAAACCACAAATAAAATCTATTCCTGAAAGATTTTCAATCTAGTTAGAAAGACAGAACATAAGCCTGTGAAAAACTGCAGTATAAGGCAGGAGTTAAATAAAAATAAACGCTGTGTGACAAGGCACGCTAGAATGAAGTGCTGAATTGGGGGAGGAGATAGAAAGTACTGAGGACTCAGCAGAATGAAAGGTTACTGTGGTGGGCTTCAGAGGGCAGGGAAACATCCTCAAGGAGTTCTGGAAGTTTCCCTGTCACCCATCTTCTTCCAGGAAGCCTTCCCTGAGCCCCTCTCACTCACTGCCCTCTCATCCCATCCCCGCATGAATATGTTTTGATGTCAGTTGTCTCCCCAGACCCGAGCTCCAGGGCAAGGATGTGATTTTTGAGTCTCATTCATCTTTGTATCCCCTGTGCCTTGCCGAATGCCTGATGCTAGTAAGTCCTCCATAAAAGTTCGGTGAATAGACGAGATTTGATGACGCAGAGGGGACAAGGAAGGCAATTCTGTGCAGGGACAGCTGGACTGAGCAGAAGAAAAGGAATGCCAATTTTCACAGAGGTATTTGCAGACACCCAAAGAGCAATCCAGAAATGTACATCAACTAGGTGTCTAAAGGTGAGAAAGGGTTGGGAAGTCTTACATAACAGGAAGAGAAACTATTTAAAATAGGTCATTGAAATGCAGGAGAAGAAGAGAGGGAGGGTGGGAGGAAAAGAGGGAGAGAGAGAGAGAGAAAGAGAGAGAGAGGAATGAGAGCAGGACGCAGGGATAAGTAAAGAAATCAGAAGGAAAAAATTAACAAAGAGTGCAAACAGAATGGAGGAGCAGAATAAAATAGGCAGAGTCAGGGCCAGGGCTCCTGAGCCGGTCCAGAGAATGGACCTCCTTAGGCACCACCTCCTTCCATTATTTCTATCCTCAAAGCTTTTGCCACATGTTGCTGCAACAGTATGGTAACCATATGCCCTGGGGCCACAAAATAACTAAACACCTTGGATAGAATGGTTCGTCCAGATGTGAAAGTTGGAAATACCGCACACTCAGGACTAGATGGGCATGAGGTCACCAAGCGTGGCTCCTCAGGCGTGAATCGTGGAGAGGAACCAGCCATTAAGAATTGGGAAATGGATTCAGGGACGCCTCTTTTCCCAATTCCCTGTGAGGAAATGAAGTAAAATGGAGTCTCTCCTGCTCTGCCTTGGCTGTCCATCAGGGTGAAGTAGCATGAAGCAGGGCATCCTGCTTCTCGAGGCTAGGTTTTCTTTTGTCCTGCTGCCAGGGTGCTCCTTGGGTATAGATGGAAGGAATAGAGCCAGGGGTCCCCCATGTGCCTGTTTCCACATGAGCTTCCTGTGATTGTAAGGGCACCAGTTGCCACGGGAACTGTCACGTGAGGAAATTGTCGGATAAGATCATAACTTCTAGGAAAAGAACCTGAAGTTGTTGGGGAGAGTGGTCAGCGGCTTCTTGTTTAAATTTGAACGAGAAACGATCACTGGGTGTGGCTGATTTTAAAAAATGGACAAGCCTGGAGTGCAAGGCTTAACTGAAATTGCTCACAGCCAAGAGATAGAAGGGGAAGTCTCGCTAGTGGCAGAGGTGCTGGCAGGGGAGGGAAGGTCTCTGCACTTCCCGTCATGCTCTAGGTTTTTTTTTTTTATCTATTTGGGGAAAAAAAAAAGGTATTGCACACCTACTAGATGCCAGGAACTGTGGGAGCAACTGGGATGAAAACAATAAGATGAATAATAAGCATAAGATGGATGAGGTGCCTCTCCCTGAGGTGCCTCTAGCAGCGGAATTGGTCTTTGAGAAAAAGGATGGGAAAGTTCCCATGACCCCAGGAGTCAAAGAAGCACCCAAAGGCACATGCCACCTACATACACTTCCTCCTCTCCCCAGTGCTTCCAGAAAATCGCAAAAACGTGCCATCCCCACCCCTGTTGGACTAGTGACTGTTCGCCCCCTGGGGGAGCCCATCATTTCAGACCTGAACTGCTTTTCACTTCCCCCCTTTCCTTGTCACTCAGAGTCCTCTTTTGTCACACAGGCCAGACTGAGCTCCTTTTGGTTCAGCTACCAGTCCAGACCCATAAAGCCCGGGCGCAAAGAGAAATTCTTCAAGCTCCCATTCTCAAACAATAAGAAAGCTCAGGAACTTTATCCTGGCTCCCAGGCTGTCCTATTGTCCCTGCTGTGGGTGACATACAGGCTCTGCTGACACACTGCAGCCAAGCCCCAAGAAGGCCGATTCTTCCAAGCTTTCAGCTCTCAGCTTTCTGTGGTCAGGGCAGTGTGGCCATTCATCATCGTCAAAGAGCATTAAACATTCAGTATAGGACAGTTAAAATTTTCCAGGAACCCAGAGGTTAGGTAATTTGCCCAAAATCGCACAGCCAATAAAGCTCCACATTGACCCAGCTGGTAGCGGGTGCCTTTTATTGGAACAGAGTTTTACCCTACAGAGTGAAGAGAGTGATGAAGTGGTTTGCTTCCTTTGTCCTTTGCCTTTTGAACCCTTTTGCAGCAAACATGTTCAGGAACTCTCTGGGGACGGAGCCTGCTCCCAGCCCAGTCTAGATCTCCAACCATCCTCACATGCCACCGCCTGTGCAGTCAGAAAACTGCGCTCTAGCTCAGGGAAGACGTTCAAATATATAACCATTTATATGGCACGGGCACCAGGGCACCAACCCCTTGTTTTGGAGCAGAGGTCCAGAGGACTGGCTATGTCAGTTTTTGACTCTTTAGTTGTCTCTGGGGAGATAAGGGAAAGGGGGGAGCTCAGAGCAGCAGCACTGTAGCCACCGGTATGGAAGTATTCCAGTATTTCTAATGACTGGTACAGCCAGCCCTATGACACAGTCAGATACAGTCCCAATACAAGTGTTGAGCAGTAAAATATATAGGGAACTACTTCTGCTGGTGTTTCTGGGTCTCCTATCAGGATGGCTGCCTTCCCTGCCAGCTTCTCCCCGTGGCATGAGGGCTTTGTTTGGATGCTTGGCAGTTCTCTTTTTGTCATCACTCTCTGCTCCAATGAGGGTTTTATTTAACCCTCCCAGGCCGTCAGAATCGGCAGGAGAATATGGGCTCTATTTCAGGCAAGAGAACACCTGCGCTTTCTAACCATAGTGAGCCTCAATGTCCTACCCTCATTCTGCCCTGTCCCTTGGGCACCATGGGGTCCACCTCTGTGGTCAGGTCACCCCCTATTATCAGAGAGGAACTTGGCCCACGGGCTGTCAAAGGTAATGAATTATATACACCAGATCATTGTTGATCCTTTTGCTGTCCCCACTGTCATGGAGAAAAAGCATCTTGAAGAACCGCCAGACCCACTGCTAAGAAACCGAAAGGAAAGCAGACTGCAAATGCTCCCTTCCTGGGGCTCAGACTAACCTCTGTCCCCCTTCTGGTTACCTTCCGTATTCGGCACTTTTTTCTTCTCAGCAGTAAAATCATTCTCTGTGGGAGGAGGATTTAACTTTGATCTTTAGAGATGCCCTTTAAATGTGGTTATGGTCAAAAAAGTGACTGTGAAAACTCAAAGTCAATGGGCAAAGGTAAATACCCACGGGAGACCTGGAGAAGCATCTAAATGGGAGACAGTGATTAACAGAGGGCCACGCTCTGGATTTTGTTACATGCATGCCTTTATAGGACTGAGACCCTCTTCTCTGAACTCATTTAGACTCATTCCCTTAATTTATTAAGCTCCATTAAATAAAGTACTTTCATCTAGGAACTTGGCTGGCTGCCTTTCTCTGGGTCGTCCAGAGCAGAAGGCCCTCCCCAGTAAATGAAGATTTAAGGGACAAGGATGGGGGAAGGGGCTTGAGGAAGAGGGGGGCAAATTTCACTAAGATACTTTAGAAAGCGGCCAAGCACTCTGAATTTCCAGTGCAGGTGGGCTACGTGGCACAACCTAGGATTAGTTAGCAAACTGGAAACAGTTTGGGGAAAGAGTAGAAGCTTCCCAGTCAGGCTATCAGCTCACAGGGTTACGCGTTGAGGCAAATACAGTGGTACCTCGGTTTTTGAACGTCTCCATTGACGAACATTTTGGTTTATGAATGCCGTAAACCCGGAAGTAGACGCTTCGGTTTTCGAACACGACTCAGAAGTCGAACGTGTCACATGGCTTCCGCCAAGTGCAAGGTCCTGAGGCCTCGCTGTCGGCTGTTTTTGACCGTTTCAGAACTCGTGGATTATGTTTGAAAACCGAGGTACCACTGTACTGAGATTCTTTAAGCCTCAGTTTCCTTTTCAATTATATGAGGATTCTAACTCACGTCTTTTGTGAGGTGGCTTTAGGAAAGCCTTAGAATGGCTAAATGAGATAACGGTTATAAAAGTTCCTGTAAGCTTTATGCTATCAAATAATCCTTGTTCTAGTTGTTCTTTCTAATTTAAAAAAGTGTTCCTTTTTGTTTTTTGTTCATTTGTTTTCCGGTTGTTGTTTGGGGGTAATTACACTGTATGGTTATCAGGGGACTTAGGCCTTAATGCTGATATTAAGTCTCCCCACTACCAACTTACAGAGGTTATGCTTTGTGCCTCAGCTTACCCGGCTAGTCAGCCATGGTGCTGATTCCTGCCAGCCGGTGCCAATGACCACAGTGAAAGGACACTGAACAATCATCTTCTGCCTCCTTCGAATATGGGTTCTCTTGTTGCTGATTAAAGTGATAACAGATGTTTCAGTGGCAACATAAGATGTTGCACTATGGCTAGATAAGAAATGAGCCCAAAATCTAGTGACATAACACAGCTATTTTCTCATGAGTCTGTCGACTTTCTTCCCAAGGTTCATCACTCCTTAGTCTGGAGGTGGATGCTGGCTGGTAGCTGGTAGACTCAGGTGGTCTCGGTGTGGTCTCTCCTTGTAGCTTGTCTGTTTGGGCTGGTTTGGGCTTCCTCACGGCATGGTGGCTGGTTTCCAAGGACTCGGGGCCCAAGAGGGAACAAGAAGCAGGTGGAAGTCGTAATGCCTTTTATCACCTTGCCTTGGAAGTCATACAAGGTCACTTCTGCCACCTTCCATTTGCTGAGGCAGTCATAAAGTCCCTTCTGGGTTCATGGGGAAGTGAAATCCACCCTGCCTCCTGACAGGGAGTAGCAAAGATTGGAAACATCGCTATGGCCATTTTGGGCAAAGACAACCTGCCAACGGGAGCATAGGCGCCCCTGCACTGATCTTTGTGCAGAGGCACTTTCAGTTCATATCTGGTTGACTGACTGATGTTTTCCACCTTCTCCCTTATCCAGCATTCAAAAAATTTACCTTCTCTTCCCTTTTTCCACCTGCCCTCTGTGGGATAAAAATAATGAGCAAGAAGAGGGCTGGCAGTTAGAAAAGAGTTCGGAGAAGCAAAAGGCTTGAGCTAACTCACAGCAGCCACCCTCTCCTGACACTTCAGACATGACTGTGATGATACCTCCCTTGCTGCAGAGACTGCTGGTTCCCAAACAGAGAAGACAGAGGACACTGCTCCCTAGAATCTTATCTGCGTTTTGTATGCTCTTTGGCTGGCGAGAGAAGGGACTTCATATCATTATGCAAAGAATGCACTAAAAAGCAAAGCTGGTGCTGCCTGCAGCAACCCGGATGTTAGCTTTCTAGAGGCCTGGTCTGGGAGTCAGGTGGACCCACTGAGCAGGAGCAGCAGCAGGGGACATATTGTGGGTATTTTGGACATTCCTTTCATTCACTTCCAGCAGAACTCATCAGCCACAGAACCTGTCCTTAAAGATTCCCAGCAGGGAAGTGGGTACAGAAGGGGAGGAAAATACGTGGGCCCATGACTCGGAGTATTCCCTGTGCTAGAAATAAAACTCAGCCTAATTGTAAGAATTAGAAAAGGGTTGGGACAAAATTGGGACTTTTCCTTCTCTAACTCCATCTGGATCATAACTGTGGATCATGTATGTATCCTTGCACATGGGACAATGGCAGAAATTTCTTTCATGTACGCCTGGATAGAATTGGGGCATCGTCAGTGCACCTCTTCAGCCTTCTCTTGCTGCTCTGGAGGCGATTCCATCTCTGCTTCAGCTAAGCTGTTTGGAGATGTAATCCTTTGTTCATCATTAATATCAGCAGGGCCATCATGTGGCAACGTTCTGACCACATCCCCCATCACTCAACCGATGTGCTCATGGAAAATAAGCTTTGACTTAATCTAAGGAAAACAAATGCTGGCAGATTCATCTGCTAGTATAAAAAAGGAAAAGAAATATATATACATGTATACATATACATGTATATATATGCATATATATATATATATATATATACACACACACATACACACACACACACACACACACACACACACACCAGGAGTGCCAAAAAATGCACACAAGTGGACGCTTTGGTCAACGTTGCTCAAGCAGTAGCTCACTGTAATCAGAATTGTCTGGACACTGATGACAACCACTTTGAGCACCTCTTGTAATTGCAGAAGTCAAATGTGACTTGTACTCACCTTTTGTTATCAGTATATATTGAGTATTACATTTTCATACTGTTTTCCTTTCTTAAAATGTGTATCCATTTTTTGGCACCGTGTGTGTGTGTGTGTGTGTGTGTGTGTGTGTGTGTGTGTGATGTATATAATAAATTCCAAAATAAAGGAAGCTTTCTATTGGTGAACTCACAGACATGCATACAGCGTTCTTCTTGCCTACATGATGTGCGAACAGCGATATGAGTCGGTGCTAGCCAAGTACTATGTTGATTATCTAGGCATAGATGCCTCCTTTTCTCATCCGCATGGCTATTTAACAGAGCCTTATCTATGCCACCTAGAGGCCTGAAACTCAGAAGCCAGAAAGATAAAGAGGACTGAGGCTGCAACGGAACAATGTCTATAGTTTGAAAAGGAAGAATGGAAAACTCCTGAATGGAAACAGTGGAAAACAGATGACTTAAGTAAGCTCTGTACCTTGGAAGCCCGTGGAATTGGCATTTCAAAATCGAACTCTTATCTCCAAACCTGCTCATTCTGAATCTTAGGCAATCTTGGTTACTTTTCAGTTACCAACACAATTGAGAGGGGGTATCTCACTGGCTTTATCTATCTCCTCTGCCCCCATCTCCAACCCAAAGTTTCCCATGCCGTCTCTCAGCCTTGTGCTTCTTTTAAAAAAAAAAAAAAAAAATTTTTTTTCTTTTTGTTTGATGTATTTACTACATCCTAAGAAATTCAGACACTTGATATAGGTACTTCACTTACATTATCTCATTTTATCTGTATTCAAAGTCTACCAGGTTAGGTACTATTATTATGTCCATTCCACAGATGAGGAAATGAAGTTCATAAAGTATAAATAAATCACACTAGGTGATGCACTAGCGTGGATTGGAACTCACATCTCTCTGATTCCAAAGATTGTACTCGAGGTTACAATAAACACCGGAGTGACCCTCAAAGAGTTTATTCTAATGAGGAAATGAACGGTGGTGGTTAAGTGCTCACACAGCAGATCACACTCATTTGCTGTGTGACCTGAGCAAATTATTTCATTTCTCTGAATTCCCATCTACTTATCTGAAAAAAAATAGGGGTGATAATAATACATACCTCATGGAACTCCTGGGGACTAAATTAAATTACTCATGTGCGTAAACAGCGGTTTGCACTTAATAATTGCTGTGGATTATTGTCTGCTGCTTTGATCTGTTTTCTACAGTGAGGACACAGGACATATTATAAGTGATGTGCTAAAGGCACCTAACCCAAATTGGATAAGAAGGAGAGTGCCACACCAAGACAAGTTCCCCATTGGCCGTGTACCTCTGATGGCTCCCTGGGCTGGTAGGGGATCACAGGAAGGAAAGCTGAGACAATTTGTTCAGCATTTCTACAGGCATTTATCACCATCTACTTACCCCAGGACTCAAACTGCCACTCTAAGTAGTTGCCCTTGCCTGAGCTCTCTGGTAATGTCACCGAGTGTGCTGGGCCATTTCTCTTCTTGGAGTTAAGGGACCGCGTGCCTCCCTCTGGCTCCAGGACTCAATGGCTGGGAGACTAGAACATCCTGAATTTGGGGCCTAGCCTTTCCAGCACTCAGCAGAGCAAAGGAAGAGTGCTTCTCAGAATCTAGTAACTAAGCCAATGGGGGCTTCCTTTCACGGTGACAACGGTGGGGCAAGAAGTAACCCCAGAGCTGGATGCCACACAGGATTAGGGAGCCCTTGCCTCTATTTCCTACTTGGAAGTCAGTTTTTAGAGTAACATAACTCTAAAGCAATCTGGACTCAATAAGTCTTTAAAAGAATAACTTGTCTTCCTCTGAATGAAAGGATGAGTGTAGTGTCCAAAGTCAATTAGAGAAGTGAAGTCATTAAAAACCAAAGGAATTTAGTCACTCTGGAAAGAGTTTGTGAATTTTTATGTTGACGTTGTTCTGTATTCACTCTATCATCCCCAACTTAACTACTGAACAATTCATCAGTCAAAAGTTCTTGAGCACCAACAATGTACTCATCCCTGTAAAGAGTTTTAAGTTCACATCAGAGTTTTACATTTAAAGTTTAAAAGTTTAAGTAAAAGTAAACAGCTTTACAACACATACATAAACAGCAGGGGCTGCACATGTGTAATAACTACAAGTATGGCACTGAAATTTCTGCCTGGTCAGTAGCTCCTCCCGGATAAAAGCAGCGCCTCGGTGCCTATACCCACATCAAGTTACCCCGACAGTGACACAGGGTACTCACGTAAGTCTGTCAGCTGCAGGCACCCAGCACCATGCTCCACGTCTGCCTTGTCTCCTCCTCTATGCTCGTCTCCCCTCATTGTGCCCGCTGCCCCCAAAGAAGTTTGGAGCAGAACCCCCTGCCCGTAATAAAGACAGTGGTGTCCTTACCAAGGTCCCCATGATAATGTGGTCTTGCGATGTTCCCAAAGCTCTCAGCCTTGAATGGCCAAAGGGTGTTATTTCCTTGCAGAGGCAGTAAGCATGGTCTCCCCAAGTCTAATTTTTTTTTTATTACCAGGGTCCCAAAGCAAGTTGTTTGAGGCCTAGTCTATTCAAATCTGTTTTTCCTCCTTCGTGGCCTTCATCTCCCTCCCCCTGCCCATATTAGGTTTTCTAATTCAATTCAGCAGGCCAAACAGAAAACCCTTCCTTCACCGTCCGCCTCTACCCAGCCTCCCTCAACCAACAATTTTTATCCATATTGTTACGGAAAAAAAGAAAAAGCCCTTTTTCTATCAATGATTGTGAATAGAAATGTGTGTGTGTGTGTGTGTGTGTGTGTGTGTGTGTGTGTGTGCCCAAGCAGTATTCTCACCAGGCTTTTAGAAGCTTGAATGAGTCACAGGGCATTATCAGGGAAGGTTTTGTGGAGTAAGGAAGATCTTGTTTACCTCACAAAAAGGGAAGGACTGGCTGTGCAACCAGGTGAAAGGATACTCCCAGCCCGAGGACTAACAAACTTTAAGACACAGAGATGTACGTGAGTGGGGGCTTGCTTAGTGGAGCAGTGAGAATAGTTAACATGGGACAGGAGTTGCAGCATCAGGAATCACACAGCATGAGGGTGACAGCTGGGCCAAAGCTGAGTTCTAGAAAACAAGCAGATGAGAAGAGATTTGCTGTGGTCGGTAATGAGCGAGCTCCCAGAGGTATTTAAGCAAGGGTTGTGGCAGGATGACAGGAATATTCTCAACTTCTAAGAGAGCTCGATCTGACCAGGGAATATGTAAGGACTGGAAAGGGAAGAGTGTGGAAGTGTGTCATCACAGAGGATAGAGTCTGAAAGAGAAATGCAGGAGGAAGCACACATGCTGGACCCCTGGACATAGACTGGATAGACAGGAGAAATGTGAGAGGTTCTGGAATAAATCTGGGTTTTCTCCTCTTGTGATGTTGCCACTTGACCGAAGTTTCCTTTGACTGTGAACTATATGCTAAAGGAAACACCTATTCCAAAATGAGTTCAAACTGGTTTTGTGTCCTTTACCTCACCTACACTTTGTCCCATAAGTTATTTCTTCTCACTGCATACCATTCATTTCCTTAAGCAGTCTCTCCACAGTCTGCCTCCCAAACCCCCAGTTAGGCTAATCTGCTCTCTGTTGCGACCTCTTGCAGTGAGCCTTGGTTTTGCCATCTGCTTGACACCTTGGACTTGACCATCCTGCCTTCTCTCGCTTCCTGCCTTACCCTCTGTGGGGATAATGATGGCAGGGATCTTACCTCCTTCACCAGAGCATCACTGTGCCCAATCCTGCCTCCCAGGCCACAGTTATTCCATCATCTTCTCCCCTGACCTACAGGAAGGGAGATGAAAGAATTTCTTTAAATGGAAACTCTAAAGTTTGTGCATGATAAACCAAGCTTGAAAGCCCCTCTCCACAGCAGAAGACAACACCCAGTTCCTGAAAGGTGGTCTCTTTTTGTAGCAGAACTAGTGACTGTTCTTCACCTTGATCACTGAAAGGATATTTGTGGGTTTTAGGTGGTAATGTGACCCTGTGTCCCAGTGTTTTTCATGAACTGTTCCCCAGGAATTTCATGAACTCAGGCTCAGGTCTCCGGAGAATTACAATATCACACTTTTCAATTTGAAATCTTGACACTGTGTAGATGAGAGTTGAACACTGGTTTGAGATATGGAGTCAAGATTGAAATGGAGAATGGATATAATAACCAAAAATCGTTATTATGTGGAGATAACATGTGGATAATGGATACAATAACCAAAAGACAAATGGCCCCAAGAAGCAGAGGTTTCCTTTGAGCACGACACATCGGGGGAAATGAAAAGGGAACCTAACAGATTTTAGGTCTGAATCAAGGGACACCCAGTTGGGAATAATGTGAGCCTTTTAATACTGTGCAGGCAGCTCAGCTTTGAAACTGCCATCTCTGGCTGTGTCTATACTACCCAAAGCCTTGTGGTACAGTAGCAGACTTTCTGGAGCATGTTCCCGCCTGTTCCCTGACCCTAGCCACAGTCACAGAAGAGCCTTTTTCTTTGAAGTGTGGCTGTCCTCCTGCTGGGGTTGAGAATGGCCCTGGGAGAAAGGGCTAGTGGAGCAGATTGTAATTTCACAGGTATAGGAAGGGCTTAAGTAAAGGTGGTGTATTAGGGCAGCCAGAACAAAATACCACAGACTAGGTGGCTTAATCAGCAACATTTATTTTCGCACAGTTCCGGAGCCTGGCAGTCCAAGAGCAGGGTGGCAGCAGGATTCAGAAACCTCTCTCTTTGGCTCACGGAGGGTCACCCTCTTGCTCTCTGTCCATGTGGCCATCCCTCTGTGCATGCACGTTCCTGGTGTCTCTCTCTCGGTGCCCACGTATCCTCCTCTCATGAGGACAGCAGTCAGATTGGATTAGGAGGCACCTAACGGCCTCCTTTTAAGTTAACCACCTCTTTAAAGAACCTACTTCCAAACACAGTCCCAGTCTCAAGCACTGAGGTTAGAGCTTCCGCACATGAATTTTAAGGGAACAACCCAGCCCACATTAACAGGAGGCCTAAGAGAATCTTTACTTGGACACTAATGCTCGTCATAACTAACATGCATGGGGTGTCCCTTACTATGGCCAGACACTGTTCTAAGCATTTTCCATGTATTATTTCATCTCATCTTCACAATTGTAGCTGACATAATTATAGATTATAATTAACTATAAATTACAGCCTTCTTTTCTGAAAAAGGGTCAACTTAACTTGGTGTAATGATGGGATATAGTGAGCATCACATTTCAGTCCATGATCTGGGGTCCCTGGGATTGGATGTGACTTGGAATAATAGGAGAATCTTGTTATCGTGCTTTGGTTGGTAGATCTCTGCAAGGCTTTCTTTCTCAGTCCATGAGCTCCACGAGCCAAACCTGTGTCAGGTGATGGGACCGTCTGAGTGGGAAGGCAATGCACCTTCTTTCAGAAGGTCTTCCCCTGCCTCCCCTGTCCACATAGCTCAGACTCCACCCTCATTCTTGGGCAGGCTGAATCCTCAGAATTAAGACAGAAAACTGTCATCTCAAGGCGTCAGGCAAGAAAGTGTGGTGGAGCACTCTGTCCCAGGGAAGCACGCAGCCTCCCATTGGAACCGTGGATGTGAGAGACAGTTGCACACCCTGGATGGCCCCTAAGCAAATTGCCGAGCAGTTTCTACAAGCTAAACAAACACCTGTACCGAGATCTTTTCATTTCACCCACCTATCAACTCTGAAAGAGCTATTCTTATTCCTGTTTACAGATACGGAAACTGAAATTAGATGGGACCACAGCCCTGGGCCCCACCCTTCCCCTGTGTGACCTTAGCTAAATACTTAACCTTTCTGGGTGGGTCTCACTGGCCTCACCTGTGAAATAAATACTCACTCTCATATTCCCCTTAGCTTGACTTCTCTGCACAGCTAGTCAGAGGCATTTCTGCTTCAGCCTGGAAGAGCCCAGCATGGCAGCACCGTCACGTCACTACGTGTGCACACTGTGTAACTACTTTTCTTGGCCTTCCACTCCTCCCCCTCTTTTCTGGGGGTCCCAGCTACAGACCCAACAGACAAACACACTCCTATGAGTTCCCCATCCCCACTGTAATGCCCACACTCCCTCCTCACCCAGGGTAACCTGCGAAGAACCCATCAGGTTTGCATGAGGGTAAACTTGGCCCCAGTGTGAATCAGTCGGCATCTGGAGAAGCAGCCTGGGGCAGCCCTGGGCCACCATGCTATCTCAAAGGGAGAATAGGTGAAGAGTGACACTGGGCAAAGTGTGACACTGGACTTTCTCTCTCCTTTTCTGACCCTCCAGGAGGCTCTCTCGGTGGTGAGTGACGACCAGTCCCTCTTTGACTCCGCGTACAGCTCGGCCCATCTCCCCAAGGCCGACATGACCGCCTCAGGGAGTCCTGACTATGGCCAGCCCCACAAAATCAACCCCCTCCCACCTCAGCAGGAGTGGATTAATCAGCCGGTGAGGGTCAATGTCAAACGGGAGTATGACCACATGAATGGATCCAGGTAAGACCACGAGCCCTGCGTAGCTCCAAAGCCAGGTATAGCAGCTGCCAGGAGTGGGGCTGGGAAGACTCAAGGCATGCTTGCTCCCAGGTGTCTGAGTCAGGCGGGTCTGACCTAAGTGACACGTAGGGTGTCTGCAGCAAATGGAGCTCTGGTGCTGGGCCAGGGAGCCTGAGTCAGTCCCTAGAGATTTGAGGTGAGAGAAAGAGAGAGAGAGAGAGAGAGAGAGAGAGAGAGAGAGAGAGAGAGAGAGAGAGAGAGAGAGAAGAGCGAGAGAGGAGAGAGCTACAAAAGTGAAGGCTGGGGGCAAAGCAGGGCTAGGAATCGCACGTGGCATTCTGAGTCAGGCCCACGACCTCCTCTGCAGACACTTATGGAACACCTATTTTGTGTCAGGCCCAGGTACGATACTCCTCCCTGGTCTGTTGAACATACTTGACTTCTCCGGATGGGTCTCACTGGCCTCATCTATGAAGTAAATAGAGCAAAGATGACCAAACCATTTCAATAATAAAAGTCCAGGACTGATGACAGGCCTTGCTGCGTGAGGGAGGACACTCCATAACTAGTAAGTGTGCTTCGGGTTGGTGGTTCCCGGGGCAGGTAAGCCTGCGCTTGTAGAAGTGGAGAGAGAGTCCCAGAAGAGAAAAGTCACAGGAGCAAGGAAGAGCACACCTGGTGGATAGGTAGCCCAGGTTCCTGTCCTGGCTTTGCCTTTGGGCAAGCTGTCTGTGTCTCTGGGCACCAGGTTCCTCCTTTTTAAAATAGTGCTAGAGGATTTGCTTCTTCACAGGCTTGTTCCAAAGGTTAGCACTGATGCTGTAGGGGAAGGACCCAGGACAGTGTCGAGGACTCAGAAAGTGCTCCATAGTGACAGTGATTGTCATGAGCGAAGCTATGAAAGAGAAAACACTGGTTTCAGGTAATCCAATGGGCCTATAGCATGACATAAACCTGAGAATAAGAGTGGGTCTTGAATGGCAGGCTACGACATTATGGAATTTATTCCACTCGCCAAGACTGACGTTAAGCATACATGACATTTAACGTCATCAGAGCTGTGATTTCAGACTGGAGAGCTGAGAATTATTGTATGCAGAGGGTAGGAAGGGGAGAGTCAGAGAGATAACTTAAGAAGTTAGTGAAATATCCCAGAAAAGAAATTATAAAGTTCTGAAAGAGGGTAATGGTAATGATTCTGGAAATAAAAAGGGACAGAGGCATGAGGATCATATCAAAGGGATACTTAACAGGGCTTAGGCCAACAAATATTGCAGCATATGGTGGGGAGGAGGAAGGTAAGAGAGAGGGAAGACTCAAAGATGGCTGCAGCCTGGATGTTTCTAAGAAGGATGCTGCTGTTAGCAGCCATGGGAGGTGGGAGAGGAAGTGCTTTGAGGAGAGATGTCAGTGTTCCCTGTGCAATTCCTTCCGAGCAATTGGTAGAACAGCCAGATAAAAATGTCTCCTAGGCTTTGGAAACCAAAGCTCAGATAATATTGGGGGCTGGCATTTAGGTTTGGGCATCGTCTCTAAAGCGTTTTACCTGTGAAGTGGATGAGGTCACTGAGGAAACAAGTCCAGAGAGAGAAGAGAGAAAGAGTGTGCGTGCGGCTGAGACGGAGCCCGCCCCCCACCTCCCCCCCGCCCCGAGACAGCCCCTGGTCTCAGACCTGCCTGTGGGAACACACAGCCCCACCACATTTCAATCCCACTAACCAAAACCAGTCACTGGGATCCCAGCCACCTTCCCAGAGTCTAGGATTTCAGGAAGGCTCAGAGGCTCTGAGCCGGGAGCCCCGCAAATGAGTGTCACTTCACATAGATAATGATAATTAGTTTGTCACAACATAGGTAGAGTATTGTTTGTCAAACAGCTTTTCCATATTATCTTATCATTTGCTTCCCACCACTATCCTGTGAGGTAGATACTATAATTACTTTTTGACATATAAAGGCAAATTAGGCTTTGAGCGGGTAAATAACTTGTCTAAGGATTTGAGGAGGCAAAGCTGGCACCAGAGCCCAGGCCTCCTGATTCCTAGTCTGTGGGCCACCTTCCTGCCCCCTCCTTCTCTGCCTATGTGTTGTGCTTTTGCATTCATCTTCTCATTTCTGCCAATAGCCACCCTGGTGGCAGGGAGGGCTAATCAGCAACGCCTCCCAAATTGGCCTGACCACAGCAGCTCCCTTTACTTGTCGAAAATCCAGATTCCACTCTTGGAGAGTCTTTGGTCCGTTGTAGCCCGAATCCAGCCACCACTCACCTCCACCAGCCCACCCGAGTCCGAGCCAGCCACACCTCTCCTCGGTCACCCCAGTAGCATCCTGTTCTCCCCACTTCCTCTTGCCTTCCTGAAGGCTGTTCTTCAGACAGCAGCTGGAGTCATCTTTTCAAAATATTTAATTCTTTTTCTCAAAATCCTTTACTGGCTTATGATCAAATCTAAATTCCGTCACATAGCCCCCCCATTTCTCTGACACCCTCTTTTCCACCCTCTCCCCATCTCACTCCTTTCCTCTATACTAGCCACACAAGACTTTAGCTGCTTCTGGACCCCAAGCACACTCCTGCCTCCAAGTCTCTTCCCTTGTGTTCCTTCTTTCTGGGACATTCCTACTTCATTTACTCATATTACTCTCTCACTTGTTTCAGGTCTCTGCCTGAATGCCACCTTCTCAGAGGTCTTCCCTGACCACCCGATCTAAAACAGCACCTGTCACTCTACCCTGCCTTGAATCTTCTTCGCTCTTCCTGGTTCTCATCACATCCCTCTCTAAATGTAGGCCAGTCTTCTTTTTCTTTACTGAGCAGCGCCTGGCCCATGATAGGTGCTCAATAAATAGTCGTTAAATGAATGTGTGGCTAAACAGACTTAAGGTGAAGATGCTTATTCAAAGTCATGTAGGGCATTAATGCGTAAGCCGACAGGACAGAGACCAAGGTCTGCTGATAGTGCTTCAGACGGAGTCTGTGTTTGTGCGCAGGCAGGCTGCATTTGTGTCACAACTGCTCGAGGAAGGCTCAAGCACTCCAAGATACTAATCCTGGGCAAAGAGGGTCCCCCAAGGAAATCGGTTTTCAGAACCCACTTGTCAGCTCATCCCTGGCTCCGGTCACACCAGAGGCCAGCTGGAGGAGAGCTATATGAACACCCCAGAGAACAGACACCTGGCTCTGGTTGCACAAAGCAGCCCCTGCTTTTGATTTGCCTTTCTTGACCTAGACCATCAGCAGGTGACAAAGTAGGCTCAGAAAGACTGATGTATTCTCAACCCCCCTGGAGAAACAAAGAAGACACAGTGGACTCTCAGAGCCAAACAGGTTAGGCACAGCCGTTGCCAGCACCTCATAAATATTCTCTAAGTGCTCACATGTAAGCTGGACTGGTGGGCAGGAGGAAGCAAGGATTTTCAGAAAAATGTCTTTGCTGAGGCTGGAACCACATCAGATCCTATTATTTGTGCAAAAAGAAATCCCATGTTCAAATAGATGCCGCTATTGAAATCTCTCATCCTCGACACCGTGCCTCTCCTATCCTCTGAGTATTATTGATGATGGCTCTTTTTTTTTTTTTTTAAGATTTTATTGGGGAAGAGGAACAGGACTTTATTGGGGAACAGTGTGTACTTCCAGAACTTTTTTCCAAGTCAAGTTGTTGTCCTTTCAATCTTAGTTGTGGAGAGTGCCATTCAGCTTCAAGTTGTTGTCCTTTCAGTCTTAGTTGTGGAGGGCGCAGCTCAGCTCCAGGTCCAGTTGCCGTTGCTAGTTGCAGGGGGCGCAGCCCACCATCGGTTGCAGGAGTCGAACTGGCAACCTTGCGGTTGAGAGCCCACTGGCCCATGTGGGAATTGAACCGGCAGCCTTCGGAGTTAGGAGCATGGAGCTCCAACCTCCTGAGCCACCGGGCCGGCCCAGATAATGGCTCTTTTGATGCAAATGATTAGTCCTCACTTCAGATGAGAAAAACCAAAGCAGAGGATACGATTTGGGATCTTTTGGCTCATGGACTAGACTTGTGCTGTCTCATCCAGCGGCCACAAGCCACTTGTGCTTTTGAGCATCTGAAATGTGGCTAATTCAAAATTGACAGGTGCTCTACATGTAAAATACACACTAGATTTAGAAGACGTAGTATGGGGAAAAAAGTAAAATAGCTCATTTATTATTTTTATGTTGATTGTGTTGAAATAATCTTTTGGCTGTTTTAAGTTAATATATTTTAATACATTATTAAAATTCATTCACCTGTTTTTTAAAATTTTAACAATGTGGCTACTAGAAAGTTTAAAACTATGTATGTGGCTCGCATTCTACTTCACGTGGACAGTGCTGGGCTAGAGCGTTTTGGACTGCCCTGTGATTCACAGTGAATTCTCTCCATGTTCGTTGATAACTTGGGTTTGTGAGTTTCTCTTTCAGCCTTACTGGAGCCCCCATAGATATTTCTGTCTCTGGAGGAGGTATTCTGTGGGCCTAGAGCTACAATGCCCTTCTTGCTTTTTATCCCAGTACTTAGTCATTTGGACCAGGCCACAGGGTCCAATGGAGAGACCGAGGTCTGAAGAACTCAGAGAAAGTGTAGCTTGCTCACGCTGTGTAAGGTTTGCTCTCTTTCTCCATCTCTTCCTGTTGTGGTTGAGTCTGTTAGGGTGAGTTGTTCTTGAAACAGCCAGGCTCATAGGTTCAGTGTTGGGTGTAGACTTCAGCAACTTGATCCAAGCTGTGGTCTGCAAATAGCTCAGCTGCATCCTGTCTCAACCACGGGGATTGGGGAAAAACATCCGTGAAGGAAAGAGTATCAGTTTATGGAGGGGAAATGCGAGGATGTGTTTGCCTTGTGTGCCTGGTGTGCAGGACCTAAGTTCAGTGTTAGTGTGTCCCAACGCCCCCTGGACTGGCCAGCAGGACCGGGGTGCCTTATGAGACACCTAGAGACTTCACATTCCATGTGCAAGAAGGTCACCCTCACATACCCTGTAACTCCTGCTTCTCTGACTGCAAAGTCTTTTCCTAAGGGGTATCCTAACTTTCCGAACTTTGCAGTATGAAGCATGTCACACATAACCTGGGTGGGAAACCGTATGCAGGATTCCCGAGAAGCATGAGCATTTGCTATGTATGGAGATGAAAACAGCTACTGGATCAGGGTGATGGCTTTATTATGGGTGATTTCTTTTCTTGAATTTTGCTTTTAACTTACTGTATCTCCTTTTCAAAAACAGAAAAATCGTATGTACACATCTATGCATGGATCCTAAGAAAATTCACAGGACAACACAGATTTGCTTAATTTTTGTACAATGTACACATTATGTGGGAGACACACATGACAGGTCCTAATGTAACCGTGTGGCTTGGGTAGTCACATGAGCTGTATGAGTACTGGGCATCCCCTGATGGTGAGCCTGGGCTGCAGCTTTGTGGATCTGGGTGACACCCCCTGAATTGAATGGGAAACTAGAGAAGACGTTTGAATAGTCTAAAGGGGGACTCTTTGGGAGCAGTCTTTGAAATCTCCTTTTTATTCAAATACCCAAGATTTCTCACCTTGGTTTAAATTGCTTAACAGTTTGCAAGGCACGGCGCTTTTGGAAATCAGTAGCAGTCTTTGTAAATCAACGTTCACTAAACACACAAAAATAGAACCAGAGGAGTCAAAAACTTACTTAGAGTGATGAAAATAAAGGGACCAGGCCACAGGGTTCACATCACTTTTGCTGTGGCCTCCCCTGCTGTGGCTTTCTGAGTCATGGCTGAGAGGAGAGTTACCCTCTTGAAGCCACCACCTCCTCCCTGCTCTATTGTGGCAGCCTCACGCCCTCTTGTCACCTGTCCCGGTGCTGTCAGCTGCCTGTGGGCCCCAACCCCATGCTAGCTGTAAGTGCAGTTCTCAATACAAATTAGCAGCAGTGTAGACAAGCTGAATGGCCAAACCTCTTCCCCTCCATCTGTGCTCCCCCTCCCTTTCCTCTTGTTTTTATCTGGCCTCTTCACAGGCGCCAGCTGCCTCATTAAAGAGCAGCCTTTATGCTGTGCTTCACCTGGATCCCTCTTAGCAGTAGCTGTCGAACCCAATGGCCGCAGGCGATGTGGGTGCTGTCGGGAGGAGGCACAGTGGCCGAGAGCTTGGGGATGGAGGGGAGTGTGGCAGGCCAGCGGTACAGGTACGGCTTCCCTTCTTTCTCTTCCTGAGCCATCAGAGCAGGGCCAGCCTGGGCAAGTGAGGTGGTCCAGGGTGGGGGCCTGGTGTCTCCCACAGGGCGCCCCTCTGCAGATTCTAGCTGAGGGGTCTGGGACTGAGAACAGGGCTTTTAATCCAAAGAAGCTCCCAAACATATCACCTTGCCCAGCTGGAGAGCAGATGCATACACAGGGGCTGGAGGAAGGAAAGAGGAGGAAACAGAAATATGAGCTTCTATGGGATAGGCAATGAGGAGGTTCCAACCACGGTATAATTCCCCAGCAAGAGAACCCCGATCCTGATCATGGTGCTGACATCGTCCTCGGGGAGCTGGAGCTTTTGCCTCCTTGGTACCCAGCTGCCCGGCAGGTGCCCATCTCACTGTGGTGCTCACAGCTCCTCTTCTTAATAGATGACACACCAGGCAGCTTTTACCAAATGTTTCCTTTTTTCAAATTTATTTTTCTCTACTCCTCGCACCGGGGACTGGCCCTGCCACAGGTGCCTAAACGATTACTTCACTTCAGTGATTTCTTAGGTTCTGACTTCTGACCTCTGCATAGCATAGGGTCAGTTTGGGGTTCAGAAATCCCCAGAGGCCTGGATGATGTGGAAAATAATTTGTTGAAATTCGTCTCCCCAGTGTTTCTAAAAGGGAATGAAGCCTATGGAGGAGCACCTCCTCTTCCACCACGCCTGCGCCTGGACAAGCAGTGCTCTCCTGGCTGAAAGTTCTCTTGCCCCTACCCACGGCCCTTGAGCTCCGGCTTCCTCCAGAGGACTGTGTGCTCTGGCAGCCCCACCCTCTGCCATGGAGTTCCCAGCCAATGAAAACGTTGCTGTTTTGGTTGAAGGCCAGCTTAATCCTCCAAACTTCTGCAGCAGTTGGGTTTCACAATGGACAAGTATACTGAGAAAGTCTGCCAGACCATGGTGGCCTTATGTGTGTGTGTGTGTGTACATGTGTGCACACATGCATGTGTATGCGCACACACGTGTGTGTGCATGTGTATGTGCATGCATGTGTGCGTTGGGTATGCATATGTGTATGTGTGTATGCATACATGCGTGTGTGTGTATGTGTGCATACACGTGTGTACGTGTATGCATGCTTGCATATGTGTGTTGGGGTGTGCATGTGTATGTGTGCGCCTGCGCGTACATGCACACATGCATGCATGTGTATGTGTATGTGTGTGCATATGCCTGCTTGCAGTTCTCCACGAGGAGGGGGGCACACAGTGAGCTCGACCAGAGCCCAGCTCAGACCCAGGACCAGGGTCTTTCAGGGACGGCTTCATTTCAGGCCAAGTCCTTCAACAGCAGAAGCCAAAGGCCAAACCCTGGTGAAAAGCCCTGATGAGCTACTGCCTCCCTCACACTGCCATGGGGACATTAAACCTTCAACAATCTGGGGCTCTGACGGCTGGTTCTTGGTTCTCTGCCTGGAAAAACAGTAGGCGAATAGTAAAACCTTAAATTCTAACATGTGTAAGTTATACATCTTATTTTCATTTTCAGCCCATGTTCCCCTCTGTAAGACATCAGGAAAAAATTACCGTCTGCCTTCTAATATCTCAGTGGAGCATTTATCTCCTAGCTATGATAAGTGATCTTCAATACTTTTTTCCTTTCAGATTAAGAAACAAATTCATTTAATTTTCTTTATTGAATGTGTTCAGGCCTCCCCCACCCTGCCGAGTCCCCACCCTCTGGCGCTGTTACTCCCTTCTTCTGTGTTAGTGGCTGCTCTCCCTGCGTTTGGAGCTGCCGCCACCACGTTGCAGGAGGGGCAGGACCCTCTGTGGCACAACCCTGATCCTTAAGGCCTCGTGATGATCCATCCCTGCCCACAGCAGAGTGAGGGAGGGCAAGGGCCATGCCTTTGGAAAGTGGCTGAGAAGAAGGTAGGGCAAGGCAGGACGGCACTTCCTCTGGGCACACAGACAGGGTCCATGACACTGGGTGGGGGTATGTAGCATGCCCTGCCAGCCTGCTCCAGGCACCAGGGGCCACAAGTTAGGTGTCAGCTCAGACCTCCAAGTGGGTGCTCGTTGCTGAGCTGAAGCTAATGAGGGCCCCTGTGCACCCAGGTTGCAAAATTCCTGGTGCTAATTGGGCTACGTACTTTGAGGGCAGGTTGGATGATTCACTTTCTCCCTTGTGCATGTCTATATGCTTCCCCTGTGAGTTGGGTGGCCAGGGCTGCAAAATGCCACAAGGGCCACAGCCTCCCTATCAGGTTCAAGTTCTTGGATTCTATTCCTCCTTCAACCGGTGAGCAGCTCTTCTGCATGTGTGTTTTGATAGGGAAGCTTAACACTGAAGATCTGAGTCCTGCTTCTGCCTTTACTAGCTGTGTGACCCTGGGCCAGTCACCTCACGTCATGGTTTCCTTAACCATAAAAAGGAGCTGTTAACCCTTGTTGTGCCTATCTTGGAGGGTTATTGGGAAGTTCCAATGGAACGGTATATGAGAAATGCATTGAAATTATATACCTGCAATAGAAATAATTCACTCAGGAAACATCGATCACTCACCTCCTATATAAGACTCTATATAAGACATCAAGGTTAAAAAGAATAAGTAATGTCACCATCTTAGGAAAACCTCCATCCAGCAAGGGGATAGGGCGTCTGCCAAGCTAAGAGTCACACAGAGTGACAATCCCAGAAGTGAGGCAGAAACACTATGGGGAGCAGACTTGTGCAAGGGCTGCCAGAGTGTGGGCTGCCTGGCAACAAAGCGAAATGTGTCAACTGCAGGCAGGTGGGAGCTGTGATCTCGTACTGAGAAGACGAGACTCTAGTCTCAGGGCAGTTGGAGCTGCCAAAAGTTTTTAAGTATCATAATTATAGGATCAGGCTGGGATTTGAAGAAAACTCTGGTGGCAGCATGGAGGATAGAAATAAGGTGGCATCACCTTGTCATCCTCCTTGCACCAGGTGGGTCTGGGAAATCGGCTTCCCAGCTGTCTGAGCGATTGGCTGGGGCGAGCTCCCGCGCTGTGCGATGGCAGTGGCAGTTATGACTTCCTCCGGGCTTTGTCTCCTCTCGCTCTAGGGAGTCTCCGGTGGACTGCAGTGTTAGCAAGTGCAGCAAGCTGGTTGGTGGCGGTGAGTCCAATGCCATGAACTACAACAGCTACATGGATGAGAAGAACGGTCCCCCTCCTCCCAACATGACCACCAACGAGAGGAGGGTCATCGTCCCCGCAGGTACTTTGGAACCAGGCTGCTGGCTTGCATCCACATCCTTACTCTTCTGGGTTAAAGGGTAGGCCTGTCCTGGTAGCATCTAAACCTTTACCTGGTACCCTGTTCTCTGTGGAATTGCTAACTTGGGAAAGTGGCACTTCTTACCTTCTCCCCTAGCTGCCCTCCAAGGCAGTATCTCAATGTCATCAAAACCCTCAAGTGCAGATTCCAGAAGCCCCACCCTCAAACAGGTCACATCACAGACTCTACTCGTATGTCAGTGCCTGGTCCCATAGGATGCGGCCTGCAAAGAGAGCACAGGCAAGGCCGTTTGAAACCAACAGGAGTCCCAGGAACCTCCAGACACATCCACCCTTTGCCTTTAAGGAGAAACGTGGCTACAGAGATCTGTCATGCCCATCAGGCATGTGCTTCCTGGCATCTGCAGGGTTCCACCTTTCCAAAATTATAGCCAGCTTCAAAATAGAAATAACTATATTTAACAAATAGAGCGCCTTAACATGTGTGCAGCAAGTTATGTCATTATGTAAAAATAGCCTATTTTTTCATAGGTATTGGTACTGTTGGTTACAGAAAATAAAATCATTGTTTAAGCCTTCAGTGTATTGGCTGGACATTCTGCCTCGGCTAGACTAGCAAGCTCAGCCGCCTGGTCCAAAAGGGAGTTTGAAAACTGCAACGTGTAGAGTTAGTGCCAGGTAGAAGGAAATAGGACATCCAAATCTTAAGCAAAGTGAATTATAGGGCAGGGATTATAATTCATTTTACCAAAATAACTTTACCAAAAAGGCAAAGCCCCTTCCATTTGGAAAAGTGTAAACACAGTCGTGAATGAGGACAAAGATTAGACATCTCTCTGAGGTGATCCAAAGGCACTTGCTTCTTGGTCTAGAAGGCACGGTTTTGCATGGGCCTCTCCTCCCTGGCCCTTTGTATTATATTTATTTTCCGTGGGAAGCTGTGTCTCATCATCTGTTGGAACTACAGCCACACCCATGTGTTCTGGGCCAAATTCAAGGTGTCAGGGATGGGAAGTATGGGGATGAGTGAGGCAGGAGGGAGGTGGGTTAATGGGAATGTTTCTGCACCCTATAGCACTGGAAAACTCTTCAGAAAGCACTTTTAGTCTCCTTCTTCCACAGGCATGTGATCTCACAAAGAGGAAGCACAGCGCCCCTTTATTGAGCACTTTCCAGGTGCTAGGCATCCTGTAAACTGCTTTATCCACATTGCATGACCTATATCATTTAAAGCTTGATCCCCTCCAGGACCTCAGCTAGGAACTGTTAGCTCAGGTGCATTTGTAAGGTCCAAGAGAACTGTGTCTTTTCCCTTCTCATCAAAAGAAGGCAGACAATGAAACTGTACTACAGCAGACATGGTGGGAACCCTCCATACTCCCCAAAGCCAAGCCAAGTCTCACCAGGCCTTTGCTTATTTGGTGTCAAACTCCCCTGCCTCGCCAAACAGTGGCCAGCATGGGAAGGGGATTTTCAGGACCAAAGGGTTAGGGGACCAGAGATTGTGTCTGAACCAGATGTTGACACCATCTCATTTCAGTAGTCACTTGGGCGGGGAGATAGGAAAAGGGGACAAAGATGGTCATAGTGCTTGGTTGGCTCTTCAACTCTGAATTCGTATTGTGATGCTTTCAAAAAGAATATAAAAATACCAGTTTTCAGTGCGCCAAGGTAACTGTAGCAGTAAAAATGAAAATACATACTATAAATTTATATCAAAGGGTTTTTTAAAACACTTTGTGTAATGAATTCATTAGCTATGGATTTACTTCATTATTTTACCTCTGGCTCAATCTTTAAGCATTATCCTCAGTTTGGCTTCCTCCAGGTGAGCCTCCTGGACATGAGGAAAAGTCTCATTTAAGCAAGTCCACTGATCAAGGAAATAAAACGTTGGTGGAGGACCCAACTGAATTTATGGTGGGATTTTAAAACAAGTATATATGAGGACCCTAGTTAATCGCCAGGCCCAAGTTTGGATGGGAAGAAACTGGGACTACATCATCTAGGAAGTCCCATTTGGAAGAGTTGAGCATGATCCAGAATGGAAGATTTATAATTCATTGTGCTGTGAAGGCAGAGAAATGATATTATGATAGAGCTCAAAGCAAGGGAGGAAACAATAAAATTAATTAAATATGGGTATAAAATCTAATCTGAGGCCTTGGAGACTAAAAGTGAGGAATTAGGAGAAGCAAAGGAGATCAGATGAAATAATATGCTATGATATCCAACCCCCCAGCCCCCACCATTTTTCTTTAGAATTCTAAAGTTGTACAAAATTATTTCCAGTTACCAATGGCCCATGGCTAATTGTTTTGGACTTGTGTAATGAAGCTCTAAGACAGGGGTGTCCAAACTTTTTTCAACGTTTTTCACCAAGGGCCATATGCGGTAAAACACACAAACAGCCGGGCCACTCACTCGAGGTGAAGTACGTATTGCCTCACCTGGTTTATTTAAGTAAACTAAATATAGTTTTGGAATTTGCTGCGGGCCAATTAACAATGGATTGCGGGCCGCAGTTGGTCCGCGGGCTGCAGTTTGGATGCCCCTGCTCTAAGAGGAGCTCTGTTTTTTGATTAATAACAGAGTAACTCACAGGTGAGTTCAGGCAGGATCATGAGAAGGCAAGAGAACAGGTTTTGGGTCAGGGGATATACCCCATCAACTAAGTGAGGTCCTGGGAAGACTCGGATTGGAACCCCAGCTCAGAATGGGACTTACAGTTGAGCTAAGTACTTAACCTTTCAAGACTCCACTTCCCATCTATAAAATGAAGATAAACGCCATTTTGCAGGATTTTCTTGATAAGTGAAAAATAGGACACGTGGAGCAGCTGGCACACGGTAGGCACCCAAAATCTGGACAATTACTAGTTGCCGGGTGCTGGGTTATGGTATGACCGTCAGCAGCAGCCTGTGAACTGTAACTCCAGATTTTCCTCTCCTCATCCTCCTCTTTTGCCAGCCCCTCTGCCTTCAGCACAAATACAGCAACCACTCCACGAATGGGCCACTGACGGGCACTTTACCACCCTGATTTAAGTGGACGCAGCCCCTGCCACCCTGATTCTCACATATAAAAACCAAGGAGAAATGGAGAACCCATACCACACAAGGGCAACCAGCAGAAGCGCTGAGTAAAAGCACAGGGGAATCACCTCTGGCAGCCCAGCTGCAGGCTGTGAGGGAGACAACAGAACTTTGCTTCTTTCCGCTTGGCCACTCCTAATGGTTCTAACCTGGTTCCTAATTTTTCCGAGAGCCTTCACAGACTCTTAGCAGGAGAGTGTGAGGTGGTTGAGAGGTAGCACAGATATTCCTACCAAGTAAATATGCCAATGAAACAGGCTCAGGAGAAGCTGGGGCTGACAGCTGACATATAATGTCCAAATTTTCTCTCCTCCTCCAGGAAGCCGTCCATGACTTCCCAAATTCACACTGTTAACCTCCACTTATGATTGCTTCAACTGCCACCACAAAATCTATTGCCTAATTATGTGCTTTCCTACCTGAATGTCTGATGTGGATAGGTCATTTATGAGGCTAAGAGCCATGTTGTTTTCATCTATGATGAGCATGTTTAAAGTGTTTACTGGATTCGCTAACAATTGGTTGCCAAGGAAAGGAAAGAGATGGCCTCCAGAACATGATAAATGATAAGGTAGAATACCTCTACCTACTGTGGAACATGCTGGACTCCTCACCAGCACTTGCAGTGCACACATTCCCTCTCATACACCTATCTACCTGGGTGAGAAGGAGTTTTGAGGGTCCTAAGAGGATGTGGCCTCAGGCCTTACATTTTTTATGTTCCCTCAAGGGCTAAAGGTTTTCTCTCTGACAGCATTTCATCTTTGGGGATTTAAATATCTTAAAAACTTTTGGAGAATGAACACAGCTGTCTCCAAAAGGAGAAAACCCAGGCTGGATTCATGTTAAGGACTTAACACCACTGAGTTTTCTATCTGTACAGATGGACTTGCAGGAAAAGTGTGTACAGATGTGTACATCTCTCTCTCCATCTGAGAGATCCATTTTCTTCTGTGAAATCATCAATGTTCTCAAGATACAGATGGTTTCCCTTTCCAGAGACTTTGGTCCCTGGGTCTGTGGAACTGTGTTTATTTTCATTTTCATGCCACCATTTCTCAGGCAAAGGTTTCAGTTGCCTTCTGAAAGCTTTAAAGAGAGTGTTCTGTCAGGCCCGTAGTGAGGCAGCTAAGAGGCTCCCCGGAGTGCTAAATGGTTCAGGCAGTGACAGATGCCATGGAGCCAGATGGGGGTGCTGGGAGGACCATCTGGGAGGGAACCCACTTTCCCAATGTAGTTCCAGGGAGAGGGAGAGAGGAAAAGAGACGGGAGAGAAGAGAGACACAGAGGGAAAGGAAGGAGGGAGGGAGGAAGACAGAGAGAGGCTCTCCAGCCTTCATGAAGTGGAGGGAGCCTCACCTGCAGCCCTTGCTAACGGGTCTTTTCCCCTGCAGACCCCACGCTGTGGACGCAGGAGCACGTGCGGCAGTGGCTGGAGTGGGCGATAAAGGAGTATGGCTTGATGGAGATCGACACAGCCTTTTTCCAGAACATGGATGGCAAGGAACTGTGTAAAATGAACAAAGAAGACTTCCTCCGAGCCACCTCCCTCTACAACACAGAAGTGCTGTTGTCACACCTCAATTACCTCAGGGAAAGTAAGTGCCCTCTCTGTTTCTGGGCAGTGAAACCCTCTGTGGTATAGCCCAAGTCCCCAGGGCTGGGAGAGAGCTCTGCAAGGCTCATTGCCGACAAAGACTAGCTTCCCATGGAGCCAATCCGGGAAAAGAAATTGGGTCCCCTGCCATCAGTTTATGTTGGGCGTACGCTGCAAGAGCTGTAGGTTTGGGCCTGTAAAGTTACCGAGGTCCTGTGGGGTTCCACAGAGCCTGCAAGGGGGCTGAGTCAGTCCCATAGTGTCAAGGGAAGTCAAGTGAAGAACGGAGAAGTAGGAGGGTGCTGTGGTCCACAGAGTCTGCCAGAGACCGGTCACACATTTCCCATGGGGACCCTTTCCCAGAAACTGCTTTGTCCTGTCATTGTAAATAGATGGGTGCCCTGGCTGAAATTTCCCTGAGGAATGATTTAGCGTTCCTTCAGTAAATCTAGATTCATGGATTTAGGATTTAAGATTTTCAAAATTTACACATTAGCTTCCTCTTATTCCTGGGGTCACCCTGATACCTCCTACCCCACCCTTACGGCTGCTACCTACGCACCTTTCTTAGCTAAACAGGGAAAGTAGCAGATGCTACAGGTCCGTTAGGATCTGTTGCAAGCTTTCTCCTGGCACAGTGAAAAGGAGAAGACCTTTGGAAAGGGACAGTTTATGAAAGAGCGTGCACAGTTGTCCAAAGGATTTCTCCAGTATAAGGGTTCTCTAGCACCAAACAACCAACAATTTTATTTGGTGTAAAACATACACAGAGATAGGAACAGAATTCTTTCAGGGCCGCTAATAACCTCGGCCTTAATTCGTCACCAGAAATCCAGGCCAGGTGATATATCAATGGCCACAAGTATTGAAGGATGATTCTGTGGCCAGAAAAGATGAAACTAAGATTTGGGAGTTAAAGCAACAGGAAAACTGATGTGGACTCATCGTACGCGAGCGCTTTCCAATAGTCAGCCAAAGATAGGCACAGCCTCAGGACGCAGCGTTTGCTGTCAGGGGCGAAGGCTGCTGGGATTCTTAAAGAAGTTAAGCTTCAGAAGGAAGAAGTTGCATGATTTTAAAGCCCCTTGAAAGCTGAGGTCCTGGGGCAATGCCTATGGGCCACTTTTCCTGATCTCCTGGGCTCTGGGTTAGTTAGTTCTTCATTTGCCCTCCGTTATTCAGTGGGTCTTCAACTCGCTATTTGTGTAACCGTCTGTGTGGGGTGGGGGCATACACACACTGGCTTTGAAAATTAAAAATTTAAAAAATGCCTTCAGAAGTTTCCACCGGTGCCTCTGGGCTCTTTGGTCACCTCTCCAAGGCGTCTGGTAACCAGTGGGAGAGTGCGGATGAGGCAGTATATATTAACACCAGGGCAATTACCTCATGTCTGAGTCTTGTTGCAACATGAGGTCAGCCCAAGAAACAACCATTGCAAAAGAGGGGGCAATTTTCCACCCAGTGTTTCTGAGCTTTGGAGAATTCGCATTTTCGAACAATCTGTACTTCTCAGCCTTTAAGTATTTATAGAATTTTCTTTTTTAAATAGAATCTTTGAGTAGAGTTTTATAATAATGCTAGACGGGCAGGGCAGGGGGTAGCAGTGGGCACGAGAAAGAGAGACCAGCAAAGCAAAAACACTGGCCGAGTCTGCCTTTCTGTTTCTCCTGGTATCACGTAGCAGGAGGTCCAGACATCACTGGCTCCCTTTCTTCCTTTGTGGGACAAGCGATGGATAGCTGCTGCATGGTCGGCATACTCAGAACATGGAAAGGGTTTAATAATTTGGGGCTCCATGGCAGATGCCCTTGTTGGAGAAATGTTCCAGCACATTCTGACCTGATGCGGGGAAAGCCCATTCATGCCATGTGATCCCCAAGGGCCTGTGTTCTGGCAGGTCATCAACAACCCAAGTCCCCACTAGGACTTCCTATCACAGAAGAACCCAGGCCACAGAGCCTGCAGTAAGACCAACACCTGCTCAAAGGGCCCAGGACTTTGATAAAGTGGTCACTGAAAACCATTAAGGAGGATCTCTGTTGGAGGAGAGCAAATAATCAGGGCAAAGGAGTAAGCAGGTGGTGAAGAAGTGGCGATCAGAGAGTGTCGTATTGTGGGGGTACAGGTAGCAGGCAAGGAAAAGTGTGGGTGGCTTCTTTTGTTCTTCTTTCTTTTTAAGAATATTTGTAGATATTGAGGAAGATGCCCCTAATGAAAATTTTAAAAACGTGAAGTTTCCAGAAAGGAGATTATTAGTGGAGCAAATTTCCAGAGTTGAAAGAAGATGGAACAAAGCACATATAAGGATACGATGTTGAAACGGCTAAATAGACAGTGGCCTGTGCATTGATATGAAAACCACATCTGCCTGCAAAAGCAAAAATTAAAATGCTTGTATTAAGGTTCAAACACACTTGCCCCAGCATAGTATTGTAATAGTCTAGAGGCCTTTTGAGGAACCTACATTGAAAATGATCCGCTATCCTGGAAAACAGTTTGGATTCATGCTTCCTTCTAATTGGTGTCTACCTTCAGGTTCCCTCCTCCGGGACCCTGTGGCGTTGGGTGGTGGGAGGCCTGCTAAACGACTGCAGGAGGTCATATGCCTCGTGGCCGTCTGCTGCCTGGATTGCTGGGAACTCCCTAGTGTAGACCAGAGTGTCTTCAAACACTTTATTGTTTTTCCAGACCCACTTCCAGCGGATGTTTTGTGCTCAGGCAGGGAGGCCAGTGCTTTGGGGAAAGAGGTCGGGGTAGCTGAGCTGAGGAAGAGGGAAGGGGCGCTAATGCCTTGTGCTGTATCGCCTGTCCTTTTGTTGAGGAGCGGTATGGGGTTCAAACATTTCCATTTTGGCAAGAAATGGAAGGAAAACAGCTGAGCTTCTCCTCTACACAGATGGAGGAAGTACTACGGGGCTAAGGAAAGTCATCAGAGGAGAACTGGAGACCTGAGAACTTAGCTGTATGTCAGAAGGCTCCAGATTCATTGTGATTCTCTAGTGTCTGATCTTTCTGGATTTTAGCAGGAAAAAAAGGAAACCTTATAGGATAAGACGCTCTGGCATCACATTTACACTTTCACAAAAGGTGCATGAGTACTTATTCTGGTTGTCTGAGGGGGGAAGCTATACTTTCAATACCAAATTTTAAATTAAAAAGCGTATTTTTCCAGGGCAGAGAAGACATAGCAATGCCCCAAGCCCCTCTATACCCTGTCCGATGGCCTGGCATGTTAGCATTTATCCAGCCTGCCTGGAGGTGCTTGTTCTTCAGACCTTGGCTTTTCAGCTATTCCCGATGGAGTGGCCGTACCCTATACTGTCCCTCTGTGACATTGTCCAAACTTGAAATGGGAGCAGGACGGTGAGGGCTGGGCCTGAGGAGGAGGCGCACACAGTACTCAGGATGATTCCGGAGTCTCCTAGGGACACTAGGGCTCAGGTGTGCATCTCCCCAGGTGTCATTCACTGGACATGGACAGGATGCCCCCTTGTGGACACCACATGGGCATCTATGTATAATCCCCATTTTAAAGCCAAAGCTACTGAGGCCTGGAGTGCTTCAGAAATTTGTCTCAAAGGCATACGACCATTGGAGAGCAGCCTGATATCTAAGACCCAGGCTGAAACCAGGCTCACGGCCTCACCTGTCAGGGGAGATGACCGAATAGAGTGCCAGCTAACCTGCAGCACAGTTCCCTTTGCTACTTTAGAATTTGCCTCACTCCCCTGGGGCTTCCACGTTAAGAGCCAAGCCACTTTCCCCACAGCATTTTCTGTTTTTATTTGTACCAAGAGATAAATGCTTTCGGAAAACTTTCCTGTGGTCTCCTGGAATGAAGCAGATTAAGCCAAACCTATCACCGCACTAACCCTGTCCTCCTCTCTTCCCGGCGGCACCCCACACTCTGAACCTGACTGGCAGCCCTGCAGTATCTGTCTCAGGCACACCCCACTTGGCCGAGGCCATATTTACAGTCCGCGGGCTGCGGGAAATGAGATTTGGGCCGGACCTCAAACAAAGTGAGAGCTGTCCCAACTGGCAGTTCAGACTCAGGGCCACAGGGGGGAGTTTGGGGTTTCTGGGAGCCCAGAAGGTCCTGGGTGGGGCCCATCAGAGGCAGCAGGGAAAAGAGTCTTTTTTCATTGTACAAAAAGTTGGGTTTTACATGTACAACTGGGTCTGGCCTGTGAAAAAATACTAAGAAACTGTGTTTTTAAATAGCGGCGGCCCAAGCGAATGAAATATGTTGTGTGACAGGGAGACCACAGAGAAGGTATCTATCTTGATTCCCATTTTTAATTTAAACTAAATGAAAAACACATTTTGCGTCTTGTGGCATTCCCACCAGCAGCCTCAGATGGTCGGGCAAAGGTGATGGGTCCAGATCATTAAGCTGGTGAAGTATTATCCCTTCCAGGCCCAGATCTGACCAGGAAAGGAGAACAAGATCCCAGCGGAACAAAGGGCCAGGTTTCCCGGACGCAGTAGTCAGCTGGGCCTTACCTCCCTCCTCCCTCGGCCCTCCCCGCCCGAGCCATTGACACAGCACAGAGAAAGGGGAGAGAGACCCAGATTCTATGGGCTGACTGTCAGGGTGGGAGGTGGGAAAATTCTCTCTGAGGCAGGAGACAAAGGCTTTGGCACTGGGACACTGCTGTCTCCCCTACTCCAGGTGTCTGGGATGAAGAGCAGGTTAGGTGGGGACAATACAAAGCTGAAGAAAGCCCGATTGTTGGGCTCTACCCCACACCTGCAAAGCTTCACTCTGCTCATTTCCATCTTCTTTCAGATCCCAAATACGGTCTCCAGTGGTGGATGGACTCAAAAATGCAGATTTATTTTGTCCTTATGTTTTCACATTGGGAGGACCATTCCATTCTCTGCAGCAGCCACATGCTTTTCAGCGCCCCAAATAAATAGAAATACACATATATCTACATACATACACTAATACATAAGCAAAGAAGCAAATAAACATTTTAACTGAAGTGTAACATACAAAGAAGTGCAAAAATCATAAATGCACAACTGGAGGAATTATCACAAAGTGAATCCACTCACTCATATAAGCACCCCCAGGTCAAGGAACAGACTAGAAATTCCCTTGTGCCCCCTCTCTGTCACCACCCCTTCCTCCCCAAAGGTGACTATTGTGCTGACTTCCAACACCATAGGCGAGTGCTGTCTGTTTCTTAGATTTACCCTGGAGGCTGCAAGGTCCACTGGACCAGAATGGGACTCCGGCTTTGCATCCGGGCTTTCTGGCTGTGTGATCCTGGGCAAATTACTTGACTTCTCTGAATGTTGATTTCCTCAGCTGTGAAAGGGAATCACGTGCTACTGGCTTTACCCGGCTCATGTAAGGATTAAGTGAGAGAATAGATGTAAAGTGTCTGGCACGGTGAGCACTCCACGAGTGTTAGCTCCCTTCCCTCCTCATCTTAGCCCATTTACTCTGAAGAGGTGATATCCGGAAAGTATAGGCGCTCAGGGCACATTAGCCTCATGCAGAAGGAGCCTCAAAGCAGGAGAAAGCAATCCACAGCCACAGAGCAGGAGGCCAAGCTCCAGGGAGGATCTCCTCACCTCAGAGCAAGTCACCTTAAGAAAAGAGTGTGCTGTGCCACCCTCTGTAGCCTGAGGAACTAGGGAAGAATCAGTGAAGAGAAGGGACTCTTGGTCCCTTGGGAGGGAGGTCAGATGCCCCTAATCAGCCCCTCCTCGGGGAAGGCAGCCTTTCCTTGTAGGAGTGAAACTTGAACCACGAACAGTCTTCAGGGCAAAATCCTTTTCCTAGGTTACCATGAAATATGTATTTCATGCAAGCTTTGCAGAGGTCAAACAACCCTGGCTTTCTGGGAGTTTCCTGTGGAATTCACGTGTGCCCAAAGAAGAAGTTTCACCACGGGGGAAATTTAATAAATGTGGTTTATCTAAGCTTCGTGCTCTCAGCTAAATCTGCACTAATGACTCAGGCAGTGCTCCTCCAAGACCATCATTTTTCTTTATTTGCTCTAGCCGTGAGGTTTCAGCCTGAGGGAGAGAACATCAGGGGCAGAGAGGCAGACATTCTTGGTTACTCCTGAGACTTTTTCCTATTCCCTTGGAACATTTGGTTCCATTTCTTAACCTCCTTCCAGTCATGGAGGATTATTTCTTATTGCAGCAGAACCCGTTCATAACTCTAATTCCAGAGGGTAAGACCAATGCTGGGCAAGCTCTTTTATAAAGGGTTTATTGTGTGTAATTGTGGTGTCTGTGGGAGAACTGATATAAAAATAGTCATGATAATAGCTAGCATTTATTGAACACTTCTTACGAGCCAAGGTCTTTCGGGGCAATTTATACATATTATTTTATTCAATCCTCACAATGCCATATTAGGTGAGTGTTATTATTCGCCCACTTTATATATGAGGAGGCTCTGGCTTAGAGAGATTAGGTAAATTGATGGAGGTCACAAAGCTAGTAAGTGGTAAGAGGTGGGTCTAATTTTAAATTCTCATTTGTGTAACGACTATATTAAGACGAGGTTGTGCCAGCCTCACTTTGCCCATAATGTTTTTGAGAATGGAATAACCAAAGGCATCTGGTTCTTGGATGTGACGTCCATGTGACTGTCTCATTTCTAAAGTGGTATCTGCATAGCCACGCTTTGGCATCTAGCGGGCTCAATACCACCACCCACGCCCTCCTCTTTTTCGTCTGGAACTATTTCAGAGTTAGAAGTAACAGTCGCCCAAGCCAGAAGTCATAGGTTCTAGGCAGCTGGATGATTTTCATAAAATTCTCTCCCTCACGGTCTGGCTGGGAAGGGCACACATTTTCTTTGAGGCACACAACCAAACGCCCACAGCTGGGTGAGGCAGCAGCTCCATTCCTACATCCCTTCCACGACTTGAGACTAAAAATAAGAGTGTCTGACAGCCCATTCCCTGTTCCAAGCCCTGGCACCCCAGTCAGTCCACTCGTCCACGGGGAGCTGGGGAAAGGATTGTTTTGAAAGACTTTTTTAGCCTCAAACACTATGTCGAGCTTATCGTGTCCTTTGTAAGATCTGACCCCTAGCCCTGGTCTTGAAATCTTGAAAGCACTTCAGAGTTTCCCCAGGTGAATCTCAAGGAGAATCGCAAAAAAAAAAAAAAAAAAAAAAAAGCCTACACTTCACAAAATAAAACTCTTGAATTTGTTTGAAACTAAGAAACAAGACTAGTTTTAAGAAAGAAGGGAGACTTTTTTTAATATGCAACAACAAAAACACCTATCATGTCTTTAAAATTCCTGCACGAGTGCGCGATACAGACTAGGTCTGCATTAAAGTTTAATTTTAAAAGATGGTATATCAGCCCTCAGGGATGGCAGAAAAGTGTATTGTGTATGCTTCATGTTTAGCTGTGTTGTCTTAGACATATGCAAAAGGAGGCAAAAGTTACCACTTGGAGAACTACCATCTCCACCCTCTTCCCAACCCCTAAGTCCCCTCCCCCACCTGACTATCCAAGCTCCTCACCTACGCGTGAAGGGACTTGCACATAAACCCAGAGGCTAACATAGCAGGAAGGATTGTACTGTCTTCTCCAGGGCCTGGCAGACTGCGAGCTGCAGGTCAACTCTGGCCGACTCTGGCCCATGCACAAAACAAAACAAAAACAAAGAAGAATGTGGGACAGAAACCATATTTAGCCTGCAAAGACTGAAATAGTTACTATCTAGTCTTTAAGTTTGCCAGGTCAGCCCCTTCATTTTTATGATGAAGAAATCAAGGTCTAGACATATAAAGTCGCTTACGGGGTGTTAGTGGCAGAACTGGGACAGGCCCTGGTGTTCTGATTCCCTGTCCTGTGTTCCTGCCATGACATGGTATGAACCCCGAGAGCTTCTGAACCATAAATGGCTGCTGGGGAGAGCTTGTGGGTGTCTGACCCACAAACATTCTGTGCTAACTTACTGTGACCCTAACTCCAGGAAGCTAACCCCAAATGGATTACATTAACGTTTTCTTTCTCTCGGGGAGTTAGCTGTCCCTCATCCCGTCTCCCTGTCTGTTCCCCTCCTACTCCCTTCTCATTACATCTCCTGCTCTTGATCTCAGAAGAACATTTTGGTTATAACCTGCTTTTGCTTTGCCTTTCAGGTTCACTGTTGGCCTATAATACAACCTCCCACACAGACCAATCCCCACGACTGAGTGTCAAAGAAGGTGAGCCTGTATTTAGAATTTTCTTCAGTACCAGGCATGGCAAGTTCCACACTGTTAAGATGGGTCTGAGGGACCTCAGGTCCATGCACCAACTCTCTTGTTCCACTCAGCTTTTTTCTAACATATGAGACAAGAAGCCAAAGCTTATGCTGCTGGAGCCACTCCTTGCAAAACTATGACAAGGTTTTAAAATAGCTTGCAATAATATAAAGATATGGCTTAAAGTTTTTCCTCTATGAATGAAAATTTGTTGGCTTTAGAATGAAATGGATATTGTTTACTTTCAAAGCTGAAAGTTGGGTCTTCTCGTTGAAGATAATGAAATGAGGATTTCAGGGATTCTTACAATGCCACGTTTTAAAGGCTTTTTTGGTTTTATAACAAATTTTAGCAATTCCAAAGTGGTGATTTGGGGATTTGGTATAGTTGGTTTAGTTTGGTTGCGAGAGAAATAAAACAATCTCAGCAAATGATTTTTGCCAGTGAGGATTTTAGCAAATATTACAAGAGCGTTTCTCAGCATCTTTATTTATGAAACAACATTGTAAAGATTTATTGCTCTGGATACTGTGTTAGATTCTACGCATTTAAATAAGTGAATAATAGTTTAAGGGAGAAAAAATGTGGATAAAAATATCCATGCAAGGCAAAAGAAAAATTCCTCGGAGGATGGAAATTTTGTGTGGGGACTTGAAGAATGAATAGGAGTATGGCAGGCATTCTCTCTGCTTTGCTACTTTTTCTTTAATGCACACTTGCAGTAATATAGAATGAAGGCAGAAGTTTTCAGTATTGGTTCCATGTAGAATAGCACAGCATACTATTTTTAAGGAACATAGGGCTCTTCTACAGGAAGAAACTTCAAGACCATTTGGTTCAAAATTCTCATGGGTTATGGAGGAAACAGAGACCCAAAGAGCCTGGGGATCTTGGCCAAGGTCACACCTTTGATCACATAGGATTTTGTGTTTCCTGTTAATATTTTATAATCAGATGATGACCAAAAATTTAGTGGAGAAAATATACAACATGATGAATCGGATTGTAAACTTTTATGGTTTTCATTTGCTTCCTTCTCCCCTACCCTACCCCAGGCCAGTCTTATTTATGCTATTGTTTTCCTTTCCAAATCATATTTATTGAATTTTGCCATGAAAACTGAGTTATATTGATTCATTCTATAGTCCAAGCCACATTTTACTTGATGACCTATTACCATCATTTTGCGAATGTCTATAAGAGAGAAAATGTATTATGGTGACAGACAATACTCGATTGGAGGTCAGGGCACTTTGGGCTTACTTTGGGGAAAGCACTTCATCCCTTGAACTTGTTTCCTGTCAAATGAAGGGGCTGAACTAAATCAGTTTGAGTCAAGCCCAGACATTCGAGATCTTGGCTTCTAAGGTGATCACCTGGGAGCCATGGGGTGAGGGCTCTGCCTTTATTCAGAGCCAGTTTGCTTGATCTATTTCAGTCATGGAACTTCATTTCATTTGCAGATGAGACCCATTTCTTGGAAGGGAGGGAAGGAGGAAGGAAGGAAGGAAGGAAGGAAGGGAGGGAGGGAGGGAGGGAGGAAGGAAGGAAGGAAGGAAGGAAGGAAGGAAGGAAGGAAAGAAGGAAGGAAAGAAGGAAGGGAAGAAGGAAGAGAGGGAGGAAAGGAAGAAGAAAGGGAAAGAGAAAGGGAAGAAGAAAGGGAAGGAGGAAGGGAAGAAGGAAGAGAAGGAAGAAGGGAAGTAAAAAGCGAAGGAAGGAAAGACGGAAGGAAGGAAGAGAAGAAGGAAGGAAGGAAGGAAGGAGATCCTTGGAATTTCCTCCAGTTCCACAGGCTAAGGCCTGCTGACAATATTGGTATTAACTAATGAGACCCTGGGGCAGAGCCAATGAGAGAATTATTGATACTGGCTTTAAAATACAGATTTTAGTTTAGCAGCTAGTTAGTCTGAGTTGAACTGCATGAATAACCAACTCATTATTCCTCCTCTAGAGGCCTTAGCTTTTAGCCCTCTTCTCTACCTGCCATACTGCATTTCCTTCCCTTGGTCCTTTTGTGAAAACTGAGTGCATTTGTAAGGCCACCGGGCTTATTCAGGCATTGCAGAAGCAGCTCGTTCTAGTAACTGGGTAGCAACACCTCTTCTGCAGTGAATTAACTGTGGTATCCAGGCAAACACGCTGCCAGGACCTCATTCAGGTGGTGCCGGGCATTTATCTCCCAACATCGGCCCTGGCCTCTAGAGACGATTAAGGCTGAGCTTTGCAGGTGCATCTTTTGTCCCTAATAATGCTTTCCACTTGAGCTGTCTTGCTGCTCTGTAGCCTTCCCCTTGTGCGGTGGTCTGAATCTGTCTGAACCGCCATCAGCCACAAAACAAAGTACATTAGCAAGACAAAGCTAACCAAGCTTCTTTCTCTCTCCCTCCATTTCACCCTCCTCCCCACCTTGCTCTTTTCTGCTTTTCTCTAATCGCTACCTTTATTTCTTAAAATATTAATGGAAAAATAAAGAGCACACATCATGCAACCTTAGCTCCATCTTGTTTAAATAAGACACACACAGAGCCCCAAACAAACCCAGAGTTCATCTAAAGCACCAGAGCGTGTGTGTGTGTGTGTGTGTGTGTGTGTGTGTGTGTTTTACATAAGGCAGGTGCTGGCATCGAACACAAAGAAGTTGAAGAGATGATTCTATTAATGCTTCTTCAATGCACTTATCAAATTAGAATGCCTTTTGACTTTAACATGGCATAATCACCCTTCCAGCTTGTCTCTTGAAAATGATTGCACTTTCTAAAGGTTATTTGTGCTCAAGAAGTAAGACTGGTTTTTAAAAATTAATTTATAACAGTCTTTAAGCCCCTTTATATGAAATGTTCCGTGGTCAGAGATTGGACCCAGCTAGAACAGTTGCGCTCTCTCTACCTTTAGTTATCAAAGCTAATGCACTTAAATAAAATAGGTTGGAAGCAATTATTGTCCATTTGCAATATCAATCACAACTGTCCTCTATGTAGGATTCTGAAATGCCTCAGACACATTCACATTCTGTGTCTCTGCTTTTGAGCCTGACAGCATCCCTGGGAAGTAGACATGATTATCTCCATTTCGCAGACAGAAAAAGTGAGGCTCAGCGATATTAAGTGGCTGACTGAAGGGCACACAGCAATTCAACAGCAGAGCAAAGACTCAAACCCAGGTTGTAGGATTCAAAATCCCTTGCTTCAGCAGTTCGCCCCGACAAATACAGCCTTACTCTTCTAGCTGATTTTTCATGAAAACAATACCTGACCTAAGTGTAGTTTGGGCAGATTTGAATTTTTTCCCATTATTTTTCTCTGTTTCTGCCATTTTCCCACTATCATCTCCATCTCCGTCTATTCTCTTTTTCCAAAAATGAGTTCATGTGCAACAGCTACTTGGCACCACCCACTAGTCCTACCTGCACAGAGAATGGCCAGAGAGCTTTTAAAAATACTGATGTCCTAGGGCCAATATTGCTTGACCTCACTCAGAGGAGGCACCTTGAGTAGGCAAGCAGAAAGTGGATTGGTGGTTCCCAGGCGCTGGGCGGAGGAGGAATGGGGAGTTATTATTTAATGGGGACAGAGTTTCAGTTTGCAAAGATGAAAAGTTCTGCTGGTGATGGTTGCACAATGTGAATGTACTTAATTCCACTGAAACATACACTGAAAAATGGTAAATTCTATGTCTGTTTCACCACAATAAAAATGCAAAAAACAAAACAAAACAAAACAAAAACATTTTAAAACACTGATGTTCAGATCCCAAACATGACAGTGAATTCAGAATCTCTCGGAGGGACTTGTGGGCACTGGAAATGTTTTTAAAGTTCTCCAGGTTACTCTGATAATCTGCAGCCAAAATTGAGAAGCCCTGCCATACAGTGCAGACACAAACTAAAAAGAGGAAAACAAGATCCATCTCAGAGCCACTCGAGGTTTTGTTGGAGACACAATAGGCACTTGATCTTGACCTTTCGTGGCCTGAAATAAACCTTGAAAAGGAAGAGCAGGACCTATTGGTATTCTAACGAAGATGGAGGTTGAGTGAAGGGACAACCTCCTGATCATTATTCGTCCTTTGTCATCATTGTCATTGATGGTGGTGTAATTGTCACTGATTTGACAACTTTACACTGGTGTTATCAGTTCACATCTCAGAAATTCCTTTCGTATATGTCCTCATTATGTGTATCTGGAAAGTAGATAGTGGTGACTTGCATTTACAGGGAGGACACTGGGGTTCTAGAAGTTAAGTGGCCTTTCCAAGTGCATACATGTCCTGGAGCCAGGACCACTGACTCTCCAAATGTTCTCTCTGCCTTCCACACTGGGATGCAAGTGCCGTCTGCTCTGGGCACAGATAAGAGCTCCACCTTGCTTTCATGGTAAACCCTTCCCTAGGGCCCTCCCCATTCCCTCAGCTGGACATCCAACTTGCAAGAATCAGCAGATCTCTCTTCCAGAGCTGCTTTGCATGCCTAAACCCTCATTTCCTCAGGTCCTCATGCTGGATCTGTTTAAATACCTCTGACTCTCCAAAAGTCAGAGGATATTGAGCTCCTTGTTTATTAACTCCTGGAACTCATAAATCCGCCATGGCCCGTGTAGCCCCGAGCTTCCAGCCCCAGCCTGGGAAGCCATTCAGGATCCGCTGCTGAATGCAAAACCGCTTCTCCACTGCAGGTAGATTGCCTGCCTGCAGAATGGCCATCTCCAGCAGTTGCCTTGGCTAATGGATAAAAGGTCTGTCTGCTTACATGTTAAGTATGGGAAAGAGAGCGGGCGGGAGAAATTCCTTTCTGCGTCCTTTATAGTGAAATGCCTCACAGGCACTGAAGATCGTGCTAACGAGAGCCCTGCTTCTGTCAAGGAGGTTTCCAGATGGCAGGGGCCTGTGCACGTAGCAACAACCCTTTGCAGCCCTTTACTGCTGGCCAAGCATTGGCAGGCCCATTATCTCATTTGCGCCTCACGCCATTACCATGAGATGGCAGGGCTGGTATTATTATTATCCCCTTCTGCAGATAAAGCAAACAAGATGACAGGGTTCATTTGAGGTTCTTGGAGCAGAGCAGAGCTCAAGTGTGGGTCTCTGGTGTTCTTTCCTCCCTCCACACTGCTGCTCACGTCATTATCTCAGCATACTCAATCCAAGGATCTGACAGCTTCTTAAACAGCCTTTAATTCATGCTCTGAATTCACCTGAGGCAGGTATTGAGCTCATAGTTCAGCATGATAGCCTATTGCATATAGTCCTCAGGCTCTGGACGCAAACATACTGTGTGACCTGGACAAGTCACTTGATCTTTTCTGCTTCGGTTCCTGTATAAAATAAGGATAATTTTAGTGCCCCTTCAGGGATAATACAGTACCCACAAATAACTTAGCATGGTGTCTGACACACCAATAAGTGCTCAGTACAAGTTAGCTCCATGAATTATAACAGTAATTACATTATTATCGTTGCAAAATAAATAGAATATGTTTGAAGATTTACAATATGATAACACAATGGTTGTGAGTGATACCGTGCCATACAATATGGCGTGGTGATATCATAGATAAAACAGCCAAGTTGCTTCAAATCTTATTAGGGAGAGACCCATATGGAACTATTAAGGAATAATATGAAACTGCAGATCATCAAATAGAAAAATGCATGCAAGAAGTTCTCTGAGATTAATGAAGAGATGAAAAATCCTTCAATGCTAAAGGTGAGCATGCACTCCAAACTCTTCACGTGACAAAAGAGACATGAGGCCAGAGAAAATGTGGATCCAGCCAAGGCCACATGGGGAGTGAACAGCAAATCTCTCAGTACCTGAGTCAGGAATGGACCTAAAGTCTGTGATTTGTGCCCTCCTCCACCCCATTCAGTCATCTCTTCATTTATTAAGAACCTACTGTGACACTAGGCTGAGCCCAGGAAATATGGTGCCCAACCTGCACCTACTCACACAGAGCTTATAGTCAGTGACACTGACAGATCAGTAAGTAATCAATATTGTATATTGGAGTCTGGGTGATGTATCACCAAATCTGGCCGTTTCATCCTGCCTTTACATCGTCTATGGGGTGTCCTTTCTGATTTAATTTTAGAGGCCAATGGGAGGCCTCTAGAAAAATGCAGCAAGGTAGTGCTAGAAATGGATAGTGAAAGAAAGGGACAATGGTAGACACCAAAGGCACCAGCCAGTGTGCCAGTGTGCCTGGGTCTGTTGTGTGTGGGGTGGGGTGGTGGTGCTGCAGCGCTGGGGGCTGTAAGTCTTCAGGTTGGGTTTGGGGGAAGGGACCCAGCTGAGTTCCTGGGAGTGTGTATGAGCATGACTTGGGGAGGCACCAAGACCTCAGTGTAACATGAGTGTGAAGAAGGGAGCCTTGGGTGGGACTCTCGGTGGCTTACACGAAGCTGAAAGACCAAGTACAGTTGGATGTCTCACTGTGAGACAGGAAGCTCAGCAAAGGAGCTGAGAGCCAGGGATTTTGCTTCAAAATAACCAGGGCTGAGGAGGGGAATGGGTGGGAGGCAAGCTAAAAATAAGATTGGCCATGAGTTCATGCTTGTTGAAGCAGGATGAAGGGCCCGTGGGGTCCAGTAGACTTTCTCTCTGCTTTTCTATATCTTTGAAATTTTCTATAATTTAAAAGATGCCCCAAGACGTTTTGTTTTGATGGGAGAAAATGTAGATGAGTGCAGAATATTTATTGCTATAACTATGCACCCTATGTGAAAGAGGGCCATGTGTGGGAGGGTGGGTTTGGGGCAGCCTCCTGACTGGTAGGCGGGTAAGGGAGTGTTCAGCGTGGGCGAGGGCTATGTGCTGTTGCCCTGGCTGGGGCGGCATGTGGGGGGTGGTCGGAACACGTGTGCCCGTAGGAAAAGGCCTGTAATACTGTGAGGTAATCTCCTGTTATTTTTAGGGAGTAAATAACATCTCTTATGCAGCAGGTTATGTGGCTCCACAGGCTCTGTCTATGTCAACTAACATGCACTTAAATTTGAGGGTATTGAGGCCTCACAGGAGGGCCTGTTAAGAACTTTGTCATTATATGTTTTTCCTTTATGATGAAATACCTCTAATCCAGTTTTAGCAAAAGTAGGGATGATTGCTGAATGTGTGTGTGCTGTTTCTGCAGTCCAAAGGCAAGATTTATGATTATAGAATAGACAGTAGCTTGCTCTCTTGTTGTTTTTTTTTTTTTTAATTGTTTTCCTTTGAAATTCCAGAGTTAATGTTTTGTCTGCTTTCAATCTGACCTGCTTTGGAGAGCTGTGTGTGTGTGTGTGTGTGTGTGTGTGTGTGTGTGTGTATGTGTGTTACCAGAGAGAGACTGCAAGAGAGACAGAGAGTGAGAGAAAGAGAGAGAGAGAGAGAGAGAGAGAGAGAGAGAGAGAGAGAGAGAGAGCTGGAAACAAAGAATCGTTGTCTCTAAGCTGTAGCAGGCAGGAAACCCCAACCCCCAGGGAATTCAGCCAGCCAGCCCTGTCCCGGAGTCAGACTCCAGCTCTCTGAATTCAATTTGACAGCTTGTCTGGGACACTTTCTAAGTAACCATTATCCTTCCTTTCTCTAAGTAAAAGAACTGTTATTTTTTTCCGTGGGTGTGCTGTGTGCGCTGTTATCGCACATGTGTGGGTTACAGTGACTAGGACACGCTTTCTCTAAATTATTGGAAACACTTAGCCTGTTTCCTAAGACAAGTGTAAACTTGTTCCAGGATAATGAGGCAAACGACTTTGGACCATTATTGTACCATGCCCTTGTTTGAGGCAGGTATAGAGGAATTTGGGGCACTTTTTTCCCTTCGTTGCAGTTGAGGCATGAATTCCCATGTTTGAAGGAGCTCTTCCATCCCAGGAATAATTCAAATTGTGTACATTTTATTCCTTTGAGGATTTTAAAAAATATATGCAAAGATATCTCCTAATGATCATTCCCCTCACTTTCTGTGTTTGATTGATTATTTTAAAGAAATATACCATCATGCATCTTGCTGCAAGACAGAATTCAGAGGGATACGCCTGTCAGCCCTGGGTCCCCCCCAACCTGGGGTTATGTGGGGCTGACAGGCACAACTAGGGTGACCACCTAGAACTCAGGGCAGGCACTCTTTGTCCTGTCTCTTCCAGTTACTCAGACCAGTTGACTTTGCAACCAGAGTGTGAGGGATTGTGAGGCAAAATCAACCTTTCTGGTGTGTGTATTTGAAGGCTGCCCAGATTGATCTATGCAGGATCCGTAGAGGCACAAGTCCCAGAATAGTCTAGATCACTTTCGGGTTCAGAGATGTGACATCTTTGCCCAATAGGACAGTTTTGCCCATTTAAAATCTGACCGAAAAATTTGTTCTTCAAATGTGGATTGATTCCTGGAGTTTGTTTTCAAAGAGACTATTGAATGTTTCCCCGTTTTCTCTTTGCCAGTCATACCCTTTCTCCCCTGTCTCATCCCCCCACCCCATCCATATCCTAGGAAGTCATACTCTTCCTTTAAGGCCCAGGTCAGATGACCTCTCCTCAATACGGTCTTATCCGCCTCTTTCCCTTGTGATTTTCTTGGACTTACTGTTTTCCCACTTTAGTATTCAACAGATTCTATCATAACAGTCTTTTGTCTTGCAACACCTGAAGTATATTGGAGGTAGGAATTTAGACAAGGTCATCGGATTGATGGATGAAAACTATAGGTAAAATGCCTTGGACTACTCCCCAAGAGTTTTCTAACTCTTTGTGATATTTCTAAATATGGGAATAATATTTTGGTTTCGTCTACTGCAGATATGGGCATGGTAGTTGCCTTCCTCTCTACCTTGCCTTAAATCTCTCCTTCATTTGACCCCAAGGTGATTCCTCCAAAGCTGTGATCAGCCCCACCCATGAACCGAGGGAAGAGCTGGCCAAGAGCAGATTTCAATCACAAGATGGTATCCACTTCATCCGTTTGGCACCCCCCTTCCTTTTAAAAATAAGTTTAAACTCCCATTGGAGACCTTTCAGATCTGGGTCCTCTTGCTATGCGTGCCAATACAAAAAGAGACCAAGGCCAGAACGAGGCCAAGGGAAGGTGATATTGCAGGGTAAATTTAACTTCTGCTCACTTTAACCTTCCTTTCCTTACCTGTCTTCTCACTGTCCCCCATAACAATAACTGCTAACATTTATTAAATGCTTACTGTGTGCCAAGAACTTTTCTATTCACTGCACACTTATACTTCATAACAACCTTATTTATTTGGTACTATTATTATTTCCATTTCACATATGAGAAAATTAGAGCACAGATAGGTTAAGCCCAAATCACAAAGCTAATATGAAGCAGAACAGACTCCATTACTGCCACCCCCCTCTTCACCCCAGCAGTGACAAGGCTCCACAATTGCCTCTTCCTGTTCCTTCCACCACATTATGGAAAGGTCCATTTCTTCCAGAAAGCTGATCTCACCTAGTTGTTAGGATGATAGGATTAATAGATTTCTGCTATGGTCCAAAAAAAAACCAAGAATCTGACAATGTACTCAGTTCTTGCATTTCAGGAAGCATTTTAGGTGATTGCACAGAGGTTCTTTTCACTACTATGCTGTATAATTTACATAATGTTATTCATCCTTTTGTGTTTAATGTTACATTTAAAGGAATTTTTAAAAGATTTAGAAAAGCTGATATATTGAGTAACACTCTATCAATAAGAATTGCAATAAACTTAATTTAAAAAACGGGGCAGGGGTGGATATTAGTCCAATAAACCTAGCTGTGAAATCTCCCTGAAATTATAACAGGTAAGCAGTCCCTTGCCTCTGTAAGCTTCACTGACCCATGGTTCTCAAGGAGAAAGAAAGGTGTCAGAATCACCTTGGGACCATTTTAAAGATACACGCCAGGATGCTCCAGCCACCCCACTCCACTCCCCCTTCAATTCCTACGTGCCCTTGGTAGGTGAAGGAGCCAAGGAGGAACTTGGAGCTGAGCATCTTTGTTCTCAGAATAGCTCCTTCCATTGCTTCTAAAATCTTCTCGCCCCAACACACCCCCACGATTGAGAGCCAATGTTCCATTTGAATAATTAATGGAGAAGAGATATGCCTTCGTTACTCTGCATTGGCACCCTTTCTGCCACCAGTGTTGGCCTTTTCTTGTCCCTGTGCCAGGAGGCACCCAGGCCCCTGGTCCTATTATGGCTGCTTAGAAGTTCCTACGTTGGCCTTCCTGCCTTCCCGCCTTCCCTGGGCCTGTCTTTTGTCTTTGTTTATTAAAGCTGCTATTAGATGCTTCCTGGAGAAATCAGGAACCTTATAGGCACCAACTTGTTCTACAGCAATAATGGTGACAATGAATGCAACGAGCCCTGCTGCATTTTAATAAGGGAAAATGGTTTTAAGGAAACTTCAGATGGGAAGGGGGAAAGGTGCAAGGCTGTGGGAAAGGTATTTGGAAGCAACTTGACCTCTAGAGGACCTTTCCAATCTGAAGCAGCCAGACAACTGCTCCCCCCACCACTGCCAGGGAGGGGCCTCCCATGACGGTGAGTGCTCGGTGAGGTAGAGCTCCAACACAGTTACATGATTACTCCAGTGTCTCGGTGGCATTTCACACTTACTAAGTGGGCCGTTCGGTTCCTGCATTTCCAATTCATCTCCAGAATCTTGACTATTACTATTTTAGGTCTCCCATGGCTACCAAGTTTCACTTTGACTCAGACATTTCATCCTATTCCAGATAGCAAAGCTTAGACTCAAAATGAAGTTGGTCTTAGTTGACGTAACTCCATTTCCATCACCATGTCTTGGTTTGTCAAATTAGAAGTGACCCTGTGGGCTGTTTTGAGGTGTGGGGTCCCAAAGTACTTTGGAAAGAAAAGGCTAGATCCACAAGTGATCCAGGGAGCCCACTGATGACCATCTCAACGCAGAGTATTCCAAATACATTTGTTTTGCTAAACAAACTGATTTAGAAATTCTACAAGGAGGTTGTTTGGGGGCAGTAGTAGCTGGAAAGTGTTTAAAAGAAGCTTGTTTAGTCTCATGCTCATAAAGCACATTCTATCTATCTGTCTATCTGTCTTTCTATTTGGAGACAGAGGTGTAGGGGTTTGGGGCATTTTCTAGTGAAAAGTCAAGGCATAGATAGTATCACTTGCTATTTTAATATAAAAACTTTTCCCAAGTTCTTTTTATAGATGCAACAACTTACTCTCTTCGGAGTAGCCCTTATCTAACATAATAAAGAACTTATTTCTTTTGGGAAAAGATAAATTCTTTGAAGAAGAAATACTATGACTAAAAACACTAACCAGGACCTGTGTGGGCTTTTCCCCTCTAGTCTCAGGGATCTGTAAACTGAGGGTCAGTGAAGAGTTTAACGTGCCTCTTTGATGAAGTTCAATTTGTTGTATCAGGCATATGCTAAAGAGAAAGTGGTAATTAAGTGGGATTATTACTTTATCAAAATCCAACCCATACTTCAAAGCCCAATTCATATTCCACCCTCTTTGAGATATTTTTTCTTTATTCCCAAAGATTACAGTCTCTTCTCAGAACCTTACCACAGTCACAAGCTATCTGTGGACTAATTACCTAATTACTACAAGATTACCTGATAGTCTTTAATTGTAAGTTATTTTCATGTTTCTTTTTTCCAGACCTGTAGATATTCAGTAAGTGCCACTGACAGTCAATGGATTCATTGGGGAAGGAAAGTCTAGTCTTTGATAATTAAATAAATATTTACCCAATCCTTTTGCTCCACTAAAAAAGAACCCTGGAAATTACCTTTGGTTGACACCAGGAAGATTAACTTCTCATCTCCAATGAATTAAACTCTGGAAAAGAATAGCAGCTATAATTCTATAAGATACTTTGCAGTATATGAAGCATTTTCACATGAATGATCTCATTTATTCTCAACAGAACCCTGTGAGGATTAAATAGGTCATTTGCTTTTCCAAACGCTTAAATTTTAGAGGAATTATATTCCCCCAAGTATCTCCTTTTTACAGATAGGTTAACTGAGACTCAAGAGACATTAAGTCACTTGCCTAAGTTCACGCTACTCATAGCAGGCAGAGGTAAAGCAAGGATTTCTAAACCCCAATCCAGTATTCTTTCTATTGCAATGACCTGTTTTCCTGTTTGCAATGGATGAAATAGAAATTATGGAATTCCTTCTCATGAAAATCTTTAAGAGCCTTTAATAACACCAGAAACACCCTTATGCTTGATAAGAGTTAGGTACCACTCTTCCAAAGAGATGAAAATTGTTCTTGGTATTATTTTGAAAAATCTCTGAGCTTAAAAAGCCTTTGGCCTGCCTATAAAATAATTATCAGTCCTGCCCAATATCCTAGAGGAGTTTAGAGAAAGGAAGTTTTTATGCTATGAGTCATACTTTCAATTTCTATTAAAATTCTTATACGGCCACATATGATTTCTCTCAGGCTTCGGGCCTCCAGGCCTGTGCTAATTTGCATGTCTGGTTTAGATAATGTCTGAGGTACCTTCCAGTCTGAAAAGAAGCCTCTGATTCTATTATAAAAGTGAGACCATGTCCCACCTACCAAAAATTAATGGTTCTTTTTCTTTAACGACTGTGCTCTTCTTCTGTGGACGCAGGACTCAGGATTAGAAGCATTTCATATTCACTGACCCGGCCACAAAGATGACCTGTTCCTTCAGGATGAACTCACCTGTCCACTTTCCCCACGCTGACCCCAGAGAATTGTCCTTTCCTGGAAACCACTTCAGACGCATATCAAAAGGCAAATTGTAGGAAGCGTTGGCATTTTAAGTTTCTTGATTTAAATGGCAATTCTAAGTCAGTGTGAGTCTAAGACAACACATTTGGCAATTACCCTGATTCTAACTATGACAAAAATTGGTGAACTCTTTAACAGATGAGGCTCAGCTCACCTTTTACATTCTCTCACCCAAACATCGGAAAGATACTGTCGAGTTTTTTTTAGCTGATTTTGCTGTCTTTCAACATAAAGTAATTCTCACTAGATAAAGCACTAAATAAAAAAAGAATAGACTTTCCAGAAAGGAATTGAGATCAGTGTAGGGCGATCCAGTCACTTTTCATAAGAAAATTATAGTGCTATGGAGAGCTCTACTTTCATAACATTGGACAGATCAAGTCTTTGCTCAAATTATTTATTTTCAGGGAGGCCCTCCCCAACCCGGTGTTTTCTTTTTCTCCATAGCATTCATCGCCTTCTAATATACAATGTAGTTTACTATTTGTTTGAATGTCAGTTCCACTGAGCAAGGATGTTTATTTACCCATCATTGTACAGTAGTCCCCCTTATCCATGGGTGATACGTTCCAAGACTCCCAGTGGATGCCTGAAACTCCAAATAGTACCAAACCCTATATATACTATGTTTTCTTTCCCTAGATATACATACCTATGAGAAAGTTTAATTTATAAATTAGGTATAGTAAGAGATTAACAACAATAACTAATAATAAAATTTAGAACAATTATAACAATGTACTATAAGAAAAATTATGTGAATGTTCTCTCCCTTGCCCTTTCTCTCTGTCTCTCTCTCTCTGTTTCTCTCTCTCTCTCTGTCTCTCTCTCTCTCTTTCCCCCTCTCCCAAAATATTTTATTGTAACCATCCCTTACTTGCAGTAAATGGCTTAGTATCTCTCCAGAGGATCCCTTGCTGAATCTTCGTATAGGCTCAATGCTTTCTGGGGCAACACACTGACATCAATCAGAACACTTTTTCTGTTCCTGTCTTCCACCCACAAATTTAATGCCTTTTCTATCTTAACTAAGCACTTATCATATGGCTATAAATTTTATAGTTTGAGGTACAACAGCACATCCAGCAGGAATTTCTTTTTCCTTCTTCACAATTTCATGATAGAAGATTCCTTCTTACTGTAGATCTTAGCAACCTCAGCATACAATTTTGTCCTTTTCATATTAAGTTGAGAGCTTTCATCTTTTCACTTAAAGGAAGCACTTTACTTAAATGAAGGCTTCTCGTTGGCATATTCGAATTGCCAGCATCACTATTCCTGCGCGTTGGGGCCGTTATTAAGTAAAATAAGGGTGACTTGAACACAAGTGCTTCCATAACCAGGACAGTCAACATAATATCCCAGGGGGCACTTCATGACTAAGGGGCAGGAGAGGATACAGCGCGGGGATGCTGGACAAAGGGATGATTCACATCCTGGGCAGGAAAGAACTGGAAGGTGTGAGATTTCATCACGCTACTCAGAACGGCACGCAATTTAAAACTTACGAATTGTTTATTTTCCATTTAATATTTTTGAACTGCAGTTGACCACAGGTAACTGATACTACAAAAAGTGAAACCATGGATGGTGGGGGCTACTGTATTTGTAGCCCATGGAACAGTGTTTGGCACAATAATAAGTATTCAATAAAATTTTGTTAAGTGAATGAATCTTCGGGTGGGCGAGGGAAACAAAAGTGATTAAGACACAATCCCTCTCCTCCAAAAGATTATCACCAAGCAAAGGAGATAAGTGCACAAAGAATTACATTAGAAGACTGAACAGGACAAGGGCAATAAACATGACTCTCACAAGTAACCCTGACCTACAGAACCATGGAAGAAAAAGATGCAAAAACTGAACTGTGGAGCAGACACAAGACTACATCCCCTATTGCCAGAGAAAGTAACCTCACTGTGAAATGTCAACGTAAGAGGTTCAGATCAGGGCTCTCAGCAGAGTGGAGGAGGTTGAACACCTCTCATTTATCCTCAAGCCCTATTACCTAAGTGAACTGTTAGGTTTTCTTTTTCTACCTGGCAGATTTGACCAAAGAAGTATGCAATTGAGTTGTGTCTACATGGCCGAATGTGGAGGGGAGTTTTGGCAAACATCCAATTAATCTAGTCAGTATGAATTGCTTTTCCACATAAGGTTGGCTCAGAAATCCCACTTTGAGGCTTTATCAAAATAAAGAGGTCATTTAGACTTCTGTGTCACTTAGACACGGAGCCCATAGGAGAAAAAAAATAAAAGAGAGGTCCAGGCTCAGCAGGAAGCTTTGCGTGACTGTGGCAGGGCTGTGCCTGGCGCATGTGCCACTTGCCTCTCCAAACTTTTCATATTTAAAAACCATCCATTTTTTTCTAGCATTTTTCTCATATGTCTTTTTTCCCTTTGCACATATAATATCTTAAACAGTACCTCCATTATACTCCACGCAGCAGGGCCGGTTCTGAGCTGAGGCACTGTTTGGATTCCAGGACAAGATCCTTGAGCAAAGGAAATCTGATCCAGGATGTTTTTTTTCTATGAGTTCCAAGTTTGAAGAAAGTCTTCCCCAGATATTTCCCTCCTCCTGAGGTCTCAATGGAAGCCAGGATCCTCTGTTGCTTTTTGGAAAATAAGATGCCACCGAGGCGAAGGCTGGGCTGCCCCTACAGAATGGGTTGAAATGAGGTGAGGACCCAGCTCTGAGCTGCGGGGCCAGCTGGGCCGGCACGTGGGGGAGCTGACAGTTGGGGGAGCGAGAAGGATGCTAGATAATACCTAAGCCTGATAGACCAGCAGGCAGCCCTTAGCCCCCACCCCTCACTGTCTTTCAAGACGGTTCCTCAAGCTGGGGTCCGGGATAATCCATTTCTTTCAAAAGAGAGCCACCCTGTATTCCAATTTGGGAATCACTGATCTAGGAGCACAGGAATGGAATTATCCTTTCTCCTATGGGGCTTCTCTGTCTTTCCAAGTATTTCTTTGATGAGCTTTTTAAGCTCAATTCAGCAAGATAAACCTTTTAGAGGTACCAGCAAGATTGTATAGACTACATGTATCTTGTGTATATTCTTAAATTGCCATTTATGAAATGCTTGTTTAATCCTCATAGCAACCCTATAAAGCATTTGTTTCAAAAACCATTTTAGAGAAGCAGAACTTGAGGTTTAACAGGTAGAGTAACCTTTTGACCAAGGTTACTCAGTGAAGTTAATGGCAGAGCTGGGATCTGACTCCAGGGCGACCTGATTCTAAACACCATGTCGTAACCACTGAGGTAACCCTGAGGCCCACTGGAGAGAAGGACCCCTTCACAAGGGCGTCCTACACCTTGTATACCTGTTCGCTGCTTATGTGCTAGTTGCCCTTGCACTGCTTTTGAAGTGGGAGGCCAGGCCGGCAGGTCAGACATCTGGTGTCTAACGGGTTATAGTGGAGACAGCAGCAGAGAAGAAGCTGGTCCTAAGGTGTGGGTTGGGAGGTTTCTGAGAAGGAGGGCAGGCTTTCACAGGTGGGGCCCAACGTCAAAGGTAGCATGGAGATGAGCCCAGAGGAAAGCAGCCTGAGTTGGGTTGGTGGCCATTAGGCTCCTCTTCAATGACTGGGCTGTTAGAAAGCAGGACCTCTGAGGGAGAAGGGGTTTAGGGGTGATCACGGAGCCCAATCCCCTACCAACAACAAGGATGGCGCCCCACATGCAATCCTCCCTGTGAGATTCTGGTTCATGTGTCTTCCTCCTGCTGAGCTTCGCTCTTTCTTAGGAAGTTCAGGACTATGGGTCTCAGGGTCCCCTTTATTAGAACTTTTCTCCTTTGTTGTCCTTACTCTTTCAAGAAAAGAGGTTCAGACCTTCCTAAGAGAAGTTTCTGCTCTGAGCATGGCACGCAATTGCCCATTCGTCAGCTGAAAGGTCTGCATTCAGAAGCTGGGCTTTCCAAGGATAAACAGGGTTAGGTGCTGCCAACCTTCTCAGCAGCAACCAGAAATTTGATGAGAAGTTTCAGGGAAAATTCATCTTTTTCCATCAAGTAATTGAGAACACGGCCTTATGTCGTCAGGAATGAAGAGAAAGGCTCTTGTGTGCTGGTGTCACTGCATCATTGGCCTCTGGGTGAGGTCATGACGAAGTGGAGAGCTGCATGTTGCCTGGGACACTGGGCCTTCAGACAGCAAACTGTAGGCATCAGAGCAGAAAGCAACGTCTTGCCTGAGACGCTTGGCCAGATTTCCAAGACCCGTTTAAAGGCTTCACACAGAAACTGACTGACTTAACACTGGGATGTCTATGAGAAGGTCATATCCAGAAAAAGCTTTCCCCCTTCCAGCAGGGACCTTTCAAAAAAAAAATCTCCATGCTCATATTTCTCTACCCCGGGAGGCTCTCCTGGAATCTAAGAGGCCATTTAGTGTCACATCAGCCACACCGAGCATCACATAATGAAGATACTGTTCAGGCCATTATGTACGTGATGCAGAACCCTCCACAATGCCTGGCAGTGCCCCGATTCTCCACAACAAGGCTCTGGTCTCTGTTTGCTTTGGCCAAAGCTGATCTCGGGACTGCCCGAAACCACAAACTCCAAGCAAAGCCCTCTTGGTGACTCCTCTGGAAAAGAATCACAATAAGATTTGTCATCTTGGTGCTTTATAAAGCTAGGAGGGGGTGGCAACCTTCACTGAAGCAAAAAGTGAGTTTGTCAGAATCAGGGGATACTTTTCTGCGGATAAAACCACCTGCCACCACACGAAAGTTCTGGGACTGTCAACTCATCGGCCGGTCCCTAACATTCACATTTTTGCACACTGTGCCCTTGGCTGCTACCTTCAGCTTGTTTTTACAGAAGTCAGTTCTCAGAAAGCAGACAACACACATCATAGCTGCGTGGTGGGGTGGGGTTGGGGGGCTCAGGTTTCTTCATGGACCAGCACACCCACTGGAGAACTCTCCGTGTGCTGACCAGCAGCCAGGGTCAGAGAGCTCTGACAGAGCCAGGGGCCAGGCCAGGGAGGGATGGAGTTTGTGCGGAAATGTGAGTAGCTGGATTCACCTTCAGGTCCAGACTTTTTCATTTTGGTTATAGACATATTTCTGTTTGTGTGTCTGAGACTAGAGCTGACGAGTGGTTCTGACTATCTAAACCACTGCTAAGTTTTCACTTGCGTGACTATTAGGAGTAAAACAAACCCTCATTTCAACAATGACATTAAAATGTATATAAAGTAAAATGTAGGCCACTTCAATAAGTGGCATCTGGTCATTGACAGCCCTGTGGGGACAAGCTTTTAGCCTTGTAACGGGTGGATTGTTGTCTCTTATGCTCAGAGGGCACACAGGGTTAATAGAGTGTGTACTTCTCATCACCCAGACGTAAGTCACCTGGAGACTAATTAGTGGGGAGAAGTCAGGGTACAGGGCTCTGATTCATTTCAACTAGCGAAATAGTGAACAATAAGAGGAAGTGTGTATATTTAGCAAGAAGGAGAAAATACTGGCCCAGTCGATTCATTCATTCAACAAATATTTATTGTGTGCTTCCTCTGGGATGGACACTGCTTTAGGTACTTGGTTATATCAGAGAACAGAAGAAAGACCCCTTCCCTTGTGGACCTGATATTTAGGTGGGAGATGCAGACAATAAACAACAACCATGAATTAATTATTGATTAAATTAGGTGATCAGTAGAAAAATAAGAAGTAGAGCAGAGTCAGGGAGTAGAGGGGAGGGGAGGTGGAAGTAAATGTGTGTTTGGTATGGGGTGGCGAACATGTTTTTTGGTCCAAACATTCTTTAGGCATATAATAATGATGCCAATAGAAATATTAATTGCCAACAATTTTCCGCAGCAGGCACGATGCTAGGCACTGTGCCAGGTGTGTACTTGGATATCTCACTTAGTCCACAAGAACCCAGCTGCCTGGGTTCTTCAAACCTCCAAGGCAGAATGCCAGACCTTGGTTCTTGGCCTTGGCCTTCTCCATCTTTATGCTTTGTCTTTGCAGTAGGACTTACTCCAGAAATATTGGTTCCCGTTTAAATCTTACATGTAGTGGATGTCCCTACAAACTCCAATGGCCACAGAGTGCATTTGTTAAACTCTTCAGTAACAGACTCGGGCTATCTTTTGTGGTTTCAGGTGCCAGTGGCAGGACTTTCCATGCAAATAGGTGGGGATGAAAAAGCAATGGGAGGGAGACTTGTGGTCTTTGTTGCTCAGATTCCACATGCTGCTCCCAGACCATTGGCTAAGGACACCAGCCTCTGGCACGGCCCACTGCTGTGGATTGCTCTGTTAGCTTTGCAGTGAGGACACAGGTTCAGGCTGCTTGCTGATGGCCTCTCTGTTCTGGTTGCTTCCTTTTTTTACCTACTAGAAGACTTCCGGGTTGCTTGGTACCTCAGTCATCCTCTCAGCCAGACTCAGCCCCACTTCCCCACTAGGCCTGTAGGAGAATCATGTCTTATAGCTCTGCAGCCCTCCCCAGCTCCTGAGGCATTGCCACCAAGATGTGGCTGCCGAACACTTCCTGATAAGGCATCAGCTTCAAACCATGACTGGGCACTCAGAGTTACAGAAAATGCCAGCCATCACCCACTTTCTGTTGGTTACAGCTAATTCATCCATGCATTCTGTAACTTTTCCATGTCTGCTCTGTCCCTGGACCTAGAGTAAAAGAATAATAAACAAGAAAAGTTGATAAAAAGTCAATGGTAATGATAGCCATAGCCATATTTGGCCTAAAAAAGTGGTTCTGAATGCATATAGCATAGCTTCCATACAGGATGGAAACCTTCACTAAATGAATGATTGAGTAGAAAAATTGATTAGAAAACTTTGAGACAGAGATTTTTAACAGTGCAGGAAGTCAAAGGGCAAGTCAGGGCTTCAGATAACACACACCAATTCCTGGAACTTGGTGATTTGTTTTTCATTTTTACGTGAGTTTATCACTTTCTATTCCACTTTCTGTTCTGTTCCTGCTAGATTCACCTCCTTCCCCCAGGCACTCCCACCTATCCTTCACACCACCACAGCTTCGTTCTCCCCCACACCCTGTTTTCATGGCATCGCTGCATGCCCAAAATGGCTCTGGGCTTCCATCACCTGTAACCCAAGGTCATTAAGCTTTTCTAGCTGCCATCAAAATGGCCTTGAACATGCCATCAGCCCTGTCTTCTAGCCCTCTCTTCCCACCCATCCCTCTACTTCAGTCGTGCAGTTCTTCCCCTGGTTATCCTGCAGACAGCACTTTCACATCCCACCACCCACTTCTTCCTTTTGCCTCTCTGTATTGCTCACTTTCTTCTCTCCAAGAAGGTCTCACTCAGGTCACATGGCTCCAATTACACTCACCTCTCCCTCCGTAACCTCCAGCAGCCTTAATGTCTCCACCACTCCTTAGGTCCATGACCTAATTCCTCACAATCTTAGTTATCTTCTCATATTTAAATGCAAGGACAGGGAACATGTTTTATATTACTTCGTATCCATTCTGGGGCCAAGCACACAATACATTGCAAAAGTCACTCTGAAATAAATTATTGGAGAACAAACCAGCATCTCCTCACCACAGAAAAATCTTTGAGGAACTTCACCTTTCCTTTGCTTATCCCTGCATTGCACATACTCTACAGCCCCCTGGAAGACAGTCCAGAAAAATGCCTAGGAGAGCCTTCAGCCTCATTCCAAGCTTGTGAACAACTTGGGTTTTTGTTTTTTGTTTTATTTTGTTTTTAAGCAAGCAGAGGAATATACTTGCAGGAGGAATTGTGAAAAAATAAAGTCTAATAAGAACAGACATCTTAAATAAGTTGAGCTCTGTCTCTCTTTTGTCCCCTTCCCTGCTCTTCTTCCCCATCCCCATCCCCCTCACTTTCTGTTTTGCTTTTCATGCCAGTTGCTAAAGACTGTAATTTAAAAACTGCACTGGCTTTTCCAGAGCCAGGAGGAATGTACATCCGCACGTGGATTTTTCCACAAGAAAATTGTCCCTGTCTTTTGGTTCTTCTTAGCCAGAAACAATGAGAACAGGCAATCAGATGAGCCCATCCATCTTTGCAGATCTTACTCTAATTTGTTTGAGAGGCTCAGAAGGGGTGGAGGGGATGGTTTGTGTTTCACCCTGTCAGGCTGTTGTTTGATGAGGTTTGTGCTCCATTTGTTCAGATGGTTTTCATGGTTTCTTTGTTGTTCATGGAAAGACTTTGAAAGTCATAATTCTGTATCCTTAAGCTCTTCTGCTATTCCTGCTCAATGTCTCAACGGGACTTACATGACCAGAAAGGAAAAGAGGAAGTTTCCAGCCAGTTAGTGAAGCCATTTCTGAACATGGTTATGGAGGCATGTGGTTTTTTTCAAGAAAAAGGTTGGGATCACAAATGTTCGGGTTCAATGGAGTCGTTTCCATAACGATTTGTAAGTGAGGCTCTAGTGATTTCTAGGCAGGAGGTATCTCTCCATCCCCTCATTTCTTGTTCCCCGCCCCCTTTCCAGCCACACCTCTGGCCTTTTTCCTTTCTCTGTGGTCATCAGGCCCAGCCCTCTCCACTCTCCAAAGAAAAGCATGAGAGGCCTAGGAGATCCTGGAATGTGCTCACACCTCTGAGATATCACCCACAACATCAGTGTGCTGAAGGAAGGGGCTGGAGTCGGCCTCCTGAAACACCCCGGGCCTGGGCTTTCAGACATTCTTCCTGGCGTCTTGAATCTGGACACTGCCCATCTCTTCAGAGCTGCAATAGACATTTATTTTTCTTTCTAAACTTTTATTAGTTTATATTTTTAGAAAGCTTTATAAGATGCCTCACATCAGTTGTCTCATTTGATCATTACCTGTCTTAGTCTGTTGGGTCTGCTATAACAAAGTACCATAGATCGAGTGACTTATACATAACAGAAATTTATTTCCCATATGTCTGGAGGCTGGAAGTCTGAGATCAGAGTCGGATTCTTGTGAGGGCTTTCTTCTGGATTGCAGACTGCTGACTTCCTGTTGTATCCTCACATGGCAGAAATAGGCAAGCCAGCTCTGTGGCCTCTTCTGAAAAGGCCACGAATCCCATTCCTCAGGGCTCCACCCTCATGACCCAACTACCTCCCAAAGACCCCACCTCCTGATACCATCACATTGGAGATCAGATGTCATCATATGAATTTGGGGGGAACACAAACATTTAGTTCATAACATTATAAGGCAGATAAATCATGCAAATTTTTATTTCCATGTTAAAGAAAGTTGAGGTTCAAGGGATGTCTTATGGTTCATGCAAGGTCTCACAACAAATAATGCTAGGGGCACAATTTCCATCAATCCTCTGACGTCAAATTCAGGGTTCTTCTGGTTACTTCTGCTCCCAGTCAGAGAGTTCATGTTCCTTTTACTCACCCCACACTTACCCCAGGGGAAGAACACCCTTCTGGAATACAGTGATGCTTGAAAGTTATTGCTGAATTAAATTTCATTTCTCCTGATTACTGAAAGGTCATCTTCATGCAAACTTTCTGAAAAGCAGGAGATGCTGATGTACGACAATTTGTTGTTTTTCATTAGACCCTTCTTACGACTCAGTCAGGAGAGGAGGATGGGGCAATAACATGAATTCTGGCCTCAACAAAAGTAAGTAAATGTCACTCTGTCTTTGGGAGGAAAACATTTTTCCAAGGACAGCATGGAAAACAGGGTTATGAGATATAGGAGGATAGGAGCGAGCATTTGTTTTCCTGCTTTTCGAATGAACATCAAACTTAACCGCCAATTTAGGGCCTGTCAGCGATACTTGCTCCTTGAAAGAGGGTGTTTTCATTTAGACGTTTGAGTTTTGCTTCATTGCCTTTGGTTTTAGAAGCCTTGAAGTCAGAAGATTTCTCAGGACAAGGTTCTGTGTGAATGAAAGGCCGCTGGATTTGCATTCTATCATTTCAGTGATGAAAATTACCCTCTATGACTTTGCTCCTAGAACTGTGGAGGCTTAGCCACACCTAGGTCCCTGTTCCTATTTCATGAAAGGCTGAGATGGAGGATAACCTGATGAGGAGATGGAAGGGGTCTGAAACATGAATTTGTGTTAAGTCTGACCCAAAATGTCCCATTAGGGGAGGAGGGAAAGAGAATGACTCAAACTCCCCTGAACCAAAATATGTCAATCTTGCTATCTCTAGGAAGTAAAATATCATGCACACGATTGGATGGTGAAGGGAATTCTTTCAAGAAAGAGATTAGGATTACAAATGTATGCCCCAGCAATAACTGAGATCCCTTAATAATACGTATTAACTATTTGTTTACTATGTGCCCAGCACCCAACATTCTGGGGTTCACAAAGATGAGTCAGGCACAGAGCATCAGGGCAGAGGGGTCCTGCACACAAATCATTCTTCATCTGGGTCGTACTGAGGAGGGCCCTATGATCCTGGGGCCATTTGGGTTAGCTCTAGAAGGAGAGGCAGGATTTGGACCTCTGGAGATGGGGAGGCCAGACCCTCCTAGGAGTGAGGTCCAGGGAAAGACATCAAGGTTGACATGTCTGACAGTCAGTGAGGACTCTGGGTTCCTGGAGTTTAGGATGTGTGAAAGGAGGGAAGTCTGGCAAAGTAAGGAAGGGGGCGTGAAGGACATTAGTTAGATAGACTTTAATTCTTTAGTCAATGAAGAGTCACTAAGGTTTTTGAAATAGTGGAGTGAAATGGTTTAGGGAGATTAAACTGGCTACATAGCATATGTTGGGTCAGTGGAAAGAGAGAGAGGAGTGGTGAAGATACAGTCAAACTAATCCTTAGATTGTGCAAGAAGCGGTGCAGGTCTAAAATAGAGAAGCGATGACGGGAATGGAAAGGGTGTATGGAAGGGATACCATGGAGGGGAGCTCACAAAACATGAAAACATGGAAAGCAGGTGACCTTTGCTCAAATGTCACCTTCTCATCAAGGACCTCATTAATTTCCTATTTAAAAAGTGAAATCCACAGCCCCAGTACCGTTAGCCATGCTATACTGTGTGTTTATTATTGTTTATCATTGTCTGCCCCATTAACATCTAAGTTTTACCAGGAACTGCTGGTTCACTGCTGAATCTCGAGCATCAAGAGCAGTGCCAGCACATAGTGGATTCTCGATAAATATTTATAACATAAAATGAATAAATTAGTGAGTGGAGAGTGCGTGAATGAATGAATGAGACAGCACATTTGTCCTCCTTCTGGAGTGCGTTTGACAAGATGTTTTTCTTCCCTCATGGAGACTGGCCCCACTTACTATATTTCTTTTCCTCTTATCACAGGTCCCCCCCTTGCAGGAGCACAAACAATGAGTAAGAATACTGAACAACGGCCTCAACCAGGTACCTGTCCCTGATGTGTAACCCCTCCTTTGCTTCTGATGCAGCCATTGATTCCATGTGGTTAGCTGGGGAGGATTTAAACAATATGCTTCATTTGTCATCACTTTTTTCCTCCACCGAGGGTCTATATTTGACTCTTGGTAATAGATCTGTGAATCAAGTTACAGGCACTGGAATGAGGTAGAGACTTGTTGACTATCAGAGGTGAAAGGAATATTAAAGATAAAATGTTCCAATACCTCATTTTGTGAAATAAAGAAACTGAGGCCCAGAGAGGTGAAGTGATGATTTGCTAAAAGCCACACAGCTAATTTATGAAAGCTGTAGCCCCAGCCTCCCAACTTGTTCTCCAAGCCTTATTTTCAAAAACACCCTCATCCTGTGATGGATCTACTTAACAGTTTAGGCAGGGGTGCTTTTTACAACCATGAAATGGGAGATTCTTAGTATTAGAAAGGAACTTAGAGACATCTAAGTCTGTAACATCCTTCGGTAAAGTCTCACTCTTATCATTACCTCACCTCTGCTCAAATATTGAGAGCAACAGGAGTTCACTACCCAGCTGGGCTCAATTCCACTCTCTGAGCCCAAGTCCCCTTCCCCGTAACTTCCATTCAAGCTTCCTAGTTTGCCTTCTGGAGAAATCTTTCTTCTGTTCTATATGAAGAGCCTTCACATATCTGAAGATGGCTCCTGTGCCCACTCCCAAGGCCAGCTGTGGCTTCTTTATATGACACAGCTGAGATTAAGTTCTGAACAAGCCATCCGCTTTGGGATGGGCAAACACTGTTTTCCATCTCCGCTGAAGACACAGCACTAGAGAATTGACTTACAATTCATCAGGAAAGTTACAAAAGAACTTGCTGACTATGAAACACAAGCCAGACAGAGAGGATTTGACATACAGGATTTAAAGACTCCCCAACAACAACAAACTCGACATGACCTGCCAAAAAAAATTTTAGTTGTCACACTGTGTTTATGAAAAAGAGTAGACTGACTGTCCTTAAGGACTCTTCATGTTAATTTATGATTCGAAGTAGAAACCTAAAAATCATGTTGATTTTTAAAAACTGAAATTGTAACTGTAAAAATAGTAAAATTACACCAAACATTTGACAACATGGCCAAGTTGTGATCCAACTCTCTACCTTGATATCCTTACCTGAAAAAAAAAGACAAACCTCGCTTAAAACCAATATTGCAAAGACTTTTTAATGGCTAAATAATCACATAAATTTTAAGTAATCCAAGATAGCAATAACAGTAACTTTTTAGTTAAAATACAAATCCTGGTTAGTGCTGAGATTTCCAAGCTTAAAATCACAGAATGTTGTACTAAGAGGGAACTGAGCCCAACCCACTCATTTTGCAGAGGAGAAAACTGATACCCAGAGATTGTCCAATGAGTTATTTAGTTTATGACATACCTGGGGTAGAACCCAGGCCACTTGATTTCCAGGCGTATATTTTTTTTATGCTACATCAGGAAAACAGAGACATGCAAAGTTGTTGGTAATAGGTAGAACTATTAAAGACCATTTAAAGCTATTAATGACCTTAAAGAAGGTCATTAGACCTTCTTTAAGCCCATTTAATAAGCCATGTTCAGTTTATTCGTTACGATTAAATATTAGCTCCTTTCCAAATGGTTTTATTACTCTGTGTTAGGTAATGACAGCATTATCTATACATTTTAGACACCAAATATGAAAGAAATGATGCTGTTACTATTCCATATTCTTTCTGTAAATACTGGGATGAACTATAATTGTGATCAAGATCTTTTGAGGTCTGCAAATAAAGGCAGTCAAGTTTTGAAATTGGGCTTTCCTATGATATTGGAATAAAAGTATAAATCCTTGGGGTATTCTTATTGTTAATGCTGTTGTTTTCATATTTTTAATAACAGCAAAGCAAATTTCCTTTTTGTTCCCTTAGATCCATATCAGATCCTGGGGCCAACCAGCAGTCGCCTAGCTAACCCCGGTGAGTTGACTTTCACCTGCAAGTTTTTCTTTCCAGAATGTTCTCTAGTTCAGACACCTGACTGGGGAGTAACATGTGCTCCTTTCCTTGAAAAGTTCAACATCTGTTTCTTTAGTATACAAATGAGAGTTCAGGTCTTGTTTTTCGGTATCAATAATGTCCTTTAGCTGAGGATGCCTCTGTGTCTATGAGTTTTTGTTTCTCATTTGTTTGTCTTGTTCTTTTGTTGTTTTTGGTTTATATACCACATGTCAGTGAAATCATATGGTTCTCTGCTTTTTCTGTCTGACTTACTTCGCTTAGCATTATAATCTCAAGATCCATCCATGTTGTCACAACTGAGAATGCTTTTGGAAAACAAACATTAGCCCTGAAGTTTAGATGAGTCTTAAATGGCACAGGTAGAAGTTTCAGTAGGGAAAGATGGGGGCGGGGAGCAGAAACAATTCCAGTGTGCCCTCATTTAACGTCCTCATGCAAGGCACAAGTGAATAAGTATTCCAAAGGCGTTTTATTCTTGACTGTAGAAAGTGTTACAGAGCTATCTTGCCTTACGAAAGAGGTGCGTCCCTGAAAAGTTGCAGATAAAATAAATTTGAATGTGTATTTTAAGGGTTTATTATCAAAAATAACTCCCAAGTAAGCTCTAAACCAAGAGCACCGGGCATGTGAGCTAATAGGCCCTGTGCAGTAACGAGGCCAGCAACTTCCCCACCCCGGGGAACTAATGACACTCCCATGCCAGTGCCTCCAGGCCCATTCTTTAGTGCCTGTCCATTCCTGCCCAGAGGAAACAGAAGCCACCCCACTCCCTCTCCTGATACTTTTCTGTCCTCCCAGGTTCTTCTCTGTAGAAGTTAGAGCTGAGAGCCAAACGCTAAGGCTCTGCTAAGGAGCATTCTAGGTCCCTTGTAGCCTAAAGCCAGAGTCACACCTTCTGCCTGTTATTCTGATAGCAGTCTTCTGGCCCCAACTCTTTGACACTGACAGGGAATACCTTGGAGGACTTCATCACTACACAGAGATTGACAGTGATTGAGGCCTTTATAGAAGAAGAGATTCAAAAATCTTGCCAAAAGGGTTGGGTGTGGCTTGCCCCAAATCACACATCTAGTTCTGGATAATCCAGCTCCTCATTACCCACAGTGCATTTTATCAGGCCTTCGGGCAAATTATCCTAAGATCTAACCATGCTTATGATGCCAATTTCATTGGCAAACAGAAAAGCAAGTCAACAATGAAAAGAAGGGGCTCCCCAGTGGATTCTGAATGTAAAAGGAAATAAAGGGTTTCTTATAAAAGAGAGGATCCTCGCATTTCGGGAATTGGATTCTGACTTCCCCAGGCTGAAATACTCTGTTTTCTCCTGTTCATCTCACCACCTGCAGGAAGCGGGCAGATCCAGTTGTGGCAATTCCTCCTCGAACTACTCTCCGATAGTGCCAACGCCAGCTGTATCACCTGGGAGGGGACCAATGGGGAGTTCAAAATGACGGACCCCGATGAGGTGGCAAGGCGCTGGGGGGAAAGGAAAAGCAAGCCCAACATGAATTATGACAAGCTGAGCCGGGCCCTCCGATACTACTATGATAAAAACATTATGACCAAAGTGCATGGCAAAAGGTATGCCTACAAATTTGACTTCCATGGCATTGCCCAGGCTCTGCAGCCACATCCAACTGAGTCGTCCATGTACAAGTACCCTTCTGATATCTCCTACATGCCTTCCTACCACGCCCATCAACAGAAGGTGAACTTTGTCCCTCCCCACCCATCCTCCATGCCTGTCACTTCCTCCAGCTTCTTTGGAGCAGCCTCACAATACTGGACCTCCCCCACGGGTGGAATCTACCCCAACCCCAATGTCCCCCGCCATCCTAACACCCACGTGCCCTCACACTTAGGCAGCTACTACTAGAAGCTTAATCATCGGTGATGATATAGGTGAAGCCCCATCCCTCACACTTCTGGATTACTTTGGACTCTAAAGGATATATGTGGCCTTGAAGAGAAAACAAAACTGGATATTCTTTCTTGCTGGATAGAACCTTTGTATTTGTTCTTTAAAAACAATCTTTTTTTCCTTTTTTTTTTTTTTTTTTTATGTTGGTAACTTTTCCTTCCTCTACCTTGAACAAAGAGATGGATAATTCTGTGGGCCAGTAGGCCAATTTGGATTCTCAATCTCCTATCATTTTATGAGTTGAATATTTAGATGACTGGAATGGTTATATCTTGGCTCTACAAAAGAAACTGTAAATTTTCTTTATATTTTTATAGCCAAAGCAGTTTCTTATCAACACACGGGTCATATCATGGACCTTGTAAGGTTCGGTATGATAAAGAATCATGGACTTAACCAGTTATGCTCTGGTTTGAGACTTAGTGAAAATAGAGGCAAGAAGCTTATAATCTTGTTTTAGGAGGACCTAATTCAGTGGATGGCAACTGGAACATTGGTTGTAAGGCCAGTGAAGTTTTCACCCAACTGGAATTTAAAAGAAAGGACATCTGTGTATATTTAAAAGAAGCCATGGGCATTGCAAAATTCTTCTCAGTGGGCAATAAGGACTAGGCTGACCATTCTCTTTAGACATAGTCAAAATATGAACTAAGAAATGTTAATGCAAATGCAGACATTCCTGAAATACAGAGAATTAAATAACTATTTTTTTTTTTTTTTAAATAATGACAGTGGGTCCCAGAACTTAGAAAAGTCTTAGGGATTTCTAAAAACAAACAGATCCGCAAGCGCTGTGCGCTTGTCAGACCATCAGTCCAGGGTCACCCAATCAGAAGGCAATTTACTGTATAAATTATGCAGAGTTATTTTCCTATATCTCACAGTATTAAAAATAAATAATTAAAAAATTAAAAAGAATAAATAAACGAGTTGACCTCGGTCACAAATACAATTTTACTATCAAATCAGTCTTTGTTATTTTTTTAAATGTAATTTGTACATCTTTTGTCAATCTGTACATTTGGGCTGTTTGTACGTTTTTATAGCTGGTTTTTAAAAAGCATAATGTGACTATTGCTGAAAAGAAAACAGGACATTTAAGTCACTGACTTACTAGAAAGAGAAGCACTGGTGCAGTTATTTAACATGTGCACAAGCAAGCAAAGGCAATCCATTTAAATCTTTATGCTTTGGAAATGTTTGTAAATAACCGTACTACAATCATGGCAACTTGGAAAAGAAATAGCAATTGCCTTCCCTTGTGGATACAAGGGATTTTCCTGCCCTATATATGCAATATATTTTTTAGATATTAAAATATATATAATTTTGCAGGTAATCGTTGATTTTTTTAAAACTATATTAAGTGTTAAGCTGACAACTGTCAATGAAGACAATGTTGTAAAATAATTTGCCTAAATAAATTGTGCCTTCATCTCTCAGAACTGAGGACACTGTTTTCTTATTTATTCCCCCCCCCCTTAGTTCGAAGGGTCTTCCCAGGGGAAGTTTTCTATTTACCTCTCCCACCATAAGAATTCAAATGTACATACTGCATTACAATAGAAAGTACAAAATCAATGTGGTTTTGATTGTTGTTTGTATTAGTCAGGGTTCTCCAGAGAAACAGAACCAGTAGGAAATTAAATAGAGATAGAAATAGAATATATTGATGATGAGGAATTGAGTTATGTGATTATGGAGGCTGAGAAGTCCCACAGTCTGCTTTCTGCCAGCTGGAGACCCGGGATTAGTTCCAGTCCACATCTAAAGGCCTGAGGACCAGGAGAATTGATGGTATAAATCCCTGTCCAAGGGCAGCAGCAGATCTATGTCCTAGCTCAATCAGGCAGGCAGAAAGCAAAGGGGTGAATTCCTCCTTCTTCTGCCATTTTGTTCTATTCAGACCCTCAGTGGATTGGTTTATACATTGGGAAAGGCAATCTATGTCACTAAATCCATCAATTCAAATGCTAACTCATCCAGAGACACTCACACATACATACCTCAAAATAATGTTTAATCTGGGCACCCGCGGCCCAGTCAAGTTGATACTTAAAGCTAACCTTCACATTGTTGATGATGTTTGCAGTCTGTTTTTTGTTGTTGTTGTTGTTGTTTTTAATGTTATTTAAATCTTCCTCTAGCATAAAAGGGTTTTGTAAGATGACAGCCAAGGCCAAGGATAACCTGTGTCCTAGAACCAGGACAAAGCAAACAGGTCCATCCAGGATGGACCTTGTCGATTAGACTTGGCTCTGTTGCATGCACCAAGCTCCTCAAAAGTAAATGGCCATCTTCCTAATACTGCAACAGAGAATAAGATGGCTCAGCTTCCGCTGGCCTCATGCCAGGATTTTATGGTCCATGCAGATTTTTAAGGTCTTTTTTTCTTTCCAAGGAAGAAACTTGCTTCCAATTGCTTCACTGTTAAGTAACTTGTTTTCAAGTCCTCTATTTTATAATAAAAAAGAATGGAGCCTGGAAAGTCCTTGACGTTGTGAGGAATCAGACTTACAGCCTTAGTAACCCTATAATTTTCCATGGGTAACTCTAAGTACCTTCCAGACAACATGTCCACCTAGCTGAAAGAGGATGTGCTCCAGAATGTTAGTCTCCAGTTTCTTTTTAACTAGCACCCGTCCATTAAAAAATGTTAAGCAAATATTCTCAATATATGCACCTTGATTTCTACGTCATACACTCAAATTGTTACATCATTATTATTTATAGCATAAAGCTAACACAAAATAGAAAATTCAAAGAGCAATATAAATATAAATTGAGGCCATCGTCTCTCTTGATTTGTCCCATTCTTCCCTTCGAACGTATCCTAATAAACTTTCCTTACTCTAAAAAATTAATGAAATAATTAATTAATTAATTAAATTGAAACTGAAATTCTAATGTTTTCTTTCATTTTCTTTGTATTGCATGTCTCCTGCTGTCAACAAGTTAGTTTTTAGAGGACTAAGTGTGTATGTATATAGCTGTATGGGTTTTCTAGTGAGTTCCAAGAGAAAATAAAAACTTGGTATTAGTGGCCCAAGCATAGAAAGAAATGATTAAGCCCATGTATGTTTAAGAATAGTTGAGCTGAATTCTTTTGCAAATCTCCATCTCAGCCAAACAATTTTGGCATCAATCTTGAAGTCTGCAAAGTATTCGTTAGGGAAAATGGAGGCACATGAAGAATTCTCAGATTATTGGGATTTCACCCTATGAAGAGGGTTTCTTTTATATGCTCTTGTTCACCTAAAAGTAAAAAAGGTGTTTTAAGTTGAGAGGTAACAGCATTTACTGAGACCAATAAGAATAGCTATTCAGGATGCACTGATTCAGGCAGAAGCCCAACTAGTGTTCCAATTAGGAGACACAGGTAATGGGTATTTATGAGAAGAAGAAGGGGAACAATTACGTCAATAGAAGGAAGGTATTTCTAATTGGTGCAGATAACATAACTGTGATGCTAATTCTAAATAATGTTTTTAATTTTCAGTCCAGTAGTCATCAGTCCAGTAGTCAGAATACCTGCTTTTTTGTTATCTTGCAAACAGTTCCTTGGGAAACAAGGTTGGTTAGCCCAGTTCAAAGGTTATTTTGCCCTGTTTGAACATTCCAAATGTTTGAGACATAAAGACCTACAAGGCAGTTCCCCTGGCATGGCAGCTCTGGCTCCATTTTAAAACGGCTGTGTTTATATTATTATTTGCATCCTATTTAAACACTGACTTATGTTCATCACCTCTACAAAGTCTTAGAACTTTGGCCAAATCTTGCCAATTTGTTCCTCTCTGATTTATTACACATTTCGGAGACTAGCCCACTCCCTAACAGGACTAGGACACCATTTTCTCCTTAAAAGCATTTGTGTGGAGGAAGGGCTGGCATTCAGTCTCCTGTAATGCCCAAATTTAGGGTTTACTAGCTTACGCAAAGGTATCCAGCTGGCTAGTGGCAGAGGACAAACAGGATCTTTGCCCTCCTGCTTTCTAGTTCAGTATATCCCCCACCTAACTATTCTGCACCTATGCCATGAAGTTTATTCATTCTAACAAACAGTGCCAGCCAAGCAGAGAGGAAAGTGAGGTGGCTGTGAGCAGTTCTACTGGAAATCGGTCTTCCCCACAGTTTAGGATGCTGGCCAACAGCCCTTTTGAGCAGGAGGTCAGATTTTTTAGTGTAAAAAAGTATTGTTGACTTCCATGCAAAGGAAGCTATAGTTTCCATAACTCTTGTTTGGCAAAATGTTTAATGGTTAGGACCACCAGAATTTGAATAACATCAAAAATGATTGTTATTTTATTTAACCAATGGTTATCGGCATGTAATTGAACAATGAATGTGTCCGATGTTTATTTAGTCCATGGGTAATGCATAAAGCGTGGGCTCTCAGATGGGGTGTGACTAGTTTAGACCAAATGAGATGAGGAGGTTCCAGAACACCAGGATAGAAAGGAACATCTGTCTGTCTTAAACCAAGGTGCTGCCAGGCCAAGGCAATGGTTGTTGAAAATAAAAACAAAGCAAAACAAAACCAAATGCAGTTCTTTCTGTGTGGACTTGATTTCACACTCTAGTTCCTCTAATATATATTCATTAACAACCATCATGTAAACATATTACCTTAAAAACTATTGAAAAGATACCACTTTGGGAAGCAACCCTGGTGCCTGGCCCCCCTGCTGTCCAGCCCTGCTCCCACACCTAGCTGGGGATCTGCCGCCCAGAGGTTCCTCCACCATTAACAGCACTGCTGGGCTTATGTCCAGCACTCCCTCAGGAGCCGCCAGTAAAATGGTGCTTAGTATCAATGGGAGAGCGAGAGGAGGTAATAAAGAACTCGAATAGGGGAATAGGGGATTGGTTTCTGGTGAATAAACAGAACCTTCAACTCGTATCCAGGAAGAACTTTGTGTTTTGCAAAAGGCACAGTGGACACTTCATCATATGGAAAGCTACTGAAATTGACACTGCACTCCTTCAGTCAGGGAGTCAGCTAAAGGATTATGAATGGTCGGCTGATTTCAAGACTACAAATCCCAGGCTCCCTTGGGGGACAGACACTTCTGAGAGGAAGTGGTTTAGCCAGTCAAACCTCTAGGGTTTCAGCCAATTGAGAAAGGATATGGAGGGAAGCTTTTAAAAGGAATGTCGGCTCACATGCCTGGGGTCTGTCTCCCTCTCACTCTTACTTGGCCTCCTGTCTAATTGTTTCAGTCTGTCTGAGCTGGTAAATTCCTAAGCACATAGTCAATTTACACTTAGATTAAAAGCTCTAGGGGGAAACAGAAAAAGTTTCCAGTGAGACCACTCACTTACCTACAATTGCTAAAGTAACCTTCTGGATTTTAGCTGAGTTACCTCATGTGTTTTCTTAGTGGGAAGAGAGAGGAAATTTAGGTAGCTAAATGAGCAAGGATGTAATGCCAGAGGACCTGGGTTCAAACTCTGACACTTGCACCTACTGGGCAATTTATCTGCACCTATGAACTGGGGAGCTGAGCAATAACTATCTCGTGCAAGAGTTCCTCTGAGATATTAGATGACACATGTGGAAACCCCTTTATAAATTACTGTACAGGAAGTGTGTGTATAATCACTGTTATCTGCTAGTACTTCCTAGGTTTTTCCAAGAACTTTTATTAAGTCCTTGTTAACTGGTGGGCACTCTGTTTGGGGAGTTGAGTAAAGTAGATTTTGTTTTGCGGTTGCAAAGGCATTTTCCAAATGAGTGAAAAGTGGGAGTAATTGGATTTTCCAGAGGGCCACTGCATTTTCTCCCATCCCTAGCCCCACCGTGCCCCTCTTGGGCTCTGCCCTTCCCCAGCTCCGTGTGCACCTAAAGTCTGCAGAACATGCAGCCAAGATCAGGATGCTGCAAGTAAAATAAGATTGTTATGAAGGAATGCTAAAAATGCACTTCGTCAGAAATGCTCGGTTGTGTTTTTCAATAGGCTGAGAAATAGAGGTCAGAAGCTGGGATTTTATGCTTAGTAAGCTTGGACCCAGATTGTTTGCATACCCAGAGCAGTGTGTTAGCTCCATGAGAGAAGACACTCTGTCTCTTTCTTGTGCTGCGTAGGAGGCAGCACACAGTAACTGGTCAGTAAATAGATGCTAAGTGAATCCATGAAGAGCAGGGACAGAGCCAGAGACCTGGCTCTGAAGCCCAGCATTTCCACTGCCCTAAGCATAGCTGACTTTCTCTGAGTGTGAGTCACCCCATCTGTCAAAGGAGGATTATAGTTATAATCATATAAGGTTATCACAGGAGTTACATAAGAGACTGTAAGTAAAAATGATCTGTTTGTTGAAAAGAACTATGACAATGCAAGATAGTGTCTTGGTTGATAGGCAGGTCCTCTTTATCATTCAAAACTCTGTGCAGGTCTCTGTTCTTCTCTGATACCATAAGATAGAATTCCACCATACCCCTCTATTCTATTGTATATTATTAATATATTTTTTAACTTTTAAAAATTATAAAAGCTTGATACAGTCACAAACTTACAGAAAATTTGGAACAGTACAAAGAATATTTTTTACTGAACCATTCAAGAATAAGTTGCCACACTGATGCTCCATCACAACCAAATACTTTAGTGTGTGTGTCCTACAACAATAATGTTCTCCTGCATAATACAATACAATCATGAAACTCAGAAAATCACATGGACAGATTTCCACCACAGAATCCTCAAGCACCAGTCACTCTTCGCTAATTGCCCTAGTATTGTCTTTCGCAAAAGGATCCCATTCAGAATCACACATTGCATTTAGTTATCACATTCCTTTAGTTTGAAACACTACCAAGGTCTTTCCTTGACTTTCAGGACTTTAACAATTTTGAATGTTATAGGCCAGTTATTTTATAGAATGGCCCTCAACTTGGGGTTGTCTGGTATTTCATGATTAGAATTAGGTTTGGCATCTCTGACAGGAATATCGGGAGTGATGTAACTTCCTTCTCTTTGCAAGCCGGCATGTGGTACACAATTTCAATTTATTCCATTATTGATCAAATTCAGTTTGATGATTTGAATAATGTAGTATCTGCCAGGATTCTCCACTGTAAAGTTACTCTTTTCCCCTTTGTAATTAATAAGTATTTTGTGGGAAGATACAATTATGTAAACATCTCATTTATCATCAAATTTCAATGTATTCTTTCATTTATTTATATCTTTAAAGACTCATGGTTTCCTGTCTTATTCAGTAGATATGATATATTCTTATCATTATTTACTTGGAGGATTACAGTGTTCCAGTGGGAGGCCATTCAAGTTGGCTTCTGAATCCTTTGACATCTTCCCATCAGTCTTTAAGCACTTCCTTATTTTTCCCACAACAACTTATTTTGGGCTTCCATGTCCCAGCTCTGGAATCAGTCATTTCTCTAAGGACAACGGGTACTTTTTAGTGGCAAATGATATTTAGAAGCCAATATCTGGGTGCTAGGTGTGCTCATTGCGACTGCTACCGGCCCTCTCAGGGGATCAAGTTAGGCAACATATGTATATACATACATACATACATACATGTACATACATACACAGACACCTCAATGCATATGCATGCTGTATTAGTCAGGGTTCCCAGAGAAACAGAACCAATAGGATATACATATATGTGAAGCAATTTATTATAGCAATTGGCTCATGCAACTATGGAGGCCAAGAAGTCCCACAATCTGCCATCTGCAAGCTGAAGAACCAGGAGAGCCAGTTTTGTAATTCAGTCCAAGTGAGTCCAAAAGCCTGAAATGTAAGTCCCAGTCTGCCTCTGAAAACCCAAGAACCAGAAGTGCCATTGTCCAAGGGCAGAAGAAGGTGGATGTCTCAACTCAAGCAGAGAAAGAGAATTCACCTTTCCTCCCCTTTTTGTTCTATTCAGGCCCTGAATGGGTTGGCTGATGCCCACCTTGGTGAGGGCGGTCTTCTTCACTAGGCGGTCTACTCTTTCTAATACTAATCTCTCCTGGAAACACTCTCAAAGACACTCCCAGATACAATGTTTTACCAGCTATGTGGGCATTGCTGGGCCCAATCAAGTTGGCACCTAAAATTAACCATCATATATACATAGACGTTGATTTCTACATCTATCTACATGCGAGGTCTGACAATTAAGTTCATGAACTCATCCTAGAAAAAGTGCTACCTACCCCATTGCTGAATATCACTACAGTCACCTTTGAAGTCCTCCCCTTGGGAAGTTATGCACCGACGCCAGTGCCTAGTCCACCCTTAAAAGCAATTTTGGAACTCTTTTTCTGAAATGGCCATCAGAGCTGTCATCGTATTACCCTTGATGCCCTGAATGTCATCAAAATGTCTTCCTTTCAATATTTCCTTTATCTTCAGATAAATAAAGAAGTCATTGGGGGCTTGATTAGGTGAGTAGGGAGGGTGTTCCAATACAGTTATTTGTTTACTGGATAAAAACTCCCTCACAGACAGTGCCATGGGAGCTGGTACATTGTCGTGATGCAGGAGCCATGCCATGAATTGTTGGTGAAAAATTCAAGTCGTCTAACTTTTTCACGCAGCCTTTTCAGCATTTCCAAATAGTAAACTTGGTTAACTGTTGGTCCAGTTGGTACAAATTCATAATGAATAATCCCTCTAATATTAAAAAAAAAAGGTTAGCATTATCTTTGCAACAAGTTCGCGAACTTAATTGTCAGACCACATATATTGAAAACCTGGAGTTCACTCTGATGCATCCATTTCCAGTTTAACACCACAGGGTTCAAGCTAGTTTTCCCCTTTCCCTATTTCCAGATTTCCTTATCTGACAAAGAGAAATGTGGTTTCCAATAAGCATAATATATGCATTTACTCATTGATCCTCCTGCATGTAACTCATCTCCCATCTCTGCTGCACCCACACCCCCAGGTGACATATTCCTTGTTCTTTTCCCTGCTTTGGCTCTCAATTCTCATCGTGGCAACCCTCACTGCATGGGTACCCTCCTTCCTCTACACTGGGCTGTGCCTCCATATGGATGTCCTCCTAAAACTGTTCAAGCTCTGATGTCCCAAGCCAGTCCCTCCACTGCAGGGACACCCTACTCACCCTGTTCTAACCCTGACTCCCATGACGGGCTGCTGCCCCTCCCCCACCATGGGTACTCTCTTCACTCCACTTGGGTACTGACACCACACTCCTGGACACTTCATGTGGATGCCTTTCTTGCCCTATTCAGGTGCCGATACCACTGTACTCTGGTACTTACCTTGCTCTGCTCCATGTATTAGTTCAGGAATAAATTCTCTAAGAGGGGAAGCATAAGGAAAGGAAGGGAAAAGAAAGAGGAAAAGGAAGGGAAGTGGAAAAAAGGAAGACCCATGGATATACATTTAAGACTACACATATCTCATTGATATGTGTACGTGTTGGCTGTGAGTGGAGACAAGGGATTATGCAATTCATTAATTTGTGGGTTTTGCCTGCCTCTGCACTCCCGTATCCAAGTATGTGTGTGTGTGTGTGTGTGTGTGTGTGTGTACACAAAAGGGCACACACACACCTCTGCATCTTTGCACCTTTCGATATGCAGAATCTGAAGAACAGTGAGAGAAAGGCATGAGAGTTAACTAGAGAGGCTAATGAGCTAGGAACTAGTTGGGAATGGGGCTAGATGGAGAAAATGAAATAAAAATCTTATGCTAGGTATCCAGGGGAGATATTGGAAGAGGGCAGAGGACAGAATAGGGCTCGTGAGTGCCGAAAAGCAATTTTCTGGGATATGCTGCTAATGTTTTTTGATAGAGCCTGGGGTAGAGAAGAGCATGATTTTGTCATTACCTTCGGTTGTTGGGTGTTGCTTAGACACAGCAATTAAAGATGGCAGGATCTATTCGTGTTTGAAGATCTTTGTCCTCCATTAGGCTATAAAGACATAAGAGGCAGGAACTGTGTCTAATTTCTTCTTTAGAATTCCTAGGACCTAGCAAGTACCTAGCTTTAGAGAAAGGTCTGACCCACACTTGTTTGTCCAACTGCACCCAGTAGGCAGAGATGTCCAAAGTCCAGCTTCTCCATCCGTGAACTCTAGAGATATATACAGAAAATAAAGCACACGGGAGAGACAAAGTACAAGCCCAGAGCACTGTTATAATTTGCCGGGGATTTTTGCTGAGTCAGGGTTTGGTGCTAATTGGTTTCCCCAGGAGACTTCTTTCCCCACTGATTGTGATATTGCCCTGAGGCTCTGGCTTTCAGAAATGTTTAATCAGGCATCACATATATTCTAGCAATACTTTCCAGACACGTCAGCTTTTCCTGACAGCTTTCTCTTCTTTTGCTCTTCCTGTCTTTTAAGGAATTTCTACTTATCTAGTGTTTTTCAGAGTAACTAAAAGTTTTATCATTTAAAAATTCATAATAGAACATATGACCACCAGGAAACCAAGTTGTATCAGACATCCATTTGGAAACTTTAAAATGTGGAGAATGCTAATTCTATCCAGAGGTACTTGGTCTATAGGGAAGAAATATGAACTTGCCACTAACTTCTGAAAAGCAAAGGTAGTTGGATTATAGCTGAAACCTCCATTCAAAAGAGTATTTCTGATGATTCTCAGCCTTTCCCTTTCACAATGAATCTTTACAAATCTCAGTGATTACCTGATCAGAATACAAGACACAAAACTCCAGTGGCTTTAATTTAAGTGGCTTCAATCCAGCAACCAAATCCTAGAGTGGCAGCTTATGCTCACAGCCAATGTTTGGAGGAAGGTTTTGGGCAGATGGGAGTAAAGAGGGAGCAGTAGAGGAAAGGAGGGTTTCCATCCCCATAATAAGCTACATCAGTCTGATGTAGCTAATGAGGACGTTAATGACTGATGAGAACACACTCATCCCTAAGCTGCCCGGCACACTTAGGAGAATTGCATTCCTAGAAGATGCCAGCCTCTTACCTATGGGAAGGTTTTGCTAATTCCAAGAGGGACATGCTATATATTAGTAGGGTTTCGAGAAAAAGCTGGAGGTGTCATGAAAATCACATTCATGTACAATGTGCAGTCAGGTTAAATCTTACTTTGCAAGAAATACCTAGTTTTCATGAGATCAGTTATTCACTTTGTTGAGAATTCATTACCGAATGGCCCCACAGCTTTGTATTGGCAAATGTCCAAAAGACAATGGAGGGAAAACTGGAGTCAAAACTACAGTGTGGCCTTGAAAAGCACACGTCCCTGGGGGAGTCTCTTCCACCTGCAACATTTTGGGTAATCACTACAGATGGACAAATGTCCTTTATGTATGAGGGCCTGCTGCTTTTCCTGAGAGAAACTATGACAAAAAGACAGAGGGACTGGTACTTGGTTTTCCAGGACATAAATATAACAACCTTAATGCAAAAAAAAAAAAAATAGTTTACTCAGAGTCACAGCATCATTAGAGAGTGAAAACCATTCCTTGCTAAATCCTCAACCATCTTGGTCTCAGAAAAAAAATTAGAAGATTGGCCTAAACATGGAATTTCCTGGTCTTAGTGGATTTATGACCAAAGATCCAGCCACGGATGACCCAGGTCATAAGTGATGGCTGCACAGCAAATTCAATTATCCCAAATTCCAACACACCACCCTTCTTCCTGTCCCTTACCCCTTTCTCGTCACAATCTGTCCTAGACCATCAACTCCCACCAGCGTGTCTGGGCCCAGGGTGAATCTCTCAGAAAGCTCAGAGCTAAGAATCAATGTTGAGGACACCTCATCAGAGGGAGAAAGCCAAGTTCTTGTTGAAGAGCAGTGACATCAATTCAGCCCCAGCCTGGCCCAAATAGGACAAAGACCAAGTAAATCAGTCCTGTCATCTGTCTCCAACCATCTCAAAGGACGAAGCAAACAGCGTTGGGATCTGAGAAGTTATTTTTCAGGACTTACCGTGAATCTTCTGACACCACGGAGGCCCTTCCTTACTAATGAATAAAAAAGGAAAATTCTTGAAAGTCTTGTCTGCTGAGCCTTTAACACCCTTGTGCACATAACATGCCTGTCCTTGGTATGTCCTTCCCCTCCCCTCCCCTGGCCATATATGGTTACAGAACATCTCTACATTATTCAGACAGACTTCATAGAATATGGGGAATTTGGATGGTAAGCATCAGCACTCGCTCAGGTTCCCTCAAGTACTAGGAATTTACTGTAAAACACTTGAGAGGGTGAGGGAGACAGGAACCTTGTAGAAATGGACAGACAGCCTTGTAGAGCCTAGGACGAGAAAGCTACAAGAGTCCAAGGAATCAAGGGGCAATGCTCCTACGTTCCTGTGACTAAGATTCCCTCTTTACATCTTCTCATTTGTCCTCCCACTACCATGTGCCTCAGTCTCCGTATTTCCCAGTTAACATGCCTAGCTAATTACTTACCAAGCTAATCACTGCCACCTCGCTGTGGGCACCGCAAGGTTTACTTGAAGTCTATGGATTGGCTGTCCTTAGGTCAGGGCCCAATGGTAGTGGCCAGAAGGGTCACATGGTACAGAGTAGGCTTCTTCCTAAATGGAGCTGTGGGCATGGCAGACACCCGGACTGGTTGCCTTAGGCCATCCCTACTGCCAGAGTGTGGGACCACCTAGTGCAGCCTCTTCTATGAAAGGAACCCCAAGCCCCAGCTTCCAGGCCTTATTTGGTATCCACGCTTCAGAAATTTTAAATTATGTATGGAAAGTCGAAAAATGTCATATCACAACAGGATACTACATTTCCACTGGACTTAGATTAAAATATGGCATTTGGGGAGGAAGGAACTAATATTGAGTGAAGTGTGCTCTCCATTTTCATTTAGCCCTTACAACAACCCAGTGAGATAGGCATTATCCAGCCCAATTTATAAATTAGGATTCTGAGGCTCTCAAGTTATATTAGGAGGTGAACTTGTCTTCTGACTCTTCTCCTTGACACCAGCCACAGAGACAAACTGGCCCAGAGGGAGAGCTGTTTCCACCTCAGAGCTGAAACACAAAGCCCGTTACAGTTTTCAAAGCATCTTCACATACATCCTTTTTCCTGTAACACACCTCACTCTTAAGTATTTTACCCCTTTACTAGTTTATTGTTCTCTCTCCCCACTGGAATGTAAGTTCCATGAGGGCACGGTTTTTTCCATTCTGTTTCCTGCTGCATCCCAGCACCTACAACCATACCAGCCCGAGTATGTGCTCAGCATACATTCTGGCATGAATGGTGCCCTGTGAGGTGGGCACGGTTTGAAGCCCACTGTACAAGGAAGGTATGGAAAGCCCCTCTGAGATCTCTAGAGCTGAGTGCACTTGCCTGCGCTTCATCCCAGAATCCTGATTTGACAAGGTAGATGCTCTCTTAGACAGAAAAGGAAACTGCTCTGTCTCTAGACGTCTCCCTCAGCAGCAACATTTGGCCCATCAAGGAAAAGTTTTTAATTTGATTTTTGTTTAGAGAAAGGTTCCTGGAAGCCCTCCTCTCTCCCACCCCACCCCCATCACGCAGCCCCACCAGGGCCTGGGGTGTGGGGGAGAGCCAGGTCCAGGAGAGACAGCTACCTGGCCCAGCTCTGGCCTGACCACCCAGGTCCGTGAGCCCCCCCTTCTCCTCTCCCATGCACCCCCACTCCGACCCCTCCCCCAACCCTCTGTGAATCCAGTCCATTTACAATTCCCTTTGAAAAGGTCTCTGTTTGGGTGAGTTCCGTGGGCTCTGCCTAGAGAGCGGCAGATTATCTGAAAATAGGTGTTATTGATTACAACCAGGTGGTCTTTGTGGAAAGGGGTCCACTTGAACCAAAATAAATATTTGCCCGCACAAAGAACAAGGCGGTCCCTGTGGTGGGGCGGGGGCGTGCTCGCTGCCCCTTCTGGCCCCCGGGCGCGGGCGCGTCGCAGCGCTACCCAGATTGTGTTTCCTCAATGGGGACAGACCGCGCAGGGGGTGGCCGGGGGCGCACAAAGGCCCCGCCGGTTCCAACGCCAAAGGCTCGCCGCCCAGGCAGGCTGCGGGCTCGAAGCCTGCTCGGGCCTTGCAATTGTATTTTCTTTGGCTTTCTGACGCGCTCCTTATTATTTATTTCTTTTCCCTCTTTTATTTTTATTTTCAAGTTGCCGGCAGGACTGGATGCCGTCCATTCACCCCGCTGCCTTGGAGCATGGCGCGCAGACGGCCGGAGCCGGCTCAGGCTCAGCTCCACCGCCCGCCCGGCCGCCGCCGCCGCCGGCTCCCAGGGAGGGCGCAGCCGGGGCGCGGCAGCTGGGGGTCGGGGAGTCGGGGGTCGGGGGACACGACGGGGCATGGGGGCGGAGGCGAGGAATGGCGGGGGCGGGGGGGGGGGGCAACGCAGGATAGGGTCTGTACTAGGCTGCGCCCCTGCCTGGCTAGGGCAGCAGAAATTCAGCTCCACTGGGAGTTCCTCCCCAGTCCAGAGTTCACGTGACCTGGCAGTTATAATGTGGCTTTCTTGAAAAGATGATAGTAATTCAGGGTAAGATTTGGGAGTCAGCTCAAGAGGAAGCTGAAACTTTGACCCTTACTCAGGTCCCCCCTCTGATTATCTGTGCAAACTCTGTCCCTACCTCTTGCCCAAAGTCGGCAAAGACAACCCCTCAGGAGCGCCCCTGGCGTCTCTGTCCTCCCCAGTCTCAGAAGTCCTCTTTTGCTTACCCCTCCAGATCCCAAACCTGCCTCTCAATAGCCAGTGGTGGCTGGGTGGGCCAGCGGGTGGGGGAGAGTCTCTGGAAAGAAAGGAAGATGTCCCTCAGTCGGTGTAGGGAGGCCAGAACATGGGACTACAAGCAACATCTTGAAGAGCCTTTGCGCAGGCACCTGCATCCGGAGAGGGTCGTCCAATGGCAAGGGTGCATGCAGGTCTGGAGGCTGAACAAGCTATGGGACACAGGAAGCAAAAGGGACCTAACTCAGAGTTGTTCTGGAAGGCAGAGAGAAGAGCTGGGTTCAGAAAGTCAAAGTCTGATCACAGGAGGGCAGAGCACTGGGCTGATAGAAGCAGGAGCGGGATGGAGAAAGACCTCGGCAGCTATGAAGACCTCGTATTGCAGACCTGGTGTTTCGTCCGGCTCCGGGACAAATTGCAGACTCCTCCCTAACCCAGGCATCCTAAGTCTTCACTGAAGAAGATGTTCCTGTTGGCAGCTGTTGAGCTAGGGGTCTGTTTGCTGCGAGTGTGCTAAGTGTTCTAAAGTAGAATTTCAGGACAGTGACGTCTACTTAAAAACATCTCTGCCTCTGTCTCTCTTTGGCAGTGATTTCCTCTCCTCCCCAAATCATAGTAAGAACTACCATTAAGTCCCATGCGGCATAAGCAACAACATGCGGTAGACCAGCTCCTGAAGAGCTAGGAAGATGTCCCCCGTCCAGAAGGGGACACGGGCGCAGAAGGATGCCGGCAGGTGCCTCATTACTCCTGTGCTCCTTAGCTTTCCCCTGGGAAGTCATATCTGAAAGGAAATCTTTTCTGCCTTGCCTGTGTTCTTTTCCTTGAAGCCACAGCACAGCTAGTGATGACCAGATAGTTACAGGGACCTCCCAATGCAGGATCTGGTTGTCTTAAGACTTGGGAGCAGAAATGACCTTGTCAAGGTGGAAACAGGTCAGCAGTCTCAGCCACTAGCAAAGCAGTCCCCAGATTTGCAAGAAAAACAGTAATAGTAGATGATCCTATTCACAGCCACGGTTACCAGCCTATGAATACATCAGGTAGCAACCAGAAGCAGATGTTTTTTTATAGCTAAAGATGACCTTTAAGGACACGTAATTCACTGATTCCACAGTTTATCGGAAAACCAGTGTCTGATGTACAGGTCTTTGGAATCACCTAGGGGACCTGAAGATCCTGATTTCAGAGGTCTGCAATGGAGCCCAGGGCTTCTGCACTTGCAACAAGAGCTCTCGCTTGATTGTGGACACAGCTGAGCCAGGCAGACACCCTCAGTGGTGTGCTGCTAAATATTAACAACTGAGTCTTGGGAGTGGGTAGAAACCGGGGGCCTGATCTGAAGTGTTTGCTGATTTCTAGGGTATGAATACTTCCACCGTGGCCAATTTCAGGTGACTGGTGTGAAAACTGTGAATTCAGTATGGGGAAGAGATGCACCCACTGGACTCCTGTCACTTGGACCCTCCTGAGAGACCCACAACAATGAAGTGACACCGCTCCTTTGGGCCAGAGCCAGGAGAGGAACCTGGACTTAGGGCTCTGCCCTTAGCACCACACCACACCTCACTGTCCTCTTATTAGCAGAAATCATGACCACAGAGTCCAGGGGTGGGCCCCACACACTGGAGCCTTTCACCAGGGCCAGGACGCAATCAGGAAGCGAAACAAGAAACAAACTTCTGTCCATCTCTCCTTCCTCTCCACTTTGAAACGTAGTCTTTAAGAATGTGGTATGACTGGGGAAGAACCCAAGTGCTCAACTCCTGGGACTCGTTTGCACTGGGGGGAAGTGCAAGAGGCAAGAGAGTGATTCTGGGAAATGTGGGTAGAGTCTTGGCAAATTCCAGAGGCCAAATAGAAGGCATTTTTGCCAGGTGGCCTTGGACAATTCTAACCAGGCTTTCCTAGACACTGTGGCAGCACTGTGGTGGAGTAGATAGCAGAGTGAGGGCATGCTGCTCCAGAGAAATGGGACAAAGAGAAGGGCCTGGTTCATCTTTTCATGTTTCATTCAGAGCCAACCTAAGAAAACAACAGAAATTAAGTTCATGGGAAAATTACATTAAAAAACAAAAGAAGCATCTGATAAGATCCTCCCACGCCCTGGAAGTTTAGAGATGGTTGCTATTTTGAGAACTTCCCTTGCATGGAATCAGGTTTCTAATTGTTCAGGCCTCTGCCAGTTCTTCCCCATTCAGAGCTCCAGTTCACAGAATCATAAAATTATAGAGTTAATGTCTGAGGCCCAGAGAGGTTACCTAATTTGCCCAAGATTGCACAGCTATTTATTAGTTCAGCAGCTGCTAGAATTCAAATTTCTTAGATCTAGTCCAGGCCTAGATCTTCATCTAGAACTCTAGATATTATAATGTATTGTGTCTCAGTTACCTTTTGCTAAAAATTATAAAAGAAATGCATGTCTATAATAAAAAACCTGCAAAATACAGAATATTTTTTTTAAATGGCAATAAAACGATCATAATGCTGCCCCACAAAGATGATTGGATAATCACTGTAAATCACGTATACTTGCTTCCACCTAGACCAGTGGTTCTCAGCCTCACTGCATATTAGTGTCACCAGAGAAGCTTGTAAAAGTCCATAAGGTTTGAACAATCCCAGGTCCTAGGTTGTACCCGCAACCCAAGGAATTAAATCAGAATCTGGATGTTGGGAGCAGCAACCATCAGTATGTTTTGAGGCTCCCCAATGATGCCAGTGTGTACCCAAGTTTGAGGACCTCTGGATAGAACAGTCTTTTCCCGTATCTTTGCACAGCTGGCTCCTTCCCATTGGTCAGTTCTCAGCATTAACTCCTCGAGCAGCCTTCCCTCACCACCTAGCTAAAGCACCTCCCTCCAACCAGTCATTCTTTATCCCGACTCTTTTTAACGTTCTTTGTGGCCTGTGTAATTGAAATTTTCTTAAATGTATACATGCATTTGTTTATTTTCCATCTCCTTCCATTAGAAAGTAAGTGCACGAAGTTGAGGCCCTTGACTGTCTTTTTCATAGCTGTATCCCCTCTACCCTTAACAATCCCCAGAACTGTCAGCCCTCAAAACACATTCGGTGATGAATGAATGGATGAATGGGTTGTGGTTACATCTTTGTCTTTCTTCATGAGTATATAAACATGTGTAACATGTATCTGTGTATTTATACAAACATGTGCAACAAAAGTCTACGTTTTAAAAATATACTTCAAATTTAAATTTAGAAAAAATTTTAATTAAAAAACTGTTTAATATTTTTGGTTGACACTTCTTTCATTTGACATTTTGAGAACATTGTCTAAAACCATTACATGGTTTTAAAATGTGATTTATAATGTGTTGTGCTCTCATATCCTGGACTTTGGACATATGTTTCCTCTTCCTGGAGCACCCCCTCTCTTGATCCTTACCCTCTGCACCCCCACATCATTTGACTAACTCTTCCTTATGCCTCAGGTTTCACCTTGACATCTGTTCCTCAGGCAGGCTCTCCTTGGTGTCCCAGACTAGGTTAGGACCCCTTGTGCCTTGTCTCCCCTTTGACAACTGTGTTTCCTGTCAGCTGCTTCTAGAATATGAGCTCCACAGAGCTCCTAGTGTATTTTGTTTTCCAGCATGTCTCCAGGACTTTGCTGAGTCCCCAAATATTTGGTGAAAGTAGCATAGTATTTCACCCCATTATGTATTGGGGTGTATTAGCCCAGTATTTCACCCCATACTACATTAACCCATTTCCCTATTATGGTGCACTTAGGTTTTTCATCAGTATGAATAATCCGGTGGCAAACAGCCTTGTGTGAGTCTTTATGTGAATTAAACTATTAGGTATCTGTAGTACAAAAATAAAAAATCCCATAAAATTAAATCTTGTTTTATAATTAACATGTTTTCCCAATTGATCTTCTCCACAACCTTGTCTGGTTATTATCCTCATCTTACAGATGAGAAAGCTAAGACTCTGAGCGGTTAAGTGACTTGCCAAATTCACAAGAAAGGAAGAGCTAGGATTGGCACCCAGGCCTCCAGGTGTCAGAAGTTAGCCTGTTATTGAGGAAAGCCCGTGAATTTTAAACACAGCAAGACCTGTGCTTGGATGAGTGGGTTGTTCCTGCCTCCTAACGCTCTGTCCTCGCTAGCCACACATGGACCTTGGGCAAGTATCTTAATCTCTCTGAGCCTCAGTCTTCTCATCTGTAAAATAGGAATAATAATGTTATTTGAGCTTTATTATAGAGAAAATGTAAAGGACCCGGACGCTAGTAGACTCTTAATAAATGGTAACATTTTTCTCCTTTGCCACTCTAATCTCTCTAGAGTTATAAACCTCTACAATTGTATCACAATTTAGTTTTTCAAAGTCCTTCACAGTCATTTTACCAGCCCAGCAATGATTATATGACCCAGATATTTTATATCTCTCTGTTAAATATTCTAAACATTATAATGGCTATTAAAGAGCTTTCTGGGCATGCCAGAGCCCTCTCTCTACCACCTAACTGTTGTAAATCGATTTTTAAATCAGGCACTTTCACTTTTGTGATCTGGAAGTGTATGGCGCCACCTCCTGGCCAGAGACACACTGCACTACAATAATATAGACTACTTTTGTAAGTTCTCTCTTTCACCTTCCTCTCTAGTCAGTTCAATAACACGTTACCTACTTCTATTCTCCTAGTCACCGGTGGAATATCTGAAGCACAGTCTGGGTCAACAAGCGACACTTTCCAAGGTCCATTAAAGACACATTGGACAGCCAGTTCCTCCTGAAGCCCTTAGCTTCTCCACTTGTAAAAGAACAGTGTAGGATCAGCGTTTTCATAGGCCCTTCCCCCACCACTCACCCCCTGCTATGCTTCTAGGATTCTGTGCATCCTCAGTGGAAGCAGAAGCAGTGATGAGAAGAAGGCGAGGTGTTTTGTCTCAGGTTAAGATCAAGGCCAGGAACAGAAAGCAAAGGGAGGATCTAGGCAGTGGGAAATGGTGAGGCTCAGGCAGAGGGAATAAAGCACAGTGTGGGGGACAAGCCGCAGCGGTCAGGCTTCACCTTTCTTTGTCTTTGCTCATCATCACAGAATCATCTCAACTTCATCAGCACTCAAACTGCCACTTGTTGGGAGCCTAGACCAGGCACTGTGCTAGGTGCTTTGCATATCATTTGGTTACGTATTATTTCATACTATTGTCCTTATAGTAGCTCTTTAAGAGAGGTATTATAATTATTTACAACTGGAAAAAAAGCAGTTCAGAAAGGTTCAGAACTAGTTTTAAGTAACACAGCCAGTGGATGGGAAGCTGAGTTTGACCACGTCTGTCTGTCTTCAAAGCTCCTGAATTTACCACTGTACTGTACCCCTGCCTTCAGCTCTCCTCTATTATTACCTGTGTTTTTTTCTTCCATGCTTTCAGCAGGGTATATGTTGGAGAGGCAGTCCCAGGTTCAGGTTGTGTCTGACCAGCACCAGTGAGGAGGGGAACAGGGGGACGGAGACCCATGAGGATGATTATGGTCTCTAGCTGCCAATTTTAGTTTAACTGAAACCAACTTGCTGGTGGTCCAAACAGCCCAGTAATTAGTGGATCGCCTACTGTTCACTTTATGGGTATAAATGATGTCACCTCTGTGACCATAGAGACAAACCTCTCACCTTCTTCCCAGACTCCTCGGAGGCCAAGTGCAAAGGCAGTTGCACGTGGCCTCTCTGTCCCCCCTCAAGGGAAACAGTTCAGGGATGTGGTACCTTCTTCGTTTCCTAGACTCTAGACCTCTGGTCCTGGCAAGCAAGCCCCTGATTTTGGTTCCCATCCTTCTGGTAAGCTTTCGTTCAGGAACAGTGACCCTCAGGCATGAGGTTTGTGGGTGGCCTCAGGAAAGAGCCCTGAATTAACTAGAAGGCAGAAACCTTGGGCTCAGGCCTCTACTTACCCACTCCCCAGCTAGGTGACCTGGGCAAGTTTTACGGTCTGTGAGCATGTTTCCTCTCCTGAAAGGTAGGAATGCTAACACTCTCCCTCCCTCCCTAGAAAGCTAGTTTCCACCTCTAATTTCTTCTCCAATCCACCCCACATGCCAACACCAGAGATATATTCCTAAAATACTTGCTTACTCATGCCATTGCCCCCTGAAAGACTCCGGTGGGTGACTGATAGAGCCAGGATCCCAAGTTAAGCCTGACAGCAAACGTCTGACTTCTCTGACCATATAGTGCCACTTCCCTCCATATGCTAAAGCAGTGGCCTCATAAACCAGTTCATCACCTCCCAAGAGCTCCGTGCATATGTACACCCTGTTCTTCTGTGAGTCTGGGACGTGTGCCCATTTGGTCACCCACCTCCCAACCCCTCCCCTTCCCTTCTTCCAAATCTTACCCATCCATTAAGCCCAAGTCAGCTGCCATCTCTTCCAAGAAGCTTTTCCCTGACTCTGTCTCCCTCACTGCTTTTTTCTTACTTCAAGTATAGCACTTATTGATTTAATTCATTGAATTAATTTTAATACCTGTGCATGAAATTTGACAGACAATGGTGGGTTCTGGATGCTCATCAAAAAGTGATTATCCAAAACTCCCTGGGAATTGAATCCCCCTCTCTCTTGCAGAGACCTCAGACCAGCGCTAATAACTGAAAATAAAGTGAACTTGACTGAGGATATTTCTCTTGAGGAAACCTGTTTTGACTTTATTCCAGTGAGGTTTGATCCTTAAAGAGCCGCTTGTCCCAGGCACGCTTCTCCCACTCAGAACCCTGGTTCTGAGAGCCCAGTTTCCTCTTAGGCTGTAGACAGAGTGAGTTCTGCAGGCACCCTGCAAAAGGAGGCAGGCCTTTCGGAATGCAAAACAGGCCCATCCCCAGTCTGTCAGGCTCAAAACAGCAGGGCAGGGGCCTCTGGAGCAAGATTCCAACAACTATTGCAAAAGCACCAGTGAAGGAAAGTGGAAGGGGGAAATCCCACAGATGTTGGTATTATCAACCATATTACATAGTGATCTGCAGGGTATATGGTGAAGTGAACAAAACACTGCGTGTCAATGTTTCTAGAATGCTACCTTTTGTGGAAGAATGAGGGGTATAAATACATATGTATTGCTTATATTTTTCAAAAAGAAACAGCAGCATGACAAAACTAATAAAAATGGTTACCTTTTATAAAAGGAAGGGCATAGAGAGGGCACAGGAATAGAAATGAGTTTTCTAAACCCTATTCTATCATTTTTGAAGCCATATAAATTCTTTGCATAATTAATAAAAGAAAATAGTTGAATCAAAAAAGAAAAACAAGCAAGCTCTAATAACTGGAAATAAAGTGAAATAAATGAACTTAACTCTGTGTCAAGTCAGTGCATAATTACAGATAAAAGAGTTTTAAATGACTTTAAATGACTTTAAAACAATTTGTTGACAGCACATCCCTAGTAGTATATATTGTAAAAAAAATTTTTTAAATCCCAAATGATGTTAAAACTATAATCAAGAGTCTTATTGTTAGCAATAATGTCTATATCATTTTTTGCACAAGGCAAAAAACAATTACGTTCTTCAAAGTCAGCAGTTTTCCAGTTTAGCTGTGGTCCAGACTGGACCAGACTGGTTGAAGCCCCTAGGATCCTCTAGCACCGTGGCAGGAACCAGCCTCTCTTCCTCATTCTTGCATCCCCAGGGCCTGGCTCATAGTAGGCCCTCAATGAACATCTGTTAGATTGAAATGAAGTTCAAGTCATCAGAATTCAACTCAAATCCCCCAACTCAGCCTATCTAATACCCAGTAAGCCTCTGAGCCCTGTCATTTATTTCTGGAGGTCTCGTCTCCCCTGGTTTTTGTCACAACCCCACCCCCAAGACTCTGCTTTCTTGGCCCATGAAGCTTCAGGCAGCCATGTGCCCTGTGGACCAAAGCTCTCCCATTCAGTCCCTCAGCTTCAAACCCGTGCTCCTACCCCATTTTGCCATGTCAATAGTTGTTTACTTTTTACAAAGGGATTTTTACACCTATTATTTCATTGAATCCTCCCCTTAACTCTGTTGGGAAGCTCTGTTTTATAAATAAAGAAACTGAGATTCGATGAAGTTGTCATTTGTCAAGGCCCCACTGCTAGTGAATGATGTAACTTGGTCAAAAGTTCTGTGGATAGATATGGGTTCATATCCACTACTAACCATGTTGAGTTGAGCAAATCATTCATTCACTGATTCAAAAACCATTGTTGACTGTGAGGCACTGTATTGGTGCTAGGAACATAGATGTGAATAGGATTGAAATAAAACAACACATATACAATTAGTATATATATTTAGCATATATGTAGATACAGGAGGATAGTTTTTACCAACAGTCTAGGCAAATCTTCAGAATACCCATGTTACATCCAGATGCCAAATGGGCAGATTATCAACAGGCCCTGGTACAACGTAGCCTCCTCCTAGAACATGTAAGTCTACAGCACTGTTTATAAGCAGTGGCCAGGGCTTTCTCCCTGAGCTAAGCAATGAGGGGTTTCTCCCAAAGTGTAAGACAGGACCAGGAACATGCGCCAGCTATTTATGGTTTCCGGATAAAAATGTCTGACGCCCCAGCAAGTGCTCTCAGAGGGTGATGCATGTTAGGATGTAGAACTGAGTGATTTTAAACTCATCAGCTTTCAAGAGAGATAAATTTGGGTATGAGTCCAAGTCCTGCCATTTGCTAGCTAGTGACTCTAAACAAGCTCCTTTCTTGAGCTGCCTCAAGTGAAAAATAGGTGTAATAATAGTACCTTGTAAAAGTGTTGAGAAAATTAATTGAGGTCATGTATACAAAATGCTTGAAACAGAACCTAAGACCTAGGAAGAACTCAGTAAGTAGCCCCTACAGTAAGTTTCTTCTATACCACAAGTCTTGGGGGTTCTCACTTGGCTGAGACTGCACATGTGTCTTCTAGAACATCCAGTGCAGTCAAGGATGTATTGGATGGCGATGCAGCAAGAGTCCACACCAGTTCCTACCCCTGCAGCCCCAGTGCAAATCTCCCTCTTGTAGGGCTCAGCTCCAAGGAGTCCAGCTGGGCGCATCTGGCTGGGGAGATTAAATTATTTTTGAATTCCTAACTGAATGTTCTTTTAATGGAAACTTAATGACAGGCATTGAAATAGATTTCCTCCATAAGCCCTCCTCCCGTGCCCCGTCCCTCTTTACCCCCCTCCCCCGCCCACAACAAGGCTCTGTGTTGCGCAGTTCCCGATAACCTTTATTCCCTACCCCTGGACTTTTATCTCCCCAGTGACAAACAGCCCTTGCTGGACAGAAAGAGGAAATTCCAGTCATTGTTCTCAAACTTCTGGCTTCCAAAATAAAATGCTCTATCTCCCCTATCAAGCTTTGATTGACACACACTTCCTGTAATGGCAGACAACAACGGCCCAGGGGCAGGGCCAGGGGCTCATTTGCATACTTTGCTTCAGAGGTTTTCAGACTGTTTGTTCTAAATAGGGGAAGATTCCCCATGCTAGTCACAGAATCACCCTGTTGAGGACCCATCTCTCGTTTTATGAAAAATCTCCAAGGAAGGCGCCCCGTTCAACTGTCCACACAATCCACCATGGAAGTTCTTTGCTGGCCTGTTACACACCCATTAGCCACGGAAACAGACACTCCAATCATCTCACTTAGATTTGGCAACCAAGAGAGGATCTTTCCCTTACCCTTTCTCTCTTGAGGAATCAATTGTTAGACAGTTTCCCAAATCTTAACTCTAAATATTGGAGCTTGAGCCAAGCTAAGTCCAGAAAGATAAACCAGGATCAGACTCTCCAAGTCAAAATCCCCACAGCAACAGAGATAAGTTAGGCAATTCAAGGGGAATCAGTACCGAGGGAAACTTTGAATATGATCGTGTACAATGGGATACAGTTTTTCTTGAATAAGAAATGTTGAATTCCTCTTAAAATGGGTAAATCAGTAAATGTAATAACATGGCACACCAATAGCAATAGCAGTACCCAGTCAGGTACCACTGGGAACAATAGTATCACATTGCAATAAAAAGCCCGCCTTCAGCACTGCATTAACCTATAGGCAAGTTGGCTTTCTGGAACCTTCTGTTTCCCATTTATTTTCTTTACTCACTGAACTTCTATGCCCTTAGTAACCTCCTCTATCCAAATGTCCAGGGTTCTCATACTGCTTTGGGGATCCAGCCACCCCTTAAAACTATCAACAATTACCTGCAGGACCTCACTTCCTAAGGGTTTTTTGATGTCTGTCAATGGTTGCTAGAGAGTCAGTGAGAATTTACATTCAAAAGGAGATTCCAGAATGCCTTAATCCTTATAAAAGAATATTTAGAAGCAGATAAGCTTCCACCTAATAACCAAGAAACAAATGTCAGTCACAAAATTCCAGTTGTTGTTCAGCAACAATCAAAAGAAACGGATTGTTTACGATCACTTCACTTCCAGCAGTCCCCCAGCGTGCTGCTAATGAGGAGGAGAACACACCAAAAGGCATGTGTGCTGATGTGAAGGACCCATATCATACATTTCCCCTCCAGTTTATAAAGGGACTACAGAGTCATAAACCCTCATAATAATGGGCCAGCAGAGAAGTCTAGCTCTCTGAACCTTGAGATACCTGATTTCCTTTAATTTTGTCAGTAGAATAAATTGCAATGCCAACACATCTATGAATATAAAGTAGTCTCCCATGTAGTCTCTCCACTGTTATGGCCACTGACTAAGTGTGTAACCCTGAACCCATCAGACTTCCCACTGGTCTGGGTCAGAAGGACCAGGCTGTATGGATGGATCTGTACAAACTCAATCCCGCGTGTAAGCAAACAAAGCCATCCCTACTGACAACTGCCGGCAGCTGCTATTCTATGTGCCAAGACTCACACTGGAGTTATTTGATGGAGCTGCACAGGAAGGGGCGTGCCTGCCGCCTAGGCCATTTCCTTCTGGGGAAGCTGGAGTCAAGACAACATATGCGTCCTGCTTGCCACCTTCCCACCCCTCACGTTGCTCCCAGAAGAAAGTCCACCCTCAGCAAGAGGATTTCCACCCGTTGGTCTGTCACAATTGATATGCAATAACTGACACTTTTGGAAAGTATGTGCACAGTTTCAGAGATTTAATATATTAATCAACATACGGAAAACATTTTGATTCCTAAGCAGCTTTGAGTACCATCCTTTCCGGAATACATTTAAAATAAAATAGGTGGGGAACTGAACAAGATATTCACAGTAAAAACCTTCTAAAGATCAGTCCTTATATTATGCTGGTCCCTTTTAGGGAGATGTGGTGTTGGCCCTCAGAGAAAGGAAGACTTAGCGCTTTCCTCACTGTGGGGCCATATCCCATTTCTTTTCCTTTCACACATCTCTTTTAGAAACAGCATTTCAATACAAACCCCAGGCAGGAAAACACAAGGAACGTTTTTTCTCAGAAGCACTAGAGGTACCTTTCCTTCTAAACTGACTTTGTACCTTCAAACTCCTCAGTGCTTTCTTGGAAGATCAGGAGATAGTCTTTTAACAGATTTGTAGCCCCCTCTCCCATCTAATACAAATTGTAAGAAATATCACCACTATTTTCAAATCAAGCATTCTTCCTTGCAGGAAAGTGTTCATTGAGATGCTGAAGTGGTGATTTAGCTTCTGTCTAAGTATACCACATGAGCTCATTTGGGCCAAAACCCAACTTAGATGGCAGGGTGTAGCTACGCCAAGAAGCGGGTTGGGCGCATTGCTCCTGTCCACGCTGGGTACGGAGAGACGTGGAGTCCATGGACTGAGCCTCTCCTTGCTGCTTCAGAAACACAGTGTGACCCAGACTGACTGGATGCTCCAACAACCAGGGCTCGAAAAGGTCAGAGCCTCACAGGTGTTCTTTGCGTAACCGTCTTTTCTTATGGTCTTTGATTGGTTCATCTCCCCCAACGCAGGAGACTTTTTCTTTAATAACAGCCAATGTTATGTTAAAATAAAAATGGCTTCTTTTTTGTCAGTAGAATCAAAGTGAGAATTTAGTTTTTCCTTGATCCTATGTAAAGCTCATAACTTCTTCACGGAGACTCTTAAAAAGATCTCATTTGGCCTATCCATAAGACTTTTGATGATTTTGTCTGTTCCTATCAACATTGCATGATTTCAAATAATTATATTCAAGATTCCAAGTAAGCTCCCACAACTTCCATATTCCAATTTCCTGTTAATACGTTTCATGTTCTGATGCATTTGCCTTGTTAGAGCCATGGGTCTCGTAGGATCATGGTTATAAAGTTCAGGGGCATTGTGTTGGTGGACTTGGAAGTCTTTAGTCCTACTTCCATATTCCCAAATTATTGATTGCTTCGTAATGCTTCTAATCACTAGTTATCTTTGAAACTTTTACTTGTGTTGAAAACACAACTGTTACATTTTTGTGTCATCTGTCTCGTTGACTTCTGACAAGATGAAGTTGGGGTTGTCATAGCCTCTCTTCATCTTGGCTCTAGCATCTCTCTCATTGTAAAGGCACATGGCACAGTGAGGGGTATCCACTTCCACTGTCTTACTAAAGTTATGGAAATCTACTCGGTATTTCCCTTCCTTGGTCTTGGATACTATGGGAGCAAAACGGTAGCCCCAAAGCACCTCTTCTGGGACATAGGATGTTCGAACTTGGCAGGTAGCACTGGTTGATTCCACTGTGCCATCTAAAAACACCACTAATTCAAAGTCCTGCTGGGAAAGGGTTTCTGCTGCCATGTGGAAGAAGGGGCTACTGTGATCAATAACATGGTAAATTGTCAGTGGAGAGATGAAGAATAAATTTTCATTCCCAGCATCAACTACAAAGTTGATATTGATCTGGTCCAAAATAATGGTCTCCCCTTCAGGAGTGACGGTGGTCTTTAGAAGCTTTCCATATATGTGACTGCCAATAAGGAGGCTCTTCCTCAGATTAGCCACTCGGATTAGGAGACAAAGCTTCCCACCCCGCTTACTGATCACTGCATTCTTGCTGAATGTAATGGTCTTGGCACGTTTTTTGGGTCTGGAGATCTTGGCTAAAATGGCACCACACATGAAAGAATTGATAATGACTCCAAGTATAGACTGGAAGATAAGCAGAAAAATGGCAGTGCCACATTGTTCTGTCACACACCTGAATCCATATCCAATGGTCACTTGCGTTTCCAGAGAAAACAGAAAAGCTGAGGTCAAGCCATTAATGTTCTCCACACAAGGGGTGTGGTTGACAGAAGGATGGAACTCAGGGAGATCTTTGTGAATGTAGGCTACAGCGTACCACAGGAGACCAAAGAGGAACCAACTCCCCAAGAAGGCTGTGATGAAGATGGTCATCTTGTATCGCCATTTGAGATCAAGCACAGTTGTCCAAATGTCCACAAAGAATATAAACCTTGACTGTGCCCCCACATTGCCAAATTCTATGTTGCACCTTCCATCTTTGGAAACCAGCCTTGCTCTTCGCCGAGAATGCCCAAAAAAGCGAGTGACGAACCATTTCCGAAGATGTTTGAACATTCTTTCTGTCACCACCTTGATCTGAAAACACATCAAAGAAAAACAAAACAACAACGAAAAAATATGTTTATAGCAGCAGTGACTTAGGTGACTCACATAAAGAGCTAACTATGTACAAAAAGATCATTCCAAACAATCTGGGTTACTGATGATTTGGGCAAGCTGACAAGTTTATTCTGGATACTCCAATACTATTTTCAATAGAAACTTTCCAGTAGAAGACCGTGTTGTTTAAATATAAAGAGGAAAAATAATTACAAAGAGATAAAAATGTTAGGAACCTAAGATAGCATATATGCAAGTGTTTCTTGATCTTAGACAGTCATACACAACCTTAAAAATGTTTGTGATAACCATTATAATCTGTAGCATGATTTATTCGATATGATTCTTTAAATGAGCTCTCCCTTTTTCTTTAATAAATTTAGCCTTATGTTAAGCAACGTTGTGAAAGCAGAAGCTTGATGCACTGTTTACATTTTTTGTAATAGATGAAAATAAATAACTATGAAAAAAACCAGCTCATCTATATACTACATAAATCATCTGTGTACTGCTATTGGCACTCACAAATCAAGAGAAATCCTGATCCAATTCAAGTCTCTTATTTATTAAATGAAGAAACTGAGACTCAGAAAATTTTAATGACATACCCAAAGTCATGTACCTAACCAGTGGCAGGATGATAACTAGAGCATAAGGTTCCCTGCTTTTAGTCCAAAAGAACCTCTACCAAACTGCATCTCAGTTATGAAATTTTGTATTCTAACGTTAAATTTCCCTGACACATTTTAAGACAATTATTAGTCAACTTCCTTTTCAACAGAGTTCTTCATTACTTTTGGTCAAATCCTACCATTTGATCTCAGAAGTTTTCTCAGTTGGTCTGCAAGCCTGTTCCTACTCTCTCTCTCCATGGTATGCCAAGATTCACTCCCCCTACCCCCGCCCTCCCCCCAAAAAATAGTATGATGGTCACCATCAATATCTCACACTTCCTTCCCTGCTCCCAACCTGAAGGACTGAGGAGTCCTGATTTAAATAATACTCCATAAGGGTATAACCACGTTTTATTTAATCCTCCATACCAGCTGCTAGCACAGTCTATGGGCACTTAGCATTTATTTATAGAAACATAAATGGAATAATTCAGTGAATGATTTCAGCTCTTCAAAATACTATCTGACCAATGGTTTCTTCTTAACAACCTTATTTTGACTTGCATTTTACAGCAAAAAAGTGAAGGGATTTTTTCCCCCAAGCAGCCAAGAATGATGAAACCCAGGTGTCTAAACATGAGACTACCACCTCCCCTAGACTACCACCTCTCCAAGGTGTGCCCATCACAGTTAGCAATGTCTTCGTGGTATTTTTAATTAAATGCAAATATGTTTCTAAAATAGATTTCAAAATCCCCCTTCAAAAATGTGTTTATTCATACAAACTAGGAAGCGAAACCAACTTAGTGATAAATTTTAAACAAAACTGATATTCCACAGTGTCTTGCTCATAGTCTTAAACCAGGTGAAAACACAAGACACTAACACCAAATAGAAGGGGTGAAGAGAAAACCACAGTTGTGGTGATTTAAAATTTTGAGGACATAAAAGAAAGAATATGCTACCAGCAGAGCAAACAGCAGTGTACACATTCAGAGGGTCCTGCCCTCATCCCATCCAACCCTCGTTGACCTCAAGTCCCGAGAGAGTATTAGGGGATGGTCCCAAGGGAGGCTCATGGAGGAAGAAAGAGTCTCCTCCTTTCCCAATCTCTCCCTTTTCTCTGCACACACATCCTTTAAACTTGCTTACATTCACTGGGACTTTCTCCCTTTCCCACGTTTGTGGAAACTCACGCTGTTGAAAAAGATCTTCATAGAGTGGCCCTCAACTAAAATAATAAATTCTAAAGCCAACACTTATCAATTGAACGCACATGCTCTTTGTCATTACATTATAATTTCAGAGATGGCTCCTAACACACCAATTTCTGAGTTTTTCTTCCTCACTACTCTTCTTCTCCAGTCTCTCTTAAATTCATTTCACTTTTGAAGATAAAGAATATTTCTGTAGAGTGGATAATTACCCCCTGACTTATCTCTGGATAAGTTTGGGTTTTCATGCCTACATTACTAATAAAATATTATCTGCTAGCTTTGCAAAGAGCTGAACCAAAAGCAACCAGCTTATAATGCTTTCCCCAGATGATCTGCACTTACCAACATCCTAAAAACATTCCGACCTGAAGCATCCATGTCTGGGAAAAGCAAGGAACTGGTATTGGGCGTTGGTTTCTGTATGTGGGCTGATTTTAGACCCAGCTTAATATATTTTAGTCTTTGGTCAGTGACCTGATGCTAATTTGTATTAGCTTGAAAACACTTCATTGGGTAGTCGAGTTGTGTGGTTTAAATCAAGGCAATTGGTTGTTCTCAGACCAAGCCCCAACCTCGGTATGTATTTTATCTTTTCAAACTTCACATGGCTTGAATACCGTCATGCTAAGACATGACAAACCAGCTGAGGTCCCTGGGCAGCAGGCACAGATTGCGTTCCAGCATTTCTCTCCTCTCCTTGCCACACTCTATGGCTCTCTTGCTGTTTCTCGTACGTCAAGCCTAATAACGTTCCACCAGAAACAATTAGTTATCATCAGTCTCCCAGCCTAGTCTCTGAAACACACTGAGATACTGAGACACAGGGGAATATATAGACTTGGGTAAATACATATTTGTAAGATGAAAGGAACGTCACACCAGGAAGAAACAAGATACCATGTTAATCTCTCTATACAACAGTCCCTGTTATGTAAGAAACTGAGATATAAAAGCAGCCTTTATTGTTGGTTTTATTTTATAAAATCTGGCATTCACTGAAGGTACTTTTCACATGTACTGGATTAGCCAATCTTACTGATTTATTTATTCAAAGTGTGAGAAGAATTATACCCAGAGAATGCAAGACTACAGGATAAATTCATCCTCTGACCAAAACCATTATTCACACAGCAGACCCATTATACACAGCACATATCTGACTTTGCCTAGACAATGGCATTTACTCCAACCACAGACAGAGCCAATAGGGATTTTTCTGAACTATTGGGTGATTCGAGATTGGCCCTAGTGTCTGGGTTATGTAACTTGCACAGTTTTTAGGTTGCTTTCTATTGAAATCAGTAAATCTTAATAGCAAGCAAAAGGCTGTATATTAGCTAATGTTTACCAAGATATTCTTAGCCTGGCAAAGCAAGTGAATTATTCAAGAATTCAGCATTCTTGTTCTATAAACTTTTTGTTTCTTTCTCAAGAAATAAACTTTTTGTAAACTTTCCAAATATTGAGTATATACTTATTGTGTAGGATTTCAAAGACAAATAGAACTCTGTTCCTGTTCTCAAGTTGCTCACAGTCGAATGAGGAAGTGAGCTCAGTAAATCAGCAATTACAATGTGGTATGATTTGCATAATGCCCAAAGACACATCTTTTACAAAAGATCTATTAGCTGGGTATCCACCCTCAGCCAAAACCCTGCAACTGACAGAAAACTCATTGCCTTTACATGTACATGAATGTCTATCATTATTCAACACGGATGTGTTGATACTAGTGTGTGTGCCGGAACCGGGGGAGACATCAGGGAAGCAGTCCTTTACCAAATGGACGCAGTCATTGTCAGAGTGAGGAAGCTTCCAGTTGAATGTCGGGGTGGGAGATGCAAATGAGCTGGAAAACAATCAAATGCTTCGTGATAGGGTCAGGATAGGAAATAGAAGGAGTGTTCCAGAGAGCACCTCATCTGAGGGGCAGAGAAGTGCCCTTGAGGCCAAGGCCTGAAAGATGGCATTAGAGTCACACCTAATAGGACCTCTATAAATATATTTTGACCGATGATAAATAAATTAATCAACAAACGAGGTCGGACAATTAAGTTCGCGAATTCATCCTAGAAAAATTCCTACATACCTCATTGCTGAATATCACTACGGTCACCTTCAAAGTACTCACCTTGGGAAGCTATGCACCGACGCCAGTGCCTAGTCCACCCTTCAAAGCAATTTTGGAACTCTTTTTCTGGAATGGCCATCAGAAATGTACTCCTATTACCTTTGATGTCCTGAATGGCATCAAAATGTCTTCCTTTCAATATTTCCTTTATCTTCTGATAAATAAAGAAGTCATTGGGGGCTTGATTAGGTGAGTAGGGAAGGTGTTCCAATATAGTTCTTTATTTACTGACTAAAAACTCCCTCGCAGACAGTGTCATGTGAGCTGGTACATTGTTGTGATGCAAGAGCCATGAATTGTGGGCGAAAAGTTCAGGTCGTTTTCATCTAACTTTTTCACGCAGCCTTTTCGACACTTCCACTTTTCAATAGTAAACTAGGTTAACTGTTTGTCCAGTTGGTACAAATTCATAATGAATAATCCCCCTGATATCAAAAATGGTTAGCAACATCGTTGCAACAAGTTCGTGAATTTAATTGTCAGATCCCGTAAGCATAAAAGCAATGAGTTTGTTGTCATTTATGTGGCTCTCTTTCGAATAGGAATATCTTAGAAAAGACATTCCTGTGGTAATACCAACCACACTGCACTACTGTGTATGTGACAACAGGGGCAACAGAAGAAAGAGCATGAAGGAGGTGAATGAAGTGCTGGGGAAATAGATAACGGAGTGCTTGGGGCCTCGGTGAGGCCCTGGGCTGGAAAGACAAGCAAGGGCCATGGCTCTCAGCACTTGGTGTGCCGTGTGAGGTCATTTTGTTGTAGACCTAGAGGAGAGACTGGTAGAAAGAATACTGGTGTAGTTCTGCTTCAGAGACAACTCATTAAAATTCTAAATAAGTCTGAAGTCTCCTCTACTTAACAGCCCTTCAAATTCTTGAAAACAAACATATTTTCTTCCGGAATCTCCTTTTTGCCATAAAAATTCACACTTCATTTGTATGCAACACCCACGTCCACCATTCCCTCTCCATTGTAAGTGAGGTGTGTGCAGTTTGTGCTTATTGATGATATTTTAAAAACCAGTACAGAGGCTGTTCTTTTTCAGGTATCCACACGACAATACACCACTATGATTTTGGGGTTTCCTATAATACTTACCACACTGCCTCCTTCCCACCCCAGCACACTCAGCAACAACTATATCAGAGAGAGGAGGGCAAAGAGACATTGCTTTTTATTATCTCGTCTTCAGAATTATGAAGGCTATCATTTTTGCATATAGATAAAAAACATTTACTATCATCTGCCTTTTAGTCAAACCTCTCACAACTCATACACAGCCTAAGTTCCCTTTGTGATGTTTCTGAGAGTCAACATTATATGTTAGAGGTAGAAAATACGAGTTATGGGTCTGGAGAGCAGAAGTCAAATGATTTTCTGTAGTCCCTTTGCAATGGTGGTAGAAAAGAAATTCAAGTTTCCATGAAAATGTACTGCTTTGTTTCAGAGCAAACAATTGAATCAACACACATTTCTTAAGGACTTGCCATAGCAAGGCATGAAATGGGATTATGGGACATGGTCTCTGCCTTCTTAACCAATATAATCAAGCAAACACTCTATTTATTAAACATCTCCTATGTACTGAGTGCTAGGACTAGAAACCCAAAAGGTAACACTCCCTGCTCTCAAGTTTTAAGTGAGTAATTCAGGTAAGTAATTCAATAATTGCTGTGCTGCAGGTTTGCTTCCCTGAAAGGGTTGAGAACATGGTTTTAAAGCAGCCACCAAAGAGGAGACCCAACAGACTAGATGTCAAGCTTATACTCTTCAACACACCTTTGCTAAGGAGCTAAAATAAATGCACCTAACTAAGAAGATTTCCTGTTTTCTATGAAAATGGTCTCAAGCTACTGGAGGATAGCCACCCAGCTGGATTTGCAAACATTCAGAGCTCTGAGGAGCATCAAGTCATCTAGCTCCCCGGACCACCCCTTTCACGTCTGGAACCTATTGTAGACAGAAGGCATTGTTTGTCTTTTGTGCAATAATTCTTACAGAAGTGATTTCTACTGTCTTCAGCAATATCAGGCAGCTCACTTGGGGTCAGCATGGGTTCTTAAATAGAACTTGGCAAGGTTGATGGAAACAATTTTTCCTGGCCTCACGGGCATGTAAAGGAGCCTCAGGACTCTTCCAGGCTAGATGGGGGAGTGCACTTCAGGACTATCCCACCTTTTTCTCAGGGTGAGTGTCCACACAGGCCCTGGATAAAAGATGTGTCTTATATCCAGGGTGGGAATGCTGCACAAGCCTTCCTGGCTGCCTGGCTCCTTCCAGAGAAGAAAGTTTGGAAACAACAGCCAGGGAATTGCAAGGTCTATGAATCTTGTTGCTCTCATAAGGCTCACCGTGTTCTGTAGGCATCTGTGGTCCAGTAGCATTGCCTGAATAACTACAGAGGTGTGCCAGGCAAAGAGACCAAAAGAGGATGGGAGTTCTGGTCCAGGATGTTCGTGGCACAGGTCACAACCAAAGGCAGTGTGGCTGAGTGGAAGGAATTACATCGAGGGTAAGCACAGACATGAATCTGAACCACAGTTGTGTCATTTAATGGCCAGGTGACCTAAACAAGCCACTTAGCCTTAACGAGCCTCAGTTTCCTTACCTATGAAATGGTTGTAATAATATATTTTCAAAGGTTGTAGTATGTTTTAAATGCAATTGCATATATAAAGTTCCTAAAACACAGTACTCAATGCAATAAATAGCAGCAACTGCTATTCGTTTGCAAATTGAAACTTGAGCAGCAGTTTAACCAGGAGTGGCTAACCCAGGCCATTTAGGGTCTCATATACAGAGTCTAAGGGGCTGTGTTGGAGATGATAGCCAAATGAAGGAAAAGGCTTCTAAGAGAGAGTGACCATGGTTGTGACAATTCATCAATGTCTATGAACTACACTGGCAGCAGAGCCCATCCTCCAATGTGGAAGAGAAGACCTGGGAACTGCCAATGTGTTTTATGAAGGATTTGTCTATGATCAGGGCAGAAGCCATATCTTGGAGAGGTGAGAACAGGAAGAGAATTATCACGGGCAAGGCTAACCAGGGCCATGGTACCCAGGGGCAATGCTGTCCTCTCTCACCATGCACATTAACTAGGATTGATGGATTGCTGACAACATACATACGCCCACTGAAAAGGAGAAAAGCATCGCCAACGTCAGAGAGCCGGCCTGGCCCTAGGTCTTGGTGTCCTCCGGTCAAACACAATTTCACAGAACATCAATATCACACGAGGCCACTTCATAATCATGGCTGACCAGACAAAAACATGAACATTCCAAACCACAGAAACAACCAAAATATCCCCCTTTCCTGGCTGTGATGAGTGACCGCTGTTTCTTCACAAATAACAGCTCACATCAGTCTTCTCTCCTTCTAGATAAGATTTATTAACATACTCAATCATAGAATTCCTGACATCGAACCCAGAACAAAGTATTGTTTCCTTAAATATTCCCCAAATCACCTAAAACCAGTCCAAATCCTATGTAAGTGCTTTCTAACACTCTCCAGTGAGTTCTTCATGGTGTGTGTTCTCACTAGCTACAAAAAGCCAACTTCTTCACCTACAGGGGTGCTCCTGGTGCTCTTTGACCGGAAGGCATTGCCACCACAAAGGACATGAGGGCACACAAAAGAGGAAGTGGAACTAAGATCATAAAGCCATTATGCAAGCCACTTGGTGAGAACCAATTCAATTCCATTGCTTCCAAAAGTCACACTAACGTATGTACACTTTGTACATATGTTTGCTTTTGTATCAGGATGTGAAGAATCAAGGAAACAACCAAATTTAAGTACAAAAAGTCATTAAAATTAGTTAAAATTTTCAAGTTCAGGTCTTCAATTCTATCTAGCTCACTTGTTTGCCAGGGCCGTAGGTCATTCTGAGATAATTATACTCTCACCACAAAGACCTGTATCTCTTCATGTCACCTGGCTTTTGTCCCGGTGGGAAGTGTCAGGAGGCATGATGTTCCCACCATTCCAGCCAGCCTGGGAGCTAGTGAAGCTGGACCCAAGAACAGTGTCCGCAGGATCTTACCAGCCTTTGGTGGCAGCATGGATTTGTTGTGGAGTCAGAAACCTACGCTTTGGAAGCTGACACTTATTCTGTGTTTATTTTCAATATCATTTTCTTATTGTTCTTGATAATTGTTTCTTAAAGTATTTTGAAAATGTAGCATGTCTCAGCTATGCAAATAAGGACCAAAAAGGGATACTTCATCTCTGCCTGTCTCAGCATTTTGAAGAGAGAACAACAAACACATCCTTGGGGGCCTGAAGAGTGGTGACAGCAGAGTGGGAGAGCCCTAGAGGACAAGAGAAACTCACGGACACAGAGTTGGATCTATGTGACTTCCAGTCCAGAGACTTTCTAAGAATTCTTCTCTTCTGAACTTCAGGAGTTCTGCACTTTTCTAAGGGAAGGCATTGCTTTATTGGGTGTGAGTGGACTGAGCCAGGTTTAAAATGGTAAACGAAGGCAAAACTGAAGACGCATAGTTCAAAATGAATGAAAAGAAAGACCATGGCTGAGAAAAATCTCTGGAGAGTGTGAAATGGCAACGAAAACTGCCATAGAGAGTTTCAGTACCCCGCTCCCAGCTCCAGGAGACAGTTGCAGTCTGTGTGAACAGCGCCCCCTAGAGCACAGTGCAAATGGTGTTCCCTGGAGCTCTGAAATTACCCTGTCCCTGAAAGCCTACTGTGTGGCTGCAACACAAGTGCAAAATCTCTTACATGCATTAACATATTTAATTCTCACTATAACCCTATGAGGAACTGAGATTCAGAGAAGTTAAGCAATTTGACAAAGGTCACAAAGCAGAAAGGCAAAAGAGGAAAAAGATCTAGAAGAATCTAGATCTGCCTGACTGAGAAGGCCTTGCTTTTAAGCCCTATGACATACTCAAAACAGTTAATAAACAATGTAGAGGGAAGACAAACATTTATTCAGAACGTACTTACAGTGCACCAAGAATGGTGACTTTCCATACATTTCCTTACTTAACACAGAGATCACATACGAGGATAAGAGTTGGCAAGAGACCAGATCTCTTTCAGATACTGAACTTGAAAGGAGAGTGAGGGTCTAGATTAGTGGAGAGGAGACAGGTTTTCGGGGACAAGGAAAAACCTGAGCAAAAACACGGTGAAAAGAGAGGGTGGGGGCCCCCTGGAGAGGGCACAGGATCGACTGGATTAGATCCGAGGGTACATGTTGGAGGAGAAGGTCACAGGCCCTGATCGGGGAACGGGCCTCCTGATGCCAGGCACAGTTCAGAAATGGTCATAATGCCGAAGTAATTAGGAAGCAGCCAAGGAGGCAGCTGAAGATGTTGTTCTATTGAGCACTGTACTTACTTTGGAAGCTTCTAGAGATTGTCTTGGCTGTAGCTCCTTGTAGGTAATGGTCTGAAGTTATGGGAATTACATCCCCCATGTGGAGAGATCTATAGACATCGACGGGTACAGTTACTGCATCTTCCACAGTCAGAGGCTTGTGGTGGTGATGAGGGCTAGTGTGGGAGGATGGGGAGCTTCCCCCCAGTGGACAAAGAGCATCTGCCAGTGATGAGGAGCTGAGCCCTGGTACTCACTGCTCTAGCAGAGGGCAAAGCATCCTGGCCTGGAGGCAGTCAGCTCAGCAGTGTTTATTGAGTGGCAAAGTCATGGCTAGGCAGCCGACTGGGGCTCCAGAGATGAGAAGACATACCTTGGCCCAGCTCTGCCTCATACCAACTATAGAAACCTGGGCGAGTGGCTCAACATTTCTGAGCCTGCCCCACATGCTATTTCCCATGCTGGGAACCCTGGCCGTCTACTCTCCCCTCCAGGCTGACTTCTTGTTTTCTACTTAAATGTCATTTCTCAAAAAGAAACTTAAATGTCAGCTTCTCAAAGAGAGGGGAGCTCCTGACCACCTCCCTCCCCATTTAAGTCAAGTTTCCCCTTCCACAATATTTTATTGCATTCTCGACTTTTCATTTATAGTATTTACAGTGATTTTAACTTACAAACATACTTGTGTGCTGGTCTGGGGGCAGTGATCCTATCCATCTCCTCCACTACTGTATCTCCAGTGCCCAACTAGCTCAGTGTCAGGCAAAGAGTAGATGCTCAATAAATAATTGTCAAATAAATGAATAAACACAGTAAGGTGTGAATGCTTCAGAGTGCTTGATTTTCAGAAGGGGCTGTGGAGAGGGGAATGGAGCATAACACCACTCTCCAATGGTGGGACTTGGTCTCCGAGCACTCGCATAGGTGGATGATTGGATTATCGACAGACACTTGGCCCAAGTGGCCTTGTGGCCATGGGCTCATCATAATCTAATCCTTATCAGCTTTCTTGTAGCCTGGATTGTCCAGTGGCTCATTTACTGAGAAGGCAACGTGAACATCAAGACACTTAGCTCTGTCTGAAGAGGTGCAGGAGATGATTTTCCAAGCTTCATACACAAGGTCTGACAATTATGTTTGCAAACTCATCCTAGGAAAAGTGCTACACACCTCATTGCTGAATATCACTATGGTCACCTTTGAAGTACTCGCCTTGGGAAGTTATGCACCGATGCCAGCACCTAGGCCACCCTTCAAAGCAATTTTGGAATTTTTTTTCTGGAATTCAGAGCTGTCGTCATATTACCCCTGATGTCCTAAATGTCATCAAAAATGTCTTCCTTTCAATATTTCCTTTATCTCCTGGTAAAGAAAGAAGTCACTGGGGGCCAGATCAGGTGAGTAGGGAGGGTGTTCCAATACAGTTCTTTGTTTACTGGCTAAAAACTCCCTCACAGACAGTGCCATGGGAGCTGGTGCATTGTCGTGATGCAAGAGCCATGAATTGTTGACTAAAAGTTCAGGTCGTCTCACTTTTTCACGCAGCCATTTCAGCACTTCCAAATAGTAAACTTGGTTAAATGTTTGTCCAGTTGGTACAGATTCATAATAAATAATCCCTTTGATAACAAAAAAGGTTAGCAACATCGTAGCAACAAGTTCGCAAATTTAATTGTCGGACCTCGGATGAATGAAACTAGGAGTGGTGAACAAGAGGTGCAGGGTTTGGAATTCCCCTTGTTGGGCTTGGAATTGCTAAAATGCCTTTGATAGGACTCAGACTGGGGTGAAAGCAAAGTAGGGAAAATATCTAGTAAAATACCTAGCAAACGTAGTTGCTGTCTGGAGAGAGAGGACAAGTTTCTACCAAATCCTGTGTGATATTTCAGTCTGTCCCAGGAACAGATGGGACCCCTCCATGCAGCGAAGCATTCTTAAAAGGGTGAGTTCTGCCTCCAGTGGATTCTGACCCCAACTCAAGTTCCCAGATCTCTATGAACACTCAGGCCAGACCTCCTGAGGGTCACTCTTTTAACTGATGAATTGTAGTTTCTGAAGAACTTACGACTACAAATTAAATTAACACAATGATCCAATGGCTTTTCGAGTCATATGGCCTTTATTCTCATTCCCATTTTAAAATAGCTCCATTACATTGAAAATATCGTTGTGTATGTCTAGATATATAATCTTAGACTGAAAACAATATATGGTGTTCTCAAAAGATGATATGTGAACAGAAATTGCTTGTATACAGTAAGTCATATTACATTAAGATGTTAGCTATTTAAAGGAATCCTTTACTGAATTATTTTATAAAGTGAAGGATAGTTTTTGCAAATAAAATAATTATCCCTCACCTGTTTACCTTGTAAAAGTTTGTGTGTTGGGGGAAAATTTGTTTTTCTGAAAACTGGATACATCTGCAATGAAACAATTCTGAAATCTCATCTATTGAGCCACTCACCTCAACTGTCACTAGAGATTAATTAAAAAAAATGTAAATGTTTAAAGAAAGTTGTATTTATTATGTGTGCAGAGAGCCTGGTATTAGTCTGAACCTTCTAGTTCTATGTGGCTTGGATTATTATATCAATTCAGTCTTTCCAGCCTAGAAATGAATGAATTCCATGTGGACTGGAGGCGCTGAACATAGTTTTCCCTGTGCATCTGCAACAAGTACACTTTGTTTTTAAGAAAACATATAGAATTGCAAACTTTGGCAACTTATAAAATAGGGGAATAATTCAGCTAATGCTTTGAATATAGGCATTGGGAAACTAGTATTCATGATGCTGTGCGCATGGCTAAAGGTGTTTGTGTCTGTGTAGCCCAGCTCTGGTTGGCGTGCAAAGCAGCAGGCACAGAACACCAGGTTCTTGAATTTGGAAGGGATTCTGGGTGTGAGGCCTTCCGGTCCCACAATCTAGCTTATGTTTGAAGTCTCCCTGTCACAGCCCCATCAAGTAGCCTACCAGGCAGGATCTAAGAAGTGGGTATACTAGCTCTAATACTGAGTACTACATAACCTCTCAATGTGTCAATGTTCTCATCTGAAAAATGGGGACATTCATTTCAATCTTACAGATGGCTAGAAAGAGCTTAGACAACACCTAGTCATGGAAAATGATCAAGCTTTTAACACCTTCAGTAATACCACCTTCAGCTCCAATTTCTCCTTCAAGTTCTACCTGTGCATTGAATGAAAGAGGCAGGCAGTCATGCCATTATCTGCGATGTCTTTAATTCTGGGCTTCTCTGTACCAGTGTCCAGGCTGCAATAGCATCACACTGCCCAGAAAGGTCCTGAGAAGGGCAAGGCTTCAGGATAAACCATGGGGCAGTGGATTCGTTTTTGTTGGTTCCATTGCTCTGCTCTGGGGAGCGTCTGAGGGTCAATGATTACCAGCTGTGGCTCGCGTTCTGCCGAGCCAGCACAGGGGCATTAATGGGGTGGCACGTCACCCACCCTCCCATGTCCAAGAGCTTTCTGGGAAAGCCCTGAAGGCAGAGGGAAGCAGAGCCAACAGCCTCGGTGACCCTGCTGTTCCATGCCATAGACTGCTCTTGGGCCCAAGCTGGATTCTTCTCTCGGGGGGTGGGGGCACTTCCTGGCACCCGGCAGAGCCCACCCTAGGAAACCCTCTCAGAATGGGGACACTGCTGCAGAGACTTCCCACCTGGTTCCTCACAAGGAGCTACTCCAGCAATTGTCATGAACTGCTCTTGACAAATTTTCGTGTCTGCCACTGAAACGAAGAGGGTAAGCAGGACAAGCAGTCACGTCCCAGACCTTAGAGCCACACCAGGGCAGGGAAAACATAGGACCTCACTGAGATCCAGCCCCTGAGAGAGGCCAGTGGAGCCTACAGCAGACCTGCTGACGCACTTTCTCTCATTCCTTTCGTTTCTTTTTACTCAATGGTGTGTATAACGACCTGGAAAAGGTGAAGTTAAATTCCATTTTATTTCCGCTTATTTGCCCTTCTATCATAATCAAATCAAAAGAAGCTTTTCCAACTCAAAAACGGTACTTAGCCTCTCTGAGCTGCAGTGTTTCATAAAAATTGGTGATGATAATGTTTATTTGTTATGAGGATGAAATTGAAAATAGACATGTTCACACAAAAACAAATGTTTATAGCAGCATTATCTGCCCAGTAATAGCCCCAAAGCGGAAACTACCCAAATGTCAATCAATGGATGAACCAAAAATAACATATGGCATATGCATGCAATGGAATATTGTTTGGCCATAAAAAAGAAAACTGATGCATGCTCAATGTGGAAGAACCTTGAAGACGTGTTAAGTTCAAAAAGCAAGCTATAGTATTATTCCATTAATACAAATGTCTATAACAGGTAAACCTATAGAGAAAGAAAGTTAGATTGGTAGTTGCCAGGCTGTGGGTCGAAGTGGGAAATGAGAAATGACTGCTGATGGATATGATGTTTCTTTCTGAGGTGATGAAAATATACTAATATTGATTGTAATGATGCCTATCGCACAACTTGGTGAATATACTAAAAAACCATTATTGTGCATTTAAATGGGTGGATTGTATGACATGGGAATTAGATCTCAATCACGCTGGTACAGAAAAAATACACGTCAAGTGCCTGTTGCTTAGAAGGGACTCAGCAAACTCCCCCTCCATCCTCATCCCTCTTCGTCATTTCTTCTTCTTCTCTTTCTACTTCTTCCTCCAGCACCGGCCAGAAGCACAACCCTGGCTGGGCCCTCAGCTGAACTTGTCACCTCCCTTCTGCAGCAAATGGTCACTGTGATTCTGGAGGCACCACCATCAAAATTATTTTCTTGGTCACAAATGCCCGGGGGTACAGAAAGCATTTTTCCGCTTATCCTCACTCAAACAGAAGTTCTCCTAGCACATGGAGAAACATCTCTTCTCCCGGCATCTATGGGAGAGATTCTTTTTGCCCACCTGTCCAGGTGGAGCGGATGAGCAGAGCATGGAAACCTCCCACCCATCCACCCTCACCTGAGCTCCACAGGATTGAGAAACATGCACAGCTGGCAGCTCCAGGTGAAGCCCCATCTCAGCTCTGCCCACTGGCCCCTCACACCTCCCAGGGCCGTAGGTTGGGCTAAAGTCATGTACTTGGAAGCCAAGTATGCATTTTCCCCAAGCATGGCAGGCCTACAGACTGGGCCCATCTGAGGGGATACCCTGGAGATGGGGGCGGGGGTTAACATAGCCCTGGCCCCACCTGCTGCGCCACAGCCGCAGACTCACTGTACCCTCTCACACTCACTCAGCCTCTCTCAAACTCTCCTGGGAGCTCAATTTCGTTTCCTCCCTCCTTTTCTCAGTACATTTTAAAATTTTAATTATTTTTTTTTCTAGCGTTTTGTTCCTTGTCCATAGCCCTTGTTCTATTCCTGGAGTCAGTGACATTCATCACCCAATTCTTTTTGAAACAGGTCTCTCTGGTGTCTCCACACGACCTCACAGATAAGCCAAAACCCCACAGGACCATTTCAAACCCCTCCTTGTCCCACATCCCCGCATACCATTTCTTCCCTCCTGCCCCACTCACAAAGGAGAGAGGCAGGGACTCAAGCATGACTGGGATGGGTGGGCAGGCCTTTACTGCTTATTGCGTGACAGCTGGGCAGAATGTGGAGTCCATATTCAGGGCCTCTCACAGGATGAAGGAAACCACCCATTCTGTGTTCCCAGAGGTTGGCCCCTTTCTCAAAGGCAGGGCTGGGGGTTCCTTGTGTGCTTCCTGAACAAGGATTATTATCAAGAGCAAGAAGGAATGCACCAGGCCACTCCTTGTTTAATTTCAGTCGCCTACCTTAAAAAACTACTCACCTGGATTAACATAAGTCAAAATGACTGTGTGATGACACACCATCAGGACCAGACCTGGATCTTACTTAGGATCATAAGTAACAAATGGTTTGGGGGCAGAAACTAAAGTATAGCCCTGTCCTCTTATGAGCACTATTTCCTCAGAAAGGAAACGGGACAGTCTACCTGGGGAATGCGTGCAGGCGCCCCGCTGTCTCTCGGCTTGAAACACGTGCTCCAGAGTCTGACTTGAGTCCCAGCTCTGCTGCTGACTGGTGCGTGACTGAGCTGACCGCCTGTGTTCCTACAGAGCTGTTTTCCCAATGTAATCGATTAACCTGGAAAACAACAAGAAAAGAAAAGTCAGTAAGAAAAGCTAATGAGCAATAAAGATCCTGGAGCTCATTGTGAGTTGTTTGTCTTTGCTTGCTTTTTTTTTGGATGTGTCAGTCTTTCTGCTCTGCCCAGACCTAAATTGTCATTTTCCTCACCCTTCTATACTCCCAATAACTTTTCGGAGATGGTAGTTTTCCCCATAGCGTTTTAGATCTGGCATGGTCCATCTTGCTAAGGCTCCCTGAGCTGCGCTGAGCCTTATGGAGAAGAGGAGTTGGAAAGAAGACCACCAGGAACTGCGAAGAGATGGACAACTGGCTTTAGCACTGACCAAAATGCTAGCTCCCTGGCACTTGGAGGGTGGTGACGTCTGTGCTCTAGGCAGCACTGGGGTTGGCAAAGCCAAGATGGGGTTTAACAGGTGCCTGAAGATAGAGGAGGGTTACGCTGTAAAATGGTATAGACCTGGCTTTAAACTCAACTCTTTCCACTTGTCAACAAGGTAAATTGCTTTGCTTCTCTGAACCTGAGTATTCTCCATCCAAATGGAGATAAGAATACCTGTTTCACAACGCTGAAACAGGATCCAGTGTCAGAACACCCAGCAGAGGGTCCAGCAGAGGGAAAACTCAACAATGTCAGCTTCCTTCATTGCTTAGTTGGGCTGAGGAGACCTGATGAAGAGAGAGCCAAAGGCTGAGCTGACATTTGGGGAATAATTTTAACTCCCAGGTCTGGGTTTGGGCCGGTGGCAGCTGGCTCTCCCTCCAGATCCAAGGACAACCTCGGAAGTGCCTTCACAAGCTACAGAGGAAATGCAGGGAAGGGAGTTTAGTCCTGCCTGGGGAGATGGCAGGCCTCGGAAAGGATTCTCTGCAATCTTATCCCTGTCCTCCCTGAGTCATCAAGAAGGCTTTCCCACCAGAACCTCTGGGAGAGGAAAGATAGCGGGCTCTGGGTTGCTTTAAAGGGGACTGCAAAGGGGCATTTTCGCATACATGAAGCCCAGAGGGAGAAGTCTTTGTTGATCTGGCTGCTAGAGAAAAACAAACAAAAGGGACAAAAGGCTGAGGATCAGAAAGAAAAAGATTGCTCATAGAATTATGAGATTAGATTAGACCGTGAAGATCCAATTGTAGCAGCCCAATTAAATTTCCTCTGAGGTTAGCGTGACCAGCCTTCCAGATCCAGAGGCAGCTGGAACACAGGGCTTGGTGATGGACGCCCATCCCGATCCTTTATCTAAGAGCTGGTAGCAAGGGTTCAGGTCCCATGACCAGTGGGCAGGTGTGAGAGGTACACCTCCCATCTCCGGCATACTGGGGCAGCACACCTGGGTTCAGTCATCTTGGGGTGAAATTCCTACTATAAAAAATTTTTCCTAACGTCCACTTCTTTTCCTTCTTAGTACTTAGCACAACTTATTTAATATTTATTTTGTTTAATTTGAGCCAACCTCAGCTCTGTAAGTGCCGCAACCACCCACTACGTTAATCGAAACCTTGAGAAAGAGAGAGAGAAGTTGCAGCTGAACACATGTTTTTACTTGCTCAACCAACTAACAACCAAATAAATGTCCAGGGATGGTGTGAAAACTACCTGTGGTGAGTTCCTAAATGCCAACAACACTGATAGGTGACAGAACGATAGTGTAGTTGAATAAGTCAACAATACACCACCATATTTTATTGACGATTAGTCATTGTTACTATAGCATATGGCTAACACTGGCTACAGTTAGTGTTTATTGAATTAGTGAATTGATGAATGAATGAAAAATGGGCAGGGGGTATATCTCAGTGTTATTTGAAGATGAAAGGAGGCAACTGGCAATTAGTGAATATACCACAAAGTTTTATTGAATCTAGTTAATCCGAGAGTAGTTTTTTATGGATCAACAATAACTAACATTTATGAATATTACTATGTTCCAAGCACTCTCCACGTGCAAACTCAAAGAGAGTATAACTATTCTCTGACAGAGACAGCATCATTATTATTCCCAGTGTATAGAGGAGACAATGAGAGATTAGAGAAGCCAAGTTATTGATCCAAGTTCACAGAGCTTGAAAGTTAGAATGCAGTCGACTGTAATTTCAACTGGTGTGGATGTTTCTACCTTCAGTTTAATTATTGCAAGAAACTCGTTAAAATGCATCCCTTCCAATGAGACTTTCTTTGGCCCAGATGGAAGGCTGGTGGTGTGTTCTCTAAAAGGTCCTCATACCAGCCAGGCAGATCACCTCTCATATGTGGTTGGAGGCATATGGCGGGGTTTGATTTTACTTTAGGGAATTGGGGCTGAAGGATTGAAATTACTACAAGGGCAAAGGAAGAGACACTTATTAAATGTCTTCCACGTGCCGGAAATGGGTAGGGGCTTTGCAGAAAGTATTTCTTTTAATCCTCACGGTGATCTCGTGAAGTAAGTATAATGATCTCTGTTTTACAAAAGAGGGCACTGAGGCTTTAAGAGGTTAAATAAATAGCTTATTATGAGGCACAGCTAGGATGGGGACCCAAGTCTTCCTGGATCCTTCTAACACAAGGCTCATAGATGGGTGAATTCTGATCTAAGATAGGGGCAGAAAAGCAGGAGCCTAAGTAAAGAACAGGCCCCCCGATTCTGTTTCCTTCTTTCTTTCCTGTCTTGTTGTCTTTCTGTCAATAAATAGTTATTGAGAGCCTGTCACATGCTGGGCTCTGTTCTAGGAGCTGCGGATATAGCATTAACAAGATTGATATTCAGGGAGGCAGAGAGAGCGAGACAGATAATAAAAAAGAACCAAATAAACACGGTAATTATAGATTGTGATAAGGGCTAAGAAAGCCACAGTAACTAGGGTGACCTTGAAAAGTGTCGGTAAGTAGAAGGGCACTGGGTGCCAAAGGTGGTGGGGGTAGCAATGCCAAGATGAGAGAGGACAGGTACTCATGCAGGCTGCCGGGCAAGCTCAGACTCTGCCTCCTCACAAGCCTGCCAGGCTGGGTGGTTTCCCTCCCCACCTATAGCAGTACCCGCTGGCACCTGCTGAGGGCGCTGCTCAGAGTCGTAGGATTTCAGACAGACAGGAAACCTCGGGAAGGAGGCCTGCCTCTACCCGGGATGGGCACAAATCAAGCGGCAGTTTTCCCATCTGTCAAATGAAAATACTAATATCCACCTCGCAGGGCCATCATGCAGATCAAATGATGTAGTGTCTGGGAGAATTCAGATGGATGAGTGACAAACTGCATAAAAGTGAGATGGGATTGTAGCAAGAGGGAACAGTTAGACATAAGGAAGAACTTTTTGACTGAAAGGACGATATGATACAGAGGCAGGTTTCCAGTGAAGAATTCACGTGTAGTTGACAACGTAAAATAGAAGCAATGCCTGCTTCAAGTAAGTACCTGACACTTCACAGGCTTTATAGTGTGGAATGAGTAAGTATAGAAACGAATGAATTTTTAAACAGACATGACTTGCAACAGAGATGGCTTAAGGAACTCGGGAAGTCTCTTTGCTATTACTAGGTCAGGGATTCCAGAAAATTCTCTATAAAGAAAAGTGCAGGTATTACCAATTGGAATATTGAAAATTGGCTCACTGCCACTGCAAGGGTAGGCCACATCAGCTTGACCAAGAAGGGGCCTGGAGACACAACAGCCTGGAGACTCTTACTGCAGGTGAGGAGATGGCAGAGTGCAAGGACAGCAGAAAGAATACAACTTTATCTGGAGCTGCTCAGAATAGCGAGAGGGAGGGTGGCTCTGAAACCCAGGTGTGATATAAAGGAAAGATCCATGGGAACCAGATGACCCTGCTCTCCACTGACCAACCTGAGTGACTGGGCCCATCCACAGCCCCTCTCCTGGGGCAATAATTTCCTTCTCTGGGACGTGGGGGCTACGTTGCTGGAGCCTGCCTACAATCGTTCGAAAAGCAAAGATATGCTATGCACAATGTCCAGGATTACTTCTGTTAACTCTGGAGCAGGGACAGTCAACCGTGTGAGGCAAAACCAGCATCCTTCTGTCAGATGTCCTGTCTTCTCTTCATCACCAGTCACAGACAGGGCCTAGAAATGGCTCAGCATCTGGTCTCTAGTCACCAAATAAATATACATGGATGGCGTTTACTGTATCTGCGTTTGCAAATTAGCCTGCCTGGGGTCTGGCTGTTAGAGTCCCTAGGGCTCCCCCCACCCACATGGCTAAGGAGGCAAAGACAGGAGCTGCTGCGCTGCCAGCTCCCAAGCACCAGCTGAGGGGATTAAAGAGGATTGCTTCCTGAAGCAGCACTCCCTCAGCTCAGCTTGGGATGATCAGGGACCCAGCTAGGGGTTGGGGGTCAGTTGAGATGGCACCATGTAGAGAAGTGTGCTAGAGGGTTTAGAACAGGACAAGAAACATGCCGGAGTGAAGAGGCAAGAGATTCGAGCAGCAACTGGGCAAAGCAGAAGGCAGGGCAGGGAAGAGGAGGAGAGGAAACGCCTTGACTATTGGCTGCCTGAGGTTTATAGCACGTCTGGGGTCTCTGGGGCCTCAGGCAGAAAGGAAACTGCAAGGCTCATTCCTGAGGCAGACCCAAATGGCCCGAAAAAAGGCTTAACCAGGAGAGGGAGCCCAAAGTGGTTCTCCCTGGTCCACACTTAAACTGTGTGTCATGAGAAACATATTTCTCCTCCTTTGAGGCACTATAGAGAGTGGAATCACTGGGGACTCACCTCCATGGTGAAAGAACACAAGACCAACAGTGAGGGGCTCATGATAAGCCCCTTCCAAGACGGTGGGGAAAGACTTTCAAGAGCACCAAGCCATGCCCTGCCTGTAGACAAGTGGCCCTGCACCACCTTCCAGACAGATGGACATAGGTTCCATGACTTTATAAGGAACGTGGCCAGAAGTTTATGTCCATTTCCCTCTGAAATCTACCTGTGCCTCTCAATAGCTCTACAGACCAAGCTTCTTCCTGACATCCAGCCCAAATCCTCAGGCTGAGATTTGATTCTGTCATTCTGTCATCTGTCGGTATGAGCAAGCAGCCCCTTCACATGTCCGCAGTTTTGGCCTCCAGCCCTCAGCCGAGATGATCAAATGACGGCCTGTTGCCCAACCTCACTGCACTGCCCCTGTAGTCAGACCGTGGGAAGAAACCGGCCTGTTTCACGCCCTGAGCACCAATCTCCCCAGTCATGTCACTCCAGGCACCAGCTTGGACTGGGTCACTTCCCCTCCCTCTCCACACCCCTTCCCTCACTGCCGCAAGAGAGTTAAAGAAGCATCTTTGTGGAAATCCAAATCTGCAAACACCACCATAGGCTGTAAAACACCCAGCCAAAGGAACATATGTATTAATAAGAAGGGAATAAAGTCCAAATCCTGTACACACTTTTCTCCACTTCTCAGCGACCCTTTTTCTCCAGAGGGCTTCATCCAGTCTGGGCCTTAATAGTGGTGAGCATCTGCACTGGCTAAGGAAGGAAACCTTGAGTTCTCACACAGTGGATTTGGACAAAGGATTCTCAGACCTGGTCCACGTAAGCATTGGGTTAGGATCTCTCAGAACTCCTTTTCTCTTCTCTATCTAAAGAGATGGAATGTTGGAAGAAAAGATGAGCTTTCTCTCCTGAACCACTCCATTCCACTGGGGTTGCCCAAGAAACAGACTGGGTCAGAGAGACCCATCAGGTCCAATGTGCCTGTCGTTCACGCTTGTCCTCCCAGTGAGATGGAAACTTCTGCAGGGTAGGGACTGTGTCTTTACTCTTTAGCAATGTCTGGCCTTCCACAGAAGTTTTCTCAGTGACCCTCTGACCATTTCTGTGACTTATCTCTGAATCCGACTCAAGCTCTCCCTCCTCAATGCATAATTAATCAGTGGTCCACCCCCTGACAGCATCAGAATACCCCGGTCCCTGCAATGGTCCAATGCACCTTCCAGCACAAGACTGGGACCATGCTTATCTCTCCAAACATCTCATCGCTGGACTTGGACTCCAAGGGGCCAGATTTCAGGGAGCCTTTTCCTATGAGAAGCTAACAACAGTTAGTCATAGTTTCCCAGTACTGTTGAACTCTTCAAGGACAAATGGCAGATCTGGATAGAGCCAGAAAGTTCCCAAGAATTTAATCAAGGGCAGTGAAGCATGAGTCTTTCCCTAGGGGTAGTCACCTGAGAGAACTTTGGTTGTTCTAACTGCAAAGACAGTATTAACCTGTTGCTTTCAACGGGGTTGTGTTGCATATTTAAATCCACTCCCTGGGGATATGGTGGCATGTTGATATACCTTGGTAGACACAGTTCCTGAATCCAAGCCAAGAAACATTGGTGTTTGTGCAATTGGAAGAGAGGGAGGGCCAAGGACATTGGGAAATTCTAAAAGAATTGAAATTTCAAGCTTGTATTTCACAACGTATTCAAAAAAGAATCTTGTCTTAGAAGCATAGGTGGGTAATATGCATCTAACTGGGAAGTAAAGTTTCTAAGGCTTGATAACTGCAGAACATAGCAAAGGGAAGATACAGACACACTGAGGCAGGCTATTGCCTACTGGGGGAGGGATTCAGGAAAATAACAGGCTTCTTTGAGTGAGGAACTTATTCGTCCAAAATGCTGGATGAATTCAGGTTTATGTTTTTCCTGGGGACTTTGAGCAAGTCATAGCCTCCTCTAGGCCTCAGTTTCTCCATTTGTACAATGGGTGAGCTGGACTTGATGAGCCCTTAGAACGAGTAGTTAAAATTAGTTTCAGTGCTCTGTTTTTTTAATGTGAGGATATTGGGTTGAGTTTCATATTAGCAGCTAGAACCCTTAGTAAGAGTTTTCAAGAAGCAACTACTTGGGGTAGAGCATCTTTGGATTCCCAATCGTCTTGAAGCTGTCCATTGTTTGCATTATTCTTGGTATTTTTCTGCTATTCTTCAATCAGAGCCAGGGAGTTCCATGGGTTCAGGCATCACTCCCTTTGTTTGCTCATGGATTCTGACAAAACAATGGCCAGGACAGCCACATTCGTTCTCCGAAAGTCATTTGTAACACACTCAGCAAGGATGGTGTAGAATCAGCGAGCAGACTTCAGTGAGCCCTTTCACCTTAAGGTTATTTTTTGTTTATGGTTGACTTTTCTAGGCATTTCCCTCCTATATATTTCCATTCTAATTTTTCCTTCATCCTTTTTCTTGTTTTGAAGATTTTTGGTTTTTTTTTTTTTTTTTTTTCTTTTCTTTTTCCAATTTCCACATACTCCCTGCTTGTTCAGGAAGATTTATAAACTACATGATCAAGCCAACCATTTTTTTTGCTACCTAGAGCAGAGCTGATATTATTTATGAATCATATATATTCCAGGAGACAGAGCAGACTGGGAAGGCCCAACGCCTTTTCTCTTCACTTTTGGCTTTACCCTAAGTTATCACAGTTCTTTACTTTTCTTTTCTCAACCTGTCAAATCAGAATGATTTTAGTGACCCTGAGATTTACGTCGATGGTAACTTTGGGCTTTCCCTCAACCCCCTTCTCAAGCTGCCTGTCACCTCCACCTCTGAAAATGTCCTGCTGATGTGGGGAAAAGAGAAGATGGTAAACAGAAGTCTTTAAAACTAATTACTATAGTCAACTATCCTCAATTAATTATTGGGCAAATTTTTCTTTCTGTGCCAATAAATTCATCAGTAGTGACTTGACCTAGCAACAAAATGCATTCTGGCATAGTCTTCGTGGGCCTTACACCAAATAAGCTGGAATCATTCTGAGTCCCTGTCAGAACCCCAGGAGTTACTTCAGCTCTAGGGAGAAAAGTCCTAGGATTGCCTTAAAGTGGCTAGCCTGCAGTAAGTAGGTCAGAAATTAAACCCCAAAGTGCTGATTTTCCCAGGTATTCTGGACTGTGTGAGCTCACTTAATATTTTTTCACTTACCAAATGGAAAGAGGAAGAATGTATGGAGGACACTGGAGTCAGACAGAGGTGGGTCTGAGTCCCAGCTTGCCACTTTCTGCCTGTGAGACTTGGCTCAGCTTCCTCAGCACAGAGCTCCAATAGCGTGCCTGAGGGGTGTCATGTGTACCAAGACTACGGTGCCCTTGGCCTCATCTAGGGCCTTGTAATCAGAGGTAAAAGACATGTGGGCTCACTCTACTAGAAACACTCTCCCCAGGAATGCATGCATTTCAAAGGTACAGAAAAGCAAGCAGCCTATGGTGGGCTTTGTTTCCGAGGAGGAGGCAGCTGCAAAACCAGTCCCCCGACCTACACAGTCCCTACTCCCCATAATGTCTCAGGGCCATCAACTCTTCTCCTTGTGGCCCAGTTGGGGGGCGGGGCAGGAAGGGTAAACGTAAAGAAAATGCTCTTCTCCATTCAAAGTTTGTTCATCACTTGGACTTTGGAGAAGTTTCCTGAGTGAGGTCAACCAACTCGCAGGTTCCTATTTCAAAGCCACACTTCAACCCAGCTGCCAGTCTGCCACGAGATCTTGTATGTTCTACCTCTTAGCAATCTCCTGACCGGCTTCCCTGGCAATGGTCTTACCCTCCCCAATCTACCTTGTACTTTGCAGACAGAGCAACATGTTTTAAATGTAAATATGATCTTACATGGTCTTCTACCACCTTCAAGACACTGCCCAAGCTCCTTGGCATCACACACAAGCTCCTTCATCACGTGGTCTTGCTCTGTGCTTCTCTTGTCTCATGTGTGTTCACCCCTCCCCACACCACCCGCCCCCAACCACACCAGCTCAGTATTCCCTGTACATGCCACTCTCCCTCATGTCTTTGTGTTTTTGTAAATGCCATTTCCTTGTTCTGGAATGCCCGAATTCCTGCCCCCACCAGGCCCCCTCCTGCCTACCCAGGGAGTTTAAGATCATACTTCCATGAGGTTTTCTGTAGGTAAAGTAGGATGTCGTTCCTGTGCATGCGATGATTATATCATGGCTCCATTGCCGGGTAACTGTCCCTATTCATCTCGGTATTTATCCTGCTAGAATGGCAGAGCCTGTTTGCACGTACATAACCCCCTAAACTGTAAGTGCCATGAGAACAGGGGCTGTTCTGTAATTGCCCAGGGCCTAGCACAGTCCCCAAAACACAGTGGGTGCTCATTATGAGCTTGTTGAAAGGCAAATGAAGAAATGAAGGCATATATATATTAATTATATATATATGTGTGTGTATATATATATGTACATATATATATACACACACATATATATATACACACACACACTGGGGGTGCGAAAGATATCTCTTAAAATGTATATACATTTTTTGGCACCGTGTGTGTGTGTGTGTGTGTGTGTGTGTGTGTGTGTATTTACATAACATTAATCAGGAGGACAATAATAAAGAGAAGAAAGACAATAGTCACCGTTAGCATCTTAAATGATAGAACCACCAGGAGGAGTGAGATTTGCTGAGACATAAGCAATCCAATGAGAACTCTGAGAAGGAGTTAGGAAGCCTTCAAACCACGGAGGCCATGGACAGGGAAAAAGGCAAAGCGTGGGAGTCAAAGTGGAATCCTTGGGAAACCACTGACCTGTGGAAAGGTCCAAGGTGGATTGATCTGTAACCTAGCACAGAAAGATGAATCGCTGAGGAAAGGAAAGGGCCACGCATGAGAAATTCCCAATCTCAGCTCTGCAGAGCAAAGCGTACTTGGCAATTGCAGCATATTACATATTTTTTTAAAAATCAGAGAAAACCAAAAGCCACCACCAGCACCAATTTTCCAAGCACCAGTCACAAGTGATCCACACTGTGCTTCTTTGCAAGTTCAGCCCTGCACCTAAACTGACTTGCTGTGTTTCCTTACACAGAAGAAAATCCATCTGCATGCCTTAAGTATAAAATTTTACAAAGCTCTGCTGATGGCTCAGACCTTCCCAGATACCCCTACCCCCATCATTCTTGGGAAAATTAAGTTGACCTACTGAGGCCACGTCTTCACAGAACAAGGTCGCATAACCCAAGCCAGGCTCCTAACGGGAAACTGCCGCCGGGTTGGGTAACTCCTTGTCAACCACGGCCTCCTGACCACAGTCACCATGTTTTGCTCCATTTTGTGTGCCCACTAAAGGAAAAATAAGCCCACACTTTCCCTTAAGCTTGCCAATTGCAATAGACAAACTTCTTTTGAGTGACTATACACAGAATCTACAGCAGAGATGTTTGGAGAAGGGAGCTCCATGCCTGTTCATTCTTGTGCTCACATAAAGCAGAGCATAGGAGAAGAGAGGCATTCACTGCCACAGAGCATTTGTCACTGCAATATTTAGGGAGCTGAACAAATGTTGAGAAATCCAAACGCAGTCACTGGGAATCACGCAACATTTCAAAAAACGAAGAAAAGGCATTTGGATGAATGCAAATGAAATGTCTTACTAACACCTTTCACCCAGATAAGCCTTACACCTTTTCCATACTAGCCCTCATTAGCACCTTGATCCTCTACCTTAATGATGGAAAAGGTGTGAGAGAGTTTCCGCTATTATACAAGATCTTGCAGCAACTGAAGATGCCATCAGAGACAGAAGCTCTACCTACACACATGTCTACTACTAAGAAAAGAACCGTGGCACCAGGCGTGGGGCGACCACAGGGTTTAACTGCCCTCCTGCTCCAGGCTGCGAAACGGCCCGGGGAGGGCAAGATGAAGCTCACAGTGGGTAATCCACATGTGACCAGATCAAGAGCATCAAGTGAGTGAGTGGTGTTAACCACACTTTTATCCCCTAGGGAGTGATGGACACTCTGTTTAGATTTGAGGTAGAGAAATGAGGGCTAAATTTCTACCAGAATTAACTCCTTTTTGTCAACCCACGGGGCAATATGGCATTTCTCCTCCTTACCTCATGGATTGCCAGAGTGAATACTGAGACAAAAACCTCGATTTCTTAGTCCTCCCAAAAGCTGCCGGATCTTTGATGTGAGCGAGTCCTTGTACCTTTGGTCTGAGAGATTGAGTGTCCCCGGTGAGGGTGCCTGAGGTCCTGCTGGTTTTTATGAGTCTGTGGGTCAGCTCAGACTGTCTGCCCCCTCATCTGTATGCAACAGCTCTCAAAAAACACAGTTTACTTTAGAACCGGATCCAACAAGAGTAGGCGTGGTAGTAAAATGAGCTAGATACACCAGAGGTGTTGAGTTGCCAGGGCTAATTAAGAAAGATTTGTTTATGGAGCCATGGCTTGGAACCAGAAGGCCAGTTTGCTAGGGCTGACACCAGTCAAATGGGTAAGACTGTGCATGTGTGCATCTATCTAGGCTGGATGCTCCCAGGTGGGAGTATCGGGGGACCCTAAGGAGCCCTTCCAAAATTTCTGCTGCTCACTCAATAACCATAGAGGGTCAGGCTGACCTGACTATACCTTGGCCATTCATCTATCTCCCTGGTCCCAGCACAGTATAGGGCTTTGTCGCAAAGACTTTAGAGCAAAGCAGACTGGGAGGGAGCCCCTGCTCCACCAACCTTGTCACTGGGGACAATTCTTAGCTTCTCGTCCCCGGAGGTCTGCGGTGGGGAGTGAGACAGTGTATGTAATGCATGTGGTACACACTCGGCATTGAGTAAACACTCATGAAAATCAACATATCCCACGTATCAGCTTTCTTTCCTCCTTCCCGACCCCATCCTCTGGTGTCATCTCCCTCTCATTTACATTGAGGGAGAAGAGGTCTTGTCTCACACCCTCCTGAGCAGCTATCTTTTCGTTGTCTTTCCCTGTGATGTGTCCTCCATGGACCATCACTGGAAACCGCCAGAGCATCAGAAAACAGTCTCCTTAATAAGCTGTCGCTCTGTTTTTATACAGCAGCGGGGGGGTAATGTGAACAGGCCACACATCCCTTCACTGTCTGTCCCCTTCTCCACACGACACAAGACAATATGGGGTATCAGACTTTACCTGAGCTTACGTGATTAAAAGAGCCGGAGAAGCTAGAGTCCTACTGGAGTGCGGAGGCTGTGGTCCAGTGATTCTGACACCACTCAAGGACACAGGGGAATTAATACATCATGATTTTCATAAAGGGGATAAAATGGAAATGAATGCATAATTATATGGGAAATAGAAATTTTGTTTTCAAACACTTATAAGTATATTCTGTTGTGATAGTAAAGGAAAAATAATAGTGTAGTTGTAAGTAAAACAGCTTATAGGAGCATTTTTCATGTGTCGTTTATTTAAGAGACCTCTTCTTGGGAGCAGCAGGACCATGGGGGGAAAGGAACACAAGGGGAAATTCAAAGCTCATGCTAAACATGACTCCCCCTTCACAGAGGGCTTCCTGTGAGCACAGCAGTGCCCACCCTTGCTCCCCTGTCCCTAGGCTCACCCCTCTCTCCCAAAGCACCTCCTTTCCCCATGCTCCACTGTGTGGCCCTCTACCTACTTTTCCAGGTATCCCAACCCCGCCTCTCAGGATAGCCTCCCAACCCCAGGCTCACCCCTTTCCACCTCTGAGCAGAGCGTCTCCCCACGTCGGATGTGGGACCATGAGAATGTGCCCGCCGACCTGTACACGCAGGGGAAATGAGTGTCCAGGGCCCTGGCTGCTCCTCTCCAAAATGGCTGAGCCCTGTACCGGCACAGGGAGACCCCTACTGGGGAGGGGGTGCTCCTCTGAGCGTGCCTTTGGCTGGAGAACGCTGCATGGCTATGTGGAACCTTCCTTAAACTCCAGGGCAGGCTAGGATACGTCAGCCTTCCCTCCTTCTCTCCTTCACTCAGGGTCAGCCTTGAATCACGCCTGATGGCTCTCCTAGGTCCTGCCCTATTTCCTCTCACTTAGGTGTTTCCCCATCTGCGCGCTACTGGCCCCAGCTTGGTGTCTGCTTCTCCCAGCCTGGAACCTGGTCTGTTCTGAGGGTGAGACTGTCAGAAAACTTCGGCAGGAAGCAACATTGGGTTTGCACAGAACAATTGAAGAAAAGGGTTTTCGCGAACCAAATTCTAGAGCAGGGGCCCAAGCAGGCCAACTTCTGAGTGTGAGTTGTGGGTATGCCTTTCATTCTCCCAGTTATCCACCAGATGACTGGAAATATACACACACATGCAAACCCACACCTCTCAAAGGTAAACATTAGTTCTCAGAGACAGTACAGAACAAACCCCAAAAGAGGAATGTTTTCTTAAGTGCCTCATTCCTTTGCAAGGCAGGTAGCTCCTGCACAACAGAGTCAAACGTCCCATTATTATGCAGACCAGGTAGTTACCTGAACCCTACCCCCTGCCCTTGCTCCCACCTTCAAAGAGCCCCTTGGGATCTGCTGGGAAAGAGAAAGAGGTTGTTGCTAAGCAACGGAGAGGGCAGGGCTGATGCATTCCTCCTTCCACTTTCAGGATTTTGGTTATAATGTGCAAGTGAAGACATTGTGTCTGATGGAACACTGCTCCTTCCATAAAACCAACGTAACTCGTCTTCTTATTCTCTCCGCTGCCCACCGTCTTCATGGAGAAACTGCTCCTGTCTCACCCATCTGCTGCTTCTCCCCCTCTGCTTTCACAGAGTGAGACCTCATCAGCTTGTACAATGAAGAGAGTGCCTCTCCCCTCTTTCCCTGGGTCTGTCCTGGTCACTGGGCTGACCCTGCTGGCATCAGGCAGCATTTACTCCTTAAAGCACCCTGAGCCTCCCACCTCTGCACCTGAGCTGCAGGACCAAGTCCATGGAGTGTTTTTCTTTATTTTTTCTTTAAAGAAATGTGGAACATTTCAGACATTCTTCTATCATGACTAATATTCTGACAGGAGCAATTTGGATAAATAATAGGCCTTTAGAAGTGCCTGTCAGATTCCAGGGAAGACAGGGTATCCCATGCACACAAGAACGAGTTCTGAGGGGCTAGAACCCTGAACTGGGACAGCAGGCAGGATGTGGCGCAAAGCCGAACCAAGTTCTGGGGCCCATGAGTGGGTGCAGGATGGACCACCAGGGCGAGAGCAGCCAGCCACAGCAACGTGGCCAGGGCGAGTTCCTCCTGATCTGGACAGAAGTGAAACAACCTAGTCTGTGCTATGTGCCCTGCACACATCACCTTGCTTCATCCTAACAACCTTTGGGATTGGCGTTATTTTCATCAATGTACAATAGAGAGGTAAGGACACTCGTCTCTCGGCCCACCAAGCCAGGCCCACCTGTGATGAGCAGGCTTATTCTAACCTAGATAATCACTCTAGATGTGATTATCTGCGAGGTGGACACAATTTCCTTACGTGATGCAACAGAGGTTTTGTCATGGTCCTGCTTCTGCTCTAGTGAGTTAAAAAAAGCAGTTCTCACTCTACACTTTCTCGTATCATACAGGTTCTTTTCAAAGCACTGAACTCACAATTTGGAGAATCAGGAAATTAAATTTAAAAGAATTTTAAGTTGAAAATATGGTGGACAAAACAAATGTTTATTTTTGCTCCCTCCTGAACTCAACAAAAATGAGAGTAAAGACGTTTTTTAAAAAGGTAAAAATCCACAAAGACAAAGAGAACAGGAGAGGAGACAACACCAGTCAAGGGATTTTTATAAAGTGTTGGAAGGTGGGAAACAAATGAACAGGGCAGATCAGCAAGAGCTGAATCCTAGTGCCTGCCTAGGGAGAAGTCAGCAAGAGGCCAGCTGCAAGCTCTCAAAGGCCCAGGGGTGGGGCAGCCCAGGTACCTCTGAAGGGGGCTGATGTGTCGGGTTCGAAAGAGCGCAATTAGCTGTAAGTCTTTGTAGGACACAAGTTCTCCAGCCTAGCGTTTGAGGTTTACTCTAGAGAAAAACAGAGAGTATGGATTGGGGTTCTTCAAATGTAGCTGAGGGCAGGGGTGAAGCACTGTACTTGAAACAGAACAGGGTTGTGTGAAAATCTGCCCACTGAATGGAAGACCCATGACTCCCTTCCCCCACTCAGCATCCAGGTGTATGACAGCAGCTGCACAAGAGAAGGGTAGGGTGGGGAGGGTTGAAGGAGTGGGGGGGGGTTGGGGGTTAGTTGGGGTTTACTCAGGGAAAATTCAATAAGCTGAGAGGAAAGACCTCCCAGTACTGACACCTGGGCATCACCTAACTCAAAGGACCAGACCCATCCCCTCCCTCACACCTTCCAATGAGCCTCTCTGGAGCTTCAGTGCCAACAGGCAGCCAAGGGTCATCAGACATTAGCATGAAAGAGAACAATCAAGACAAAATGTAAAGGGAACCTGGAGTGACAGAGTAGGAAGCAAAATAAATTTCGAAAACCCACACTTGTCTCCAGAGAGAAAAGATTACATTGCAGATGTGAAACAAGAACAAAAGGCTAGAAAAGAAGATTCTAAGAATAAGAAAGAGCACTTGAAAATTAAAAATATTAGAGCAGATAAAATCAATGGAAAACGAAGCTGAGAAAACCTCTCAGAATGCTTTTCTAAGGATTAAGGACACGAGAACAAAGATAAGAAAAGTATAGGATCAATGCAGGAGAGACTTAGCATCCACGTGCTAGGATATGGCAGCCATGATAATGGACACAGCCAACCTCCAAGTATGGGGAGCAGAGAAGGCTGAGGCACCAGCCTACGCTTGCTGGAATCCATCACAGTCTCTGCCCCAAGGCTTTGCTCCCATGGGCTGCTTCAGCCACTGACTCACTGAAGCCTGGCACCAAGGCAGGTTAGTCTCTGGATGGGCTGGGACTTCTCTCAGCTACAGGCAGCAGTCTAGGATGTGCCACCTGCAACCTTCCCTCTCTGTCTCCTTCACCATGGGTCAGACTTGCCTCACAGTCTTCCCCAGACCCTCCCTGTTTTCTTTCAAGGGTATCACCTTTAACAGAATCCTTATATGTTTGTTTCTGTCCTGGCATCGTATTCTTGGAGGACCTAGAGTAGTATATAAGAGTCTAGAAAGAAAGACTTGAAAAAAAAAATGGAGGGGAAGAATTATAAAATAAAGATATATTTTATTAAATTCTCAGAATTAAAGGTCATGAGTTTCCAAATTTAAAGGGCCCATTAAGAACCCAGAACAGGGCCGGGCTGGTGGCTCAGGCGGTTAGAGCTCCATGCTCCTAAATCCGAAGGCTGCCGGTTCGATTCCCACATGGGCCAGTGGGCTCTCAACCACAAGGTTGCCAGTTCGAGTCCCGCAAGGGATGGTGGGCTCCACCCCCTGCAACTAAAATTGAACATGGCACCTTGAGCTGAGCTGCTGCTGAGCTCCCAGATGGCTCAGTTGGTTGGAGCGCGGGCTCTTAACCACAAGGGATGGTGGGCTGCGCCCCCTGCAACTAGTAATGGCAACTGTACCTGGAGCTGAGCTGCGCCCTCCACAACTAAAATTGAAAGGACAACAACTTGACTTGGAAAAAAGCCTTGAAAGTACACACTGTTCCCCAATAAAGTCCTGTTCCCCTTCCCCAATAAAATCTTTAAAAAAAAAAAAGAACCCAGAACAAAAAATGTTAAAATACACACATCAAGGCAATTTAATGAAAAAAAACAGATAAAGAAAGAGAAATATAGTACACATAAAGGATTATGAATGATTTTGAACCGAAATAGCACCTGATTCCCCAACAGCAGCATGAGATGCTAAAAAACAGTGGTTAGCACCTGATTCCCCAACAGCAGCATGAGATGCTAAAAAACAGTGGGATAGGATAGAGCCCCGTTGAAATCATCAGGAGAAAATGATTCTAGGCCTAATCTAACCCGCAACTAAATGTGCAGGTGGAATAAAAACAATTTCAGATATGCAAGATTCAAATGTCATTTCTCATGGACTGTTCTCCAGGAAGTTACTCGAAGAGGCAATTGCCAAATTAGAGGGAAGAAATTCAGAAAGAAGGATACAAGAAATTGGGGACACAAAGACCAAGCACAGGTAGATGTGAAGAGGCTTGCCTGGGTGATGGTGAAGGGCTAGCCTGGAGGACATCTGCCCAGTGTCCCCAAGAACAGCCAGGCCAGAGGGATGGCTGCCTCTCAGAGAAATGGGACAGAGTCACCCGATGTAGGTTAACAACCATAGGTTTATGATTCTGAAGGAGATTTTCAAAATGAGTCAGTAATAGATATACAGAGAACCAAGTAAATGAGAAAATTATTAACTTTACTACATAGAAACATTTATAAAGAAAAGAAAATAATACACTGCTTGTCTCAGCTGTAACTATATTTAGAGTCATAACAACATAAACATTGAGCTTTGAGCTAATACAATATTTGACATGACTTTACAGAGAGGACGGACAGGAGGGAAGTGTAGAAGGAACAGGGTGTGGGAGAGCTAACCTCCCAGATAAGAATGTCAACACACAGTGTCTAACATGGAAAAAGCAGTGTATAGCAGTATAAGCCCTTCATTTAGAAATAAGGAAGTAAACATTAAAAGAATACCTTTTACCAAAGCCGCAGGATCTGAAAGTGTTTCCTAATAACTAATGCTGAGTGACTCAGGAGTGTTTGTACACAGCTTGTCCTTTCAGGTGGAAAAAGGAGGATGAATCCTCCATCGACTACCTCGTCATCAGGGGCATGTGGGTGTCTCATTATGTCTTCACCCACACAGCCCCTCTCAATGTTTGCCTGCGGCAGGGGCCCTTCTCGGTAATACAACTCCAAGGCTAGCACTCATATTTGGGCTATGTGGTTGTGATTCTTTCCTGGTGGACAACACTTCCCTCTTCTTGTCTCTAGTTCTGCAGGGGGAAGGGGATCTTAACTGGCCATGTGAACAACACTCTTGGCAGCCCCATGTGTCCCATCTAGAGTGGAAGAAATGAGCAGTATCTGCTTCAAGACTTACTGATACATGACTTTGTCATCAAAATTCCAGGCTTTTTGTAAAACAAGCACATCCACATGTTATTCCAACACAGTGAAATGAAGTTGGAATCTTATCTGGACATAAACCTACAAGCCATCTCCAGTCTGTTCATAAGGGAAGAGATTTCCTGTGTCCCAGGCCTCGGCTGGGACTCCTGGGTGGTGACTCCTTGGAGAGCCCTTCTTTGATTTGGGAAGTGTAACAGTGGTAATTCCACAACAAGCAAAGCACATCATCCTCCAGGCCTCCCAGCTCCTAAATGGCACAGGACAGAGGGACTCTGCTGGAGCTTGTTCTTTCATCTTTGGGCCTTGATTTTCTTGAGAATCAGTGTCTGGTGAAAGAATGGTGGTAAATCTGAATGTGTTTGCTGCAGAGGAGAACTGGATAATCCCACTGAGATGCCAGAAAGGAAAGAGTATTGTTACACAGATTTCACAATGGGAAGATGTTGAGCAAGACTTCCATGAAATGCTTTTCCTCTGAAACATTCACTGCTATCCATTGAGGGTGAAAGCATATGACTGTGAAATTCCAGGTCAAGGTACTTTTGAAAAAAGAAATAGAATTGAATGAAAGGAGGACTTTGAAAATTCCATTGTACTCATTAAAAGCTTGTTGAGGGCCTTCCTAGATACAAGTCCAGCATCAGGCACTTCGGGGAGATACAAAGATGAATAAAACATAGCCCTTGCCCTTGGAGAGTTTAACAGTTTTGTAAAGGAAAAGGCCGTCACACACAATAAGGTATAAATGCAAGGGAAGTGTTATGAATGAATAGGAGAAGAGGTTATTTCTGACTGGAAACATTTGGGAAGCTTCCTAGAGATGGACGCTATCCGAAGGACAGAATTGCACCAGATGGTTGTGGGAGGTGGGGAGTAGCTAAAGGAGAAATAGTTTGAAGGCTGGAGAGCAAAGGTGGCTTTGGGATCTGGGGAATACTCAAGGGAAGATATGTTGGTTTAAGAGAAGACGTATTGGTAGATGAGGCAGAAGAGGGGTCGGTGGAGACAAGATGGCGGAAGGACATGCTGTGCTTGGTATTTTGACCTTTAATCTATGTCCAACTGCGTGACTAACATAGCTCTGGGGGAGGGGGCAGACACTTGGAATACAAGAGCGATGGGTCTCTACCAAGATGATGCTTGCCATTTTTCTTTTTTTGGAATTTATATCTGTAAGAATTTTACCATGTTTAACTAAGAATTTCATATTTACATCAATTATTGCACATTTTGACATCTCTAGTATGTTTTTGACATTGTGGGGACACATCCTGTAAGTCCAAATCTCACACACAGAGACACACATGTGTTATTTATGGAGCTCTGCCATTCACGCCTCTCAGGAAGTGTCATTAAACAAAGAACAGGTGTCAAGAGACTTCAGACTTGGGCCCATTCCTCTTTCTGCCAGGCTTTCTAGAAAAAGTTGCCACCCTTCAGGAATGCCCCGAGGCCTTCTTGACTCTCAAAAATGCTTGGAAGGAGGAATAGATTTTAGTTAGTTCCCTGAAGCAAATGCTTCACCAATACTAAGCAGCAGCAGTGTTTTTCCACCTCCCCAGCCTTTGAGATAAATAGAACATGGCTGCAGGCTGTTTTCTTCAGGTAGACTCTGTGTAATGACCATAACTGGATTTCATGTCCCTCCCCTGAGGAGGGAACCCTCCCAGGGCTCCGTACTTTTAACCCTGTGGGTTCTCAGATGTCTGCAGTCAGCAGGCAAGTGTTCGTGCTAGAATTCTAAAGAGACTGGAGTCAGGACTCCTGGGTCCACAACTTGTCCCACTACCATCTCCTCTGCTGAGAGCCCACTCTCACTCATGAAAAGCACAGCAGTGAGACACGGAGGTGAGGTCCTCAGGTAAGAACAATAATCTCTTTTCAGCTCTGCAGTTCCCAGGCATTTTGCTGTTCTGTCTTGTCTGTGTCTCTGTGAAGGAAGCAGACAGAGATGTATTTTTCTAATCCTCATTTTCTAATCCTGAGGAAACAGAGGCTTGGCAAGATCTGTTTTTGCAGGGCCTTGAATGCCATTCCAAAAGGGCCCTGGTGTTGGCAGTGAAACCTGGGTTGAGACCAGGCTCAGTTACTATGTGAACTTTTTCGGCATTTTTGATCACTAAATACCAAACCAGAAGTCTGAAAAGCATTGTACCCTGCCCCCCTTTTCCCCAAGCAGTTGCCTTCTTGGAATGGAAAGAGAGGTTTGTAGACCCACAAAACCTCTACACTGAAAGGGAGTTTAGAAATCACCTCTGGCTTGCCCACATTTCCCAGGCTTTCGCCCCCTCAATGACATCCACCCAAACACTCCAGACTGCCTATAGTCTTCTTTAAAAAGCCTGGCCTTTGGAGCACAGCACTCTAGAGGCACACTCCAACCAGCCCAAGTGGAACAGGACCACCACCTCCTTCATTCTAGACATAATGTTCTGATTCATGCCCCCTTCGAATGCATGGGAAATTCATGTTGAGCTAGAGGTGGCTTTTGTTTTGTTGACAAGTGTCAAACAATCCATATATCTCCCAGCCTGCACTTGAAGGGCTTGCGTTCAGCTGACTTGCAGAAAACCGCACAGATTTATCATCTGTAGAGGAACCAGAATTCAGATCCAAGACCCTGATTCCACTTCACTATGGAGGGGCAAACATTAAGCAAATCACAAAGACAAAATACTCCCCTAATATCCTTCCTGGTCTTTGAACATCCAGGAACTGGGCAGGAAACTTGATAAGCCTTCAGGAGGACCTAAGATCCCCTCTCCGCAGCCCCTGGGGGAGAGCACTCTGGGCTTGATAATGAAATTACAAACACAGGTCACAAAGAGCCCCCTCTTTCCTTTTTCAAATTTCTTTTACATTTCTCTTATTTTTTGAAATGTTTGATTTCTTTTATAACCTGAGAACTCCTGCAAAAAAACAAATGTGGGCAACTTACTATGAATTTAAAAAATATAACTATATAAAAATAAATCTTTGAAAAAGATGTAATATATACAGGTTGTCTTAGCACTTTGGACAGAGAGGCTGTCTGGAACCTGAAGTGATGAATACAAATAGGACAGGAAGACTTCCCACAAGCCCCAGGGGTGGCTTCATCACGGAAACTTGCTTTTCATTCTGAAGACTCCACCTCACCGCTTTCCCGACCACTGTCTCATGTGAGCAGAAGGGAAGATAGCTGCCTCCAGAAAGCTGTCTTCCTGGGCTGCTCAGCCAAGAATCCCAGATCCCTGAGCCAGCAGCCCCTAATCCTTACAGTCCTGGTTGTCACTTTTCTGGTCACTTGTATCCATGAGCATGGCTTTTCCCCTCGCTGACTCGAGGTTCCTGGGAAACAGGTTTCTCTTCCGAGTTATTGTTACCTCTCCAGAATTCTTCAAGCTCTAAAGCTAAGAAGCTTGAAACCTTGTCCAAAGAGTAAATGAATGACGAAAATCAAGTTTCCTCTTTCCTTTGCCTTACACAGCCTGCTAATGTAGGATGCTCATTTCCCTGCAAAAGAAACTTTCTTCTAGGAGTTGCCAGCTGGTGTGTTCAAGATCAAGGCACAAGTTGCATGTAACATCCTGTAGGTTTTTTTTCTGCTGCCCTGGTACCCCGGTGGTGATGTCGTATTCACAGAGCAGCCTATGCCTTTCTTCGCTGGGGACGACACACAGGCGTCCTGATACTGTGCCAGGTTTTGGCAAAATGAGCAGAGGGCGCACTTTTCATTTAAGGGGCTGGAAAGTTACCCCTATAGCCTTGCCAGGACCAACACACACACCCATGGGGGCCTGAGTTAAGGACAACACTGAGTGGACCTATCACAAGGTGCTCAAAGACCAAGGATGGCTGCCTGGTGAAAGTTTCTGGCTGATGTTCTTCCCTTAGGGCTGCAATCCCTGTGGCTGCCATTAGATTGTTGGAGGAGCACCCTCACCCTTTCTCAGTCACGCCCAGGCTTGTGGAACCCCACAGAGCATGCAGTTCAAGCCAGAACAGCTGAGCAGAGGAGGAAGGGGTGGTGGGTCTCCCTGCCCTTTATATTGGTCTGTTGGGGAGCAGGTCTGGGGTGAGGACCTGACAGAGCGGAGGACCAGAGAGTTATGCTGGGAATGTTTGGAAAGCTAGAGGGAAGGGCTCTGTGGGGCTCCTAGTTCTACATTGCAACCAGACTGGCCAGTGGTTTTCTAGGGTTTCTCACCTAAGTGTCTCAGACACTTTGTTCTAAATTCTCTGTTGTTCACATGTGTCCCCATAAAATCAGAAGACAAGTCAAATCCATTCACACGTTCCCAGCTGGTCACCTCTGTGCTCACTGAGTGCTCAGCGAAAGGGGAGGGGGCAGGTAGGAAATTCCCCTCGTGCAGACACTTGGCAGGCACTTTCTCTCAGGTTCACATATTCATGAGGGTCAGCTTCTTGACTCAGGCATACAAACCTAGGCTCTGGAAATTGCCAACTTCTGTAATCACAAAGAGCAGTACCCAGAGGCAGTCCAGTGACCTTGAAGTTGATGCCATTTGGGCCACATTAACTGATGTGAATGATGTTTTCCCTCCAGGGTGACCAGCCCTGACCATGACGCTCAAAGATCCTAATGCCCAGACCTAATGCTATGGGACACTCTTCAAGATCCACAGTCCCTAAAGGACAAATCACAAACCCTGGGCCCTCTTGAAATATCTAAAATTTGGATTCCAATGAGCGGGTCTCACTAGACTTCCAGCCAATATCCCTGCTCTCTCTTGGGCCCCACTGTGACTTTCGGTGCTACATAATGAGGATTTCATTTGAGGGAGGGCACCTGTTTTAGAATAAGGGCCCTATATGTCAGAGTGACAGCCTCAGGAAGCTTGGGCAGTAGGAAAAACACTGAACGTGGAGTCAGAAAATCTGGGTTTGAGATGGCCTTTGCCACTTCATAGCAGGGTGACGCTAGGGAAGTTACATAACTTCACTGAGTCTCAGCTTCCTCATTTGAAAAAGGGACAAATTGAGGTTGCTTTATACAACACTGTGGCAAAGTGCCTCGTTGTTACTAAGTGCTATATCAACATCATTACTGCTATTATTATTATGTGTAATACTAAGATCAGATATAACCAGAGACTAGGAAATTTGGTATCAGTTCTAAGTCCTCTACCAATGCACAGCAGAAGCCATGCCATGCTCTTCTCAACTGTGACACGGAGGTAGAGACAGCCATCTCCACTGGTCCTGTGGACCACAGAGCTGTGGACATGGAGGTGTAGGGTGGCTGGGTGCTCTTTGCAGACTGGCGAGCACAAACAGAACTTAGCTTGTGTACTATAGTGCAGGGCTGTGCCCATCCTCCAGCAAGAGAATCCCAGCAGTAAATGCTCCTCTTGAGAAGGGTCTTGACATTGTTTATAAGATCTGACAATAACAAACAGGATTATGTCATAAAAATGGCAGTATGAGGTGAGGCTCTTGAAATCTCCCTTGGAATTTACAACAAATTGAACAACTATAATTCCACAAAGGACTCCCTGCGCAGCAGATAGACAAGACTAAGAGGCATGCAACTGAAATCATCTAAAGGTGGACAAATTGGGGGAGCGGGGGACGAGGGAAGGGGAAAGTGTGGAGATGTGGGCCGTGCGGATGCAGGGAGCTTGGAGCTCTGAGATCCCTGCATTCTGGAGCTACAGCAGTGGTGGGAGAGGGAAGAATTCAGACTGCTAGGGCTCTGCTTATGGCCCACAGTCCTGCCGGAGGGACCAGCATGTAACATGGCTGAACCCAATGCTCACAGCAGAGACCTTAGAGCAAAGACTGAGGGAAGATGGGTAAAAATGGTGATTTAAGCCCTCACTGCCAAGCAGAGGACAGAAGGCATAGGCACTGGAGCCTAGCAGACCCCTCCCCACTCTCCCAGAGCTCACCCTACCCCCACCCTCCCAGCCTAGAAGTGGAACACTAGCAGTGTCAGATCAAAAGAACAGAATATTAGCCATTCTGAGAACTGCAGCCTGAAGCCACAGACTCCCAGTCCAACTAGTTCCAGTGAACAGGAGGGAGCCTTGGGTGCAGGACTGGCTGTGCTGGTAGTCGCTGCCATTGATTTGGGCCACCTCTCACAACCCACCCCTCCCTTGTCCCCACCTATCTAGGCAAATCCCTGCAGGAGTAAACAGAGCCGCTTAAACACACAGGCTCTGAAACTGGTGTAGGAAGAGCTTTGGAACTTCAGAAGCTCTCCACATCCCCCCATGGAGGTGGTGCCCTGTGACCAGGTGACCTGTTCACAGAGGAGAAGCCTGCCTTTCAGGGAATCCCCACATTGTGTGAGAAGCTGGAACAATGCAGAGAAAATATAATACTACAGCATTAGAGAGAACAAAAGGCTGCAGTCAGAGAGAAAATAAAACATTCCACCAACACCGACTGGAAAACAAAAGAAAAGACCTCTTTCTATCAGAACCCACTCATGCAGATGCCTAGGAAAAGAAATAATAATTCATTAATTACCATGAATAACCAGGGTAACAAGACAGTTCAGAAAGAAAATGAAAAGTCTCCAGAAAAGGAACTTAAAGGCGTGGAAATATGTGACTTAAATGACAAAGAATTCAAGATTGCAGTTCTTAAAAAACTCAATGAGATGCAAGAAAACACAGACAGGCAATTCAATGAACTCAGAAACGCAATCAAAGAATAAAATGAACATTTTCCCAAAGAGATTGAAATTTTAAAAAAGAAACAAATAGAATTTCTGGAGATTAAGAACTCAATAAAAGAAATGAAGAATGAAATAGCCAGCTTAGGTAATAGAGTTGACCAGATGGAGGAAAGAATTAGTGACATCAAAAATAGAAATCTGGAGGGGACATCACCAAAATGGCGGCGTGAGGTGAGCCTCTGTAAAGCTCCCCTGGAATTTACAACTAATCGAACAACAATAACTCCACAAAGGACTCCCTGCACAGCAGACAGGCAAGACAAAGAGGCTCACTACTGAAATCATCTAAAGTTGGGCAAATCGCAGGAGCGGGGGAGGAGGGAGAAGTGCGGAGACAGAGCCAAACGGGCGCAGGACGCAGACCTGGCTCAGTGCTCCGAGCTCGCTGCATCCCGAAACTACTGCAGCTGCAGGAGAGGAAAGAACTCGGACTGCTAGGGCTCCGCTTATGGCCCACAGGGCTGAGGGGACAGCATATAACACGGCTGAACCCAACGCTCACGGCAGAGACCTCGGAGAAAAGACTGAGGGAAGAAGGCTGAAAACAGTGGTTTAAGCCCTCATTGCCGAGCAGACAACGGAAGCCTTAGGCACTGAGACCAGCCGCCCCCTCCCCACCCTCCCAGAGCTCACCCTGCCCCCACCTGCCCGGTGCTAGAAGCAGAACAGTAGCAGTGTCAGATCAAAAGAACAGAATATTTGCTGTTCTGAGAACTGTGGACCGCAGACACAGATTCACAGCCCAACTAGTTCCGGCAGAGGGGAGGCAGCTGTGGAAGCAGGACCAGCTGTGGTGGTGGTCGCCGACATTGCTCTGGGCCACCTCTCACAACTCACCCCACCCCTGTCCCCACCTATCTGGGTGTATCCCTGCAGGAGTAAACAGAAATGCTGAAACATACAGGCTCTGAATCTGGTGCAGGAAGAGCTTTGGAACTTCAAAAGCTCTCCACATACCCACACGGACACTGCGCCCTGTGACCCAAGCGAACTATGAACAGAGGAGAAGCCCGTCTCCCAGGGAATGCCCCCACTGTGTGAGAAGCTGGAATAGCGCAGAGAAAACATAGCACTACCGTGTGAGAGAAATAAAAGACTGCAGTCGGAGAGAAAATAAAACATTCTACCAATAAGTACTGGAAAACAAAAGAAAGACCTCTTCCTATCAACTTGTTGCAGAGGCCACTCCTGTAGATGTCTAGGAAGAGAAATAATAAATCAGTAATTGCCATGAATAACCAAGACAACAAGACAGCTCAGAAAGAAAGTGAAAAGTCTCCAGAAAAGGAACTTAAAGGCGTGGAAATATGTGACTTAAATGACAAAGAATTCAAGATTGCAGTTCTTAAAAAACTCAATGAGATGCAAGAAAACACAGACAGGCAATTCAATGAACTCAGAAACGCAATCAAAGAATAAAATGAACATTTTCCCAAAGAGATTGAAATTTTAAAAAAGAAACAAATAGAATTTCTGGAGATTAAGAACTCAATAAAAGAAATGAAGAATGAAATAGCCAGCTTAGGTAATAGAGTTGACCAGATGGAGGAAAGAATTAGTGACATCAAAAATAGAAATCTGGAGGGGACATCACCAAAATGGCGGCGTGAGGTGAGCCTCTGTAAAGCTCCCCTGGAATTTACAACTAATCGAACAACAATAACTCCACAAAGGACTCCCTGCACAGCAGACAGGCAAGACAAAGAGGCTCACTACTGAAATCATCTAAAGTTGGGCAAATCGCAGGAGCGGGGGAGGAGGGAGAAGTGCGGAGACAGAGCCAAACGGGCGCAGGACGCAGACCTGGCTCAGTGCTCCGAGCTCGCTGCATCCCGAAACTACTGCAGCTGCAGGAGAGGAAAGAACTCGGACTGCTAGGGCTCCGCTTATGGCCCACAGGGCTGAGGGGACAGCATATAACACGGCTGAACCCAACGCTCACGGCAGAGACCTCGGAGAAAAGACTGAGGGAAGAAGGCTGAAAACAGTGGTTTAAGCCCTCATTGCCGAGCAGACAACGGAAGCCTTAGGCACTGAGACCAGCCGCCCCCTCCCCACCCTCCCAGAGCTCACCCTGCCCCCACCTTCCCGGTGCTAGAAGCAGAACAGTAGCAGTGTCAGATCAAAAGAACAGAATATTTGCTGTTCTGAGAACTGTGGACCGCAGACACAGATTCACAGCCCAACTAGTTCCGGCAGAGGGGAGGCAGCTGTGGAAGCAGGACCAGCTGTGGTGGTGGTCGCCGACATTGCTCTGGGCCACCTCTCACAACTCACCCCACCCCTGTCCCCACCTATCTGGGTGTATCCCTGCAGGAGTAAACAGAAATGCTGAAACATACAGGCTCTGAATCTGGTGCAGGAAGAGCTTTGGAACTTCAAAAGCTCTCCACATACCCACACGGACACTGCGCCCTGTGACCCAAGCGAACTATGAACAGAGGAGAAGCCCGTCTCCCAGGGAATGCCCCCACTGTGTGAGAAGCTGGAATAGCGCAGAGAAAACATAGCACTACCGTGTGAGAGAAATAAAAGACTGCAGTCGGAGAGAAAATAAAACATTCTACCAATAAGTACTGGAAAACAAAAGAAAGACCTCTTCCTATCAACTTGTTGCAGAGGCCACTCCTGTAGATGTCTAGGAAGAGAAATAATAAATCAGTAATTGCCATGAATAACCAAGACAACAAGACAGCTCAGAAAGAAAGTGAAAAGTCTCCAGAAAAGGAACTTAAAGATATGGAAATACGTGACTTAAACGACAGAGAATTCAAGATTGCAGTTCTGAAAAAATTCAACGAGATGCAAGAAAACACAGAAAGGCAGTTTCATGAACTCAGAAATGCAACCTAAGAACAACATGAGCATTTTACGAAAGAGATTTAAATTTAAAAAAAGAACCAAATAGAATTTCTGGAGATTAAGAACTAAATAGAAGAAATGAAGAATGAAATAAACAGCTTAGGTAGTAGAGTTGACCAGATGGAGGAAAGAATCAGTGACATAGAAGACAGAAACCTGAAAATTACACAGATGGAAGAAGAAAGAGACTTGAGACTTAAAAGAAATGAAAGAACTCTACAAGAACTTTCTGACTCCATCAGAAAGAGCAATATAAGAATAATGGGCATACCAGAAGGAGAAGAAAGACAGAGGGGAACAGAGAATATATTCAAACAAATTGTTGATGAGAACTTCCCAAACTTGTGGACAGAACTGGATCCTTGAATCCAAGAAGCAAATAGAACACCTAATTACCTCAATCCCAACAGGCCTTCTCCAAGGCACATTGTATTGAAGCTGTCTAAAATCAACGACAAAGAAAGAATCCTCAAGGCAGCCAGGAAAAAGAAAACGGTAAGCTACAAAGGAAAGCCCATTAGATTATCATCAGATTTTTCAGCAGAAACTCTACAAGCCAGGAGGGAGCAGAACCAAATATTCAAACTATTGAAAGAGAGAAATTATGAGCCAAGAATAATGTATCCAGCAAAGGTATCCTTTAGCTATGAAGGAGGAATAAAGGCCTTTCCAGACATACAGAAGCTGAGGGAATTTTCCAATACATGACCTGCACTACAAGAAATACTAAAGGAGGCTATTCGACCACCATCAACAGGGACAATTTGTGGCAACCAAAACATAAAAGGGGGAGAGTAAAGGCCTGAATCGGAATATGGGAATGGAGAAAGTAAGCGTGCTAAAGAAAATGGAATACTCTAAATATCAAACTTTCTTTTACTTAAACTTAAGGGTAACCACTCAAGAAAAACCCAGAACTGAAATACATACTGTAATAAAAGAAGAAACAGAGGGAAACATCATAGAATACCACCATACAGAAATGATAGACAACAACACAAAGACAAAGAAACAATGGAGACACAGCCTTACCAGAAAACTAAAGATAGAATGACAGGAAATCCTCACATATCAATAATCACCTTAAATGTAAATGGACTGAACTCACCAATAAAAAGGCACAGAGTAGCAGATTGGATCCAAAAAACTAAACCCAACCATATGCTGTCTCCAAGAGACACATCTCAGCTACAAGGACAAGCATAGACTCAAAGTGAAAGGGTGGAAATTGACACGCCAAGCAAATGGTACTCGGAGAAAATCAGGTGTAGCCATAATGATATCAGATGAAACAGACTTCAGGGTGAAAAAGATAACAAGAGACAAAGATGGACATTTCATAATGGTAAAGGGGACCATACAACAAGAAGACATAACAGTCATCAATATTTATGCCCCCAACCAAAATATACCAAGCAACTTCTAACAGAACTAAAGGGAGAAATTGACCAAAACACAGTTATACTAGGGGACCTAAATACATCACTGACAGCTATGCATAGATCATCCAAACAGAAAATAAATAACGAAATAGCAGCCCTAAATGACACATTAGATGAAATGGACATAATTGACATATATAGAGCACTTCATCCTAAAATATCAGACTATACATTCTTTTCTAGTGTACATGGAACATTCTCAAGGATAGACCATATATTGGGACATAAAATCAGCCTCAGCAAATTTAAGATTGAAAGCATATTCTCTGATCACAAGGTTTTGAAATTGGATATCAACTGCAAAAAGAAAGCAGGAAAAAACACAAATACATGCAGATTAAACAACACACTTTTAAAGAACGACTGGGTCAAAGAAGAAATTAGAGGAGAGATCAAAAGATACATAGAAACAAATGACAATGAAAATACATCCTACCAAAATTTTTGGGATGCAGCAAAAGCAGTTCTAAGAGGGAAATTTATATCATTACAGGCCTATCTCAAGAAACAAGAAAAATCCCAAATAAATAACCTCATGTTACACTTTAAGGAACTAGAAAAAGAAGAACAAGTGAAACCCAAGGTCAGCAGAAGAAAGGAAATAACAAAAATCAGAGCAAAACTAAATGAAATAGATAACAAAAAGACAATAGAAAAACTTAATGTGACAAAGAGCTGGTTCTTTGAAAAGATTAACAAAATTGACAAACCCTTGGCTAGACTCACTAAGATAAAAAGAGAGAAGACACTAATTAACAAAATCAGAAATGAAAAAGGGGAAGTTATCACGGACACCACAGAAATACAAAGGATCACCCAAGAACATTATGCCACCAAATTCAATAACCTAGAAGAAATGGAGATGTTCTTAGAAACATATAGCCTTCCTAGGCTGAATCACGAAGAACTGGAAAATCTGAACAGAATGATCACCAGTAAGGACATTGAATCAGTCATCCAAAACCTTCCCAAAGGCAATAATCTGGGACCAGATGGCTTCACTAGTGAATTCTACCAAACATTCAAAGAAGATCTAATACCTGTCCTACTCAAACTCTTCCAAAAATTGAAGAAGAGACAGTACTCCCTAACTCATTTGATGAGGCCAACATTACCCTGATACCAAAACCAGTAAGGATAACACACACAAAAAAGGAAAATTACAGACCAATATCTCTGATGAATACAGATGCAAAAATCCTAAATAAAATTCTAGCAAATCAAATGCAACAATGCATTAAAAAGATTATACATCATGACCAACTGGGGTTCACCCCAGGGGCACAAGGATGGTTCAACATATAGAAATCAATCAATGTGACACACCACATAAACAAAATAAAGGACAAAAATCATATGATTATATCAATAGATGCAGAAGAAACGTTTGACAAGATACAACATCCATTTATGATGAAAAAACTTAATAAAATGGGTGTAGACAGGAAAATGCCTCAACATAATAAAGGCCATATATGATAAACCCTCAGCAAATATCATAATTAATGATGAAAAACTGAAGTCCTTTGCTCTATGTTCAGGACAAAGACAGGGCTGTCCCCTATCACCTCTGCTTTTTTGTTTTTAAATTAGTTTCAGGTGCACAAGACAAAGTAATACTTAGACGTTTATCATTTATATCCCTCATACTGTATGAACCCCCCTCCCCCCATCCACTATCCCTCTGACATCGCACAGAGCCATTACATTTCCACTGTCTCTATTCCTAATGCTGTACTCCGCTTCTTGTAAATATATACATATACATGTATACATATATATACACATGTATATATATATACACACACACACATATATATGTATGTATGTATATATATATATATATAAACTTATAGTTGACATTCATTATTCTTCAGCTTCAGCTTCAGGTGTACAGTGCAGTGATCGGGCATCTACATCATGCCTGAGGTGGTCTCCCTAATGAGACAAGTGTCCATCAGATACCCTACAAAATCTTTACAACATTATTGATTACATTCCCCAAATTAATTTTCAAAGCCCTGTGGCCATCTTGTGGTTACTGACTGTTTTCTAATCCCCTCACCTTCCCCCTTATCCCCACCCCCCTCCCATCTAGCAACCCTCAGTTTTTCCTCTGTCTCCAAAACTGTTTCTGATTAGTTCATTCACTTATTCTTTTCTTTAGATTCCACATATAAGTGAGATCATATGGTATTTGTCTTTCTCTATCTGACTTATTTCACTTAACATAATGTTCTCTAGGTCCATCCATGTTGTTGCAAATGGTAAGATTTCTTTCTTCTTTATGGCTGCATAATACTCCATTGTATAAATGTACCACAGTTTCTTAATCCAGTCATCTACTGATGGGCATTTCGGTTGTTTCCATGTCTTGGCTATTGTGTATAGTGCTGCAATAAACATAGGAGTGCATAAAGTTTTTTGAATTAGAGTTTTGGATTTCTCCAGATAGATACCTAGGAGTGGAATTGCTGGATCATAAGGTAGTTCCATTTTCAGATTTTTCAGATTTTTCAGATATCTCCATACTGTTTTCCATAGTGGCTGCACCAATCTGCAATCCCACCAACAGTGCACAAGGGTTCCATTTTCTCCACATCCACACCAGCACTTGTTGTTTGTTGATTTATTGATGATAGCCATTTTGACTGGGGTGAGGTGGTATCTCATTGTGGTTTTTATTTGCATTTCTCTGATGGTTAGTGAGGTTGAGCATTTTTTCATATGTCTGTTTGCCATCTGTATGTCTTTTTTAGAAAAATGTCTCTTCATGTCCTCTGCCCATTTTTTAATTGGGTTGTTTGTTTTTTTGGAGTTAAGTTGAGTGAGTTTTTTATAAATTTATGATATTAACCCCTTATCAGATATATCATTGGCAAATATCTTTTCCCATTCAGTAGGATCTCTTTTTGTTTTATTGATGGTTTCCTTTGCTGTGAAAAATCTTTTTAGTTTGATGTAATCCCACATGTTTATTTTTTCTCTTACTTCCCTTGCACAAGGGGATATATCAGTAAAAATCTTACTCCGGGTAATGTCTGTGAAGTTTCTTCCTATATTTTCTTCTAGTAATTTTATAGTTTCAGATCTTACATTTACGTCTTTAAGCCATTTTGAATTTATTTTTGTATATGGTGTAAGGAGGTGGTCCAGCTTCATTTTTTGCATGTGTCTGTCCAGGTTTCCCAGCACCATTTATTGAATAGACTGTCTTTACCCCATCGTACATTCTTGCTTCCATTGTCGTAGATTAAATGGCCATATAGGCATGGATTTATTTCTGGACTCTCTATTCTGTTCCATTGATCTATGTGTCTGTTTTTATGCCAGTACCATTCTGTTTTGATTACTGTAGCCTTGTAGTATAATGTGATGTCAGGTATCGTTATACCTCCCACTTTGTTCCTATTTCTCAAGATTGCTGAGGCTATCCGGGGTCTTTTATGGTCCCATATAAATTTTAGGATTATATGTTCTATTTCTGTGAAAAACATCGTTGGTAGTTTGATAGGAATTGCGTTGAATATGTTTATTGCCTTAGGCAGTATGGACATTTTAACTATATTAATTCTTCCTACCCATGAGCATGGTATGTGTTTCCATCTATTTGTATCTTCTTTCATTTCTTTCTTCAGTGTCTTATAATTTACTGAGTACAGATCTTTCATTTCTTTGGTTAAATTTATTCCCAGGTATTTTATCGTCTTTGAAGCAATTATGAATGGGATTGTTTTCTTAATTTCTCCTTCTGATGTTTTATTATTGGTATATACAAATGCAACTGATTTATGAATATTAATTTTGTATCCTGCTACTTTACTAAATTCATCTATCAGCTCTAATAGTCTCTTGGTGGAGTCTTTAGGGTTCTCTATATATAGTATCATATCAGCGGCATATAATGATAATTTTACTTCCTCCTTACCGATTTGGATGCCTTTTATTTCTTTTTCTTGTCTGATTGCTGTGGCTAGAACTTCCAGCACTATGTTGAGTAGAAGTGGAGAAAGTGGGCAACCTTGCTTTGTTCCTGATCTTAAGGGGAATGGTTTTAGCTTTTCCCCATTGAGCATGATGTTAGCTGTGGGTTTATCATATATGGTCTTTATTATGTTGAGAAATGATCCCTCTATTCCCACTTTCTTAAGGGTTTTTATCATAAATGGCTGCTGGATTTTATCAAATGCTTTTTCTGCATCTATTGATATGATCATGTGATTCTTATTTTTCATTTTGTTAATGTGGTGTATCACATTAATTGATTTGCAGATGTTGAACCACCCTTGCATACCAGGGATGAATCCCACTTGATCATTGTGTATGATCTTTTTAATGTATTGCTGAATTCTGTTCACTAATATTTTGTTGAGGATTTTTGCATCTATGTTCATTAGAGATATCGGCCTGTAGTTTTCTTTTTTTGTGGTGTCTTTGTCTGATTTTGGGATCAGGGTGATAGTGGCTTCGTAAAAAGTGTTTGGAAGCCTTCCCTCTTTCTGGATTTTTTGGAAGAGCTTGAGAAGAATAGGTGATAATTCTTTTTTGAACGTTTTGTAAAATTCACCTGTAAAGCCATCTGGTCCAGGGCTTTTGTTTGTTGGGAGATTGTTGATTACTTATTCAATTTCCCTGGTGGTGATCAATCTATTCAGGTTTTCTGTTTCTTCTTGAGTTAGCCTTGGAAGGTTGTATGCCTCTAGAAAATTGTCCGTTTCTTCCAGATAGTCAAATTTGTTGACATATAGTTGCTCATAGTAATTTCTTAAATTTTTTTGTATTTTTGCAGTGTCTTTTGTCACTTCTCTTTCATTTCTGATTTTATTAATTTGGGTCCTCTCTGTCTTTTTTTTAATGAGTCTGGCTAAAGGTTTGTCAGTTTTGTTTATCTTCTCTAAGAACCAACTCTTGGATTCATTGATCTTTTGTATTGTTTTTCTGGTTTCTATTTTTTTATTTCCGCTCTGATCTTTATTATCTCCTTCCTTGTACTCCCTTTGGGCTTATTTTGCTGTTCTCTTTCCAGATCCCTTACGTGTGAAGATAAATTGTTGATTAGTGATTTTTCTTGTTTCTTTAGGTAGGCCTTCAATGCTATGAATTTCCCTCTTAGGACTGCTTTCGCTGAATCCCATAGATTTTGGGTCGTTGTGTTTTCATTTTCATTTGTCTCGAGATATCTTTTGATTTCTTCCTTGATCTCCTGGTTGACCCATTCATTATTTAGTAACATGTTTTCCATGAATTGGTGTGTCTTCCAGTTTTTTTCCTGTAGTTCATTTCTAATTTCATAGCACTGTGGTCAGAGAAGACAATTGGTATGATTTCAATTTTCTTAAATTTATCAAGACTTGTTTTGTGGCCTAATATATGGTCTATCTTGGAAAATGTTCCATGTGCACTTGAGAAGAACATGTATTCTGCAGCTTTGGGGTGAAATGCTCTGAAAATATCGATTAAATCCAAGTGGTCCAATGTGTCATTTAAGGCCGTTGTTTCCATATTGATTTTCTGTCTGGAAGACCTGTCCCTTGTTGTCAGAGCTGTGTTGAAGTCCTCTACTATGATAGTGTTACTGTTGATCTCTGTCTTTATGTCAGTCAATATCTGTTTTATATATTTAGGTGCTCCTATGTTGGGTGCATAGATGTTTACTAGGGTTATGTCCTCTTGTCGGATTGAACCCTTTATTACTATATAGTGCCCATCTTTGTCTTTTAATACGTTCTTCATTTTAAAGTCTATTTTATCGATATAAGTATTGAAACTCCAGCTTTTTTCTCATTTCCATTTGCATGAAATATCTTACTCCAACCCTTCACTTTCAGCCTGTGTGTGTCTTTTGACCTGAGGTGAGTCTCTTGTATACAGCATGTACAAGGGTCTTGCTTTCTTATCCACTCAGCCACCCTATGTCTCTTGATTGGAGCATTTAATCCATGTACATTTAAAGTGATTATTGATAGGTACATAGTTATTGCCATTTTTAAATTTGTAGTTAGATTGTTTTCATCTTTCAACTATTTACAGAAGTCCTTTTAGTATTTCTTGCAATGCTGGCTTGGTGGTAATAAATTCCTTTAGCTTATTCTTTTCTGGGAAGCTCTTTATCTCTCCATCAACTTTAAATGATAGCCTTGCTGGATAAAGCAATCTAGGTTGTAGGCCTTTGTTTTCCATCACTTTCAGTATCTTCTGCCACTCCTTCCTGGCCTTCAAGGTTTCTGTAGAAAAGTCATTTGATAGTCTTGTGGGAGTTCCCTTGTATGTAACCCTCTGTCTTTCTCTTACTGCTTTTAGGATTCTCTCTTTGTCTTTAAGCTTTGCCATTTTAACTATAATGTGTCTTGGTGTGGACCTGTTTGGGTTTATCCTGGTTGGAACTCTGCACTTCCTGGGCTTGTATGTTGGTTTCCTTCATCAGGTTAGGGAAGTTTTTGGACATTATTACTTCAAATATGTTCTCAGTCCCTTGCTTCCTCTCTTCACCTTCTGGTATTCCTATGATGCGCACGTTGTTGCTCTTGATGTTATCCCAGAGGTCTTTTAAAACATCTTCATTGTTTTTTATTATTTTTTCTTTCTGTTGTTCTGTTTGGGTGATCTCTGCTAACTTGTCTTCTAAGTCGCTGATTCGATCCTCTGCTTCATTTAACCTGCTGGTAATTATTTCAAGTGAGTTCTTTATTTCAGTAATTGTGTTCTTTAGTTCTAACTGGTTGTTCATTATGATTTCTACATCCTTATGTCGTCTCTAAGCTCCTTAAACATTCTTATCACCAGTGTTCTGAACTCTGTCTCTGATAGGTTGGTTACCTCTGTTTCATTTGGTTCCATTTCTGGAGGTTTCTTCTGTTCTTTTATGTGGGACATGTTTCTTTGTTTCCCCATTCTGGTTGACTCTCTGTGTTTGCTTCGATGTATTAGGTAGATCCCCTAGAGTTCTTAGTTCTTGCTGTATTATCTTATGTAGTATGTGTCCTTTATATTTGACTTGCACTACTTCCTTTGTCTCCTCTGCATGTGCTCCAAAGGTGACTCTTGTGTTGTATATATTGTACTGTTTAAGAAGATCTTTAATTGCTTTTCGCCTGTGAGTAGGTGGGGTAACTCCTAGGCTGACTAGTTGTGAGACTTGGCTCTGCCCACTGCAGGGTGTTCTGCTGCATGAGTGTTGACCAGTTAAATGTTGTTTGGCCTCTATGGGTTCTTGTGCCCCCTCGGCGGGAGAGATCAGCTGTGGCACACAGGGAAAGAGCCCACCTCCTGGCTTTTGTGTTCTCTGTTCCGTCCTGGGATCCCCTGTGTCTCTGCAGCTGCGGATGCTGGCCGCATTTCCACCACCGCAGATGCAGGTAGCGTCTCCACAGCCTTGGATGTGGGCTGTGTCTCCACTCCGCTCCCTTCCCTCTTCCCTTGCTCGCCCAATTTGCCCACCTTCAAGTAATCCTTGCACAAGTCTCTTAGCTGTTCTGAGTGATGAGCAGAGAGTCCTTTGATGTGTTATAGATGTCCCGTTTGTGATAAGATCTGGAGGAGAACTCAAAAAGTGCGCCCCGCTACCGCCATTCCTATGACGTCATTCTGTGAATCATCTCCTAGTACTCTGGTCATTCACTCCACTCCAGTTTCACTGCACCTTCTCCCACCTGTGCTTTTTAACATAGCATTGGAAGTACTAGCCAGAGATATCAGGCAAGAGAAAGAAATAAAAGGCATCCAAATTGGGAATCAAAAAGTTAAAGTCACTTTTTGCAGATGACATGATGCTGTATATAGAAAACCCTAAAGACCCCACCAAATAATTATTAGAAACAGTAAACAAATACAGTCAAGTTGCCAGCTACAAAATCAATGTACGAAAGTCCATTCATTCCTATATGCTAACAATGAAATCTCAGAAAAAGACATAAAAAGAACAATTCCTTTTGCAATTGCAACAAAAAGAATAAAATACCTAGGAATAAATTTAACCAAGGATGTGAAAGACTTATATACTGAAAACTATAAGGCATTTCTAAAAGAAATTGAAGAAGACACAAAGAAATGGAAAGACATTCCATGTTCATGGATTCAAAGAATCAACATAGTTAAAATGACCATATTACCCAAAGCAATATACAGATTTAATGCAATCCCCATCAAAATCCAATGGCATTTTTTAAAGAAATAGAACAAAAAATCATCAGATTTGTATGGAACCACAAAAGTCCCCAAATAGCCAAAGTAATCCTTAAAAAAAAGAACAATGTTAGAGGTATCACACTCCCTGACTTCAGCTTGTACTACAGGGCAACAATAATCAAAACAGTATAGCATTGGCAGAAAAACAGATACACAGACCAATGGAATAGAATTGAGAACCCAGAAATAAACTCACATAAATATGGACAGATAATTTTTAACAAATAAGCCAAAAATGTACAATGGAGAAAAGACAGCCTCTTCAATAAATGATGCTGGGAGAATTGGAACACCACATGTAGAAGAATGAAATTAAATTGCTATCTGTTACTGTGTTCCAAAATTAACTCAAAATCGATCAAAGACCTGACAAAAGGCCTGAAACAATAGAATGCATAGAAGAAAATATAAGTACTAAACTTATGGACCTTGTGTTCAAAAAGCATTTTATGAATTTGACGCCAAAGCCAAGGGAAGTAAAAGCTAAAATAAATGAATGGGACTACATCAAATTAAAAATCTTCTGCACAACAAGAGAAACCATCGAGAAAATACAGAGGCAACCAACAGAATGGGAGAAGATTTTTGCAAACAACGCCTCCAATAAGGAGCGTTGATATCCAAAATATATAAGGAACTCATACAACTCAACAACAACAACAAAACAAACAACCCAATTGAAAAATGGACAGAGGACCTGAAGAGACATTTCTCCAAGGAGGACATACAAATGGCAAATAGACATATGAAAAAATGTTCCACATCACTAATCATCAGAGAAATGCAAATAAAAACCACAATGAGATATCACCTCACCCCAGTCAGAATGGCTATCATCAACACCACAAATAATAACAAGTGTTGGAGAGGCTGCGGAGAAAAAGGAACCCTCATACACTGTTGGTGGAAATGAAGATTGGTGCAGCCGCTATGGAAGGCAGTGTGAAGGTTTCTCAAAAAATTAAGAATAGAATTACCATATGACGCAGCAATCCCTCTCCTGGGTATCTACCCAAAAAATCTGAAAACATTTGTCCATAAAGATATATGTGCTCCAATGTTCATTGCAGCTTTATGTACGGTGGCCAAGACATGGAAACAATCAAAGTGTGCTTCAATAGATGATCAGCTAAAGAAAATGTGGTATATACACACAATGGAATACTATTCTGCCATAAGAAAAGATGAAGTAGTACCATTTGCGACAACAAGGATGGATCTTGAGATTATTATGCTGAGCAAAATAACTCTGAAAGAAAAAGTCTAGAACCATGTGATTTCACTGATACTATGTGGTATATAAAACTGAAAACAACAAAGGAACAAGGTAAACAAATGAAGAAACAAAAACTCATATACAGAAAATAATTTAGTGGTTATCAGAGGGTAAGGGGGAAGAAGGGGGTAGATGAGGGTAAAGAGGATCCAATATATGGTGACGGAAGAACTGACTCTGGGTGGTGAACACACAATGTGATATATAGATGATGTAATACAGAATTGTACATTTGAAATCTAAGTAACTTTACTAACAGTTGTCACCCCAATAAAATTTAATTTAAAAAAAAGATCTGACAATCAAGTTCACGAACTCATCCTCGAAAAAGTGCTACATATCTCATCGCTGAATATCAACACAGTCACCTTCAAAGTACTCCCCTTAGGAAGCTATGCACCAATGCCAGCACCTAGTCCACCCTTCAAAGCAATTTTGGAACTCCTTCTCTGGAATGGCCATCAGAGCTGTTATCTTATTATTCTTGATGTCCTGAATGGCATCAAAATGTCTCCTTTCAATATTTCCTTTATCTTCAGGTAAAAAAAGAAGCCATTGGGGTCCAGATCAGGTGAGTAGGAAGGCTCTTCCAATACAGTTTTTTGTTTACTGGCTAAAAATTCCCTCACAGACAGTGCCATGTATTGTCATGATGCAAGAACCATGAATTGTTGGCAAAAAGTTCAGGTCATCTAACTTTTTCATGCAACCTTTTCAGCCCTTCCAAATAGTGATCTTGGTTAACTGTTTGTCCAGTTGGTACAAATTCATAATTAATAATCTCTCTGACATAAAAAAAGATTAACAACAACCTCGCAACAAAGTTCGCGAATATACTTGTCAGAGCTCGTATGAAAGAACCATCACAGTAACCTCCCTTTATATGCCTCATTGTTTGCAAAACACTTTTGTGAACATTTTCTCATGTGGTCATTTAACAAGGAGAAGTAGCTGCAGAGAATGATGAGTGATGACCCTGACTCGTGACACTGGGTCAGGCTAATACTCTTGTTCTCTTTTCCCCAGCTGTCCTGGTGTTCTGGAACAGGAGTGACATGGCATGAGCAATTCTTGTTCTCCACCCCACTTGTGCAGCCCCACTCCCCTCCTGTGCTCGCCCATCCTCCCTGGCTCACTCAGCAGGTGCCGTGAAGGCCTGTCCCTGTGCCCACTCCAGTCTTGGCCTTCAAATCCTCAATGGAAAAGAAAGCTCCCACCTGGCCGCTCTCGCCAACAGCTTTGGGACTTGATTTCCTCCTTTCCAAAAGGACACAGAGGCAAATGACCACCAGGTTTTCAGGAAACAAAGGGAACCTGATTTTCCAGGGACAACTGCTCAATAAGTATTTTCTAATGTTACTACCAAAGGAGGCACGGTGGTCTTTTCCCGAGACCCTCTAGAGCTCCACAGACCTCAGGAGAGTCTTCAGTCCTCTACCAGGTATGCACACCACCAGACAGATTTAGGTCAGATCTTTCAGAGCCCACCATCTAGTAAGTGACATGTCCCCCGACCCGATGAAATCTGACCTTGCCAAAGTGTTAAGGGTGGGATGGAGTACCAGTGGGCAGAAAGAGGGGGAGTTCAGGGAGGAGAGAATCTGAACCCCCTCTAGACAAAGCCCAGTTGCTTTGGGTCTTCACTCACAGAGTGAACCGATGTATCTGAAAACAAACAAACAAACAAAAACTCCTGGTGCATGGGGAATTAGACATTTTCTAGGGAAGGGTAAACCTCATTCAACAGATTTTAAAATGCCAGTCCATTGAACATGACCTTCCTTCTTCTGCAATAGGCAAGACCAATAACCACCCAGTCGATCAATGCCCTTTGGATTCCAGGTTCACCTAGCCGTGTTGCAATCATGATGTGGCTTCCCATCTAGCTCTCTCCCTGTAGAGAGAGATGTGTTGACCATGCTATCGTGTGAATCCACTTCCCAGTACAGGTATAGTGCTCATTGTAAATTAATGAGTTAGCATTCTCATGCTAACTCATGAGAACATGCTAACTCATGAGAAGCTAGACTTTAATGCAGACTCTTGGAACTGGTTGTGCGTGAAATCAGATGAGTAAATTTGCAAGTAAATTTGCAAATGTTGTAAGCTACATCACCTGCTGGGGTCTCTTGGAAAACAGCCAACTTGACCTCAATGGAGACACCCTACCATCACCATTAGCTATGTGCCATTTCTATATAAGCTTGTGTCACTGTTTATTTATCTTCTACCACAAGGGTAGGCATCCTTGCAAGCAGGAAATATGGACTTATTCATCATTGTACATCTAGAACCTGGCACAGAGCCTACTGCATAGCGAGGGGTCAACAAATGTCTGTAGATTGATGATTAAAATTGAATGAATTACTTAAGTAGAAAGAGGGTGAATTAAAGAAATGCTTCTACTTTTGCTCTCTTCTGAAATCTCAATAAAATAACCATTTTTCAAAAAGGCATTAAACCTCAAGGGTAAGAAGAACTGGACAGGAGACAATAAACAACATGTTTGAAAATCAGAAAGCAGATGCATCCTATGCTTGTACAGGAAAAAAAAAACAGGAATCACCACAATTTATACCTCAAAATCCCCAAAGGATTAGCTACCTGTAGCACTGACTACCTCTACCTGTGGGGGCTGAACAAAGCAGCTGAAAAGAAGGAGGATTGAGTGAGTCTATTTAGGAAGGACTACTAGATCCTCTTCCTGACTTAGCCCAGGCAACAAACTTCTCTGGTCCTGCCAAGCACAGGACTGGAGATTTGTTTTCTGGAGAGGGTAAAGCACTTTTGGATGGAGGGACACATAGCACCATTAAGGATGAGCTTATCATATCCCCCAAATGAGGACTAAATAAACATATCCAGAAGAGATGTAAAGCCTCCAGTCCTCTTTCCCAACTTGATTCCAGAGGCAGGCAGTCAAGCCTTGACCCTCAAAGCAGAAAATTGAAAGAGTTGTTCCTGAAGAATCTGACTATTCCCCAAAAAGGAGAAACTGCTATCAGAAACTGAAATGGCCCAGCCAGAGCATCCTCCAGGGGGCCTGACAGTTGTCAAGCCTCGTCCTCTGGTTCCCAGAGTGTCCTTTTAGCAAGTTACCAGATATCTGAGGTGCTAAAACAAACAAATATGAAAAAGCGTCTTGGAGGAAACAGAGATTGTGCAGGAAGAAGAAAACTTCAAATAGAAAAGATGCTACAAAAAAAATAATACTAAATGAATCTTAAGGAAATAAAATTATGGGCTCTTGGAAATTAAAATATGATAGCAAACCCAAAAACTCAATGGGAAAATTGTAAGAAAAAGTTGAGGAAATCTTCCAGCACATACAACAAAAACAAAAAGAGATGAAATTGGGAGAAAAAAAGATAAGGAAATGAGAAGTTTCAGAGATTCAACATCTAAGCGACAGGAATTCTAGAATGAGCAAATGGAGAAAATAAGAGGAAGGAAATCATCAAAGAAACACGACAAGAAAACTTTCCAGAACAGAAGGCAATGATGGAAAGGTCTGCCTAACGCCCAACACGGTGGATATACATAGTCCCACGCCAAGACCCTTCATGGTGACATTCCAGAACACTACAGGCAAAGAGAAGATCCTGCTCATTTTCAGAAAAGATGAAAGGATGAGGAATGAAACTGACTCTTGACATCTCAATATTATAGAAAGGTGGAAGAAAAATAAAGACAATCTTTTAACATTCTGAAGGCAAATGATTTCTGATTTAGAATTTTATACCTGACCAAGCTGTCAATCAAGTAGAATAGAGATATTTTCAGATACACAGTCTCAAAAGAATATACCTCGTATGCTTTTTTTTCCCGAAGAAACAGCTGTAGAATATATTCCTCCAAAGTTGAGAGAGCAAACCAAGAAAGAAACACATGGGAGACACAGGAAACAGGGGATGCAGTATAGAAGAGGCGAAGGGACAGAGATGCCAGGAAGCCAGCCCTACCCAGGCAGACCACTCCATACCAAGGGGGAATAGAAGACTCTAAGGGAGATGTTTCCATGAGATGAAGTTAATAGGACACCTGATGTATCTGGACATTTTGAGAAGAGATTGAAACTGTCAAAATTTTTTCATTGAGATTGGTGTTGAGAGCAAAGAAAACTAAGCAAACAGCCAAGAAAATTATGACTCCAGGGAAAACAAAAACTCATGCAAAACAGAAAATGTAGTCTGGTTTACTGCATGGATTAGCTATGAGTAGAATTTTGTAGACAAAATAATTTCAAACCTGAATATTTATCTAACAAAAATGATTATGTAACTCCATTGGGTGAACAGGAAATGGGAAGGATATGCATGTGTGGTAGGGATGAGGGAGAAAAGAGAGCTAAGTTCCCATTTTTAGTGATAGCTTCTGAAATGGAAGCATCTGGAAGTATTACTACAGTCGTAGCATTTAGAGATAGATGGCAAGACCAAGGGGGGAAAATAGCCAAAGAGAAGAATGTGGTAGCTTCTGGAGACTGGGAGAGGGAGAAAAAGAAGGCCTGACTGTTTTCCTATCAAACTAGTTAGAACAATGTGATGCTTTGAATATACACACATATTACTTTAATAAAACAAAAGCTAAAGACAAAAATGAACGAATGAATAAATAATGCATGCTACCTAATGAGAAACCTTTCAACCACTAGATGGTGCTATTGGCCACTTGTGGAAACTGCCAAGGAAGGACAAGTGCTTGCTGGTCAGGATTTCTATGGAGTTCTCTACAAAACAGAATAAAGTGAGATTTTTATCAATAAAGTTAGAAAGGAATTAAAGTTGTTCATTTTCTTTCATTTTCAAATACTATCCCTCTTCACGGAGTGAGAAGAAAAAAATCATTTGCTCCTAGTGGTGCAATAATTGAAAGCTCTACTCTGGGGACAATATTCAGTCGTCTTAACTGTTGAGTGCCCCACCTTCTAGAAGCACAGATGTTGGCTCAATAAAATCAACTGTGCAGCCAATTGTGTAAATGTCTCCCTCAGGCACCTAGGCCTGGACTCATAAATAAGAGGAAAATCAGGAATCGAAAGTTTGTTTTAGGAAAGCTGAAGCTGCAGTTGGTGCTGATGTTGGAAATCAATGAAACTCAGTGAAAAGTGGATTTGGGATCCTCAGGTGACAGGTGGAATGCTTATCCACTCCGGAAGCAGAGGCACAGGCATGGCAATCAGGCATGAAAAGGGAGTATGTTAGCACATGCTGAAGTTACTATGGAATGACATCCTGATAGTCTGGTCAGTGGGGGTTTTCTGTTTTGTTTTTTATATCTTAGCCCTATTTTCCTTGACTTTTCTGGAACTGTGGTGAGCGGAAACTGTGGGCACACATTTCTTACCTTCTGCAGTGCTGAACACAAGTCTATATGCAGTAAGTACTATTCAATAAATCTGTATTCATGAACGATCTGGTACACTGACCACTCTGTTTTTTTGCCATCCTTATCCTTTCACCATGGTGCCACCACATTGGCCAGGCTATCCTCCGGCCAGTCTGATCACAGCTCTATGTCCCATTCTGTATCCTCTTCATCCCTCACCTCAGACGAGAGCATGGTCCCAGCTCTGGCCTCTCTTCCTCCTTTCCACTCTCCTCTAGATATCTAAACTAGCCGCAGAGCTTCAGTCTTCTCTTCTCAGGAGATGGCATTCCAAAATCTATACCTCTTTCCCTGGCTCCCTTCTCAACTCCAGGCATCCATTCCCTCCTCTTCTCAAACAATTCCTTTTAGGTGACGCATCCATCCTTTAGTTAGTGTCTAAAATCAAATCTGAATCTCTCCTTTTCAAGCCACCTGCTCCTTCTGATTTTCTTATTCTTGTCACCAAGCATGCATGCATTCAGTAAGAATTTATGGAGTGAAGGGCACGATGCATGAGGCCAGACACTGGGAATTCAAGGATTTTTAAAAACAACAAAGTCCCACCCTCAAGGAACTTGTAGGTTGCAAGTAGAAGAGAGAGACGGGTAATGGATCCCCCAGCACCCTGTGATCAGAGCTGGCTGGAGGGAAGTGGCAGTGGCAACATGGACACTCAGTATCCCTGGGGACTCCTGGGAGCTTAGTGCAGCTCAGCGATAAGCGATCCACTTCTCCTTCTTTTCTCCCTGTTCCCCAGATGCTATTGTTACCAGAGAGCAGACCCTTCTCTGCACAGTGTCCAGGTTCTTGGTATCCTGAACAAAGAATTGAATGGGATACCAAAAGGCAGTGGTGAAAGAGCAGTTTATTAAAAGTGAAAGTACACTCCAAAGGGATAGGCGCCGGCCTGAGCAACAGAGGGGCTCAAAAGCCGCCGACTGGTGAGGACTTGGAGTTTTTATTTTCTTTTTTTCTAGAATGGGCTACTCCTCTCCAGGTGTGGGACCACTTGATTGGCACCTGTGATTGACAAGAGGCTATTACCTCATCTTTTTAGACTGCACATGTTCCTTCCCAGAGTTCAGTCTGCTATAATGACATTAATGAACTTCCGGTCATACGTATATTATAACGATGCTATAATGAGGCTCAGGTAAGGAGAAGGTTGTTGTAGCCTTTACTGCGCAGATGTGAGGGACCAGTCTAATCTAGTTAGGTATTCTGTATCCTTTAGCTTCCTCATAGTGGTTGATGTTTATAGTGGATAAGAGAAATGTTTGAGCAGAGAGGGGACGTCTTCTGGGTGGTCTTTCTTTTTTTTTTTTTTAAGATTTTATTGGGGAAGGGGAACAGGACTTTATTGGTTATTGGGGAACAGTGTGTACTTCCAGGACTTTTTCCAAGTCAGTTGTTGTCCTTTCAAACTTAGTTGTGGAGGGTGCAGCTCAGCTCCAGGCCCAGTTGCCGTTGTTAGTTGCAGGGGGCGCTGCCCACCATCCCTTGCGGGAGTCGAGGAATTGAACTGGCAACCTTGTGGTTGAGAGCCCACTGGCCCATGTGGGAATCAAACCAGCAGCCTTCAGAGCTAGGAGCACTGAGCTCCAACCACCTGAGCCACTGGGCCGGCCCCTGGGTGGTCGTTCTTCGTAAGCTATGTTGGACGTGCAGAAATGTTACCTGACATGTTCAGGTGTATCGGAGACCCAATTCCTGTCTCTAACTGCCTGCCTTATGTCCCCCTTGAAAGACGTGATCCCCATAAATTTCTATGGGCATCTGAGGGACAGGAGATCTCTTCTTCTGTGTCTGCTTCCTGCTGAATGTGGTCACTGTCCCTGCCTATCAGGGATTCACGGAACTCTCACCCTATCTGATCTTAAATGAGAGGAAGCGGTCTCGAGATCCACCTGGGAGACCACACTGGCTTTCTTGGTCAGGATGTACTGGAAGTCTTGCTGGGGCATCATTTGTATCCCATCGGCCCCTAGATGAGGAGAGATAGATTTTTGTTAAACAGGGTTAAAAATGTTGGTCCAAGAAGCAGGACCCAAAGCTATTGACCCAAGGTGACTGTGTGATGGAAATTTTGTTTAGCTTCCTGGAGTCTGTGGCCTTTTTCTCTGGTTTAACCAGTCATTCAAGTGGCGTTATTCACCCAGGAGCTGGGCCTGGAGTGGCCTGGAGCAGGGGCTAGGGGACTGCCTATGACTCAGGCTAGGAACAATCTTCTGTTTAAGATTAAAAGGCTGATTTGAAACGTGATTAAGATCAGGAACTAGGGAGCTAAGAAACTAGGGAAAAGGAGACTTAAAATTCTTATAGTGGCAGGGGGCGCGGGGGAGGGGCTCTCCTGTATCCCTGTCAGACGCTGGGTCTGTTGAGTCTTTCTCAGCTATGTCTTCTACACTGTGCTTTCTCTCAAACCCCAGTGTGCATAGGAATCACTTGGGGCTCTTGCTAAAATGAAGCTTCTCTTTGAGAAGGATTATGGTGGAGCCTGAGATTCTTTATTTCTTACAAGCACCCACAGGGCTGGTGCTGATGCTGCTGGACTGTGACCACCCTGAGTCGTGAGGTTCTGTCTTCCACTGTCGTTGTCGTCAGCTCAAGCCAGCCCACGAGTGTACTCCCTGCCCCTAATTCTGGATCGTGCAATATGGTAGCCCCCAACCATAGAGTCTATTTAAATGAAAATGAAATAAGATTTAAAATTCAATTTCTTATTCTCAGTAGTCACCTTTTACATGTTCAATAGCCACACGTGCCACATAATACAAAACAGATATAGAACATTTCCTCCATTGCAAAAGTTCTATTGGGTGGCACTGCCTAATCTCTGCTCCATTTTAACTGACTACTTTGTGGAACTAGTTAGACACTGACAAACATCCTCACCACACTCTAAACTCCTTGAAGGCAAGCTCTGTGTTTGTCTTGCCATTGTTTCTATCCCCAGAACCTGGCCCCTAACTTTCCTTTCATTTGACAAATATGTATTGATGGCCTATTATGTACCCAATCTGTGCTTAGTACTGGGAGTGCCTGGTGCTCAGACATGAACCACACAAATATGGTCCCTGCAATTGTGGAGGTCACAAACAGGTGCTCAGTAATTATTCATTGAAATTAATAAGTGCATGAGTAAGATACAAACCACCTCCAGGGAAATCTTCACAAAAATGACTTTCACAATTCTCCCCTACAGAAATCTTGAACAGATACTTCTCATCTGCAGAGTATAAAGTCCACATTCGATGATGGCCTGGGACACAAGGTCCTTCTGAGATGCAGAGGTACATCCATCATGCCCTGTGTACTGGTTTGCGAGGGCTGCCATCACAAAATACCACTGACTGGTGGGCTTAAACAACAGACATTTATTTCTCACAGTTCTGGTGGCTGGAAGTCTAAGATCAAGGTGTCGGCAGGTTGTTTCTCCTGAGAACTCTGTCCTTGACTTGCAGATGGCTGCCTTCTCACATGTGTCCTCTGAGTGCACGCATCTCCAGCGTCTCTCTGCGTGTCCGAATTTCCTTTTCTTAAGAAGTACAAGTCGGTAGTTACAAAATAGTTTTGAGGATGTAAAGTATAGCAAAGGGAATATAGTCAATTATATTGTAAGAACTATATACGAGATAGTGCTAGGGGGGTACTAATCAGAGAATCACTTCATAAATTATATAAATGCCTAACCATTATGCTGTACACCTGAAACCGATATAAAATAATATTGAATGTTAACTATAATGGAAAAATACGTGCATAATACATACGTACGTACGTACACAAGACAGATTGGATCAGGGCCTATTATAACAGCCTCATTTTAACTTAATCACCGCTTTAAAGGTCTTATCTCTAAATACAGCTATCTTTTGAGGTACAGAAGATTAAGGCTCCAACATGTGAATCTGAGGAGCTGGTGGTGGGGCACACAGTTCAGTCCATAACGGTTACAAATATGATTTTGGCATCTAACAAAACTGGGCTCTGAAATTTACTATTAATAACTGTGCCAATGAGAGGATACTTTACTTGTGTGAGCCTCAGTTTCCTCATCTGAGAAATGATGATAATACTACTATTCTTACCACATTGTTAGCAAGATTAAAACCTTTTATTTATGTGAAGCACTTAATAGAGCTCAGCACACAGTAGGCTCTCAGTTAATCAGAGCCACTTGTCATCATCACTTCCTTACACATCACCTCTCTTTAGCCCCCAGCACCAACCCCCGTTACTTCAGATCCCTGAACTTGCTTGGGCTTTGCCTCTCCAGGATGTTTTTCATACACCAAACGCCTCATATTCAAATCCTGGTCTTACTACCTGGCTCCCCCCAATGCCCCTTCGTTCTCGAGTCAGATGTCAGCTTTCAGCTCCTACTCACCAAGATTTGTTGGCTGGTACTATCTATTCTACACCACCAGCCCATCCAATTAACATCTATAAATTAAAACTCCAACTTGTGAATTTGTCTGCTAATTTTTCCTGCACACAGGTTGACCTTCCCAATTAGATTGTAAGGCATGTTAAATCAAAGCCCACCGTAATACTATTTAGTTTTTCTCACAGCTCCTACCAAAGTGTCTTAAACATAACAGCAGGCCTTAATTAATCAATCAAAAGATTTTGTGAATATAAAAACACTTATATATGGTCAATACTCACAGATTGATTAGATGTATGTGTGTATAAAGTTGGGGCTGGGGGTTAGCATAAAGAAACCATGAGAAAGAGAAACACCAAATTCAGTCTACTTACCGATTTTCTCTTGAGGGAAGAGGAGGTAATCCAGGGCAGATTCAACAGTGTTGGCAATGTTGTGTTGTGTTATGTAAGATGGATGATAGCTTCATGATTATTTGTTATACTATTCTCACACCTTTTTGTATCCTTAAATCTTGCAAATTGATGTTTATTAATTGACTTCTATCTGCTGGACATGGACTTATTAACGTACACAACTAATATATGAGGAATTCTCCTGACATGAGAGAAGATACTTAAAATATTTGTTTTAGAAGATTTTTGGTTAGGACTTCAGAGTACTCAACAAACTCTTTTAATTAATATTTTATCTGGCAGAAAATATTTATGAGACATTACCAGCCTCATAAATGCAAATGGAATTTCTATAAATAGGAGAAAAATAATTTCCTGTGTGTCATATTCTAAAGAGAAAACTTAATTGCGAATTCATCTCTTGCTCCATGAAGGAAGGTAAGCGAAGCAGATGACAATGGAGAGAGGAAGCAATTCTGTGCTTTAATTAACATGAGAACACACAAGTTTTCCGTTGCTTTCAAGCACTGCCTCATCAATTTTCACACAATGAAATGCTTAGCATCTTCCAAGACCCCCGTATCCCCCACTTGTAGTTCTTTGATTATGTCCACTACCCTCAAATGTCACCTGTGCTCTTTGAGAAACCTGGGCATGGAAAAGTTAGGCTCACCTACATTTGCAAAAACCAGTCAGGGCTAGAACCACCGTATTTCTCATTTTTCAGGTCCAGGCCAAGAACTGGACCCAAGTGTTCTGTCTCTTGGTCCAAGGTCCTATCACTGTGAGAATACCTACAAAACGACATTTACCAGACCACCCTACATTTTGCTTCAAAGTCAGCCAGGCTTCCCCCATCAGGACAGAAGAAATCCCATGGTCATTATGCTAAGGAATCTCAACAGATTGAGAAAATGCTCCAGAGAATGGTAGTTTTGCAGCTGTTTTATAGGTTTATACAAAGGAGGAGAGGTAAGGAGGGTTACATGAAATCCACTGGTGGTAGGTTAAGAGGGTGGGAGAGAGCAAAGGGGGCGAATCCCTGGGGTTGGATAAAGATTAAAACAGAGAGAAACACACTTCTTTTACATTGGTGGGTGCAGGATAGATAATACTTCACATTTACAGCACATAGAGATGGTGTTCGGTGGAACGAGACAAGAATGAGGGCTGCTGTAGTCCCAAGCTCTGCTGCTGTGGCTGTGCCGCTGGAGGTCTGGAAAAGGAGATTACGCAGACATTTAAAGGTGTGTTATCTTAGTAGATGCAAAAACACAATAGATAGATTCACTTAAGGTAAAGATCGACCTTTGTCAAGGAAGCTACAGGCCTAGGAAGTGACTCCCCACCATGACCTTTTCGTTAGGAATTTTCATGTTCAGACCATCCTATGTTGCTTTCAGTCTCTGAGTTTGTAAGGCCCACGATGCAGGCCTCCCTTGAACTTGTCAGGTTTAGTATGTGGCCCCTTTCTCATCCACACTGGTCGACATGGCAAAAGGAACCCCGGATTGTCATCATAAGACTAAGCTTTTATGTGGCGGTCACGTTTCTGTGCTTACAGGAAAAGACAGGCTTAGTACACAAGCATCTGTCCCAGTGACAAGCATCTGTCCCCTTATAATTTAATAAACCATTTTCTTGTTGTTGACAATGTTTACTTGATATTCATTGAGCACCTGTGCTAGGTGCTGGGGACACAGCAGAGAACAAGACTGTCAGTGTCCCTGCCCTACAGGCTGGTGGACACTGGTCTCTCAGGCTTGATCAGGTGTGCCTGCCCCCTACAGAGCGGAGACACATTCAGGGCCTAGGGCAGGGGTGTTGAACCCAAAAGGCTGAGCAACAGAGAGGTGCCCTAGGTAATGCCACAGGCTAGGAAGGGTGCCCTGAATGGACCTGTACTCAGGGAAGCCTGTCCACCCTCTGCAGACAGCAGCCCTCCCCTTGCAGGGTCTGTGATGTCTGCAGCTGCCTTTCCTACAAATCACTTGAATTAAAGAAAAAATGCATGCCATTTTCTTTCCTCAAGTCAGGCAGGAATCCAAGAGGGCCTTGGCTCTGCCCAGCAGGGTGTGCATTCAGCTCAGTCCCTGCCTCTGCGCTGTGCGGAGATTTGAGTGGAGGGAGAATTTCCCACTCTTTAAACTCAGCCACAGGCCACATGATTCTGGAGAGGACGGCTAGCCGGTGAGCAGAGAGCCAGGGTCCTAGAAGATCTGATTCCTGTCTCTGGACAGGCTCAACCTCCAGCAAGGGCTCAGGTACCCCAGACCCTCACAATATCCACAGGAGCCAGGGTCATCGGGTGGTGATGCAGTGCCCAGCCTGTGGCTTTCCCAACTTCCCCAAGGCATGCCTCCCACCTGCTCTGTTTCAGCTATAGAAAGCAGCTAAATTTTGCCAACCGCCCTCAAAGCACCGAGGAGTGACTGAGCAGCCCCTCCCAGGCTCTGATCCAAGATTTCTGCCCTCCGGGTTCATTCCTTCTTTCGGTCTTATCTGCCGCACCCCCTAAACACGGGCGCGCTCACACCTGCACCTATGAGCTCTCACACTCATGCACACACGCGTACTCACACCTGCACCTGCGGGCACGCACACACATGCACACGCGAGCGCTCACACCTGCATCCACAAGCGCACAGACCTCCGTCCTTTGCAGCTGCAGGACCAGAGGCACACCCAGTACCGCTGCCGAGTGTAGCGGGAGGTGGCGCAAGCCTGGGGGAGGGAGTGCAGAGCCACCCGCCCTTCCCTCGCTGTGGTTCTCTCTCCACCTTCCAGGATCCGAGTCTTTCAAAACTGATGGTGTCCCCGGATCACGTGGGAAGTCCGCCCCCACCTCCCACCTCCACCCCCTCTGCCTTTGCCTGTGGCCCTTTAAATCGGTTATTACACATTATTGCACAGAGATCCGTTTGTAGTAAGGGGCAGAAGGGGAGGAGAACAGGGGAAAGAAGAAGGCGGAGGGAAGAGAGAAAGGAGGGGAGAGCGAAGAAGGGGGGTGGAGAGAGAGAGAGAGAGAGAGAGAGAGAGAGAGAGAGAGAGAGAGAGAGAGAGAGAGAGAGAAGAGAAGAGCGGAGAGAGAGCCTCCCGTTGCTCTCGCTGGAGAAGGGAGTGACTGAGGGGCTGGCGAGGAAGGGACAGGATGGCTTAGAAGCCTCTGCTCACAGAACCCACGACAGGGAGAGGCTCTAGGCAGAGTCTGAGGCTGCTGTAATGGCTGGGGCTGGTGAGTCCCCTCAAGGGCCCTGAGAGCCCCCTACCCCGCCTCTAAGGGACACCCCAGAAGTTAGCATCAGTGGGACTTGGAAGCTCCGATTGCAACAAGTAAGTTGTCTTCTTTTCCTCTTCCATTCCTCCCCCAGCTTACCAGATCTGGAAGGCAGGACTGCACTCTCAAGGTGCCTAGTACCCCTAACAGCTAGCTTTTACCAGAAACCAGCTTGTTTAGGAGCTGGTGGGGACAGGAAAGGGCTAAGGGTGGGTCCAAAGTTCAGCCAGGAAATCTGAATTCGCCGTTGCGGGAGGGCTGCCTTGGGCAGGGTAGTTTTGCCTCCAGACAGCTAGCTGTAAGGCTATCAACATCTCTGTTCTGGTGCTAGAGCAGGGATTCCTTAGGGTCTCCTGGAAAGCCCCCTCCGTCTTGTGAGAGGCAGAGGGGGGAGGAGCATCGTTCCCCTGGGAAGTGGAAGTGGCTTTGCCTTTAGGTGGGGGTGTAGAGGGCCAGGGTCGGGTGGTGAGCTCTGTCAACCTTAGATCCTCAGCTTAATCTTGCTTTCTTTAAAGTCTGGCCAAATTGGATGCATGGCCTTGCTATTTCTGTCCTCTTGTTGCCCAGTCACTTCCTGCATGCCTCTCTATCTCTTTTTAAACATCTTTCAAACTGTTCAGAAAGGCCAGGGGTCAAGACACCAAGGGCAGGGAGAGGGAATAGGGTACGGCCTTGCCATTATTCCCATTTTCCCAACCCACGGATCTCCCTGAAGAGCTGTCTGTGTCTACCCTCAAACAGGGCTTCCCTCTGCGGCGCTCATGTGGTGTGGGCTCCCCAGATCACCTCTGGCCCTCAAAGGCTCAGGGCCTGACTCCCAATTTCAGGTCAGGTAAGGCCAGTCCGGCAACACCAGAAGATCCGTGGGCACATAATGTTTGCTTTGTGTCAGACTGTGCCAAGTACTTCTGAAGGATCTAAAGCTCTCCTTTGATCCTTTTAATGGAACAGACATTATCATCCTCAGTCTATAGGTGAGAAATTGCAGCTTAAGAGGATGTGTAACTTTTGGAGGTACACAGCTTACAAGTGAGATTCCCACCCGGGTGTCTCCAAAATAGACCTTTTTTTCCGTCACTAAGTTAAGCAGCGTAGGGCTTTCTAGTTCACAAAGCACTTTTCCATGGGGGAGAGAGGCAGTGAAAGAAGCTAATATTTATGGAACCAAGTACTGAGCTGGACACATTCATATGAGTTAATTTGGACACAATCCTGAGGTAGAGGTCATTTCACTGGCTTTATAGATGACACCAAAGCTTAGAGAGTTCTGAGCACTACTCATAAATGGCAGAGTTATTAACTTCTAAACCTTGTCCTCTGACTTCAAATCCAGAATCTTTCCACTGTCAAACACTAACCCTGGAAGGTGTTCTGGCCTTCCCAAATCCATGCCTTTTTCTCAAACCCAGGTATAAATCATATCAGCTGGCTGAATGAGGCCCTGGGCTTCGTAGAATCTGAAGGAAGAGCCAGTGATGTGGGGGTTGGAGAGAAAGGGCCCTTGGTTGGGTTCCGACACAAAACTCTTGGTCAGCATGACTGCAACCTTAAACTATTGATCTGATCTGAGGTGGCATCACTCCACTTAGAGGCCGAAGGCAGCGCCTTCAGTGGGGTACTCAGGCTAGGGTGTGTGCTTCTTTGCAATAATATCAAGGAACTGTCACTTAATGAATGCTTACTATGTGACATTAGGCGTTTTATGTATGTGACGAGATTGTTTTTGTTTATTTTCCCACCCACTGCTTTTCCCATGACTCTTCCCTCTATCTCCCTTCATCCCTACTCTACAGAATCCTGTACCCAAACACTCTGAACCTAAGTTCACGGGATAGAGACTTACGACCTAAGGCTAGGGGAAAACAATCAAACAAACAAAACCCCATTCTTTTAGCTTGGAAGGAATTGGGGAGGGGTCATTTAGCAAGTGATTATTACTTGTCAGGCTCTGTTCATTTATTATGACATTGATAATAAATTATGTCCACAGAATAAATGATTAGAAAAGCACCAGAGCCACCATTGGAAGACAAAAGATCACACAGAGATCTTGTCTGCATGGTTCACAAAAGCACAATGCTCCCTATCCTCCCCAACCTGTGTCCTAGATTCATTCACTCGAGCTTGCCGACAGACAGGGGATCACTCAGACACAGGTTCTCCTGTCCTCTCCGAAAGGCAGGACACAGTGCTGGCATTCCTCACAGGAGGTGCTTCTTATTTAAGCAGCACACCCTGAGTAAACAGAGAATGAGTGCACACCATCCCACAAGCAGAACCGCCATGGGAGGAGGAGGAAGTGTGAGCAGACAAGGGGCTGTGAGAAGCTAGCTGCCTTCATTGGTGATAAAGTCAAGTCCCAGTGGGATCCCCAACCTGGGCGCCCCTGAGTCTGCAGGGCACATCCTGAGCAGTGCAGAGCTCAGAAAGCCCAGCAGAAACATCAGTGTGACTCTGTCACTAACATTATCTCAGCCTCACTGCCCCTGGCAGACAGTGCAGCAAGATCCCCTTGGAACTCTCCAGAAGCAGCTCTGGTCACCTGTGATGAAGTTAACCCTATAGCAGACAAGAGATGACTAGATAGCCCATTCTCTACTTCTCATTTGCTCTGAAAATGATCTAGTCCTCTATGCCTTCTGTGGTCAAAGCGACGAAAGGTGTACTGTGCATTCAAGTACTGAAAAACCATGTCTACTTCTATTTTCTGTTTTTAAATCAGTTCAACAACCATTTATTTGATCACCTAGCATCTGCCAGGAATAATTAATTTTTGAAAACCTTGGAATGTGGTTATGCTTTCCACTCAGGAGAACGTTAGCAAAAGCTTGCGTTTTCTAAGTAATATAGATTGATTATTTAGGCAGTGGGGTGGAGGGTGATGGAGAGGAAGGAGGGGCCCAGTAATCCATTCGGTAGTTGGAAGGAGCCATTTTCACTGTGTTTGAACTACAGACAGGCCACTGAGAGCTGGCAGTGTTTCTAAGAGAGGGCCCATCATCAGATCTCTGTTAAGACAGTTGTCAGCCATGGAGGAATTTTCCTGTTTTTCCTAAAGACAAGAAGAATGGGAGTTCAGATACAAAAAATTGTAGGGAAACATTTGAGGGGGAAAAAAATACCTGATTGTATTTCTCTAGGAGACTTGTGGAATGGCTTTCACTGGAATAATTTAAAACAGAGGGGACAGCTTCCCTTTCCTGAGACCCTGGCTGCTATGGTGGCCCTGCCAATAGCTTATCTAGTTCCTCCTACCTTGACATTCTGATAAGTGAGCTATTCTAGTCAACAGAACAGAGGCTGGCAGCAACCCTTGCCAACAGCCATGTTAAGTTAAATGTCAGAGCCAAACCTTTAACACATGACCCTGGAGATCCAGGCTGGTGCATAAATGTTAAGTTCCATTATCATTCCAGACTAGAGTGGGCTGCGGGGCAACGGTCAGGGACAATCTGATCTGTTCAGCAGGTGGCAACAGCACTTCCTGGTCACCCAGGGTCAACCCATATGGCGGCCAGAGGCTGGGGTGGGGGTGAAAAGGGAAATGTAGGGGGAGTGAGAGCATGACAAGCTTTTCTCACCTCCTGTGACTTGGTTGTTTGTGGCTGGCTGTGCTGCTCACCCCTTCGTCTTTTCTCACACTTCAGGCTTCCTCCCTTAAAATCAGGTAGGCCCTGAAGCCATCATCCTGCTTTATCACTTGCTGCTCATAAAGGAAAAGGGGGGAAAAGCAAGGGCTGAGAAATGCCACCTGGGAACAAACCTGTGTCCTGTGCCTTGCCCTCAGAGTCTGCTCTCCTCCCAACATGTGCTATTGAGCACTTGATGCTCAAAGCCTGGCCAGGAGGAAGGTCGTGAAAGCACCAGGGGTGAGGCGCTGCCTCTGCTCCAGGAAGCTGGCCATCCAGTGGGGACAACAGATCCCACAGGTGCCTGGGTCCCAGAGACCCTTACAGACAAAGGAATAACAGCCAGCTACCATGGGCTATGGCAGAGCAACTTCACTGGACGTCACGCTATGCTGGCCTCCCAGTCCCAAGTCAGGCTGCCTCAGTCACTTTGGAAAGTTCCCTCTGTTGGATGAACTTAAAATCACTCATATATTCCTCCAAAACTGTGTACAGAGCTCCTACCACAGGCCAGACTTTGTATAGGAACCTGTTATAGAAGATTAGGTCACATACACACCCTGCCTGCCCTACCTTGGATAGCTCTCTCTGAACTGGGGAAGGCAGGCGTTCTTGTGAATACATTACAACACGACAGTAAGTGCTATTAAAGAGATGGAAGGAGGACAGAGGAGGGCAAGTGAGAACCAGGGAAGTCTTTCCAAAGGGGCTTGGAAAACAGGAAGGTTTGCAGAGATGGTGGAAAAGAGTAGGGAGCCCAAGGCAGGGACCTGTAGAACCCAGTTCCGTGGCCCTGAGTGAGCTCTGGGGAAACCGGCCCTGGTCCTTTTCTTCATCTGTTTGGATTTCCCAATTTCTCCTCTTAAGTGCTCACACTCAGCCACATTTTATTTCTTTTTTTGTCCTTCCTTTTTCTTTTCAGTTTGTCCCCTTTTTTTCCCCTTCATTTTTGTCTTTTTTTCTCACTCATTCTCTTGACCATAAATGCCCTTTATGGATTCTCTAGTTCAATTCCTTTTCTGCTGCATTCATTCTTTTATTTCTTTTGAGATAATTATAAGTTCACATGTAGTTTAAGAAATCATGCAGAACTCTCCTATATTCTCTACCCAGTTTCTCTCAATGGTAACAGCTTGCAAAACTATAGTTATAATATTTTTAAAAATTGACAATAAAACAAATTTCCCACAGCAAAAGAAACACTCAACAAAATGAAAAGAAAACCTAAAGAATGGAAAAAATATTTTCATACTACACACCTGATAAAGAGTTAATACCCAAAATATATAAAGAACTCTGACAACTTAATAGCAAAAAATGAGAAAAGAATTCAATTTAAAAATGGGCACAGGACCTGAACAGACATTTTTCCAAAGAAGATATACAATGGCCAACAGGCATATGAAAAGATGCTCAGCATCACTAATCATCAGGCAAAGACACATCAAAACCACAATGAGATATTACCTCACACCAGTTAGAATGGCTGTCATCAACAAGACAAGAGATAAATGATGGCAAGGATGCGGATAAAAGGGACCTGTGCACTGCTGGTGGCTATGTAAGTTGGTGCAGCCGCTATGGAAAACAGTATGGAGATTCCTCAAAAAATTAAAGATATAGCTGCCATATGTCCTAGCAATTCCACTTGTGGGAAAATATCCAAAGAAAATGAAAACACGATGTCAGAGATACTTGCACCACGATGTTCCTCACAGGAGAAATATTAGCAATAGCCAAGGCATGGAAATAATATATATATATATCATCCTACTTTATCAATTGCATTTCCCTAATGGCTAATGATCTCTTCATTCCATATAATTATTATATGGAATATAATGGACTTAGATATATATGTGGAATGGAATTATATATATAATGGAATTGTGTGTGTGTGTGTGTGTGTGTGTGTGTGTGTATAATTATTATTCAGCCATAAAAAAGAATGAAATACTGCAATGACATGGATGGACCTTGAGGATATTATGCTAAGTGAAATAACTCAGACAAAGAAAGTCATATATTGTTCGATCTCATTTATGGTGGAATCTAAAAAACAAAAACAAAACAAAGACATAGAAAAAGACATCAGACTTGTAGTTACCAGAGGTGAGGGGGGAGGGAGAATTGGGGGAAAAAACCTTTCCATCACCACAAAGATCCCTCATTGTTGCCCTTTTTATAGCCACACCTACTTCCCTCCCCTCCCATCCCCTCCTTAACCCCTGGCAACTACTAATTTGTTCTCTATTTCTACAGTTTTTGTCAGCTCAAGAATGTTATATAAAATAGAATCATACGATCTGTCACATTTTGGAATTGGCTTTTTTCGCTCAGCAGAAGTCTCTGGAGATTCATCCAAGTGTGCGTGTGGATGTGTGTGAATTGCTGTGTAGTATTCCATGGTGTGGATGTGCCATAGTTTGCTTAACCATTCACCCCTCGAAGGACATCTAGGTTGCTTCCAGTTTGGAGCTTTTACGAATAAAGCTGCTTTAAATATTTGTGTACATGTGAACATAAGCTTTCATTTCTCTAGGATAAGTGCCCAAGTGCAAGTAATGGTTCATGTGATAGTTAAATGTTTAGTGGTGTTTTTTTTTTTAAGAGACTGCTTTCCATAGTAGCTATACCATTTTACATTCCCCCCAGCGATGTATGAGTGATCCAGTTTCTCCACATCCTTGCCATCACTGGTGTTGTCGCTATTTTTAATTTTAGCCATTCTGATAGATATACAGTGATATCTCATTATGGCTTTAACTTCCATTTCCCGAACGGCTAATGATCTCTTCATGTGCTAATTTCTTTCCATAGATCTTTATGTCTTTTGCCCATTTTCTAATTGGATTGTTTGTTTTACTGCTGAATTTTGAACTTGGAGTTCTTTATATATTCTAGATTCTAACCCTTGTCAAACGTGTAGTTTGCCAATATTTCCTAGAACTCTGTGGCTTGTCTTTTCATCTTCTTCACAGGGCCTTTTTGGAGCAGATGCTTTTAATTTTGATGAGGTCCAATTTATCAGTTTTTTATTCTATGAATCAGGCTTTGGGTTTTGAGTCTAAGGACTATTTGCCGGCTATAGATCTTGAAGTTTTTCCTATACGTATTTTCTAAAAGTTTTATAGTTGTATCTTTTACATTTAAGCCCATGTTTTGCTCTGAGTTAATTTTTGTATAAAGTTTTAAGTCAAGTTTCACTTTTTTTGCCTATGGATGTCCAATTGCTCTGGTACTGTTTGTTGAAAAGACTGTCTTTCCTCCACTGAATTCCTTTTTCACTTTTGTCAAAAATCAGTTGGGCATACGAGGTGTGACAATTAAATTTGCAAACTTATTGCAACGATGTTGCTAACCTTTTTTTTTAATATCAGAGGGATTATTCGTTTTAAATTTGTACCAACTGGACAAACAATTAACCAAGTTTACTATTTGGAAGTTTACTTTTCACACAGCTGAAAAGACTGTGTGAAAAAGCTAGACGAAAACGACCTGAACTTTTCGCCCAACAATTCATGGCTCTTGCATCATGACAATGCACCAGCTCACACGGCACTGTCTGTGAGGGAGTTTTTAGCCAGTAAACAAATAACTGTATTGGAACACCCTCCCTACTCACCTGATCTGGCCCCAATGACTTCTTTCTTTACCCGAAGATAAAGGAAATATTGAAAGGAAGACATTTTGATGATATTCAGGACATCAAGTGTAATACAACAGCTCTGATGGCCATTCCAAAAAAAGAGTTCCAAAATTGCTTTGAAGGGTGGACTATGCACTGGCATCGGTGTATAGCTTCCCAAGGGGAGGACTTCGAAAGTGACCGTAGTGATATTCAGCAATGAGGTATGTAGCACTTTTTCTAGAATGAGTTCATGAACTTAACTGCCTGACCTCTTATCTGCGAAGGTCTTTTTCTGGGTTTTTCTGTTCTGTTTCTTTGATTTATGTATCTGTCAATACCACATAGTCTTGATCACTGTAGCTATATAATAAGTTTTAAAATTGAGTAGACTGATTTTGTACACTTTATTCTTGTTCAAAATTGTTTTACCTCTTCTAGTTTCTTTGCCTTTCCATATAAATTTTAAAATAATTTTATCTATATCTACAAAAAATCATGTGGTATTTTGATAGGAATTGCATTAAATCTATATATCAATTTGGGGAGAACTGACATTTTACTGTACTGCATCTTCCTATCCATAAACACAGTTTATTTCTCCATTTATTTAGATATTCTTTGAAATCTTCCATCAGCATTTATAGTTAACAGCAGTTCCTTTTTATCAGCCATGACCTAACTCTGTGCCCTTAGCATATCACTTAGTTTCTCAGACCTTCATTTTACTTTCTGTAAAATGGGTACAATAATACCTACCTTGAAATAGCATAGAAAGGGTCAAATGAGACAGCAAATGAGAAGTGTCTGGCTCTAAGTATTCAATGACTTGTTTCTCTTGGACTGATTCTCTTACCTGTTCTTTCTGTTCTTTTTCCCAACTCTCATTTTGATGCCTACATTTACTTTCACTTCTCTCACTGTCTTTTCTTTTCATCTGTTGTTTTCTTAATTTTCTTTCATTCTCAACCCCATTCTAATTGCCTTCACTCTAGTCTTCTCTTATCTCACTGGCTTTTCCTGTTACATTCATTCTGCCATAATTTTTGTCTCAACCCTGTTTTTTGGATCATTTGGGGGTATTCTCTTTTCCTTGTTTTCCTTCAACTTAGAGTGTGACTCCAGAGTCAGTCATCCTGGGTTCAAATCCAGATCAAGAACACTAGCAGTTTACACACCATCCCTTGTGCCTCAGTTTCTTCATCCACAAACTAGGGGAAACAGAACCTACCTCATATCTTTTCTGAAACAATGAAATGAGTTAATTCATATAAAGCTTTTAGAATACAATCTGATATATGGAAACCCCAATAGTTTTCAGCTATAATTATTAGGATTTTACCTTTTATGTCCTGTGTCTCTGGTCCTTTCTCACTGGCTTTCTTGCCGTCTATCACATCTCCTCCCCACCGCACCCCCGTTTTTTTTTTTTACTTGTATATAAGTATTTTCATATTCACATCATCTTGGTTTCTTGCTTTCACTATACCCATCTCATATTCCCTAATCATCATTGATAAATTGGCACCATCCCAGGAAATCTGTCCCTTGGGCTGTAGAGAGGAAACAAGTGGTTTTTCATTTTGATTTAATTATTAATCTCCTTTATTATTTAATGCAGATTACATACTCGCAGTGCAGGGTTGCAGTGAAGAGAATGTATTATAACTGTGCTGCTTGCTTTCAAAGAGATAGCAGCTTAAAAAGGAAAAATACTGGATAGACAGATACAAATATGAGGAAAATGTAAAATAAATTAATTTGATTTCCATGCCCTTCTATTCATGATTTTTCAGACATCTTCTACAGGGGTTTTGGAAGGTAACTCTGGATCATGGCCAGTAAACCATGGCTAAGTATTAAGATTAGTGAATGGATGTAAGGACTCCATGGGTGGCCCACAGCAGCTTTCCAAGGAGGGAAATGAAATATTCCATCTTAAACAAATGAGAGCCAAATAAGTTGAAAACCTTTAGTCACAAGCTTACAGCCTGTTCCATAGATGCATTGCTCAATAATTAGCTACGTATGAAATGTTAAATTGCTTGAAAGGTACTCACATGTGATTAAGCCTTTCAAATCTACATTCCATACCTTGCATTAAACCTAATTTTGCCATTTTAATAATTGCTGAGTATATTTGGACTCACTTAGATATACTCAAATGGATCTTTTAAATACCACAAAAAATGATCTTTTTGTCTCTGTATTAATTTCTCCAAAGATTTGAACTCCACAATCAAATGCCAGATCTGTCGGCTCCCACTTCAGATGAGAACTCTGTCTTCCTTTAAAAACCCTAAGCGAAACACCATTTAATGCTCCTTTTTTTCCTTTCATCTTTATTGTGAACTCCCAATAGTTTTGTTTCTTTAATGACAAAGTAAGCGTGGGATTAGTCCATAGCACTCCTAGCAGGTGCATGTTTCTCTCCAGATACCATAAAATAATGCCCAGGGGTTTATCACCTCCTTAGAATTGTGGTGGAGAATGCTCACCTGGTGCCCCTTATGCCACCAACTGGCCCCCTTCACTGTCCAGCCAGAAATCAGGGCCACCAGTTAGACTTATTGTTAAATCTCTCAGTGTTTACATTGCATAAAACTTCACATTCTCTATTTCTGTGTCTACAATGCCATCATCTTGGGAGTTGACCCGCACTCCTGTGCCCTGAGCAAGCCACAACTATCCAACCATGAAGTGGGACTAATAATATAGGGTTCTCATGAGCCAATCCAAGAGTTTTGAAAGAACCCCACAGAGAGGCAAATTACCATTATTATTCCACATTACTTCCATCTAATAATAATACTGGAGTTATTTCATACCTCATACCTGCTCTTAACCTGTAACAGTTCAGGTAAGGGGGCTAAGTACATTATACTGGTACTTAGCAGGGTAGGATATTTCTGATAAAATGGCAGATATTTCATTGATATTATGATTCCTGTGGATATTTCCATTTCTTACATAGGATAGAGACCCAGGGTTGGGAATCTATGGAGAAATGTATAATCCAGGCCCAGGAGAGTCAGGATTTATAATTCAGGACCAAGGTCACACTCTGTTTATTGCTCTGGACTTCGATGGGCATCGAGTGGGAGAGTGGGAGAGCATGGGCTCTTTAGTCAGGCCAGTGTCATTCAAAAGCCAGGTGCTGCTGCTCACTAGCCATGTGACCTTGGGCCAGTTCTCTACCTTCTCTGAGTCTCAGACTCCTTATCTGTACAGTGGGCACATTGCACTCACTCCACAGTGTGGCTGAGATGATTAAGTGAGTTAACATAGATAAGGCAGCTAGTGCAGAGTAGCACACACAGAAATGTCACTTCTGGGGCTATCCTGCAAAGAAAAACAAGAAGTCAGCAGAAGCCGCTGCAGGAAATACATTGAACATATGTTTAAAACAAAAGCAAACAGAGTGCAAAGGGCATAGGGAAAGCGGCACAGATGGATAGATGTTCCCTAAGAGCTTGCTCTGGTCATGGTGTCTCTGAGTGAAAACTAGGGACATCTAAGTCACTCTGGGAGCAACTTCAGTCCTACATTCACATTGCCACCCTGACTTTGATCTAAAATATAATCCCACTCATGCTGAGGACCAGATTCCAGAGCTCCTCTTGGAGGGACAGAGGCAGCCCCAGGACGGGGGCCTGGGATGCTTGGGGAAGTGAGACCTGTGACACCCCCAGGAAAGTCATTCTGAGCAGTCTGATGCAGCAGGGCCCCCATCCCCTGAGACTTCCTCACCCGCCTTACCCAGTGGCTCCCTGGCAGAGGCCTTAGCAGCTCAGGAATCAAGAACACGGTGTGCAAGGGTGAGGAAGTGTCCCATCTGACACAGCCTCCATCCACATTATCCCTGACTCCATGTTCCACTGAAAGCCCCTCCCCCTGCTCCTGGCACACGCTCCTCCTCACACAGCCACGAAACACTTTTGCACTCCAGAGAGAGGGGTGTCAAAATTCCCTTTGGCTATGGCACACCTCAGCAGAATCCTCTCTCTTGGGAACTCGGCTTAAAACAGAGCTAGCAGGAGTATGCATTGCTCGAGCCCGCGGGACTCCATGACAGTGAGGGGCATTCTGGGCATAAAAACCAGCACATGTGGTCTACCTCCACTCCTCTCGCAAAGCTCCGCCGTCCTATCTTCCCAGGATGCCCTAATTGTTGGTACTCAACATCCATGACATCTGAGCCAGAGACAGCTTGGGAGGTGACCTAACCCACTGTCCTCTGGAGAGGGAGCTCCCGCCACCTTCTCTGAAGTATTTATAGTCAGAAATCTCTCCCCGTTGAGAACCACTTTTACTGGCAGTGAAATGGAGGACTGTAATGCCTACCCAAGACTGATCTCTGCAGCATACTTACAGGGGTGCAGTTGGAAATGGCAGCCGGGCAGAAGATGCATTGTAAGAACAGGCGTGTCATGGCAGCCACCTGCATGATGGAGGGGATGCGGGGTGGGACATCGCTGTGGGCATAGAAACGGGGCTGGTGGGAACAGAGGGAGAAGCTCAGTGACCCCTGCTTCTGCTATGGTGTGAGTCCCAGATTGGCCTCCTGGTTTCCTTCGTGGCAGACTCCTTAGTGCAAACAGGAAAGCTTTGAGGAGAATGTATGGACGTTACCACAACCTCTTACCTCCACGCTCAGTGTGACTCAAAGGACAACCCAACATGTGCATGTGAGGAAAGACTCTCTCCGACTCAGGAGCCCAGGAGCATAAATTGGTAGCTGACAGAATGAATCTGACTCACAGATACGTTTTCGTAGGCTAGCTCAGTGTTTCAAAATTGTTGAATTAGTTGGTGACATTAACAAAAGAAATTTCATATGTAAAAGCCTTCATTTCTAGATTTTTGGAGAAAGAAAATGGAAGATCGTGCAGCACTAGCTCCACGTTCGTGCACGGCTAGAGCTTGTGTAGCTGGAACTGAGTCGCTGTGGGCCCCTTTACGGTTTCATGTGTGCTCAGCTCAACCTCAGTCCCTATGGGTCCCCAAAACCCAGAGCAAGTTTTGATTGACCGTGTGTTCATATAATTAATTGCTTTTCCTAAAATAAAGAGAATTGTCCCTTTTTAAATCTTTTTCTCTCTCAAAAATATGAAAAACGAAAGTCTGAGAAGACTTCATATTTGAATGAAAACAGGAAAAAGTGTATCATCTGATCGATAAGCATTGGCAGTGTGTCTGTGTTGAAAGAAGCAGCAGGTCCGTTCACTGACCTCACTCATCTGCCTTTGTAGGCAGCAGAGTTTGGTACCAACCTCATAGGTTCTGGTTCCTACAGTGTGCACACCCCAGTAAGCTAAAATATTCACAAGTGACAAGGTATTCGCACCCCCTCCTAACTTAGATAGAGGAAAATCCAGCCATAAATTGTTATGAGTGACACTGGTGGCTGCTAGTTAGTGGTCTCTGCCTCATAAGGGACCATATTGTCCAAACAGAGACTCTTCTAGGATTGAACAGGGCACTCAATGATTATTCCAGAACAACAGATGTTAGCTGGGACATGTGGACACCCTGTCTCCCTGGAGCAATTAGTGACCTGTGGGAGCAAATATTGCTGTAGTTAAAAAAATTCAAGGAGCAGCTGTAAGCATAAACAGGGGACTTTTAGCTCTGGAGGAAAGCAGAAGAGCGGGTGGAGGATATAGCCCCAACAGGAGGAAAGGGGGATGGTCGCAGCTCTGCAGTACAGCCTGGGCACAACGGGCACAGAGCCACAAATCATAAACTGGTTTCCTGACACAGATCAGGATGTGTCGGCTGGCTGTCTCCTGTGCTATGCATTTCAAGGCCTGACCCCCGCGGAGGCTCAGAACCACTGATGACCGGGTCAAACCCCAAGGGCCCAGGAGGAGCAACCTCAGAGGCAGCGGTGGCTGCTTTTAGAGGCTTTGGAGTTAGACATACCTGGTCTTGCCACTTAAAAACAGAGTGGTCTTAAGCCAATCACTCTGCTTTTGTGATCTGTCAACGAGACTTCTAAGACGGACTTAATAGATTTGTTTGCATATTACATGAGACGGTGCATAAAAACCATCCAGCACAGAGATGGCATATAATGGGTGCTCCATACGTGACTATTAGTATTGTCTGCTCCCCAGTTTCTCAGGTCAGGAAGGCTCACCCCCCCCTTCACCAAGGCTTTTCTGACTCTTCCTCCCCCACCCTGGCCAAGCAGAATTAAGAACTGTGCCTTGGTCTCTCTGTCACTCTCTCTGTTGCCCTGATTGTTGCCTTTGTGTTGCTGGGCATACATGAGCTCTCTGAAGGCAGAAAATAGAGCTGTGGTCCTTAGTCTAGGTGCCTGCCTGTTAGAAGCCCCTGGGGTCAAGTTCTCTGGGCTGGGACATAGTCCTCAGCATGGCGTCCAGCTCCCAGCTGATTACAACCTGCACCCAAGGTGGGGGCTGGATTGAGGACCAGCAGCATCCACGTCACTGGGAGCTCCTTGAAAAAAGTGCAGACTCTGGTGTCCATGTCAGAAACATCCAAACCTGTAGAGAATTTTATGAGTTTATTTGAGCCAAACTGACGACAACTGCCAGGAAGCAAAATCTCAATGGATTGAGAAACTGCTCCAGATAATGGCAGTTTTGCAGCTTGTTTTATACATTTATACAAAGGAGAAAGAGACGTAAGGAGGGTTACATGAAATCCATTGGTGGTAGATTAAGGAGGAGGGAGAAAGCAAAGTGGGGAAATCTCTGGGAAGGATAAAAAGTACTCGTAAAACAGGCACATAATTCTTTTACATTGGTGGGCACAGGAGAGTTAATCATTAACATTTTGCAGCACATAGGGACGGCATTCAGGGAACAAAATAACAATGAGGTGTTTTGTGCTCTGGTGCAGTGGGTTGTGCCCTGAGGGGTCCAGAAAAGGGGTTACTCTGACATTCCAAGGGTATGTTATCTTAGATACAAAAAGACAATAGGCTTACTTCAGGTAAAGCTTGGCCTAGGTCAAGGAAGCTACAGGCTTAGGACTGGACTACCTGCCACCACCCCCTTTTAGAGTTAGGAATTTTTATGTTCAGATGTATGTGGCTACTTTCAGTCTCTGAGTTTGTAAGGCCTGCCATGCAGGCCCCCCCTGAGCTTGTGAGGTTTAGTATGTGGCCCCTCTTTGTCCACACTGGAAACCCCAGACCTGCTGAATCAGAATTGCACGTAACAAGATCCTGTGAATGGAAAGCACAGGAAGGCTGGTGAAGGGCTTTTCCACTTCCTCCCACCCCCAGGGCTCAGCATAGTGCCAGCTTGCAGTAGCTGTTCATTGGGGGTTTCACTGATTGACAGAACTGATCTGCGACACAGTTTCCAGTGGGCTTTCACGCCTAACATCTCATGTACAATCACCTAGATATTTTTTGAACCCAAGTTCAAAAAGTAAAACCATGAAATATCCAGGAATTAAAGAATAGACTTCCACCTAATTTGTTAAGAACAAATAGCTGCAAAATGATGACGTTTTAAAATAAAATACCTGATGGGTTTTTAAAGATTTATTACTACTGAGCTCTTTGCCATTAAACCTCAGAATGCACCAAAAAGAGAGTTTGTTGTTGTTTGTTGTTGGTAAGGTTAGTAATGTTGAAAGCTGGGAAACCAGGTTTGGTCCCGTGGGAGGAGCCTCCTCATCCGTGTGGTGTGGGCACAGGCTCTGGGTGGCTGGGGTCGCTGGCGACCCCTTCTTGGCATAGAGAGGGTCAGACACTGGCTTTCGGCCACCTCGCTGGGTCCCCAGAGACAGGGCCTCTGTCTCTGCTCGCAGACCCCCTTGGACTTTCTCAGCGCTGTGTTTATCCCGGGCTTGGGGGAGGCGATGTGCCTGCCCGTCTTCCCCCACCGCCGCCGAGGGGCAGCTGTCCCGGGACTAGAGGCAGAAGAGCAGCTAGAGCTGCCCTTTACATCGGGGCGGGGGCGGCATTTGTCCCGGGATAGCTTGCTGAGAGAAGGGGGTCATGGAAAGCCGAGCTCACGGCAGGGCGGCCAGGGCCCCGATTCCACATTCCAGGCTGCCGCTCTCGGGGATCCCTGTCCCCTCTGCGTGCTAGGTTCCCCGGTCCCCTCCAGGCTTAGGGCTCACTGGTCCCTGCTGTGGTCTGGGACAAAACCAGTTTCCTGCCGCAGTCGGGTCTCCCGTTTCCCAGTTGCCTCCCCTACTCCTCTCCCCCAACGCTCCTGCGGGTAAGGGTCGGGGTAGGGGCTCATCAGGGACCCAGGAAGCCAGGAGCGGAGGAGAGGCAGGTCATGGAGCAGGAGAAACGCCCGGATCTGAGCTCCAGAACAGTCTCTGCCTCAATGTGGAAGCGCCAAAGCAAAAGTTCTAAGAAAATTTTTCATGCCCAGCTTCTTGGGGGAAGGGATCAAGAGGTTCCCAACCAGGATCGCACCGAGATGGAGCGTGCTAAAGACCTCCTCTGGGAGAATCAAGGACAGCTCTCTTGTGCAGACACCGGAGTCTGGAGCTGTGTTTGGATCTCAGCTCCACCGCATTAGCTGTGTGACTATGAGCAAGTTATTCAAGCTCTCTCCCAGTAACCCCCTTTGTGGAATGAAGACAGTCCCACCCTTGTAGGAGCAAATGACATGAAGCCGTGGAAGCATAATGCTGACACACAGTCGGCCCTGGGGACCAGGTGGTTCTCTTTCCTCATTCTTGAATTGCTTGAAGCACTGGGGTGGGCATCTCCTCCCGTCTCCCAGCCCTACCCATAGATAAAACATAATAATAATAATATAGCTACCACTTTAAAGATCTTCTATAAGCCAGGCACTGTACATGCACCTTTCATTTAATCTTCACAGCAACTCTCTTTGGTTGCCACTGTTATCCCCATTTGGCAAATAAAGTAACTGAGGCTTAGAGAACTAACGTCCCCAAAAGTCCTGGGCTCAAGATATAATAAGGAGCTAGACAATCTGATGCCAGAGTCCGTTTGCCTGACTCTTCACTACCTGGTTCCCCTTTCTAGACTGTGTTTTATCTCTGCCGTAGTAAGGTACCACCGACGTAGTGGCTTAAAACAACACCCATTTATTAGTTCACAGTTCTGTAGGTCAGAAGTTCAGTCACAACTGGACTCTGCTCAGGGTGCTACAAGGTGTCAGCCAACCACCTTCTCCTCTGGAACTCCAGGCCTCTTCCAAGCTCCTGTGGTTGTAGCAGAATTTAGTTCTTTGTGATACTAGGACTGAGGACCCCATGTCCTTGTTGCTGTCAGCTACAGGCCGCTCTCAGCTTTTAGAGGTCACCTACATTCCTTGCTCCATGACCCTCTCCATCTTTAAAGCCAGCAAAGGAGAATTTCCCTGTCGTCTAATTCCTCTCATGCTTCCAATCTCCGGCTTTAGGAAAAGCCGAGTCCCTCACCTGATTCGGTCAGGCTCACCCCAGATAATCTCCCCTTCTTAAAGTCACCTGTGCCATAACATAACCTAATCATAGGAGTGAGTGTCCTGTCCCCAAAGTCTGGAGGCATATACAGGGAGATTATTCCTGGAAGAGGGGGGCAAGAATCTTGTAAGCATCTTAGAATGTGACCTTTCTATGCCTAGTACATGCTCTATTGATAATACCTTCAATACCCCCTGCAAACCTGGAAGATCTCTGTAGGCATTGGGGCAGCCTATTCAACAACCTGTTTGCAATATTTCTGTATTTTAACAACCAGTACAACCATCTAGATTTATATAGAACAGTATACAAATATCTCAGTGTGAGATCTTAGTATATCCTCTACATTAATCTTCCAATCTCATCTCATATCCCAAATCTTAGAAAATGAAGACTGACCCCTCACAGTTAAGAGAGAAAAGAGGAGATCGTTAAGCACATCTGCTGTTTCCATTTTCACAGCAGGGAAACTGAACCTGAGACAAGACTCCCAGCCCAGTGCTCTCTCAGAAAACCCTGTTGACTCCCCAAGTACAGTGCCTATCAACCTTCTGTGTCCATGACTCTTGACTTTCTAGAGCATCTCCACGGCACAGTTTTCTTCACTGGGGGAGAGGGGTTAGAATTTTTAATACAGAAGTCCATTCATTAATGGATGTCACATTCATTAATGTATCATTTAAAACACAACTTCTTTTGATTTTGCCTCTTTTGATTCTTTCTCCACTTGTGTTTATATATCAAAGAGATTAAACCACTTTGTTGGACTTTAAGCTCCATCTTTCCCAAGAGCTTTAATCGCGTCGCGCCACAGCTTCCCATCAGGAGTAAAGATAAAAAGTGGTGACGGGCTTGCTGAGGTTTAACAGGATCAGCTCAAGTTGGTGCCTTTCTCTGATCCTGCAGAGAGCAGCCGTGGTACTTGGCTTGCCTCAGCCAGACCACATCTTTCTCACTGCCTCTCTCTCCACAGGCTGTTCTGCAGAGACCCCCGGGTTCAAAGGGTCAGTGATAGAATATAAACTACACAAAGGCTGAATATGCATTTATCTTATTCACTGCTTTATCTCCAGCTCTTGGCACAGGAGCTAGACTATAATAGTTCCTCAACTAATGCTTGCTGAATAGACACATCAATTAATAGAATGGATCTTGAAAATCTCATTAAATAAGCTTCATTGTCCCTGAATGTTCTTTTGACTCAGCGGGCCCCCAGCACTGGAGGCTAGGAATTCTAGGATGGGCATTTTGCTTGCCCTTTGAAGAAATCTGGTTAGTAAAGGCTCCAAGCCTTTCAGCTCCAAGCCTGCCCTGCAAATCGGCTACTGCAGGGTGGAATGGTGGTTGGGGGCAGGGGCGGTGCTTTCCATACATGCTTAGGCCTCTTTCTTCATCTTTAAAATGGCATTAATGGGATATTGCATTAAATTTCAGTTCAAGGAGAGTTGAATACATATATTTATATTTACATTTATACTTATATTTATGTTTGTATTTAGACATCCCCCTAATGGCACCCAGGGCTGGATGAGCAGGAAATATTATCTGAGGTTTATAGCAATAAACTGAGACAAAGAAAGTTAGGACTGTTTCTTTGGATCACAGAGTGAGTTTGTTGGAAGCTGGGCTGGAATCCAGATCTCACCTGAGCTGAGCGAGGAACTGCTTCTGCAGACAATTCCAGCGCACTTAGAAAATGTATGCCAATATCAAATTGGAAGTAAACCTCCTTTTCCTCTCTGCTGAATACAAGAAGTTTTCCAACCAGGGCTGAGGTGTCCTAAAAAACCTTTTTCTGTTTCCAGGACAGCACAAACCCTTCTCCTACAAGAACATATGAAAGTATGTTTAAAAATAAAGAAGGAAACAGTGCAGAAAATCAGCAAAAAGCAGTTTTTCCAAAAGAGCTGAGGGCAGGAGGACGTACTTGCCCAGGTACCCTGGCCAAGGACTTCACTCTTGAGGGCACTGTGTCTGCCCTGCCTAGCATCAGGTGTTCAGGGAGTCCATGGCAGCACTTCTCCCAGACCCTTTCTGGGTTCTAACAGCTGAGGTTCCCGGGGCACACAGGGCCTTGGGATTCAAAGCATTTCTCACTGTTTCTGGGCATCTCCCATCAAGTTTTCAGTAAAAAGTCTTCCACTAGGGGCAGAGCAAAATCTTGCTTGGGATCCTGCAAAGCAGCACCAAGTGCTTCCCTCATTTGTCTTTGTAACTGTCGTGTCAGGGAGCAGGTGGCCCTGTGCAGAGTGGGAAATGGGCATCGGATGTCTGAGACAAATAGCCCTTCCTGTGACCCTTCAATACAATATTTTAAAGATTACCTTGAAATTGCCACAACCACCCAGGCAGCAGAGGAAAAGGTCTGTCAGCATCATCTGACTTTCCATGGTGGGTGAAAGCTTCCTCGTATAGTCAGTGAGGCGGTTGGCTCAGTGGTTTATAGAACATTCACCCAAGTTGTTCTATCAGGGACACAATTTCCGGGCAAGGTAAGAACCTGGGAAATCAAGAAAAGCTTGGCTTATAATGACAAAGAAGTGCTGAATGATAGCATCCCTGGAGGTGACTTCTCTCAGGATCAGAAGCTCATAGAACTTTCTGGAGGGAGCAGCTCATCAGTCTAAGCACAAGCCATAGAACTGCAATTTCTGCAGGCCATTGTACGGTGGGTGCTGTGAACCCTCAGGCTGGAGCCAGATGAAGCGAGATCCAAACCTAAATCAGTCACTTACTTGAGCTTCATTTTTTGGATCTGAAGATTGGAGAGTAAATAACAGTACGTGTTTAATAGCTTTGTTGTGAGAATTATAAACGAGTTAATGGATACAAATTACCTAGCACAGTGCCTGGCTCATGTAATGATCAGAAATTCAGGTTGCTATTATAAGCTGCAGAGAGTCTCATGGTCTTTTCTAGCCTCATTAGTATCTCAGAGCATTTCAAATGGGTATGAGCAGAATAGCAGAAAAACAGACTGAGTACTATAGGTTTCTGGGTAGTGCTTTAAAGTGCAGTATATACTTCAAAAACATTTTGCAGCCTTTTTAAATTTTAATTTTTATTGAGATATAACTGACATATATTGATGTATTAGTTTCAGGTGTACAACACAATGATTGGGTATATGCGTATATTACGAAATGATCACCACAATAAGTTTAGTTAACCTCCATTCCCACACAGTTACACTATTTTTTCTTGTGATGAGAACTTTTAAGAGCTACCCTCTATTCAACTTTCGAGGTAACTATAGTCATGATGCTGTGTATTACGTCCCCAGGAGTTACCTTACGACTGGAAGTTTGGACCTTTGATCCCTTCACTCATTTCACTCACCCCTTCATGCCTTCCCCACCCCCTCAACCACCAATCTATTCTCTGTATCTCTGAGTTTGGTTTTATTTTTCGATTTCATGTATAAGTTTATAGTCTTTTGAAAATCTTGGAGTATTAATATCATGCCCACCGCCATTTTTTAGAGGGCAGGGAATTACTGAAAACAATTTTTAATGGTGGGGCTACACAGCAAGTTGTCATATTAGTGCTCAGACAGCCACAGACTCCCCACTCAGACAGTAAGAATGACCAAATGGTGAATTAGATCCATGCTACCATTTCCTTTCTGTCTGCTGCTAAGATCTGATAAAAGGGGGATATAAAGGAAAGAGCACAGGCTTTGGGCTCAACGAGCAATAATTCAAATGTCAGCTCTGCCACTTACTTGTTTGGTAGCCCAGGTGTCACTTGACCTCTTTGGGATGTTTGCATATTTATTTACCCATGTATTCACTAAGTATTTTTTGAGTACATAAAATGTGCCAGGCTATGATCTGGGTGCTGGGAATAGCTTAGGGAGCAAAACAGATCAAAAGTGTGCCTTTGTGGCGCTTACATTCTAATGGAGGGAAAGAGATTATTAGAAATTAGCATGATGCATAAGCAAACAATATAGTATTTATATGATGGAGATTACGAGATTAACTCTGACGGGTTGTTGTGGTGGATACCGGTGACAGTCCATGTATAATACATGGCCTACAGTAGGCATTTAATAAATTGTTGCAATTGTTATTTTTTAAAATTGCTCTCAGATTTCTTGAAATCTTTTAACACTTAGTGTATACTTTGCACTTAAGAACGGTTCATTTATTCATTCAACAACTCTAGAGCTTTTATTATATGCTAGACCCTATACTAGTCACCAGTGATACAAGCCAATAATAGAAGAAAACATAGTCCCTGCCTTTGAGAACTCCACAGTCTTGTCTGCTGTATACTAGATGTGAGACCTTTGAGTGCACAGAGGTGGGAGTCATGTCAAAGTCTGGCATTTCTGGGAATCAGAGCAGTCCACTTCACTGATGATGTCTTTTTGAACTCAGCATAGCCCAGCTATGGCTGGCGATTCTAGGAATGCTATGAACCAGGATATGGAGATTGGAGTCACTCCCTGGGATCCTAAGAAGATTCCCAAACAGGCTCGAGATTACATCCCCATTGCCACTGACCGCACCCGCCTGCTGGCGGAAGGCAAGAAGCCCCGCCAGCGCTACATGGAGAAGAGCGGCAAGTGCAACGTCCACCATGGCAATGTCCAAGAAACCTACCGATACCTGAGTGACCTCTTCACCACACTGGTGGACCTCAAGTGGCGCTTCAACCTGCTGGTCTTCACCATGGTCTACACCATCACCTGGCTGTTCTTTGGTTTCATCTGGTGGCTCATTGCTTATATTCGGGGTGATTTGGACCATGTTGGTGACCAAGAGTGGATTCCTTGTGTTGAAAACCTCAGTGGCTTTGTGTCTGCCTTCCTGTTCTCCATTGAGACTGAAACCACCATTGGGTACGGCTTTAGGGTGATCACAGAGAAGTGTCCAGAGGGGATCCTACTCCTCTTGGTCCAGGCCATCCTCGGCTCCATCGTCAATGCCTTCATGGTGGGGTGCATGTTTGTCAAGATCAGTCAGCCAAAGAAGAGAGCGGAGACGCTCATGTTTTCCAACAACGCGGTCATCTCCATGCGGGATGAGAAGCTCTGCCTCATGTTCCGAGTGGGTGACCTTCGCAACTCCCACATCGTGGAGGCCTCCATCCGCGCCAAGCTCATCAAGTCCCGGCAGACCAAAGAAGGGGAATTCATCCCCCTGAACCAGACTGACATCAATGTGGGCTTTGACACAGGGGATGACCGTCTCTTCCTAGTGTCACCACTCATCATCTCCCACGAGATCAATGAGAAGAGCCCTTTCTGGGAGATGTCTCGGGCCCAGCTGGATCAGGAGGAGTTTGAAATCGTGGTCATTCTAGAAGGGATGGTGGAGGCAACAGGTAAGACACTTCATCCTCCTTGGGCCTTACCACACACAGTAGCTTAGGTTACTGGGATTCCAGAGGATGAAAGTTCATGCCTGAGAATCCTGAGATGGCACAGTCAACGAGCCCAACCCCTAAGTTGTGATCTAAGGCGTATAGTTATTCAAGATGGAGTAATAACAGCAGGTAACAAAGGTTCACTGAACTTTCCCAACTTCCAGGCAGGGTTCTAAACTTTAAACATTTATCTCATTTAATGCCCTCCCATGCCCTCTGAGATAGAGTTCCTTACATCACAGATTAAGAAACAGAGGCACAGACAGGCAATTTATTTGTCCAAGAGGAGTGCTACTAGGTTGTAGAGTTGAGGAAGGGGGACCCGAAAGCCAACTCTTGTTTCCAACAGGCTACATCGCCTGCCCTTCCCATCCTGGAGCAGGTAAGTGTTTACCCCAAAAGAGGAGTGCAATCCAATAACTTTGGGAAACACGGGATTAAACAAAGGTGACCTGGTTTCTTAAAGGTACGGCTTCACGGTGTCTTACATGTTGTGAATTGCTTCATGAGGGTGAACAGTGAGCAGAATTTCCCAAACTTAAGGATTCCCAGTGTCACAGAAACCTCTTTTTGAAGAGACCTATGCCCTAGACCTGTGGGAGCAGTTCTTCTTGCTGCTACTCTCCAGAGCAGCCTGCCCCCCGGCTCCCCTATGGAAGGCTGGTTCAGTGATCACTGGTCATGCAGAAAACAGTGCATCCAAGTTCAATTATGCCCAAGGCATGACCTCTCCATGGCCAGCCTGGCATCTCCCTGCTTAACTACCAATTCTCACAAGCAGCTGGCAGCCAAGACTTTCCACCATTCCTCACTCATGGCAGAGCTCTGTGTGGGCCTCCAAAGAGTGCCAGGCCTGACAACCCCAAATGCCCACCCCCACCACTCTCTGGACCGCCTGGAGAGAAGAGCGCTCAGCAAACTCTGCACCCTGCTTCTTAGTCCCTTGCTCTTGCTCCCTGTCTCTTTTTTTCACTGAGTAGGCTAAGCACTTGTAGAAAACTCAGTCAGGCTTGGAATGATATGTCTTTTTCTAATTCTTGCAACAAACACCTCGGGGCTGGCTTCAGTCTTACTTTACAGTTGTGAAAGCTGCATGGGGCAGCTTCATGTAGACAGGAGGTGGCCAGACCCAAGTCTTCCACTTACAAATCTAGAGCTTTGTCTACCACACCACACTGCCCCATAAATATTAGGAGCCTGCCAAAAAGGTGGCCAAACAAGCCTTCTTCACCTTTCAGAAGCTGGTTGCTGGGTGGGAGAGTTAGAGAAGGGCAGCCACAGACCTTCCCATGCAGGGCCAGTAGGACCTGGCTGGGGGGGGCGGCAAATGGGCTCCAGGGGCTGGTGTAGCTGGGCTGCTTGGCCATCTGCTGGGCTAGCGCCTGTACAGGCAGCATATGGTGGCAGCCACAGGAGTCCCTGGGGCCAAGGACAGTCGGGATGCTGGAAGCTTCCTCCAGCCGGGCCAGGTGCTCACAGGTCATACCGCCCTTGGTGCTAGGCTCAGGGTCAGACCACAGGCTGAGTTTCTGGGGGAGGAGCTCAACTCCAAAGCCAAAAAGGAGGGGTCAGGTCAGACACATGGGGACAAATAGGAAAGCCATGCATTACCATTCCTCTGGCTACCTTCACTGCCACCTGAAGCGGGGAGAGTGAGTGCTGAGTCTGCCCAGTTGGCTTCCTTCATCTGGACTCCTACAAAGTCAGTGGCCTGCGGTTGACCTTCCCCATCTGGTTGACCTCCCTTCCCATGACCTGGGTTACCCTTGCTGCTGTCCTTGGGACTGCAGGGAGACCAAAGACACAAGGGAAGGAGACCACCCACCCACATTTGTTGTGATCTCAATGATCTCAGTGGTTTGATTGCTGCATTATGGAGGCCAGCATCTGCTGTGATTTCAGGCCAGGGTTTGACTGCACAGCTCTGCCATAACTTGCCTGTGTGAGTTGAGGCAAGTTGCTTAACTTGTCAGGAAAATGAAGATAATAACCTCACAGGATCGTTGAGGGAATTGAATGATTAAATGGAGTAACATATTCTAAAGCACAGTGCCTGGCACCTAGAGGGGCTTCTGTCCTTTACAAATGCATTGGAAGATGACTACAAGGGGCACAGGTAGGGTTTCTAGCTATACGTTTGCCCACTGCCACATCCCAGGAGCAGGGACGGAAGAAGAGCAGGAAGAGCTCCAGAGGCTTGGCCCAAAGGCTCCCACAGAGGTACTGTCCAGCTCTTAGTGAAGCCCTGAAAGTGTAGACATCTGACATTCCTGCATCTAGGCTGGTCAGCGCCCAGCTTGAGCCTCCACAACTCTGCTGAGACTGGGCTTTGGGCAATGAGGGGCAAGGACTGAATGGCAAGGCCTGACCCAGACAGCCCTGCATCCCCACCCCCAGAGCAGAGAGCAAGCTATGAGCCCGCATTGGGGTTGCCCAGCACAGAGCACAAAGGGATGGGAAGCAGCCTTCAACCTGGACTTGTTTGTATGAGACCCCCACCAGAGAAAGGCCAAAGCTGGAGTGAGCTTCTCCTTCAGTTCCCAAAGAGCACTTGCTCATACCTTCCTTGGCCAGAAGATTAAATATCAGAAAGCTGCTTTCCTGTGACCCTAAGCTCCCTTCTCTATAAACAAAGCTGCCCTCCCTCTCTGAAGAGAAAGTAACACCTAAAAATAACACAGGCATGTCAGGGCTGAGTGGACAGGGAATGGAGGCATTGGAGCATGCTCAAATCAAGAAGCCAAGCTGTGTGTGTGTGTGTGTGTGTGTGTGTGTGAGTGTCTGTGTGTGTGTGTGTGAGAGAGAGAGAGAAGGAGAGAGAGAGAGAGAGAGAGAGAGAGAGAGAGAGAGAGAGAGAGAGAAGAAGCTTCTGCCCATATGTGTCTATCCAAAACAATCCCCATGTGTTCGAAATGCCTGTCAGCTTCTCTGAATTCACTCTCTGAATTTATCTTTGTTCAAACCATTTTCCTACCTCTTTTCTTGTTTTGATCTTCCAAATCTTAATGCTGTTTTCAGGAACCATGTCTCCAGGTCCAGCTATTCCAGAATTATCCACTCCAGTCTCTAGGAACCTATGCCAGAATCTTGCGTTTCTAATTTTCTGCCTTCATCACACCTTGCGCTCCTTCAGGGCAAGGACTGGTTCTTAATTAGCTTTATATATCCATCATGCTTAGCACAGAGCAGATGCTCAGCAAACAAATGCCTAAATAATCAGATGGGTGGACGGATGGATGGATGGATGGATGATAGATGGAGAGATGGATAGATAGATGAATGATTGGATGATGGATGGATGGTTGGATGGATGGATGGATGAATGGACAGATGGATGGATAACTGGACAGTTGGATGGATGGATGGCGGTGGCCAGTCCTAATACATGTACCCTCTGTTGCCCCAGGCATGACTTGCCAAGCACGGAGCTCCTACATGGATACAGAAGTGCTCTGGGGCCACCGGTTCACACCAGTCCTCACCTTGGAAAAAGGCTTCTATGAGGTGGACTACAACACCTTCCATGACACCTACGAGACCAACACACCCAGCTGCTGTGCCAAGGAGCTGGCAGAAGTGAAGCGGGAAGGCCGGCTTTTCCAGTACCTCCCCAGCACTCCCCTGCCAGGAAGCTGCGCTAAAGCAGAGGTGGATGCAGAGGCTGAACAGAATGGAGAGGACGAGCCTGAGGGGCTAAGTGGGTCCCGGGAAACCAGAGGTTCCGTGTAAGGGCTGCAGTCTCCTCACCACCTCCCTTCACTGACTTCTATGAACTCAGACACTGTAGAGCCAGGGGTGAAGGGGCTGAATCAGCTGAGTGTGGTGTTTGGGGCACCCAGAACCCATCAGGGCTCTGTGGGGAGGAACAGTATATCCAGTCCTGGAATCTCCCAGCTCAGGGCCTCTCCCAACAGGTGGCCTGTTGCCTGGGCCACCACAGCAATGCTGCCTCTTCTCTTCCAGCCTCTGTGGGCGCTGGCTAAGGGGCTGGCCTGGATGGGTTTCCTCACTGAAAATTACAGGGTGGCCTCTGTCTCACACACACCTCTGACATCTGACCCTAAGACGTAAGGATCACCTCCCTCCTTACGCCTCACAAACCAACCGGCAGCTCCCCGCTGGAGGTTGACACCTAGAGAGAGCTGTCACCCATCCTCTCATTACAACCACCCTAAGGCTCATCATGGATTTAGGGAGGAGAGATTCTGCCCTCCGGGAAGCTCAAACCCCCATCATAGAGTGAGTCACAGACTTCGTGGGTAATGGTCAATCCAAGTCACGCAGGCACTCCCTTTCAAATCTGAGACCAGTGACTTTTTGAGAGCTGCCATGTCCAAGGCCCTTGATGATCTGTCAGTATTTGGGAAGTGTGTGTGTTTTTCCTCTGCTGTGTTCTCCATGTCAAATGTAACCTACTGGATAATTGATCTCCTTCAAGTAACTCTTAGAAGGCAGCCTGCACCACAGAGCACCTCTGAGCACGTGGATAGTTGCCTTAGCCACTTCCTGGCCACCCCTAAGTCACACTGTACTCTCTACCTTCCCCCACAGGCAGAACCCCAGAAGCTGGTTCTTTTTTGTACTTTTGGCCCAAGAATCTCAAAGCACTTCGAACCTTCACTGTGGTTTTCTTACAGTCTCAGGGAGACTGTGAGGAATCCAGGTAGAACGCAAACTGAGTTTCAGAGGGCAAGATGAGCCAGTCAGTGCTGAAACAGGGACTGTGTGAAACAGGGAGAAAGGCAAGCAACTGCAATTTTAAAATAAGCATGGGCACCTATTGTTGCCGAGGTGTCTGACTTCAGGGCTCAGCACATCTTTGTTATCCGGAGAATTAGGGGAGGCGACGCAAAGGGAGAGTTGACTCCAGAGGCAGCTTCACCTTCAACCTCACGCTGGACAAATTCTCAGCTGGTGCGAAGAAGCCTCTTCGGCAGGCCCAGGTCTAAGAAGGCAGCTGGGCTGGGAGAGCAGGAATGGCGCCCAGGAAGGGGAAGGGGAGCACCGCCTCCTCCCAACTGGCAAACATGGGGTGAGGGGAATCAGCGGGAGAATCAGGATGGGGTGAATGTTAAGAGAGAAAAGAGCAGAGAAGAGCCTTAAAACTGACAGCTTCAGAGGGCTTTTCATTTCCAGGATAGATGGCATAGAAAGCGGACGGACAGATGGACAGATGGATAGTGCATGTTCTCATGTTGATGGATGGAGCCTGTCTGGTACATGTTGAGACAGAGAGGCTTCAGATTAACTGACTTAGACCTGGAGAGAGAATTCTGTTCCTCAGTCACAGAATTATGGAAGCCTCACCCACAATTTTCATAGCTCTCAATTGGCCTTTGAAAATGGAAGTATTTTCCTGCCCCAAATATGATGCGCCTTCCCCAGGAGTAAGAGTAAAGCCACAGTGAGGCAGAAAGTTAGGGTAGAGCAAAGGGGAATGTGTGTGGACCTCAGGCCCAGGTCCCCTCAAGCTGGTCTTCTAGGTTCTGGGACAGATGAGAAGAGAAGGCAGGCAGCCTGAGATGAGGACCAGTCACTCGTGGACTGCCACCCTCAGGGCAGGGGATCCCTGTGCTTGGGCCCGTGGCTGGATCTTGAGAGGTGGGCACAGGGAAGCAGTGAGCAAGCAGGGGTCTTCTCCAGGGGCATAGTGCTGCGTTGAGGTTCCAGGCATCCTTCTGTGGTGAAGAAGGGACCACAGAAGGAATGGAGGGAATGGGGAATGGGCTGGAATCCTGCCCTTGGGTAAAGGAAGCAGACAACCTACAGCACCCCAGTATGCAATCAGGAATCTAAGGCAGGGAGTCCATTACTGAGACTGGATGCCTTGGGGTGAGAAGAGCCACCGCTGAACTGCCCCGGTGCTCACCCAAAGCTGGCCAGATCCAAGGCTTACACAGCAGGACTATTTCCTTGCCCTCAACTGAATCTAAAACTCGGCTTAATCATACTGATTAGTGCCTGCAAGCCACAGCCCTCAGACAACTAAGCAAGGACAGGGAAACCACAGATAAAAGTAGTCTTGTAGCTGGACTGGGGCCTGGGGCCTGTTTCACAACTGTCTCTGTTTATGATTCTAAACATCGCGCAACTCACCAAGCAAGCCCCTCTCCCGTTCTCTAACTCTGCGGTGCCTCCATGAATACAAATCACATCTCTTGGCCAACTACAGAAGCTACAGAAGAGGAAGATACTGTAAAGGCTATAGAAGAGGAAGAGATCAAAGTAGTCCTCTTCTAAAGCTCCCTGATCGGCCAGAGCCCACGTATATTGGGATTAGTCACATACTTATCTAAGTGTTCATATTAGCTGCTTTCTCTCATGGAAATGCCAATGCAAGATGACTGCCATTCATATCTCTAGGAAATCCTTCTTCGTGACCAGTTGATCCAACTAAAGCTTGGAATGTTCTTCGAATCGTTTTCTGGAAGTGGACTTACTCATTGTAAAGTCTGATGCGGTCCAGAGCTTCAGTGGGTCGGTCACTTTACAAACATTGTGCCTGCACACAAGCTACTGTGGGTCATAGCACCGAGCTGCATAGTTCAAAGCCCACCCATCGCTTCTGACGGGCCACACATTGTTCAGCCGCGTAGTAAGGTGGAGTCATTGGTAACTCCCTCAGGCCTCAATATCTCCAAAGTCCCAAAGCATTATTCCCTGATCAGATGCTAAAAGCATTGGGAGCTAACTTCCTGCCTTAACTTTTATGTCCTTCCTTTCTGAGAACAAACATCCCCTGTCAGGAAAAGGCCCCAGGAACTCTGAAGAAGGTAAGTTCCCACTAGTTCTCCTCTCCCCGTCAATTTGACATCTGACAGATGTTGACATCATTGCCCAAAGGACCCTGTTCTCAGGCCAGGGAGAATGGGCATCGTCCATGATTCAGACGCTACACTAGCTGTGCAGTCAGAACCCAGTTCCTGGCATTTCCTTCTGCTGCTTTGAGATGATGGCTTGAGCAGTTGACCTTGGTGGAGGAGAAAGATCCCTTGTGTGTCTGGGGAGAAAACTCCCTGCTCGTGATCTATAACAACTGAGCACCTTCTTTCACATTAGTTATCCTATGCCCTGCCTTCCAGCAGGCCTCCACCATGTGTCTCTTTTGAGTTGGAGCCATAGAAACTTGAACTTTTTGTATTGAAGTTGCTAAACACAAAAACAGTTGGCCTGTTGTCTTTTAAGAATATGCCCTGAATACATCTCTGCACATACACCATTTACTAAGCACCTACTATGTGCCCAAAGGTGGATGTGGCACTTCACCTGGGTGATTGCATATAATTCTCAAAACACTGCAGAAAAGCTCTTAGAAACCCCTTGTTACCAATGATTCCACTGAGGTTCAGAGAGGTTAATTAATTTGCTCAAGGCCACAGATGATAGGTGCCAAGTGCCCCCAAGCAAACACAGATGCGCCGTCATCCTGCCTAACACCCACTTCTGAGGCATCTTGGTGAGCTTGGGCAGCAAACATAAGGACCCCGCGGTTCTTCAGACGGCCAGTTTGTGTGCCCTGCCATGCCATGCTGTGACGTGCCAGAGGGCTTTAGATTCCATCCACCAGCAGGTTCTCTTGTGGCAGCATAGTTGGGAAACACCTTTCTTTGATTCCTAGAGAATTAATGAGCTATGAAGGGAGATTAGATGGGGAATTATTGCTTTCAGGAAGAAGCCAGTTGTTCTGCTTGGGTTGGTTTTCACTAACATCTCCTTAAACTACCATGTCAAATCTTTCTCCCTGTGTAGGATTTGTCAGTCTTCTTATTAAAAAGAACATCACTGTACTGCCAAACATTCATCCAATAAAGTGGATTTGATCTTACTGATCTTTCTCATCTTAAATAGATGGCCATTGGCTTCCCATTGAAATTTACAGCCAGTTTAAGCAAGCTTGTCTGTGTTGTTTTCATCAGTCTAAAAACACAGTAGCAACATCAAGACTAGTGTTGGGGTGAGAGCGTGGGCAAAGGTGAGTAGGAAGAAGCTGGATGAGGAGAGCTGGACCAGGAGTCAGGGCACAGCCTCCATGGGCAAAGTGTGGGCATGGGTACAAGAAATGCAGAGAACATAAGCAGTGTGACTCTCATGATAGTTCCTTTGTTCCCTCTCCCAAAATAATTTCCACATATTCTCTAATGCTAAAGATACAGAATCTACATTACGTAAGTAATGCGTAAGTAAAAATAACCACTTTAGGGAGCCCCTGGACTGGCAGTCAGCATTCATGGCATGAACTGGCAAAATGACCAATGTTACCGAACAATGCAGAAGAGCCAGAGGAAGTTGTAATGTTTAATATTGGCAAAAGACTTTAGCGGTTTTGCAAGGCCAAAAGTCTCTGTTGAAAATGTCAGTAGTAGTAGAGGATTTCAGATTGGTGTCTCTTCTGCTCTAGCTGACCCAATGGGACTTGAACAGCTCAGATTTGCAAACGAGGTTAACTGAAGATCTTTCACTTAAACCCACTCCAAAAGGATAAAACAGCTCACCAAGGCTTTGATTTAGGAAAAGAAGCACTATTTTAAGTTGTGAAAGGCAGCACAGCAATGATGCGTGTGGGAGGTTTCCCATGTCTGGCTCAGTGGCCCACCACGTATGGGCTCAGTGGCCCACCATTGGTAACCAGTTATGTCTTAATCCATTCCGGCTGCTATTACAAAAATATCCAGCTGCTTAAGCAACAAACATTTATTTTTCATTGTTCTGGAGGCTGGGAAGTCCAAGATCAAGGTACCAGCAGCTTTGGTGTCTGGTGAGGGCCTGCTTCCTGGTTCATAGAGCCATCTTCTCACTGTGTCCTCACGTGGCGGAAGGGATGAGGGAGCTCTCTGGGGTCTCTTTTGTAAGGGCGCTAATCCCCTTCATGAGGGCTCCACCCTCACGACCTAATCACTTCACAAAAGCCCCACCTCCTAATCCTATCACATTAGGGCTTAGGGTTTCAACACATGCATTTGGGGAGGGCACATTCAGTCTGTAAGAAGGCATACGCAGTTAGTGCCTGTGACCTAGGCCAAAGCAGGTGCAGAGCCTCCAAGTTGCCTTTGTGGTGGTAATGTAAAATATAGACATACGCAAAGGCCAGGAGGTTCTGGGAGCAGTTGTCTGTTTGTCTGAGGGGAAGCCTATTGGCTGCAGATGGCACTACAAATACTGTTCAATATCAGAAGGGAGACGTGAAGTCAGAGGGCAAGAAGTGGGCCCCTCAGTGGACACATTTGCCAGGCAAGCCTGGATTGCAATTTGGGAAAGGAGAACAATACCCACCTTTCTAATAAAAAACAAAAATCTGAACACTACCCTCAGCAAACACACCCTGACCTAAAAGGTCCAGACTTTGCTTGTGCCAGTCAGAAGACCACTATGAGAGACACACCCTGGATGTCCCTACAGAGCCTGTTAGATGCCAGCTATAAAGTATGTTGACTTCTTCATGGCAAATAAATGTCTAGGAAGTTTCAGAAACAGAAATGTTGCTGACTTTTTCCTCTAACAGACCATTTACTTTCACTCAAAGCTGCTACTAAAATAACCTTGCCTCCCTTAATTGAGGCAAAAATCCTAAATCACAGAGGAGGAATTAATGAGAATTTGGATACATTAGCATACGCTTTGAGCTGTATCCTTCTACCAAGTGGCAAAAGCCTAAGTGAAGAAATCTAGGGCTGAGTGGGGTGAGACTGCGGGTAATAAGAAAGCAGGTGATACATTTAGAATTCCTTTATGTGCACGCACGACTGTCACTGTCACATTCCAAATTGACTCTTAAATAAACATGTTCATGGAAGAGTCGGCAGTCAGCCCTGTATGATTGGAACCTTCACAGTGGTAACCATTTTCCCTCTGAACCTGAAGAAGTTATCAGCATGGTCATTCAGGAATTCACCCACTATCCGTTCCTCTCACAGTCCAGCTGGGTCTGGTCCATGGAGCAGATGGGAAAGAGGGGAAGCGTGTTTGCAGAACCCGGACTGCACCCTGATGGAGAGAAACGTGGCTGTTTACATCCCTGTCATTCCCACTCAGGAACTGTGTTGGTAGAGCCCTCACCTTCTTATTCTTCAGATTAAGCACCAGATTAGAATTCCGCCCAATGGGCAGGCCCCGTCTTCAGGGGTCCTCATGGTCTTTTCATGTAAAAGGAGAGAATCCTGTGGGGGAGCTGTTTCTCTTTACTTGTCTCCCAGAATCCCAGTGAAACCACAGTAGCTGCGAACCTGGCCATCAGGCCAGTAGCCATCCATCCCAACCATTCCCACCAGGCCCAGTGGACCTATGTTAGGAGTTCCAACAGCCATCTCATGTCAGAAATCACGGGGCCAGCTCCACACGATGTCCAAAAGGTCTCTGATTTTTCAGTGTCTCCATTTCCCTACACATTCTTTCATTCGACAGATACTAATTGAGCACCTTCTATGTGCCAGAAGCAGGAATGTGTGCCATGGATTCTGATGCAATCAAGACAGGTATGATCCCTGCCTCCAAGGAATTTGCTGTCTGTTGGGGAGTGGGGAGAGAGATGGAAAAAGAACACCAAAAAATGAGAAGATTAGAGTTTGCAATAAGGGCTGTGGAGAAAACAAACAGGGTACTGAGGTCAAGAACATCAGGGGGCTACCTGAGGAAGGACGTAGGGACTGCCTCCCCAAGGAAGTGCCACTGAGCTGAGACATAAAATATGAGGAGGGATGAACTGATCAGGCAAAGTGGTGGGAGGGATTGATTCTGGGCCGAGGGAACAGTGTGTATTTAAGAGTCCCCAGGTGGGGGCACCCAGATGGCTCAGTTGGTTAGAGTGTGAGCTCTGAACAACAGGCTTGCCGGTTCGATTCCGACATGGGCCAGTGAGCTGCGCCCTCCAGAACTAGATTGAAGACAACGAGCTGCCGCTGAGCTACCGGAGGGGCGGCTGGATGGCTGAGTTGGTTAGAGCGCGAGCTGTCAACAACAAGGTTGCCGGTTCATTTCCCACGTGGGGTGGTGGGCTGCACCCCCTGCAACTAAAAATTGAAAATGGCAACTGGACTTGGAGCTGAGCTGCGCCCTCACCCAACTAGATTGAAGGACAACGACTTGGAGTTGATGGTCCCTGGAGAAACACACTGTTCTCCAATATTCCCCAATAAAATTTAACAACAACAACAAAAATGTCCTCAGGTGGAAGAAAGGGAAAGAAAAGGCCAGAGAGGCTGCAGCACTGGCATCAGGGGAAGCACTGGAGCTCAGGCACTGCCGGACTGGGAGTTATGGCTGTGAGTGTGGACTTTGTCCCGAGTACACTGGGGAGCAGTGGAAAGGGTTTTATCAGAGGGGTGACACGATGCGATCCTACACTGAGAGAGTGTGGTCTCAGATGCATGGCCCTTTCATTCCTCAGAGGTCACAAGTTATCAGCCACATTGGGGCACCTTCTGAACCTCTCAGGCTGGCTGTACCCAACCTTGGTCTCCGTGCCACAGGCCTAAAAGCCACAGGTAATTCTAAATGCTTCTTTATAAACATTTCCAAGTTGTACACTCAGGGCTATTTCTGAACATTCTGAGCAAATTCATTCCAGGTATTACCGCACATCTCTTGCATGTCAAGACGCGGATAGAATTGTGTGAGAACTCTTCTAAGTGCCACAAGCCACACCCCATGTCCATTTCCCACCTGTGCCTGGCAACAGCCTCATTGAGCCGCCGGCACTGGTTGTCATGCTACGCTTGGGCAACTTAAGAATATCCAGAAAGACTTCCTGCTGTATAGCACTGACCTTGACAGCTCATTCCACATTTGTTTCAAATAGGTAGCAGGCTGTTTTCATTGCAACACTTCCAGGCAGTATCTGCAAGAGAAAACTAGTCTCTTTTCAAAGCCTTTAAAGTTTCCACATTAAAAAAGAAATTGCGTTCTGTGAGGAGCTGCTGATGTGTATGACGTATGCACAACATCTTGAAAATTGTGATTGGTTGTGTGACAATCAGAGAAGTCCAGCTCTCACCCCACTTCCCAACTCCTTTCCCCTTCATGATCTCTCTTCCCCATTCCAATCGTGGACCCCCTCGATGGCTCACACTCTGCCCTACCTCCCCACTTCCCTCCCACTGCTTAATGCCTCACTGCCCTCTGAGTTTTCCCTCTAAAGCTCTTCCAAGTATGGTGTACCCCAACCCGGTTCAAGTCATTATTCCTTCCTCCTCCCGTGTTTCCCCGAAAATGAGACCTAGCCGGACAATCAGCCAAAACACATCTTTTGGAGCACAAATTAATATAAGACCTGATATTATGTTATATTATATATTATATCATATTATACCCAATATTATATCATATTATATTATTATATTATACTATATTATATTATATTATACAGTATTATATTATATATTATATTATATTATATTATTACATTATATTAAAGACCCGGTCTTATATTATAGTAAAATAAGACCAGTCCTGTATTAATTTTTGCTCCAAAAGACACATTAGAGCTGATTGTCTGGCTAGGTCTTATTTTCGGGGAAACAGGGTACGTATATGACAATAAGATTGTATTTAAAAAACAAAAACCTTTTCAGGATGGAAGAGTTCAGGAGAGTGGAATTAGGTTGTGTCCAGCAGTCCTTTCAGGCCACCCTGTTAGGCCATACATAACTCGTAACCATTCACTCACTTATTCAGCACCTTCTGTGTTCTGAGCATCCTGCCAGGAGCTGGGGAAACTGCATGGAAGAAGACCTGGCCTCTGCCCTTTGGGATCCCAGAGACAAGTTGGATGGCAGGTTGCGAACTGCTTTGACTCGTCTCATTGACCAATCATCTTAATCTTTTTATAGACACAGACAAATGTGCACGTTGTTGGGTACTAGAGGGAAGAACCAGATAAAAATACATGGGTACATTCAGGAAAAATTATTGAAAGAAAAGACTCAAAATGAAGGTTTTGTCTATAAAAGCAATAATTTGTCATTGAATCAGTATTAATGATTTATATATTTAAAATGTGCCATTAAAAGGCAGTACCAATTCCAGGCAAAACCTTTATATCCTCCACACCTACTACTCTCTTCACTTTAATCTGTGGAGAACTGGTAAACCAGCAACAGTTAACCCTGTGTACCATCCGTCATTTGCCATCTGTGATGAGTACAGAGTTCACAGTATGCAGAGAATAAGTCAGTATTGTGAGAATTTTTCTGAGTTCCTCCTGGCTAAGTCATAGGCATGGATTAGATCTATGCATCCCTTTTTCTTGTGTTGTAATTGTGAACACAGTTTCCAGGATTTTTTTTCATGCTGCAAGTGGGGAAAAAAAAAAAAAGGGAATCACAGCCATTCATCCCCAGACCTGGAAAAACTCTGGTGTCCAGACCTGCGGTCCTGCAGGCTCTCCTGAAGCCCTGTCTTGTCCATATCACTGCAGACAGCCAGGGAGAGGCACCATTTCCCAGCTGGAAGCTCACAGCCCACAGAGGGAATTTCTGCAGAACATGCAGTCCAGGGTTCTCACTCACTCCCAGCATTGAGCAAACCTCAGTGAGTTCTAATGCCAGGGAACAAGAACACGATGCACCTGGCACCGCACTTGGGATTGGAGTTCCAACAATGAGCAAAAGATACAGCTCTTGTCTTTCAGGAGCTTATATTCCAGTCAGGAAGCAAGCATTAATCTAATCAATTTGCAGATACGAGTAGTGTAAACTTATGCTTACACTTTTGCCCTGTCCTTTGAATTAGAGGTATATATATGGGCAATGAAAGTATGAAAAGCATGGGACAGAGCATCTTACCTGGTCTGGAGGAGTGGTATTTGAGCTGAAATCTGAACCATGAGAAGGGCTTAATCAGGAGGAGTCGGGGAGAAGAAGGGCCCTCCAGGAGTGGGCATTGCTTTGAGAATGATTCAGATTGGGTGAGAAGGGGGAAATGATGCTCTGAAAGATCTAAAAGCAAGCCAGGGGAAGGGGCTGGAACATGGGGGCGGGGGGAGGCGTGAAGCAGGACCTGGGCTGCACCGGAGCTACCATGGTGGTACAGACTTTGATTGTTATCTTAACAGCAATGGAATGCCACTGAAAGGTTTGCATTTTTAAAAATAATTTTCTGGCTAAGAGAACAGAATAAATTGAAAGGGTCGAGAGGACATTTTAAGGGGCCAGGTGGGTGAGAAATGATGGTAACTTGGACAAAGAGGCATCAGTGGAGCTGAAGATACATTGATGGATTTGAGAAAGTACCAGAGCAATAATTAACATAACAATGGGATCCTGGGGAGGTGGAAATGTTAGGGTGGATGCACAGGCCTCTGTCTTGCAGAACCAAATGGATGGCTGGGTCATTCCCTGAGCCTAGCCACAATGGAGTGGAATAGAATTTTGGTGGTGGTTGTGGAGAGGGGAAACTGGCATGGGTTTGGTTTTGGACCCCATGGAAGAGTCACGAGATGAAAACATAGCAGAGCCAAGCAACATGAGGCAGCATACATTTATTTGCCCCCTAAGCAGAGCGAGTTCTTCAAAGCTCCCACTGCAGCCACCTGCATGTTCCCAGGCATGCCAGCATCCCAGGGTGGCCAAACCAGAGAACCCATCGTCAAACAAGAGAATCTCTGTGTTTCACACTTATATCCTCTTCTCTTCCTCTGAATACGGCCTATTTTTCTACTTTCTTATATGTCACCTGATCTAGATGGCTCTGAATTCCTCTTAATTAGTTCTTTTTACACTGTATCTTTGCAATTTCTTTTGTGCTCCACTGCCCATTTAAGCACCTTATTTTCATTTTTGAAGCATTCCTTTAAACTTGATGTCATCGTATTGTTTTCTATTGTGGTGTATGACATGTAACAAGCTTAAAAGAGTGAATTTCCATATTCTCCTTACAGATTTGCATTTCATATAAGCTGGAGAAACGACAGTTAAATCCTATGAAATAGCTGGTGGGCAGATAGGTGCATGGAATGAAACAACTGGCTTTTTCTGCCAGTGTGAGATCCAAAGGAGAAAATAAGAAATTAACCGTGGGCAGAGAAGTTTGATTATCAACAGTTCATATAAAATTCCATTTCTACAGAGGCTCTTCGGTCAAGATGGTGGAGTAGGTAAACACTGTGCTTATCTCCTCTCACAACCACATCAAAATTACAACTAAACTACAGAACAACCATCACTGAGAATCACCTGAAACCTAGCTGAAGTCCCTAGTTAAGGACATACAGAAGAAGCCACTTGGAGACTGGTAGGAGGAGCAGAGATGTAGCATGAGTTGGTCTTACAACTGCATGAGGTGGTTAAAAATCGGGAGGGATATTTCAGCTGCATAGGTCCCCCTAGGGGAGTGAGGGGTTCCAGCCCCACACCAGACTTCCCAGCCCAGGGTTCCAGTGCCAGAGAGAAAAATCACCATAACTTCTGGCTGTGAAAACCAGTGCAAATTGTGGCTGAATGAGACAGAGGGCAACTTGATTCCCAGGAGTTCTTCTTAAAGAGCCAGCACATAGATTTACTTGCTGAAGGACTTACTCGCTCTGAGCTCCAGCGCAGGGGTGGCAGCTCGAAAGAAGAGTAACTGAGTTGTCTGGCTTCAGGGCAAGGGTAGGAGGGGCAGCTTTCTCTCAGAGAGAAGTGCTGGCAGAATCCAGTATCTTTGTTGAGCCCTCCTCCCTCTCAGCATGCAGACACAGGCATCCACCATATCTGAGTCTCCACCAACCTGGCTAACACTGTTGACCACACCCTGGTGTTTCCCTAGAACCCTCCCTACCCAACTTGTGGACCCACTCAAGCTTGCTTTCAGTGGCTTCATCATACAAATGGCCTGTTGGCTCATGCTTCAGACTTTCTTAAAATCTCTCAAAAGGTTACAAAACACAAACAAGCAGCATCCAGCGTCGGCATGTCTAATGCCTCTTGCTAAGAAGCCTAGGCCTGGCATTAGTGGCAGCTAGCCTCAGTTCACAGGTTGGCCTCTCCCAGGTATCTCCAAGCCTAGCATAGGTGGCGGCCATCTACAGATTAGTTTGTGCCCCATTCCAGGTGTCCCCAGGCAGGGCACAAGCTATGGTTGAAACTGTCTTGTGACGTGGCCCATCACAGGAGGCCTAGGACCAGCATGCACAGTGGTCAGCTTTGGATCAAGCCAGAGCAAAACCCAGCTTTGCCTGTGGGTCATGCACACCCAAAGGGCATACTGGACAGGCACCAAAGCACTGTTAAAGTGAATCCTGCTCTGTAGAATCAGCCCATACACAATAGCTTTTCCACTGAAATCACAAGCAGTCCTCACAACCAATCAGATCGAGGGACAATCTGTCCTATTGACATGCAAACAGAAACCAAGGCTCAACTACAACAGGAACACACACACAAACCATACAAAGGACATACCTGGAGCACCCGGCTCAGGTGACCAGGGAGAGAGTACCACTGGGCCCCACAGCAAATCTACTACATAAGACCACTCTACTAAGACTGGGAGACATAGCAGCTTTACCTAACACATAGAAGCAAACACAGGGAGACAGCCAAAATGGGGAGACAAAGAAACATGTTCCAAATGAAAGAACAAAACAAAGTTCTAGAAAAAGAACTAAACAAAATCTAGACAAGCAATCTACCAGATGCAAAGTTCAAAATATTGGTTATGAGAATGCTCAATGAACTTAGAGGAAGTATAGATGAATTCAGTGAAAACTTAATCAAAGAGATAGGAAACATAAAAATGGAGATAGAAAACATAAAAAAGAACCAGTGAGAAGTGAAGAATACAATAACTGAAATGAAGAATATATTAGAAGGAATCAACAGTAGATTAAATGAAGCAGAGGACTGAATCAGCAATTTAGATGTTAAGGTAGCAGAAAACACCCAGTTAGAACAGCAAAAAGAAAAAAAGAATTTTAAAAAATGAGGAGACTTTAAGGGGCCTCTGGGACAATGGAATATTAGTCAGATAAATGAATGAAATCTTGCCATCTGCAATAACATGGACAGACCTAGAAGGTATTATGCTGAGTGTAGTAAGTCACACAGAAGGGCAAATGCCATATGATTTCACTTTTATGTAGAATCTAAAGAACAAAATAAACAAACCAGAAACAAACTCATAGATACAGAGAACATTTTGATGGTTGCCTGCTGGGAGGGGTTTAGGGAGGGTGAGTGAAAAAGGGGAAGGGAGTAAGAAGTACAAAGTGGTGGTTACAAAATAGTCATGGGGATCTAAAGTACAGCATAGGGAACATAGTCAATAATATTGTAATAACTATGTATGGTATCAATCAGGTCATTACTAAATTTATCAGGATGATAATCTTGTAAGTTAAATAAACATCTAATCACTACGTTGTACACCTGAAACTAATATAATATTGTATATCAAAGCTAATTGAAAAATAAAACAATTATTAAAAATAAATAAAAGAGAAAAAAGATTTTGTGAGAATATTAAAATTATACTGCCAGCAAAAAAAAAGAAAAAAAAATTCTTAACTGTGTTTCCCCGAAAATAAGAACTAACCAGAAAATAAGCTCTAGCATGATTTTTTTCAGGATAACATTCCCTGAACATAAGCCCTAATGCGTCTTTTGGAGCAAAAATTAATATAAGACCCAGTCTTATTTTTGGGGAAACACAGTATATTACTGCCCCTCACTCCATCCCATCTCCTTTAATTTTTACTCACTATGCCTAGAATAGCCTATTCTGGAAGATAATCCAGAAGCAGTTTGGGTGGCAGTTTCAATGAACCATCCCAAATAGTTCCACTTTATTCATTTTATTTTATTCACTTAGGACAGCCTTTGTATGTCATGTGTTGGTGCCTTTTATTTCCAGGGAATCCATTTATTGTTACTCCTCCATTCTCAAGACAGTTGTGCTTCAAGTTTCTATAGCAAAATCCTCAGCCAAGTTTCATGAAAATGTCCAATAGATGGTAATGGTTCACTCACACATTTACAACACAGATACACAAGACACACACATCCCCTCCAAGCTCTGTAGCCATCATTAATTCATAATTCTTTAGCTCACTTTTTTCTTACTGACCTTTGAGTTGATTACAATGAACATTGCCTTACACACTAATTTACAATTAGACTTATAACTAGAAAACCATGCACAAATACTAATATCCTACTGTTACGTTAACATATCACCATTATCTTCAGATAACACATAGGCAAGCAGCAGGAAGTGCTAAAGCAGGGAGCGTTTTTGTCTGAACTTTGAGTGTTCACACTGCCTTGGAAAGAAAAAAGCCTTTTTGATCAGACAGACCCAGATTCAACCTCTGAGCCTCTCTGCAGTAGAACAGTGATAACTACCTCATGGAAGTCGTAGAATTAAATGAGGTTTTATGAGAAGGCCCCATTGAAAGTGACATCTCTATAAATGTTAGCTCCTCTTCCTTTAAATTGGGGGTCATGTGTAGAGAAAGCAACTGTCTTTTCCGCCCTCCTCTCCCCTCAGGTTCACCCTGCCCTTTAGTCAGCTACTAACGAAGGCGTCCCGGTCTGCTACACCTTTTCCTTAGTCCCTCTTATTCCCTTTTTTTCCTTCACCATTCCACTGTTTTGCACCTAATTACTGGCTTTCCAAAAACCTCTTGGGTCAAGCTAAGTACCTCTTATCCTGGACCTGACAGCCTTGTTCTTATAGCTATTCCTCTAAGCAGGATGCTCCCTGTCTCAGAGGTCCTCCCGCTCTATAACGTAACTTTGGCTTTTCATTCGTTGTCTTATTTCACAGTGATTTACTGAACACCTTCTGCAAACCTGGTCTGCTCTGTGCCTGGCACTGCATGAGGTCCTTATTCAGGGATTTACAGTAGGTAAATCTAGTCATGCCTCACACATGCTGTCTCTGCAGAGCAGCAGGGCAGCACACCCATCTTGGCTGAAAATATTCAGGTCCCCTATTCTTTCCGCACACTGGAGGGCAGATTAGAGGGAGGGACTCAGCTTTCGAATATCAGAAATCACAAGAGGCCAGCCATGCTCAGAGCTTCACCAGGTTCCTGATCTCCTTGCTCAATCAGCTGCCACCATCTGTTGACCATGAGGGTGAGGGCTCCCTGCCCTACCACAGAGACAGTGCTACCCAGCCCACATCTACACAGGGTACAGCCACAGAACTGGGTTCTCAGCTCTGGCCCAAAAGGGGATGGTCAGGAGCAACAGGGCAGCCTGGCCCTGGGAGCACAGTGCTGCCGTAGGGGCAGGGGACATGGGGAGGTGGTACGTGGCAACTAAAGAAGCAGTGGGGTCCTGGACTCTGAACTGATGGTGGCCACTAATGTGAGCGAAATGAACTGGGAAAGACTGCTGTGGGGACAGAGCCAGGAGTGCAGTTTCCAGGCTCTCGCCCGCATGTGGAAAGGTGCTGGCTCAGGTAGTAAATGGCCATCACCTGTGATTGGATGGCTATCAGCTGTCGCTAGTAGGCTGTCAGCTCTAACCAGTGAGCCATTGGCCACCAATATAACTGCTGTAGCTACGCTGGCAGCAAATGGGGGCTAGCAAGAAGACGGTGGCTGGCAAGCGCGGATTGCAGTTAGCACGGCGGACTGCAGGTTGCGGATTGCAGAGAAGTGGACGGAAGGTTGCAGATTGTGTGGATCCTGTTTCCTGTGTCTGCAACCCAGCCGCCAGCGAGAATACAGTGGTATGATTCCCCTATCTATAACTCCGTGGATATTCCTTTTTGGCCTCACCATATCCTGCGTTCTTATGTGGGGAGCGGGAGCTGAGATCCGCATGACACTCTGCATGACAACCGCCTTGGGCTTCCAGAGCTCCGAAATGTCCCTGACTCAGATGGCCTCAGGTATATTGCAGATGTACTGTGGAACTGTTATCCTGCAGTTCTCATAACCATTAGGAGTCAACCTGGCCTCTTCAGGCTATTGGTGCTGTCCCAGGTGCACCTAAGAATTCTAGTAATATCCTAACTCCTGCTATCAACAAGAACCCAATCTTGCTCTGTTTGGTCATCATGTTTGACAGCACAACCACGTCGTCAATGACACATAGGTTTGCAATTAAGCTCCTGGATCCTGAAGCCGGGTAACCTGAAAGCAAGGCCTGGATCCACAGCTTGCCTATGACGTAGTATCAATTACTTAACCTCCTCTGCAAAAGGAGATAATGATCTCCCTTCATGACAGAACTGACCACAGGAACGCAATTAGCTGACAGCCTCCAGCTGCAGGTGCCTTCAGACCCTACCTCAGCTTTCCAAACCAAGACAACACGTTTCACAAGCAGTGCCAGTCAGAGACGAGCATGGCGGGGCTCCTCACTGGGCGATCTGGTGCTGGAGCCCTCCTTCAGGTTCACTGCGCTTCTCCAGGCTGTACTGCAGTATGAGGATCTTCCTGCCCCATCTTCCCTCCTTCTCCCTCTTCTTTCATAGATGCAAGACCTGCATTATGACCTGAAGGCTCTCTCTACCCATTTTTGTTTAATCTCCCATTTATCTTTCATCCCCTACAAATCTCTTGTAGTTCTAATTGTAGCTTGACATAGTCTTCCTAGGAGACCTAACTGGCTCATAATTGGCCTACCAATGGAAACTGGAGGAATATACACCAACTCTTTGCCCTCATCAGTTGAGAGTTGCTTTGGAGTTTTTAAATCAGCAGAATTTCAGTGTTGGGCTACCCTGCACACCAGCTGAGCAAGCTCTTATTGCACTGAAACAACAGCCCTCAAGTGCATGAGGTGGGGATTCATCAGCAGGAATGGGGACTGTATACTGCATCTGTGGAAAACCCGGAGATGGAACAGGGGGGTGGGAGTGGGTCTCACCATCGTCTTCTATAAATGACATCAAACTTAGGTACTTATATTCCTAGTGCAAGGTGGTCCTGATGGTATGTGACCCTGACCCAGTTTCCCCTTCATTCAAGGGGTTCTGGGTTTATAAATTGGCCAAAGTCTAGGAATTGATTAAGGGGCCATGACTCTCGGTTTTTATGATTCAGGTTAGACTTTTGTGCACTTGAGTGAAAACCTTTGTTCTTATGCAGATCGAGTAAGAGTTTAGGGACACCAGGACTAACTAGCCAATGCCGCAGTTCTGTGGAAGTCAGAGTATTATGATTGCTGCTTTGATTCTGCCGTCCATTATGGTAACTATGCCCACCTTGCCTTTGGTGGTTGCCTCCATTTGGGCCCTGCCACCCTGAGACCCAATTACTCCCATTGCATTCAGGTTTCCCAGGTCAGTGACTGCAGCTCCCGCTGTGAGGTATGGCCTACAGAAAAGAGCGATCACAGAGCTCTTCAAGGATGCCAGGGCTTCCCTCACAAATTTATTCCTCACAGTGATGGTGAAAGGTTCGTCTTCCGGACTCTCCTAGTGTGGGTGAGTGGGTCTTAAATGACAATCCACTCAAACATTCTAATCTCCCTAAACCTTTGAATCCCTTCCTTTACATTAAACCAAAGCATGTCTAGCCTTTCCATTTTGTTCATGGTGGGCCACCTTTCAGTCCATGTTTCAGCCAGCCAACCCCCAAAAAATGTTAGACACCTTCTAACCCCTGAGCTGCAACATTCAGTGTAAACTATGTGCTTAGTGAGTTCATGTCAATAATTTTGGCCTAATCTAACATCATGTTCCTTTCACCATTATCCCACACATGTTCCCCAGATTTCTGTCTGTATAAATTAGAAAGTTCAAGTACTTCTTTTGGAGTGTAGTGCATCTCCTCATGGGTCACACTTTGTACCTCACCTTTATGGGTCTGCTGAGACTTGAGTCTAGTTATAGGTCTAGAAGCAAAGAGGGATGGTGGGGTGCGTCCTGAGGAGAATCAACAGTGTCTTGCATGGTAACTGTCTCAAAGGAGGCCATTATAGTTTCCTTAGGCAATGCAGGGTTAATCCCCTCAGCTGGGGGTATAGATGCTACTACCCCTGGGGGAAGCTGCTACCACTAGTGGTGGGAAGCCACTTCCACTGAGGTTGGAGAGACCTCTTCCACTGGTAAAGACTCATCAGAATTCAGGGGCTTAATGTCTTCAGCTTTATCAGACTCTTCCCACGCGTCCCCATTTCAACTTACAAGATCCCATTCCTTTCTAACCAATGCCCTCACTTTAACAGAACTCCCTGCAAGGCTGGGAGTTCAACTTGCATTATAAGTCAGCCACTCACAAGATGAAATCCTGCATTTGATTTTCAGCCATCTCAGCCCTGCAGCTCCAGGAGATAAGGGTCTCATCAGGGCACACGTAGAAACTGTTAGGTCATTTATTTGGGGGTTTCAGCTGGGAATTCAAATCCCTGAGCTCATCCTTTTCTTTCACCACTTTGTCCAGTGATGTTAGGAGCAACCAACCAATGTCATTATATTCATCAGTTTTCCAAAAATCTTCAAGTGTCACATACACAGTCACCCAGCATCTTGCTTCTTATAAGTGGTTAATTAGGAGAATCCAATGCATATATTCTGTATGTCTCTATAAACAGTTCATGTTATGGACTATCAGTATTCTCTTTACTACTACCGTGTTTCCCCGAAAATAAGACTCGGTCTTATATTAATTTTTGCTCTAAAAGATGCATTAGGGCTTATGTTCAGGGGATGTCATCCTGAAAAATCATGCTAGGCTTATTTTCCAGTTAGGTCTTGTTTTCAGGGAAACACAGTAGAAACAGAATCATTAGCGTCTTCAAATCTAATTAGATTATGAGCCATTTCCAGAAAGCCCAGAACCAATTCAGAAAATCCATCCTTAATATTCTATTCCTTTAGACCCACTATCAGGACCAAAATCTGTATTAGTCAGGGTTCTCCAGAGAAACAGAACCAGTAGGAGTATTTATTTATTATGACAAATTGGCTCACATAATGCTGAAGGTTCAGAAGTCCACAATCTGCCTTCTGCAAGCTGAAGACCCAGGAAAGGCAATGGTGTAACTGAGTCTGAGTCTGAATGCTGAGAACGAGGGGAACTGACGGTGTAAATCCCAGTCCCACGGCAGAAGTAGATGAGAGGAGGTGTCCCAGCTCAGCAGTGAGGCAGGAAAAGAGGGATAAATTCCTCCTTCTTCTGCTTTTTGTTCTATTCGGGCCCTCAATGGATTGGATGGTGCCCGCCCACATTGAGTACGGCAATCTATTAAGTCCATGATTCGAATGCTAATTTCATATTCAGAAACAATGTTTAATCTGGGCACTCTGGCCAGTCAGGTTGATACATAAAATTAACCATCACAATGTTAGAAGAAGTGGACAGCTTCAGGTGATTTTCAAGAAGTAAAGTTGACAGACCTGGTAAGGAATAAATGAAGTGGACAGAGTAGGGCAAGAGATATAAAGAATGACTCCCTTGTTTTGGGCTTGAGCAACTGGGTGAATAGTGATAACATTTACTAAGAGAAAATAGTGGAGAATGATCAGGCTTGGAAAAAAGTAAATCTTACTTTTTCCATGTTGGATGCGAAGTACCTGCGATACATCCAAGTGAAAATGTTGAGCTGGGAACAAAGTCTGAATAGGACAGCCAGCAGGTAGGAGACAAACCAGCAGAACCTGTCTGAGGTCACTGAGAACAAAGGAAAGAGCACTCAAGGAGCAGAGAGTGGTGAACAGTCTTGTGTGCTGCTAGGAGGTAGTGTGATGAGGATTGAGAAATGTTCCTTAGCAAAGTTTTCTCAGGGGTCTGCGGGCACAGAGGCCAGCTTATTGGGGGCTGAGGGGTGTGTAAGGTGAGAAAATTGAGATGAATGCCATGTAACTCCTTCTGGAAGACTGGCTCTGAAACAGAGGAGAGAAGTAGGGCAGTGGGTGGCAGAGAGAAATGGGTGGGGGGAATGGTTTTAGAGTTTGGATTGTGTGCTGCTGTTTTAAGATGCTAGAGACTTAGCATGTTTAAATGCTGATAGGAAATATTAAATGCTTTCTCCTAAAGAAGAAAAAGAAGAAGATGCTCAACGGTGAAGGAATCATCAATAGATGATCCCAGAGAAAATGGGAAGGGTTAAATGCAGAGCACATTGTCCAGACCGCAATGGAGAATACCTCTCCGTGGGACGCTTTGCTGTTCCTTGGTTTTCCTAATTGACTTCCTTCACCTTTCTTTTTGCCCCTTTAAAGCCCTATTTATCCTTCATTGCCCAGATGAGGTCAGCACTCCTTTTTCCTTCTTACCCAACCCAACCCTCGGTGCTCCTTATCTCACCAAATGTCCACAATCTTAGCAGTGCTCATCGCTTACACTCATGTCCTCTAGATGTTCCAGAGGTCTCATTTACCAGTTGGCCTGTCAATCAAGGTAGTATTTCCTTTCTTTTATTGTGACTCCCTCAATATCAAGCCCTGGCAAAATAAATGGGCTTTTACTGTAAAGATATCTCCATACAGGAGTCAGGATAAGGAGAAAGGCAGCTCCCCTGTGCTCATCAGGACTTCAACCTTTGAGTGAATGTTCAGAGACAGATGTCTTACTAACTAGGTCCATGTTTCTCATGAGGATGGTAGGACTGAACTACTGGCAATTAAAAGAAGGCGCAAAACGAAAGTACAGGATGGTGTGCCTAGGAGAGCCGGAGGTGTTGACAGCATTCCTGTTCCTGTGTATGTCCTCCTCTCCTCATCAAATGTGTCAAACTAAGATAGGAGCTAATCCCAGAAGCCATTAGAAGGTGCTAAGAACTGATGAGGTGTGAACACCATGTATACCCTGAACAGGCATTAATCAGTTGTTCAGTAAAAATAGCAGGAAAGAAGATTGGCAGGTGGGAGTGAGATAACTAGCCCCAGGCAGCACAGAGCCCTCCTGGGTGTCCATGCCCAGGCATTGTTGACTGCAGGCATTTCACACCTTCACATGACTTATCACATCTGTCTTCAGAATTCTAGGTGATGGTTAGGATATTAAGAGAGTTAATGTCTGTAAAGTGCTTAGAACAGTGCCTGAAACATAGTAAGCATGTGGTAGATATAATAATAAAATAATAATAATATTAATAATATTTGTTATCATCCTCAACAAGCAGGACATAAAAAAAGATAAACTTGTATTTGAATAATATAGCTTCTAGTTTTTCAGAGTTATCTACTAAGAAATCATTTAAACTAAGCAGTGAATCAAACTCTGATTTCTGTTTCTTCATTTGAAAAAATTAAGGTATTCCCATCTATTGTGCAGGATAGTTGTGGGGATAATAGAAAATACTACAGTGAAGTTTAGCCCCGCCCAGCAGTACTTCACAGGGAGGTGTCTCCCCAAGGTAATGAAGATCTTCGACAAATGCAGCACCTTCACTCTAGACATCTTCCTCAGAAGGCACTGTGATGCTCAATTTATGTGTCAACTTCATTGGGCCAAGGTGCCCAGATATTTGGTCAAACTTTATTCTGGATGTTTCTGTGAGGATGTTTAGATACAATTAACATTTAAAACAGTGGACTTTGAGGAAAGCAGATTGCCCATCAGAATATGGTGGGCCTCGTCCAATCAGCTGAAGGCCTGAATAGAACAAAAGACTGATCTCCCTGAGCAACAAGGAATTCAGCAAATAGCCTTTAGATTGGAACTGCAACATCAGCTCCCTCCTGGGTATCCAGCCTGCTAACTTACGCTGCATATTTGCAGATTTTGGACTTGCCAGCCACATAATCCCAGGAGCCAATTGGATATGTGTGTGTGTGCGTGTGTGTGTGTCTGTGTGTGTGTGTGTGTATAGAGAGATGCAGCTATATATACACACACATATATATATATACATATATATATTACTATATATACATACACACATACAGAGGGTGCCAAAAAATGGATACACATTTTAAGAAAGGAAAACTGTATGAAATTTGTAACACTCAATATATACTGACAACAAAAGATGAATACAAGTCACGTTTGACTTCTGCAAGTACAAGAGGTGCTCAATGTGGTTACCATCAGTGTCCAGACACTTCTGATTACAGCGAACTATGGTTTGAGCCACTTTGACCAAAGTGTCCACTTTGTGTACATTTTCTTGGCACCACCATATAGATGTGTATATTTATATACATATGTATAAATATATTATATATGAATATATACACACATATATTACACATAAATATATATTTACATATATAATATACATCCTACTGGTTCTATTAGTCAGAGGAGGACTCTGACTAATACAAACACAAAACTCCCTCTGTTGTCAGAATGGTGCAAAATGAGGCAACCTACCTACCCCATCCGACACTGAAGAGCCAGGTGAAACGTCAGTCCTGATGGCTAAGAAGGAGACAAGGTGATCGCATGTCTCGTATCAGTGGCTGGTTGTCTGCCTCATTGAGTTCCTATTCTGATCATCACTTAGGGCACACTGATGATCCCAATGGCACTATAACTCCAGGAAAGGAAGGCATAGGGAGACACCTAAGAGGGAGAGACGTTAGTCTATCCAACGGTATGTGGAGTTCTTGTTATTGACCAGACATGTGCTAGAGGTGGGATAATAACAAGAACAATGAATTCAGTTGAATCTAAAATACAGTCCATTATAAAGCACACCATATTTAATGTATCAGCAGGACAGAAGAAAGGAATCTTCAGATTTCAGAGAGCTGTCAAAATGGGGAAAAAATGCATCTCAGAATGATAATAACATAGGATAATAATGGTAATCATAAGATGTATAGGACTTAATATGGGCAGGGATTGTTCTGAGCACTTAACGTGAATTCATCTATTTAATACAGCAGATCTATGAGATAGAACCTGTTATTGTCCCATTTTATGAATAAGGACACTGAGACTCAGACAAGCTAGGGGCTCTGCCCAGGTTCATGCAGGTCCTAAGTGGAGGCAGTAGGATTTGAACCCAGGCAGATTGGCTCCAGAGTCCATGCTCTAAACAGTGTTATAAGAACAAAAGTTCTTCTGCTCATTTCACGTATGTCCCATTGTCCAGGATCCTGAAGAGCAGCTCACAGCCCATTCCAGAAAGTTCAGTGGCAGTCTATCAGCGTGGCTGCAAGTGACTACTGCTCAGTATACCATTAGCTTTTTTGAGAAGTTCCAATAAAATATATCTACAGCAGTTCATGACTCTGTCATGAAGTCACTTTGTCAGATGGCAAATTTGGAAAGAAGCCTGAACTCAAAGATCCCTGTCTGGTTACCTGGATTTATTGAGAGGACATCAAATTATTTCATTTGATCACAGCCCTGGCCCATGAATTCATTCAATAAGTGATTATAACACACCAACCAGCTACAGGACAGTCGCTGAGCACCAAAGAGCCAGACAAAGTGGAAGAGAGTGACTATTCCCCTGCGGCCTCTGTGAACTTGAGAACACAAAACCAAGCACCTAAAACTTAGGAGAAAACGGAAACAGAGTGTGAGGAGGTACCCTGCAGGGTAATTTTTGGAATGGTTTATTCTTTTCCGATAGGTTTTCCCTTAGGGATTCATGGCATCCTGGGGGCATTTCACCTCAGCAGCCTGATGACGCTGCCACACCGGTTCCCATAGAAACTGAACTGGGACAGGAGGAACAAAAGGCTCTTCAAGGTCATCAGAGCAAAGAAGAGTGGAGACAGAGACAGCCAATAGCTGGGTGCTCTTCCTCCCCTTCTCCTCAGTGAAACACATGGCCTCCCTCAGCCTGCCGTGCTGGGGCCCCCAGACCTTTGGGGCTGCCGTGTGTACAAGTTCTGAGGAGAGGGAAGTGGGCAGCTGCGCGGCCTCCACCCCAGCAACCAGGCTCTGGGGCTGGGTGTGCCTGGCTCCTCTCAGTCTCACCCACCCCAGCCCTGAATCTGGGCCTCAGGACATGTGCTACATGCTCTGGGACTGAATGACCGTCCCATGTGCCCTCCCCTCCTCAGAGCCACAAAGCTTCCAGTGTGTCGTCTTCATTATTAGGTTCAGGAAAAGACTTTCTGGAGTCAAGGACGGCTGCTTGAGGATGATCTGCTCCGAAAGCAGAGTTGTGACAAAGTTGGAGCTCCAGCCTCCACCCGGAATTCTCCTCACCACGCTTTCCTTTCCGTACGTGTCTGTCTGCTTCTCCCCTTAGCGCTTCCTTGCTTAACACCCGGCCAGGAACTTGTCCTTGCTTCCAAAGGCCCAGGCTGTTTCTCAAGAAAAGACCTTTCTGCCTTCTAGCCACCGAGGACTGAGAGGAGGCTGGTCCTTCCCAGAAGCTGTTCATCAGGCCTGTCCAGTCCCAGAGCGGGGCACAGGTTGACAAACCTTGAGGACCCTGCTAATGAGTCACAGCAAGGCGGGGAGTCAGGGCCAGGACTCAGAAACCATGGGACTTCCATGAGAACAGAGTCCTCCCGGGGTCACTGGCAAAGACAAGTCCACGTGGTCGCCTCTAGTTTTTATTAGGATCCAAATTGTGTGAGGCTTCTCTCCAGCTGGACGGGGGCACCTGGGCCTGCCTTTCCCGGGTATCACCGCAGAGCTCTGGGTGTCCTGTCAGCCCCAGCTCTGCTTTCCGGACCCCACCATCTGAAGCTTGAGTGCATCTAAGCTCACTCCTGCAGAGACCCTAGCTGCAAAACATGAGGGAATTGGCGGCAGCAGCCTGGGGTAAATCACGATGATTGTTACGGTTAGGGTTCATTTATTCTTTTTGCAGTTTTCCTTGGATCACCGAGGGAGAGGTCTACTACCAAGAGTGAAAGAGCAGGGCTGAGCTATAATCACACACCTTAGAGACGCTTTTACAAACTCAAACTGAAAGCCATTTGTATGTGATTGGGGGTGAGGGTGAGGATGGTGGGGATAGAAGCCCTGTCAGTAACTAGCCAGGTCACTTTAGGGAAGGCCACCACCCCTCCGTTTCCACAACTGCAAAGTGTGTACTACACTGAGTCTTTAAGGCTGCTTCCAGCTGCAAAATCTTATGACTCTCCGGAAGGAAATCATATTAATGATTAACATTTATTTATTCATTGGGTCCCAGATGGAGAGCAGAAATCTGCCTGCCTGAACTGGAAGTCCCTACACACCTACCCAGAAACTAAGTGCCAGCTGCCCAAATGGAGGTCAAGGCCGTGGTTGGTGCCAGGAGCAAAGGAGGCAGGGGAGAAGGCTGCAGGTTAGGCTCATACGTCTTTGCCAGCATTCAGCATGTGCCCCCTCATGTATCCTCATGACAAGTCACCACGGACCTGCCTTTATTGTGCTCATTTTAGGCATGAGGTGAGTGAGGCTCAGAGAAGTAATGCAATTTGCCCAGAGTCACAGCTGGGGAGGGTGCAGACAGGATTTTATCCTGACAGCCTGGCTTCAGAGTTCATACTCATAAGAGGGACCAGAAAGTCCCCGGGAATTCTGGAGAAGGTTCACCCCGTTACTAGTCTTGGTCTCAGCTGGAAACAGATGGCATCTTCAAATAGGTAAGGGAGTTCCATGAGAGAGCCATGCGCAAAAGGAAAGCAGGGATGGTGCAGTCCCTGGAGTTAAAAGAGTAAAGGTGAGGGAAGGGGACCTGAACCTGGGCAGAGAGCAGGACGGAGAAGTCCACCAGCCAGGAACTTTGGCATCTGTAGAGGGACATAACCCACTCGACCCAGCGAGGAGGGAGCCCAGCAAATGGCACCATCTTCTCCTCCGCCCACCTTCTGATCGTTAGCTCTTCCACTGGCCAAACCTCACCAATGCAGGATGTGCAGTCAGTGTCAGGGGAGCTGACTGGGAACAGGGACAAGCCGCTCTGGAGAGACAAATGGAAGGCATGGCACGCTGCTAATGCCCTCCCATGGAAGGCCATTGCTCCGCCTGGATGGGAAGCACGCTGGGGGGTCACCAGCCAGGCAGCCTCCCCAGGACGTGCCTCATGAAAGGGTATCCAGCCCTGGGCCTGGCACCCTGCAGCAGGTTGGGGTGCAGGAGAAGCGGAGCTCCACGGAATGCCAGCAAACACTGTGAGACAGCCAGATGCAGTCAGAGGGAGCCCGGGGCAAGGAAAGGTCTGCACAGCTCCCAACTGTTGAAATCATTTCTCTTAAAAAAGGATTCCCAATAGTCCCCTTGTCTCTGACACCAAGACTAAAAATACTGTTTAAAGTCAGGGGTCACTGATAAACAGAGAAGCACTCAGGCTGGGGAAGAGCGAGCTACCCCTGCGCTCTAGGCCCGACTTCCTTGAGAACCTCCATTAGAAACTCTCAGATTCAGGGACAGACAGGTCCCATCTCACATGACAACCTGACACCATCCTGGGCCTGAACAGGTGAGGGCAAGATGCTAGCTGCCCTATCTACTTCCCACTTTCCTGCTTCCTCTGCCCAGGGCTTCTCCGTTCTTTGTCTTCTGCTATCCTCTTGGTGGCCCTCCTCAGTCCAGGGGAGCTGCCCCCTCACTGGTTTCCCACGGCTCCCTGTGGGCCCACCCCACTTAGGGGGCTGCCTGGTGACTTCCTTCCCATTTCTCTCTCCCACACAAGTCCCTAGTTGCTCAGGCCTCTAGGGAAGAGTTTCGTCTGAAGCCAGTACCCACGTTGCAGGGCTCATTCTCGACATTTGTGCCTCAGTGTCCATGGTCACCGCCTGGAAGGAACCAAGGCGCTGAGAGCAGAGAGTCCACTGAAGGTCACCCAGACCCCTTAGGGGACGAGACAGAAGCAGCAGGGAATGTACGTTCCAAGCTAGAAGCTGAGACCAATAGAGCCACACACTTCAGGTTTTAAAAAAAAGGTAGAGATCTTCCTTCCTGCCTTCCCCATTTCCAATCAGACAAATTTGCCAGTTCAGCCAATTTGGTGAACACTAAGCTAAGTACTTTCTTTACGTGTATCATTTCTTAAAATCCTTACCATAATCTTATGAAGTTCTCTCTTAATTTGATCATGGAAGAACCAAACCCAGAGGGAGCCTGCCCAGTGCCACGTTTCAGGAAAATGTGAGAGAACTGGGGTTCAATGTCAGGAGGGCACTCAAAATTCCTGTTCTTTCCAGGAGCCTCCGTCTTCCAGCTGTTTTGGGGGAGGTACTGCAGCCCCCAACAGTTTCCACACCCTGGGGCTCTGGAGGCTCAGTGATGAGGTAGTCCTCCTCTGAAGAGCTGTCCCCAGGACAGTGGGGCTTGCCATCCCGTCCTCGCTCCTGCTGCAGGTGATGCAGCTGCCCCCTCCCGATCACTGCAGAAAGCCAGGGGACCCACGATGGTCTGCAGGGGAGGGGTCGGGAGCGAAGAGCTTGAGCTGGCGCCTCTCTCCCCATCTCCCAGCCACTGAGAACAAGAGTCCCCAGAGTTTATTTCTGGCTCACCGCTGGTGTTTTGTCAGGCGTCAGCCAGCAAAGGTGCCATGACGCTGCCTCGGGGGCCACCTGCTGATGGCCAGCCTCAGAACTCAGACCCAACCTAAGGGACTCGTTTTCCCACCCTGAACTGGCTGGTTCTCTAAGAGGTCCTGCTACGACCCACCTTAATTCCAGAGGGATAATTGGTCAGGACACCTAGGTGGCCCTTCCGGGAACGTGCCACCGGGAATGTGCAATGAAAAGACAGCCACTTCTTTTGGAGAATTCGGTTGTTCCTACGGTAGCTAGAGTTGGCTGCACAAATAGTGTTTCCAGCTCATATACTTGGCTTAAAAGTTAAAATTTTCATGTCTAAACAAGCTTTATTCCCTTCCATTCTTTGTTGGAAAAGTGCGGTAAGTCGGCATAGGAAGGGTTTCCAGCTGTGTTTGTGATGGGATTCAGGCTGCACACAGCTTGAGGCAGTGGGTTATCCACGGAGGACTTCAGAGGTACAGCTTCCATTTGTCGTACAAATTTATCATGGCTTCTCCCTCCATGTTCTGGACCTGCCCAGAGGATCCTCACATGGTGCCCTGAGCAACCACCCCAAAACATCTGGAGGCTAATATGAGATGAAACCCATTTGCCATCCCTGGTCTATTATTACAATGAAACTACGAGGTTCCTGGAAGGGAAGCCACTCCTTAGATGGTGCAATGGGTAAGTTTTGGTTAGGACCCTGAGCTGGTGTTGGAGGGGAGAGAAGACCCTGCTTGTCTTCCCTTCCGGCTCCCAGGGCCCAGGCGGGAGAGCTGCTGCTTGGGCCCCCTTCTCTGACACAGACATCAGCACACTGTCTCAGGCAGAAGCAGCAGGCAGTGGAATGCCAGTGGGCGCCAGCAACCTCACCCGCACCCGCGGGTGTTTCCACCAACACCCTGGACAGCAGGCATCGGGGGTCTTGGCGCATCCTCAGTAGGCACTTGTTGCAGGAAGGTGCCTGTGGCCGGGGCTGGCTGTGGCATCGGCAGTATCAGAAGTGTCACCCACCATGAGCCAATGCAAGAGAGGAAGGGAGTACAGGGGAGCAAAGGATCACCTCCCGTGAGGTCCCCAGATCACATCCTGGAGTCTAGGGAAATGTGAGGGGGGCAGAGCCAGGGGAAAGGAGTGGCAGCTGGTGGGGTGGGAAGCAAGAGCCTACTGTGGAGGAGGGGGTGGGAAAGAGTGACAACAGCTTTCTTTTCTCTTTTGGCCCAAGGAGGTGATGTTCTCTGCTGAAATGAAACTTTGAAAAGCTCAGTATCTGCAATTCTCTCTCCCGAATGGCTTTTTGGGAAAGTTCATCATCCCCCACACTCTTACAAACTATTCCTTCTGCCTGCAGTGCCTTCTCTCTCCTTCCTCTGGCCAGTTTCTATGAGTTCTCCAAGACAGAATAGAAAGTATTTCAGGGAATATCTCACTAATCACCTTCCAACACAAGGCCACCATCCTTCTCAATTCCAAAAGACCATTCACATTGTAGTTTAAGTAAGTGGGTGCCTGGTGTGTGCAGTTTTCAATTTATTCCCTCTCAGCCCTAAATGCACCCTTCAATGCCTGACTCTGTGATAATGAAAGTGGGCCCTGTAAACATTTCTCCTTTGCCATCAGGCATGCTGTGAAGCTTGTGGGAGAGGGCACTGAAGGGACACTGCAGGAGCAAGGGCCCTCTCTCCTTGGTCCATGCTTCTATTTCTGCTTGTCCTTGGCTGCCAGGGGTGTGTGGGCTGAATACCCAGTGGTGCTCACCTCCAGGAAATGCCAGTCCCAGCCTGGGTTCCTGGCCTGCTGACACCCCAGGAGGTCTAGCCAGCTCTGGTCCACGATTCCCTGACCGCCCGCGATGGCTTACTGGTAACCCAGTGGGACGCTTATGGCTTGTCAGTCCCCGCGTGTGTGTCCTCGTTGCTCTCCACCCACAGTCTGTCAGCTGAGGATCAGCTGTGGTCTGGAACAACCCAGTCAGCATCTTCACCATCTGGTGGGCTTAAGTCACACATTCTCCACAAACGTGGGAATTCTAGGTGTGGGGAGGAGCCGCCTTGCAATATTCTACCTCAGTCTTGGGATGTTCTTTAGGGTTCTGTTTCATTCCCTCTCAGTAGCTAATCTTCTAAAAGTAGTTAATATTTTATATTAAACTTTCCCTGTATAAAAACAGGGTACCAACTGATACATGTGGAGAGTAGTTTTGCTCCAAAAACAGAGCTGGGAGGAGAAGGAGGCGCTATTTACGTGACTGGAACATGAAGAGACACCTCTCCCCTGACCCAGATCTACTGAATCAAAAACTGCATTCTGTGTTGTGACAAGCCCTTCGGGTGAATCTGATGTATGCAAACGTTTGGGAACCACTGATATGGGGTAACTTCTCTAGACCTAGTCTGCAAGTGGCAATAATTATACCTTTCTCACACAATTGTTGTGAGGGTTTGATGAGATAGCACAGAGTAAGAGTACAATTAGGGTGGCTACAGTATAGCCATAGATATATAGTTATAGAAATATAGATGTAATATAAAGCATCAGGACTTTTCCACTCCCTTCTCCTCTAGCCTCTTCTCCTTCCTAGAATGTAGAGGACCCATGGAAATGGTCTCCTGCATTCACCTCAATCACCAGGGGGTGCAGGTCTAACGGGACCATTTCTGAATGTGCCCAGTTCAGCTCAGTCTCTCTGTAAGCAAGCTAACCGATGCTGGAGCACTCCCTGGAGAGGCCTGTGGGTCCTTGGTTGGGAATGTCCCTGCCTGTTCTGGGCAAGCTGACAGTAGTTGGAGCTGGCTTGGGCATGACTCCATTCAGATCAGTGCTGTGACAGGGGAGGCATCCGGTGGGCAAACAGGGACAAAGTGCACAGCATTGCCAGGAGGTCTGGAACGGGCAGCTTTGCCTTGTGTGCAAATCGTTTTCATGTGTGTACTGGAAGTTGGGCATCTCTCCAGAAAGCTGATTTTAACGCTCTTCACCTCTTCTTCCTTAGCTTTCAATAGGCCTCTCTTGAGGGACAAGATGGCACTCCATAAAGCTTCATGAAGGCACAGCTAGACCAGATGAGGCAGGTTTCCCATCAGCCTCTGCAACTTAAGTTTAATGTGTTTACTTTGCAGATTGGTTTTCCAAACCCTCCATGCTCTGCCTCGAACACTTCAGCCTTCCTCAGGAGCTGGCACTCATCTTTGGCACCCAGCGCTGACTTCATCTCATCCTAACCACCAGGCCTGACCAAAAGACATTAATCAGATCCCAGCTAAAATGAGACCAGGAAAGATGGCCTAAGCTCAAGGTGAAATTCAGCTTTCCCTGGGAACGGGGCTGCCTTGTGCTATGCATCCTAGTTTTGGATCAGCTTGAATGTGCTTTCTGGTTACCCAGTGATATTCCAACTCCTACCTGGAGAGGACACATGTCTGATTTTGAATGAAGCGTCATCCACTAAAGATATCATCACAGGCAGAATGTTAATTTTTATCCCTAATACATGTTTCCAATTTTCAGATGCACAATTTCTTCTTATACCTCCAAATTCCTTGAAAGATGCTCATATTTTGGAGCTCTTTGTTCCCAGTCCTGGGTAGTTTCTCACTGGCTGTGTTTTTATTATAGAGCAAGGAAACCTGATGTGATGAACATTCACTGACTAGAAATCTGGGACTCTTAAGTACACCAGATAAAACATCTTACCCTGAGAAACACTCCCATTTGCTTCTAAAAACTAATTTATATTCTCTAAAAGATAGAATTCATATTTCCTTGTCTCATTCCTGAATCAGAAGTTATAATTTTGCAAAGAATAATTTTTGCCCAAATGTGTCTTCTTCCTAATATTCCAAAGAGTCTCTGATGGTGAGGAGAATGGACTCTGTCCATGAGTGGTTCTGATTCCATCATTCCTCCGACAACCTGGGAATTACAGGTGTTGGGAGGGAGGGAATCTCGGCCCTCTTCCCAGACTCCCAGCCTTTTCCCAACACTCCTTCCAAGACCCCTCCCCTAAAGTAAGGGAGGAATAATTACTTAGCCACATTTTACTAGTGAACAATTACTGTCACTTAAAGACTGGTAGCCGTGCGTGGTACTTCTCTTAAACTTTGTGCTTCCATGCAATAAGTGCACATTTATGAGGCGTGTCTCCTTAGACAGACTCGGCCAACTGTCATTCTCTACTCTCAGATCTCCTGCCTGGGCATAGGCCAGCCATGCTCATCACTTGGGAAAATGAATTCGGGGTCTGTTTTGTAGACTTGGGTACTGTGGACTCAGGTGAGGCATCTTGCTTTCTTCCCTTTATCCTCTGCTAAGCCATGTTGAGCATTTCAGTTTTTATAAGAGAACCAAGAACTCAAGGGTGTTGAGCATAACCTGGGCTACTAATAACGTGGTGCTTTTCTTACTTTTGCCTATTATAGCTTGCGGGGTAGAGCTTCTTCATTTAGATCTTCAGAGTGAAAGTGAGCGAGTGGAGGGCTGAGATCCAGGCATTCTGGGCTCCTAGCCTAATGCCATCCTGGTCCTTGACCCTGAATGCTGGGATTTAGGACATGAATGGAAGAATAGACATACATGAGGTTAGAGACGTGAGTACTACTGGGAAATGATGAGCAAGCATGCCATAGCAAGAAGATGGAATGATCCTTCCGGCCAGTGCTGCTCAATGTGGTCCAAAGACCATCTCTATCAGGGCAGTATGACATGTTTGTTTAAAAGGCTAATTTTTGAGGCCCATTCCCAGATCTACTGAATCAGAATCTCTGTGGGTGGGCCCAGGACTCCGCATATTTACAAGATGCCTGGGTAATTCTTAAGCACACTTTAGTTTAAAAACACTGGCACTATTGCTTGAGACATTAATTCAAGAACCTGTGCAGATGGATGACGTAATCAGATTGGTCACTTGTGTTGCACTTTATTTAAAAAAACGGAGACCTAACAAGGTATGATTATAATACTCCAGGTGAGAAATGATGAGAATCTGCCTTAAGCTACTAGTAGTGCGGCTGAAGAAATAAGAGGAGATCAGCTCTAGGGTGTCTGGCTTCAGTGATTGAGTCAATAAAGGATAATCAGGGAACTCCAAAGGAACTGTAACTTGGGGAGAAAAATTATTAGTTGCATGTTGAGTTTGAAGGGCCTGTGGGATATCCAGATGGGAGCTGTTCAGGAGGAAACTAGATTCAAGTTCGGAGCTCAGGAGGAAGTTCTGCGCAAAGATACAAATAAGCAGAAAAGGAAATTCTTGGCATAGATGTGATTTCCCAGGGAGAATGTGAGGGCCAAGATCATACCTGAGGACAAAATCTTTAGTAATATCAACATTAGATGTCTAGGCAGAAGAGAAGTTACCCAATGAACGGAGCTTATTATTAGGGAAAGTATTTTTTGTGTCCATTTTAGATAAATTTAAATTTTAACAAGACAGAATGTTTTGGTGGGTCGTGATTGGTAAATATAGTTCTATTCAAGTATCATCCCAGGCTATTTAATAAATATACTCAATCATTAAAGTGAGATGAATGCAATAACCATAGTTAAATGTTCCAATTAGAGACAGGAGGAAAGAGGACTGAGTTGGGTGGGAGAACAGTATACCATCAGTGAGAGTTTAGGTGATGGGGCATAAACAAATCCTCTTCACTGAGGCCCAGTCCCCATATGCTGAGAAAGTAAAAATTCTTTCAGTGAAATTGACTTCAGTAAGAAATGTCACTAGCCAATTCTTTCAGGCATGAGTGCAAGAAAAATAAAAAAGATATTTTGGAAGAATAAATGGAAACTGTTTTCTCCACCTTACATTTGAGTGGGAACAGAAGGGATATTTATTTAAATGTCTCTTGGTTGGGAACAAAATGGATTTTCCCCTTTTCCTTCTCTATGTGCATGCTGTTGCTAATAATGCACAAAACATTTTCCTATTTATACTTCAATTCCCCAAGTAAGTGTTTAACCATGATTGCACCTTAAGAAAAATAAGAACTTACATTGAGTGCTTCACCATGCCCCAGAATTCTTTCTAAGTGCATTATTGGTCTCAATCCATTTGTTCTGCACAAGCACGTTGTGGAATAGGTACTATTATCCTTATTTTACAGAACAGTTAACAGAGGGACAGGGAGGTCAAATGACTTAACCAAGGTTTCTCAACTTGTAAGATTTCACACCCAGGCAGTCTGACTCCTGTACCTGCTCCCTTGCCTATTATTTTATACCCCTTTCAGTTCATAGATCCTAGTGGCTATTAATAAATGAAGCTACATAGACCACACATGTACTTTTGATTTTCTCAGAGGAAGCCCAAGGCAGTCAACAACTATGAACTACTGTGAGAGTTTATGATAAAAAATCAGTGAAGCAGAATAACTCATAAATGTTCCTTCTTACTATTAGGCTCTATAATATATGTACATTTCATTACATGATCTTATGCATATTTATCACTTTAGATGATTTTCACCTGTCTGGTTTTAGCTAGATTATAAATTCTCTGAGGCTAAGAAATGCATACTCCCAGTACTTGGAGCCCTAGCATAGGAAAGCAGTGAAAGCCCAGTGATGCATTTTAAATGAATGAGTCAGGTAATGACAAGGAGCTCAAAAAAGCTTCTTTTAGTCACAAAAATATTTTCAGTTATTTTCCAAATTGCCTAAGTTTGGAAATCTAAATCTAAAATATGTTTTAGGGTTTAATATTTATTCTCTTTTAGAAGATATTTAAACCACATTTTTATAACTTCAAGAGAAATGTATCCATACAGACACAATTCATTTTGAAAGAACCCTATGAGATCCATAGTATTAAAAGCTTTTGTTTAAAGAAAAAAAAAAAAGAAACAAAATTTCTTGTCCAAGCCAATCTATGAGCCAAAGAGCTGCAAATGAAGGCTGATTGTAATCCAAAGTTACCTCAAACCCTTGTGCTCACATACCAAATCAAATGCCTCTCTCTTTTTCTCTCTCCATCAATGATATTCTCAAATACAACTCCTGCTTACTGAACAATGTCTGAAATTTAATGTTAAAGAATGAATGCTGGTGATCAAAGCTCCTCTGCTGAAAGTCCTAAGAAGACTTCTGTTCCTGCTAATGGAGAACTCAGTAACTTAAAATAATTCTCCTACTGAGAACAAATATAAAAGGTAGATAAAATATTTAAAAACTGCTCTTGAATGCATCCTTAGCTCTTATTTGTGAGCTAACAAGATCATGAGGAATTACTGGGGAACAAAATCTAGAAGAGAGACCAGAGACCCAGATTGATAAGCCAAGCAGTTGGGGCCACTTTTCTTCTGGGGTATATGTTGATTCTAAAGGAGTTGGCTGAAAAGCTGAGTGGCACAAAGCAGGGCTTAGTGTACCTGGATTAGAGTATAAAGCTTACCAACACAGGGGTGAGCCACTTTCTTTCAGTTGGGATCATTGGAAATCTACACACTAGCGAAGTGAACAGAAGTAGATTGCTCTCAAGGAGACTGCAATTCAGCTTCAGGCTATCTCAGTGTCTGAGACTGGATTAGGTAACTCCACATGTTGGCATTCCTAGACACATAGTTTAAGCAAGCATAAATCCTTTCTGGAGGAATGTGATATTATTCTAGTCCTTAAGTTATTTTAGCAAACATTTTTTCAAAAATAATGTTCACCACACAATAAGAAATAACAAGCACACAGTAAGAAAACAAGCTAAAAGAAAAAAAAAGGCAACAGAAACAGACTTACATGGACTACAGAAATAGGAGTTATTGGACATGGACTTTAAAATATCTATGCATGTGTGTTTATCATGGCAAAAGACAATACTGAGAATTTTGGCAGAGAACTAGAAAAAAAATTTTTTTTAATATTCCAGAACTAAAAAACATAAAAGTCTACTTGCAAAACTCAATACAGGTATTTAATAATAGACTGATCTAAAAAGATGATTACTGAACTTATGAACTAGTGAGACAAAAATATCCAGAATAAAGCATTGAGAGATAAAACAATAGAAAACATGACAGTTAGAGACAGAGAGGATATAGGGCATCTAACACACATATACTGGAATCCAAGGACAGGAGAATGAAAACAAGGCAGAGATAATATTTGAGAGATAATGGCTGAGAACTTTACAAAAATGCTGAAAAACATTAAGTCATAGATGTAAGAACTTCCACACCCCTGAGCCAAATACATTAAATATATATATATATATATATATATATATATATATATATATATATATATATATGTAACATATATGTCTACATCTAAGTACACTATAGTAAAGAAAAAGACAAGATCTTACATGCAGCCTGAAAGAGTGAAAAAAGCAGATTACCTTCAAAGGAGTAACAATTCGACTTAAAGCTGACTTCTTAATAGAAACAATGGAAATCAAAAGACAATGGAAAGAAATAATTGCCAGCCTGTATCCAGTGAAAATATCCTTCAAGAATGAAGTTGACATAAAAATTACAACTAAACTACAAAACAACAATCATTTACAATCTCCTGAAGTCTAGCTGACCAGAAGTCCTACAATTAAGGATACAGAAGAAGCCATGTCAAGACTGGCAGGAGGGGCAGAGACACAAAATGGGCTAGACTCACACTCGTGTGTGGCAGTTAAAAACTGGGAGGGATGCCTTGGCTGCACAGGTCCTCCCTGAGGAGGTAGAGATCCCAGCCCCACACCAGGCTGCCCAACCCAGGGTTTCAGTGCTGCGGAGAGAAAGTCCCACAACTTCTAGCTAAAAAGAACTAGTGGAGATTGTGGCTGAGTGAGGCAGAGGGCTGCTCGAGTCCCAGACATTCCCCTTAAAGGGCCCACACATGGATTTATTTGCAGCTGGACTCACTCCTTCTGATCTCCAGAGCTGGTGCCCCAGCTCAAAAGTCACCAGAGTGAGGGTTGGAGGGGCAGCTTTTTCCCACACAGAAGTGCTGGCAGAATCCATTGTTCCTGTGTTAAACCCTTCCCAGACCTAGGCGGGCACATGCTCATGCAGGTGGGCACCATATCTGAGTCTCCACCAACCTGGCTAACACCATTCATCCCACCCTGGTGATTCCCTGAGAACACGCCCCACCCAACTTGTGCACTCACCCAAGCTACTTCCAGTGGCTTTTCCATACAAACAACCTGTCTTGCTCAGCTCATGCTGCAGAATTTCCTAAATCTTTCAAAGGTTCACAACCCCAAACAAGCAGCATCTGGCCTCTGCATTCCTAGTACCTCTTATAAGGAGCCCCAAGCCTGGCACTAGTGGCAGCCAACCTCGGTTCACAACTTAGCCTCTCCCAGGCACTTCCAAGTTCAACACAGTGGCAACAACCTGCAGATCACACTGTAGCTCATAACAAGTGGCCCCAGGCAGAACACAGGCAGCAGCTGACATTGGTCTGCAACAGAGTCCCTCCCAAGAGGGCCCAGAACCAACAAACCCAGTGATCAGCTTCAGACCACACCAGAGCACCACACAACCACCTCCACAAAAGACACACCAGAGGGCAGACTGGGCAGCCACCAGAGGCCTGCTAAAGTGAATTCTGCTCCATAGGGTCACACAACAACTGCACAACAACTCCTCCACTGTAGTCATATGCAGATCTCATAGCCAATCAACCTGAGGGTCAGTCCCTCCTACTGATTTGTAAACAGCAACAAAGACTCAACTATGAAAGGAGGACACACACAACCCATACAAGGGACACATCCGGAGCACCCAGCTTAGGTGACCAGGGAAACTGCACCACTGGGATCCACAAGACACCTACTACATAAGGCCACTCTAAAAAGACCAGGAGACATAGCAGCCCTACCTAATACACAGAGACAAACAGTAGGAGACAACCAAAATGGGGAGACAAACATGCCAAATGAAAGACCGAAATAAAGCTCCAGAAAAATAACTAAACAAAATAGAGATAAGCAATCTACCAGAGTTCAAAACACAGGTTTTAAGGATGTGCAATGATCTCAAGGAGAAGTTCAGCAAAGAGACAGGAAACATAAAAATGGAGATAGAAAACATAAAAAAAGAACTTGTCAGAAATGAAGAATGCAATAACTGAAATGAAGAATACATTAGAGGGAATCAACAGTAGATTAGATGGCGCAGAAGACTGAATCAGTGATTTGGAAGATCAGATAGCAGAAAACACCTGATTAGAACAGAAAAAAAAAAAATCCAAAAAAATGAGGATAGTTTAAAGGGCCTCTAGGACAACATCAAGTGTACCAACATTTGTATAGGTGTACCAGAAGGAGAAGAGAGAGAGCAAGGGATTGAAAACCTATTTGAAGAAATAGTGATGGAAAATGTCTTTAACCTGGTGAAGGAAATAGACATATAAGCTCAGGGAGCACATAGAGTCCCAAACAAAATGAACCCAGAGAACACCACCAAGACACATCATAATTAAAATTCCAAAGATTAAAGGCAGAGAGAATCTTAAAAGCAGCAAGAGAAAAGCAGTTAATTACCTACAGGGGAGCTCCCATAGACTGTCAGCTGATTTCTCAACAGTAAGTTTGCTGGCCAGAAGGGATTGGCACCAAATATTTAAAGTGAAGTGATGAAAAGCACAGACCTACAACCAAGCTTATTCTACCCAACAAAGCAGAATTACAGGAGAGATAAAGAGCTTCCAAGACAAAAAAAAAAAAAAAAAAAGCTAAAGCTAAAGCAGTTAATCAACACCAAATCAGTATTACAAGGAATGTGACAGGAACTTCTTTAGGAAGAAAAAAAAATTTTACTGTAAATAATAAAATGGGAATATCTACATATCTATCAATAATTACTTTTTAAAATTGTAAATGGATTAAGTGCTCCAATCAAAAGACAGCATGGCTGAATGGATAAGAAAACTAGACCCTCATATATGCTGCCTACAAGAGGCTACTTCAGATGGAAAGGCACACACAGACTGAAAGTAAGGGAATGGAAATAAGATATTTCATGGAAATGGGAACAAAAACAAAAAGCATGGGTAGCAATACTCATACGAGACAAAACAGACGTTAAAACAAAGGCTATAACAAGACATAAAGAAGGACCCAGTAATCCCACTTCTGGTATTTGTCCAAAGAAACCCAAAACACTACTTCGAGGGGACATGTGCATCCATATGTTCATTGCATAATTATTTACAATAGCCAAGATATGAAGACAACCTAGGTGTCCCTGAATGAATGAATAGATAAAGACAAGGTGGTACATATATACAATAAAATATTACTCAGCCACAAATAAAATCTTGCCATCTGCAATAACATGGATGGACCAAGAGGGTATTGTGCTGAATGTAGTAAGTCAGACAAAGACAAATGCCATATGATTTTACTTATAAGTGGAATGTAAAGAACAAAATAAACAAACAAACAAAACAGAAACACATTCATAGGTACAGAGAACAATTTGATGGTTACCAGATTGGAGGGGTGTTGAGGTAGATGGAAAAGGGGAAGGGATTAAGAAGTACAAATTAGCAGTTACAAAAAAATAGTCATGGGGATGTAAAGTAAAGCAGAGGGAATATAGTCAATAATATGGTAATAACTGTATAGTGCCAGGTGGGTACTAGACTAGTCAGGGGGATCAGTTCTTAAATTATATAAATGTCTAGCCACTATGCTGTACACCTGAAATTAATATAAAATAATATTGAATGTCAACTGCAAGTGAAAACCTTAAAAGGGGAGGGGAGTAAGAGGTTCAAATTTCCAGATATAAAACCAATAAGTCATGGGAATGTCATGTACAGCATAGGGAATATAATCAACAGTAGTGTGATAGCAGAGCACGGTGTCAGATGGCTGCTGGACTTATCCTGGTGATCACTTTTTTAGGTACATAAATGTTGAATAACTATGGTGTGCCCCTGAAACTAATGCAATATTGTATGTTGGCGATATTTTAATAAAAATCTTTTTTTTTTTAAAAAAAAAAAGCAGTATCATCCCAAGTATAAGGGGAGTTGATTTTCAGACTAGAATCTTATATTTGGATACCAAACCAATAAAAAATATGCGAGTTTAAAAAAAAGATATTTTTCAGACATGAAAGAATTACAAAAGTTACTTCCCCTGCACCTTTTTTCATCACAGAGAGAGAATAAAATAAAACAGGAAGATGGGGTCAAGGAACCAAGTTATTCTTGGCCTGAGAGAGGTCAAGGGTAGTCCCACAGTAATCACAGCTGTGAAGGCTACCGCTCTAGATTTGAGTGGGAGGAGGAAGGTCTCCTGGAGAGAGCTCATTACTCCCCACCTCCAAGAAGAAAAACAACAGAAACATTATCTGATATTTTGGCTATATTGAGAGGAAATTTACAGTTCCACAGCAGAGGCTGTGGCTGAATTAATAGGTACATAGAAAATATTAGATATTGATTAGAGTGTACAGTAACTACAATAGAAAAATGGAAATGAAATAATGGAAATGTGTGTTGTTGGGACAGGGGTGGGGCAGTGACCAGGCACAGCACCAGAAAAAGTGGATTCCCCTCATCCTTCATTGAAAGTCAATACACAATGTTTAAAATTGAAAAATCAAGAAATAGTGCATTATTTAGAAACTGGGTGGTAAATAGCAGAAGAGACACCTAAAAGAGTTGAAAAAGGTTGTCTCTGGGCAGTAGAAAGTAGAAAATGAATGGGAACTGATGTTTCATAAGCTTTGTTATCTTATTTGCCTTTCAAAACTAATTACTTGAATGACTTTTATTACAGAAACTTTGTTTTGCAGATGATAGCTATTATAATAAGATTATTATAAATTTCTATGCTAGCCTGAAAATCTTCTACTCTGTGGAGGTATTGGAGTAATTCTGACATTCTCCTGGACATACAACCACCTTTCACTTGCATGCTACTTCCCTTGTGTCAGAGCACTTTCTCATATAGCACTTCATTTGTCCCTCAACAGTTGTGAGGTGGTCATGACTGCAGTTACTATCCCCATTTACAGATAAGGCAATGAAGACTTCAAGGGAGGAAATGACTTAGCCAAGTTACATGGCCAGTTTCTCAAATGCGGTGTGGAATCAGGTGGGTATAAACAGTCATGTTGTTATTAATAAAGCTGTGGCCAGAAACAAATACTCCCGACACCAAGTGCAGGTCGTATTCAATGAGACAGTATTTCCTAAAATGTCTTCTGAGGAGATGCTCTGGGAGCAGAATGCTCTGCCCCTTAAATACTCCTCCTAAGAGGCTGTAGATCTTTCCAGGATGGGGCTGGACAGGCTCCCATTAACAATGAAGATCATGAAACAAAACTCGGGTGACAGCACAGCAGGGTCAGGCTAAGCCTTGGACAGGCAGAGGAGTGGCGGGCAGAACTGGGAGTCTCTAGAGGGGGGACTGGAGAGAGAGCTCTTCTCCAAGAATAATGGCTCTTAAAGCACGGACGACACTGAATCTTCTGGAGAGTTCCTTCTAAAAATGCAAATTCTCTGCCTATTAAAGAATTCTGATGTGCCTCCAGGTTTGGAAGCTCTGCTGAGGTTCAGAAGCCCTGTCTGGACTCAGTATATGAAAACAGAGAAGCCAAACTAATACTTTATGCCATTGCCTCAAACTAGGAATAAACAATGTTTGAGAATTTAGAAACATGAAATCATCCTTAGAAATTATGGAGCCTCATAATGAAAGCAAACTCCCACGAGACTTCTTCAGACAGATGGCATTTTTATCCAAGTCCTGGGTGCCACAGTTCAAATCTTACCCTCTTTTTTCAGTGCTGGCTCCAAAGAAGTAGCTCCTTTTATCAGCTCCCAGTATTTGCTGCCAGGTCACTGCCCTTAAACTGCTTTTGTAAAAGTACGGTGAAAAGAGATGAGGAAGAAAGCCGTAGCCTATTGAATCACATCGGGAGGCCTAAGCGAACTTTTCAATAAACAGGAGCCCTTGAGGATAAAAAGTGTCAACAGCACCATCTGGTGGCGTCTTCCAAATACCAGTCTCTATGCAGTAGGCATGTCGTCTCATGGTGCCTGAAGAGACTCCTTGTGGTGACAAAGGACAGCTCTTTTCTGTGGGGCTGAGCATAGGCAAAATAACATAGTTTATTCTAAAATTATTTCCATGACCTCTTTCTTTCTTAAACATCATTCATTCATTCATTCATTCATTCAACAAATCTATGTGAGTACATACCATGTGCCAAGCTCTCGTGGAACTTACAAACTAGCAAAGCGATAGAGACAATTAATAGATAAACCAATAAATAATTATTTCTGAGTGATCAGTGGTATTTAAAGAATTAAGAGGATGATGTGATTGAGTGGCTACCTCCAGCTGGGTCATCAAGGAAGGTCTGGTGGAGTGAGATTTCAGTGAGAAGTGGCCTCTGTGTGAAGAACATTATAGGCAGAGAGAATACCTTGTACAAGGAACCTGGGATAGGAACAGATTTGGTATGGGAATAAAAGAAAAGGCCAGTGTCATCTGAACTGTAATGAGAGAGGGAGAGAGAACAGAGGGAAGTCAGCTCTAAATCGAATAGTTTGGATATAATTTTAAGTGCTATTAGGAGTCTTTGGATGTGGCAGATGCCTCAATGGGGGCAAGGGAAGAAGAGTGCTCTGGGTGGAGAGAATAGAGCTCTCACTGGGCAACACAGCAGATGATCCCAAGATGACCTCCAGGTGGCACAGGCCATCAGTCCTTACGATTTCACAAATATAACACAGCCCAAGGGTTGGGAGGGACTTCAAATTATACATCCAATGATTCAGTCCCTCCTGTAATGTCCTTGCTCCCTGTTACCCATTTCTGAATGCTTCCACCATTTAGGGTCAATCAGAACAAGTGTAAGTCCTATCCTGAGAGCCCTGCATATACTTAGGCTGACTCTCACGCTTGTCACCTTCCTCCCAAATCTCTTTCTCACTGTAGTGTGGGTTACAGATTAGCTGAATATGTTGCTGAGAAACTCAGGAGGAGCCAGAGTAGGTGACGAGGTACCTTCTCAGACAGTAAGGAGGACTTTGGACAAGCGTCACATTCTCTAAGATAGGGGACAAAAGGCGTCTATCATTGTAAGGTGGAAATGTCCCAGAAAGCCAAGGAGATTACCGTAAAGCAGGAGAGTGATTGTTATCAGTATGCTATCCTGGAATACCCATTTGTTACCAATGTAGCAAATTATTTTTTGAGTCTAACATTGGATGCTTTTGCCTAGCCCTAAGGAAGCTACTCCTACATGTTTTAATTAGGTTTTTTTCTTTTCTTAAGGGTCATAAAAATCAACAGTCAAGATAGCCTTTGGCACCCTAATAATCATAAACTCTGGTAGGACGAGAACAATTTCCCACCATAACCAAAGTAAAACACTTGCTAAGTGGCATCGACAGGATCACGAAGGGAAAGGAGGGGCCAGACAACAGCAAAATCCAGAGCCATGGCAATGACTCCCAGAGTTCTTGAGGCTTCTGGGGTCTTGGAGTCCCAAGTAACTTTATCCTGTAGGGCCGACGTAACTTCAATGAGATTATTTCCTGCACTTTTATCTATCTCATTTAAAACTCATGTAACTTAGAAAAGTACATCATTCGGGGACTAACTCATTTATGTTTTTTTGCATTCTACCATCCTTGCTACATAGGTTACTATATGTTTGCTGAAAACTATCCAAGCCTTAATTTTTTCTTCTCCTCCAAAGTTGTTATGGCCTAGAAGAAAAGGACTCATTACATCTTCTCAGGCCCACACCCTAAGATGCTTTTTAGGGTGGATTTGAGTGTGGGAAGAAAGTCTTCCCTGGACACTTAGAACATCTCCATTCCTTTCCTCCAAGTAACTCCCCGTTACCACTTTCCAAACACTTTTCAAAACTGACCACCTTTAAAAATATTTTCTAATCCTAGCAGTGTCTAATCACTCTGGCAGTTGAATTTGAGATAATCTAAGCCTACTTGTTTTCCTTTTGGGGGCCATCAGCCAACGCCAGTAGTCCAAACGTGCTTATAACAAAGGAAAGCAGACCAAAAAAGTGATGATGGGCTCATTCTTGCTGCTGAAGAAAGATAACCCATTATGCTCCAGGACCCAAACAAAGGGTGTCCTAGCACGTGCCTCCCATTGTGTTACCATGGATAACAGACCCATCAGTTCATTCGTTGAACAAATACCCATACACATGTTATTCTATAGCACGGCTTGAGGCACTAGGACATAACAGTGAACAAGACAAAGTTCTTTTTCTCTTGGAGTTCACATTCTAGAGGAGATAGAGATTACACATATACCAGAGAAAAGCAGAGTAAGTGCATTGAGAGTAATAAGAGATGCTACTTTAGACAGGGTGGTAAAGAGAAGTCTTTTCTAAGGTGGTGACATTTGGGAAAAGACTAAAAGTGAGGGAGCAAGCCAGGTAAATGTATCTGGGACCTGAGCAGTAGGTGGCAGGACTGACAGTCAGTGCAAAGGCTCAGATGGAAGAATGAGGAGGCAATGAGGCCAGAGTGACAGGGCAGGGGGAGGGTGACATTATGTGATTCAAACGTGCCCCTTTGCAAGCCTTCCTCCATTTCCCTGGGACTGGAGCAAGACACACCCTCTGTTTACTTCCAGAAGCTTTCCTCCAATATATGAACAGCAATTTATGGGTGCAGGGCCAATTTCTTGCAACCATTGTGGAACACTCAAAAGTGACACCTCACCAGGCAATCTGCCAGCCCTACACTGCCCCTCAATTTTTCTTTTTTGTTTTTGTCTGAAGAACTGTTATTCCTTGACTTTCTGTCAGGGGGTTTTGACCATGTTGTAGCACTGTTTCCCCACGCTGTGACTGTCAGTAATTAAAGTTAAGTGGAAGAATCTGAGTAGAAAGCTAAGTGGTGGCAGACGTAAATGCTGTTCTCTGCTACCCATTTGGGCTCGCCTTCCAGGCACACAGTACACAACACTGAATGTGCCACCTTCCTTCTGGTGGGGCAGGGCCTTGAGACTAGTTCTGGCTCATGAGCTATGAGCAGGGACGACTTGTATTACTTTTGGGCCACATTCTTAAACTACTTGCACAGTGGCCTGCTTTCTTGCCACAGCATTCCAGAATATGTTTCAGATGATGTAGCCAGTGGATGGGGCAGCCCCTTTCAGACTAGTTGGCTGAGTGGCCACAGAGGACTGTTACCCAGGAGAGCCACCTGGACCTGCAACAGACTTTGCTTGAGCAGGAAATACACCGTTTTGTGTGTTAAGGTACTGAGATTTTGATGTTACTACAGCATAAACTAAGCCTATCCTGATAGGCAGGGTTTGATTTTCCTGCAAATGAAGTGTGTCTTCACCGTTCCTGTGTTAGGGGCTTCAAGATCTTTGGAGATCCACTTTGGGCAGCAGAGTGAGAAAAACTGCAGGCTCCGGGAGTCAGAGAGCTTGGTCCTGCATCCCACTTAACCTCAGAGGGATGAACTTGGGCACATATACTTAAACTTTCTGGGCTGCAGTTTCTTTATCTGTAAGTGGCAACAAAAGTAATACTACTATTAATACTTTGCATCATTATTAGGAAGACTGAGTTAGTATTAACATATGTGTAACACTTACAATAGCCTGGTATATGGTAATTGAGCAATAAATTGTTAATACTATCAGTGCAATCATTGCACTCTCTTCTCAGGATAAGTGTTTTAACAGATCTTGGATCAGGAACAAAGTATGTGTGTTTAAGAACAATGAAAAGGCCCTCATTATTTACTGTAAGTTTCACTATTCAAAAATGGAGAGACAAAGTTATCTCTCTTTATAGCAACTCTTCCCTAAAATACCATACTTGTCCCCCCCCCCCTCCCATTTCTTCTGCAGCAACGCGGAGTGCTGCTTCTCTTCCAGCCACAGTGTGTATTAATAAGCACACGAGTGTTAGGGCAGTAGTCAGGCACACCTGCAGAAAGCAACTCCCATCACCACAGAAGGCACAGCTCTCAGGTTTTCGTAAGCCCGCTGCCCTGAACTGCAGTTACCACATTCGATGGAAGGAAAAGGAGGCTACGTATCTCTAATGCAGAATGTCGACATAGTTAGGTAGTCATAATCAGTGCTATCTGAAGGTTTCCATTGAATAACTGCAAAGCATTTTTTTTTTGAAAGCAAGGCCTCTCCACTACCATGTCATACTCTGTTTCTTCAGTGTGAAGTTTCATTTTAACCACTACATTGTGTCTCGCGTCTCTACTTGCCAAGGCTCTCTTCCTGCAAGATACATGTCAACTATGTGAAACTTTTCCATTTTTCTTTAAAAAGCACAATATAACCCTTTTTCTTTAACTGCTGTGTGGTCTTGTACCATTTCAAGTAAAAACACTGGATAGCTTTCATTGGGCACTTGCTCTCTTGCTAAGCCCTTTAGAAACATCTATTATCTAATTTAGTCCTCAAGGCAATCATGAGCGGTAGGTACTATTATAAGTTCCATTTTAGAGATGAGAAAGCCGTGTCTTCGTAAGGATTTTAGAAGGTTTTAGTAGTTCAGTAAGGGCTTTAGAATTGGTGAAGTAGCAGTCCGGATTCAACTATCCAACTTTAAACCCTGATTTTATGAGAGCATAAGCTCCTGTCAGGAGTGCCTGGGTCTGAACTCGACTCATTACCAAGCTGTGTGACTGTGTGCCGTGGGTTCACATATAAACCCCTGGGTCATGAGGAACAAATGAGTCCATCGATGTTAACATGCTCACAACAGTGACTGGCACTACAGTAGTCAGCGGTGTCAGTTATCAGTAGCTGTTAAAAACATTGCTATACTGTTGCTCACAATTGGTAAAAATACATAAAATTAAAATCAAATAATTATACACTAGTAGTGCTTGTAAGTTTTATCTAATTTAGTGATAAAAGAGAGCACATCACTTGGTTCTAAGTTGTTTTCCATGAATACAGTATTTGAAAGAATTGACAGCCTGAACAGTAAATATACATTAACTATACTTCCTAACCAGCCTAAATGTCTCACTCCCAAGACTTAACTATATAAATATACGAGGTCTGACAAGTTCGCGAACTTGTAGCAACACTATTGCTAACCTTTTTTGATATCAGAGGGTTTATTCATTATGAATTTGTACCAACTGGACAATTAACCAAGTTTACTATTTGGAAGTGCTGAAAAGGCTGCATGAAAAAGTTAGACCTGAACTTTTAGCCAACAATTCATGGCTCTTGCATCACGACAATGCACCAGCTCACATGACACTGTCTGTGAGGGACTTTTTAACCTGTAAACAAATAACTCTATTGGAACACCCTCCCTACTCACCTGATCTGGCCCCCAATGACTTCTTTCCTTACCTGAAAGGAAATATTGAAAGACATTTTGATGACATTCAGGACATCAAGGGTAATTTGACAACAGCTCTGATGGCCATTCTAGAAAGAGTTCCAAAATTGTTTTGAAGGGTGGACTAGGTGCTGGCATCGGTTCATAGCTTCCCAAGGGGAGTACTTGGAAGGTGACGGTAGTGATATTCAGCAATGAGGCATGTAGCCCTTTTTCTAGGATGAGTTCATGAACTTAATTGTCAGACCTCATATAATTGGAATCAATACTATCTATCGTCAGTCATCAGTGGTTCTTTTTATTTTTAAACCAGTTTAAGAGAATGTTTTCCTATATCGCTCATCAGCTCAATTAGTCCTAATTTCTGTGATTCTTATAAACAATTGAATCTGGGCTTAATATTCAAACACTGGGGACAGAGAAATTAATGATAAATTTCTGTGCTAGTATGACTAAAGTGATGGGGAATGAAGGTGCAAATGAGGATAAGTGGTAGTTAAGTGAACTAGAGATGGATTCTCTTTGAGAAAAGTCTGAAATATGCTGTCTAGATCAGTATTTTTCAACTGTCTGCATCAGAATCACATGGATGGTTGCTGAAATTTAAATTCCTGAGTCCAGTTCCAGACCTACTGCATCAGACTGATGTTTGCTCAAGGAATCTTTTAACTAGCTCTCCAGGTGCTTTATGAATTCTAAAGTTTGAGAAGCACTTGCCCAGTATGAAACATGAATCAGTGACCCAGAGATCTCAGGATGCTTTTCAAAATGCTTTTAGGAAATGAAAAAAGAACACTGACTGATTAAATGACTTAATGACAGGTAAAGCTGTATGTGTATGTGACTCTTTTCTTCCCACTAGAGTTAAGTGTGGACTCACTCAATGTCTTCTATGAATTAGCATTCTGCTGTGGGGAGAAATACTTGGCAGTTATTAACATGGAAAATGCCATTGTGTCTAACCAGTTTCCTCACAAAGTGTCAAATGGAGGGAGAATTTATAGTCTTTGTTTCATTCTCCCTTCTAAGCATCTATATACAATATCTGACCTCTGAAACTTCGCTTCTCAAGCACTGCTAGAATGAGGCTCTGAGTAGTGAAAAATAGATGACACAAAGTCCAAATCTTTGAGCCCCAGTTCAGAACCTCTTTTGTTCACCATTTCGACAAGCTTATTTATTTTGAATGGTTATTTATAGGAAGAAGAAGGTTTTACAGGTAGTTCACAAACAATAGCATCAAGTGGCATTAGAAAAAAAAGATATAGAAAAATTAAAACATGATGCAAGAACCTGAAAGAACAGTAGGGGTACATCATTTGGTATAGAAGCCATTTTTTTTTTAAATCTCCATGTGTCCCCAAGGGTATCCTGATATTACAGTGCAGTAATCCATAGGTATGTATATAAATGATTCTTTGGGTGTATTGACAGCAAAATTTGTGATCTGAAATATATTCTGGAAACATTTTAATTATTTAAAATAAAAGTCAAACCTTACAATTTTCTTTTTAAGAGGTACACTCTCAACTATGTGAGAAACATGGCCAACTAAAATGTCTTATTTCAGGTGGCTGCAGATGTCCAAAGTTTTCCTGTAATGGGGAGTCGATGTTACTTTAAAATTTGCCTTTTCATATAGAACCAGATTATTAAAATCTCAAACACCATTAATGTATTTGTGACCAATTATTCCATGATAAACACATTTTAAGAGGCACATACTATATTTTCATCAGTATGATGGAAGTTTGGTGACAAAATAGTTGGTATGAAAATGAGTCCCAGAAAATTAAATGGAAAACAGTGGAATTTTGTCATACATGTCTTTGCATTAATCCCTTCTGAGCAGTTTCCATGGGAACACCTGTTCAGGTCTGGGTGTGTTTATTGAAAGCAGTTGATGTATCTTTGCTTATGGTTTCTATTGTGTTATGCAGGTATATAAAAGATGGCTGATTTACCAGGATCATTGTACTGAACAGGCAACTTTCTTTATTACTGGCAAAAAAGGGAAAAACTTTAATATTTTAGAATGAAGAATGGTTTGTAATTTATGACTCTCAGGAAAACTAGGACTTCAATAACTGAATATTGTTGTGAGTTTTTTCCCTTCAAAAAAATCATGGTTGAAATTTCTTTTTGAGAACTCTGGCACAGGAATACACTCTGGATTCCATCAGGCAGCTAGCTGAGTGACGCAGCACTTGTCTTTTTAAAAATATTTTATCTCAGTTTGCCATAAACCAGCCTGCCACAGGTGAACAAGTGTAAGAGATGATTCTTTTCTGGTCATTCCACTCTGAAAAGTAAACAGGATGTTGAAGGTACTTTGTGGGAATCTTTAGAAATATGGATATTATTCAGAATCCCCTTCTGGAGAGTCCTGAAATTAAGAAGCCAACTCAGTTTCTTGAACTGCCAGCTCGGGAGCCAGGTGGCAGCAGCAGCACAATTCCTCAGGGCAGCCCCAGGTACCATGTCTGTCTAGACTTTCCAGTAAGATCAAAAGGCCTCTGCCGTTCTAAGATTCTTGTTTGACCCGGGGAAAATTGGGCCAGGCAACATACCGTGGCAAATAGATATAAAAAGGAGACATTAAACCCCTTCCATCAAATTACATACCATTTGCAATAATTTGCATCATACAAACACTTATCTTTGGGTCTGAATACCCCCAATTACCCGTTCTAGTTGTGGCTGGTATTAGGTTGAAAAGGAAACACACACGGAGAAATCTGTTTTAACCTGAAATAATTTTGTTGATATTTGAATTGCTTTCAATGGGACATTTGCTTTAAACCAGAGTTCTCCATCTGGATTATCAGAGTACAAAATCCCTCTTCTCCCTCCACCCCCAACCAAAACAAAGAAACAAACAAAACCCCAAACCCACAACTCAGGTTCAAGTAAGTTTTGAAGAAATGATACTCTATTTACATATGGATCAAGAAATAAATCACAAAACTATTTACAAAAAATACACAAGCTTATATGCATTAACAATTTACACCAGTTCACAAAAATATTAAAACATAAAAAAACCACTATATAAATTAAAATTAAGAACTTAAAAATATGATCTAAGACTTCCTAGGATGCTTCTCTCATGCAGGTCATGGTTGAAAAATCAGGTTTTGCTACCTTATAATCTAAACTGTAAAATAACCATTTTTATTCTTCGAACACTAACAATACTAATTGGAAAAGGAAAAAAGACCTCTGTGTACACTGACATTATCTTGCAGTTAAAATATACGATTCCTGACATTCCTGTAACACACAGTACTGAAAATCACATGCCTCTAACCATTTGGAAGTAACTTTCTGACACACTTTTGCTTTCCTTAGTATTTCCTTACACACACTGCTCAGACAGACGATACTTTGCCAACACGTCAAGTGGGTGATTGACAGGTCTGGGAACAGACATAGGAACTTGGCAGGCTCCTTTTTTAACTAAAGGGGCAAATTTCACATTTACATTGTATGCATGTTGCTGCTTCAAATATGTTAACCTACTCTATCCCCACTCACACTAATGGTCCCTCTTCTGTACAGAATTAGTCCTAGAAATTTTCAACCTGATCCCAACTTTAAAAAATGCTTTACCATTATAAAAATGTGCAGGTAGGCCCTATCCTTGGGACCATCCCAGGGACTGCATGTTTAAAAGGAAACTGAACACAGTAAGCAGTAAGGCTCGGATGAAATTTAGTAATAAGAAAATGTAATCTCTGGGGTTGTTAGCAAAGTCTCTGGCTAGACATCCAGGGAGTATATTTCAATCAAATTGAACTGTGCCATCAGAATTTTACTAGAAAGACCAAATCTGGAGATATGAATATGAAAATACCAATAGAATTAAATTATGGGTTTAATGCATAAGGCAGCTCCATTTCCTTGATCATAATGCTCCATGTCAAAATTTGAAATAGTAACATTTAATTACTCTATTTGTGAAGTCACTCACAAGGTGAACTATACTGAGGTAACCTGGCTCACAGTGATTTGCCATCCAATTTCTACCCTACAATATCAGAAAGGGAAAGATACAGGCAGAGTCCTTCAAATAACTGAATCCAAAGTTAAGGCTGTATCTACATACATTAAGTGAAACAACTCCAGATTTTACCTAAAGTTTGTGTTTCACACTTATACCAGTAATGAGTCACTATTCTGTATTCAAAATATTTACCTGATATTTCTAAGCCCATAGAAACATTAATAAAGTAACTGCTTTGAGGAATTAACCTTAGTATTTATAAAACAGACTTCAATTTCAGGAGTAAACAATGTGTGTGATGACAAATCCACAAATATTAAAACTGGATAGGACTTCTTCAGCCACATCATTGTTTTTTTAATGGAAAAAAAAACACATTGCTATAGAACAAATGGTCTGAAATGTTTTACTAGAATTACAGTTTACCAAACACTGAAAAAAATTCTGTTACTAAAGCCATCTGTATGTCCTTGTCACACCAGCTCCTCTTCCTAATCGTCATGCTGCTGGTGACAACTTACAGGGTTTATGTGATCTCAAAGGGGCACTGGGTTGCCTAACTTGACAAAAAAGATGGTTAAAGTAAAAAAAAATGAAACTAATGCTGCCTATTCGCCAAAGACCAAATTCCTGCATATGGCACCTGATGATGTGTGCTAAATGGAGGTATGCCGCCAGCTTTCCCAGCATTGTGATTTACATACCATTTGGGCCTGCACTTTTAATGCAGAGGCCTAAATTTCCACAGACCTTTACACAAATTGGTATTTCTAGATTTATTCCACGATCTTTATTGAATGCCTCTGATCAATTCTGGGGCAACAAAAGAAAATATTATAGAGTAGTTCCACATATAAATAAATGTGTTTTTCTTTAAACTTTATTTCTTTTTCTAAATATAAATCCTTAAAATGCAATCACATGATTTTTTTAAATAAAAAAAGAGCTGGCATGACTCCTAATCTTTATACAATTTCACAGCAACAATAGCAGCATAAATTTAGCTTCTTAAAAGATTTCCTCCTTTGCTCTAAATAAAAGTTAATTCCAAGTTTTAAAAAGCCAGAGCAGCAACCATCCAGTAAACGGAATGAAATTCTCCTAGTGTCTTCTACAAATTGAGCATTTAAAACATGAATGTACAAAAATCAAGTATTATTAAGAGTTATGGAATGAAATGACCACCTAAACTTGTTTTGTAAATGGAGGACTGCCTTGCTAGTCTGGCATATACTCCTATGTTATGGGAGAGTTGAGAAAATGGAGTGGAGTTAGTCTAGCGACTTTGCTCCAACTCTAATCAGGAATGTAACTTTCAGACAAAAGTTCTGGGTACTGAACATGTTTACCATGTCTACAGAGTTGTAAGAACTATACCTGAAATGCTGGTGTAGATGGCAATTACAGTAGACTGTGATTACAGAAGTAGAGTGAACAAACAGCAACTAATTCTTTACAATGGAAACATTTACTGCCCAAAATTCCAACAGGTAAAATAGGGCTGTGTACGAAGAGGTTATTGCAGGAAATTTCAGTTTTACTCACAGGTAATAAGTAGCTACTTTAAGAATTCCGAGGAAACCTGTACACTCTGGTTTATAAACAGAAAGTTAAAATGTAAATTTGTAATCATGATAAATTATGTGTTTACCGAGTTAAACCATACTGGGTTTTTCTTAATGAAAAAAGTTGCTTTAGGAGAAAAGGGGTGTGAAATGTTTTACTAGGATTACAATTTACCATATAGTATTTAGAAAGGAACTAACAGAAGGCAGGCAACACGTTCAAAGCATTGACCTAGTTTTCTGGTGCTAACAGTGTTCACCGACTTCCACCTGAGAAATGCCTGTAACTCTGTTAACAATCCCTTCCACAGTGAGAGGAGCCTGTTTACTGAACCGTGAGAAACAGCTATGAAAAATAAGAAGGTGAAAAACATGGTACAGCGTGGGTCTAAATGGTCTGACATTGTACAACTCTTTACGAAATGCTTAGTCGTAATTCCTCTATTTTTTAGTTATAATTTGCTAAATGTCTATTAAGACTTATCTGAATGATCATGGAGAAGTTTTTCTCGGTTCTAATTTAACACAAAAGACCCCGCTAAGACAGGGAGAATGATGTGAGAAAAATGGAGTGTCACTCTGGGCAAGCGTTATGGCTACTGATAAAGTCAGTAGGAATGCAACAGAAAATGCAAAAGCCTCCTAGGAAATAGACAGATGTAAACTGTTCTGCACTATACAGCTAATACTAAGAAGGACAAAGTCAAATTCAAGTTCAGGTAAAGGCAGTCCTCAGGCTCTTACAAATTAGCTCTATATGGCAAGTATGCTCTGTGACAAATTTCTTTACTAGGTTTTCAACAGTGCTTTACAATCATTCAGATCTCTTTTAATGACAAAAGTGACTGTCTATATAGAAGGAAGAGGTGGTAATGAAACAGGAAGGAAAAAAGATGGTGATTTATTCTTCTTCTTATATTTTTTAATGTGGTCGGGGGATTTGTAGCTTTTTTTTTTTTTCTTTTCTTTAAATCTTTTTGGTTACTGAAAAAAATAGAACAGTCCACTGTCCAGCAGAGGCTGCTTCAACTCTATTGCTCCCAGGGCTCATTCCGCATGGATCTGTGTTTCCGGATGCTGCAAGGATAATTCTGTGGGCAGGAAGGCCCCCTGACCCAAAGCTGTGGCGTATGTCCTGTTTTGTGGGTGGGGAAAGCCAGAGGGAACATACGCGCCCACTGCTCCTCCTCCAAAGCCTCCTCGCTGGGGCTGGGGCTGGGGCTGGGGTGGGGGCTGGGGCGGGGAGTGGTAGCCCTCCAGGTTGTCGTACTGGGACACAGCAGTCATGCTGCTCTGGCGCTTGCCGTGTGCTTGGTACTGGAACAGCACAGCGGGGTCCCTCTCCACGTTCTGGGTGTGATGGAGCTTCAGGCTATGACTCCTCTCCGGTTTAGGGGGTGGGATTATGGGCTGACTGAGGTGTTCCTCCTCCTTGTAGCAGTCTCTGGAGTGTTTGTCTGGGGCAGGAGGCTGCCTAACCCGAGGCCTCTCCAGATCTTTGGAGAGCCTCACCTCTTTGTGGTTCAGTCTTAAAGACTCCTGCCCTGGTGTAATATACTTCCCTCCAGAGTTATGGTAGCTGACAGGCTCAGAAGCGTCTGGAATCCCTTTGGACCCATAATCTAACTGGCCAGCTCCCTGGGGGTAAGGTGGCCCATTTTTGGATTCACACAGTTGCCTATGGCTTGCTTCCTGATGTGCCCTGTGCTCAGGGAGACTACAACCCATGTCATGAAGCTTCCTGTTCCTGAGACTGCTCTGTTTTTGCGGGAGGGACGGTTTCTCTGACTGTCCATTGCCATGTCCTCCGTGGTGGTGGGCTCTATCAAACTCTGGCTCTGGATGCTTCCTATAGAAGCGATCATCTCCCTCGGGACTGATGGCCTTGGTTGGGTGCCGCCCCTCCTTTCCCTCTGCCACTGAGAGAAGTCCAGTTTTCCCAGGATCTGATTTGCTGCGTAGATGGATGACATAGATCCCACCCAAGTCATCCTGCACTGCTGGGGTCATGTTATCATACTGGGACATAACAGGCCCTTTCACCTTCTGCCGAGCCCGGCTCTCTCTCCGGATGGACTGCATACGGTATTTTTCCATGTCCTCAAAATCCCATGAGGTGTAAGTGTGCTTCACATCTGCAGCTGGAGGCATGTTTACTACATTATGGTCATTGCCAGAAAAGTAGCCAGTCACGGTGGCCCGGGGACGTGGAGGCAAGCCAGCGTAACTGTACAAGTTCTTTCCTTGCAGCCGAGGATTGTAGAAAGCAAAATCGCGATTGGGCAGCCGGTGAAGTGGTCTCAACTGCACGGTGCTGTAAGTATCCATGTCACACAGGGCTCCGTCGGGACTGAAATAGGAACTAGAAGAACTGGAATATGGGCTATAACGGTAGTGGACGCGACCATTCTCAAAGTAAGGCTGAAGCTGAGTGACATGATAATCTGAGCGGGCCTGGGAGGACTGATATGGCTTATACTGATACAGGGGTCTTGAACAGTAGGCTGGCTCATCGTCTGGGGGAACTTCTGTCCGTGAAATGGGAACAGAGCGAATCATGGCAGGTGGAGGAGCATGGAGAGACTGTACTCTCCGGATGGTAGGGTATGGTGGAATATCGTCAGGGTAACAACCACTCCTGATAGATGAGCTCAAAGAAGAGACATACTCAACGCGGCTGCATGGCTTGGAGTGATGTCCAGATGCACTTCTTCCTGGGGCCATGTATGTGTTGTAACGAGGACCCATGGAGGCTGGTGGCTCTGATCTGGAACCATACACCTGGTGTTGTTCCAACTGATTGTGATGTGGAGGTACACTCTGGGGACGGTACTGGCAGTTTGGAGTCATACTGAAATGCAAACAGTTTTCTGGACCAAAGGGCTCAGTGGTGACATCAGGCCTAGCAAACGTGGAATAAGTAGTTTTCTGAGATGCATGCTTAGGTTGTGGGACGGGAAGTGGTAAAGGCAAAATATCATCCACAGAGGCTGAGGAAGCAGTGACAAAGGGATGATAACCGGAACTACTGGTTGCGTCTGCAATGTTGGAGTGTATGGTGGCAGCCACTTTACTCTCCATTGTCCTGGTGGGGGGAACTGGCACAGTAAAGCCACAAGAAGTGTGCACAGGGACAGACTCAGCACGCAGGTGCAGCGGTGGGGCCCTGGCACCTTCCCGCACCTTTTCAGGGAGGCCTGGCTGGAGAGCAGGAGCAGAAATGGGACACGGAGCAGCTGCACTGCCGTCACTCACAAGAACAGGAGCAAGGTCATCCACGGCTCTGGGTTCAGGTGGCCTCTCTGGAATTGGAACTACTCCTGGAACCTATTGAAAGATAGGAAAGATGATAAAATTATGAGTTTATTTTCTATGCTCTCCTCTATGGAACCAAACACTGTTAAATTTGTAAGCCACAAGTTGAGGCTATTTGGGTAGCAGCCTGAAAGTTCCTAAGCCATGCAGTCACCTTGGACAGGACAGTAGGCCAACCTGTCGCCACGGCCAGGAAATGGCCTATGTTGCTATCTGGTGTAACAGCCATTACCATCTTTGGAGAACTGCTCTAATTTATGACAGGTTTTAAATGTGAGATGACATTTAAATTGCCTATGACATTATCTTACTGTACAGACCAAAACAGAGGTTTAGTCAAATAACAGTCAAGCTTAAAAATATATACGCAGTCTATCTGTCTAGCTCAGGCTCAAAACCAAGAACATTCTGTTAAACAAAGAGAGTTGATTCTATCTGGAGAGATTTTTGAGGTGACTCACAGTTGCACACAGTAAGCCATTGTGAGGTCCCAAATTTAGAGGACAATAAAAGGACTTGTCTAAGGTGGCATTCGACTCATTCAGTTCCTGTCTTCCCTGCCTTCTATTCCCCCACTGCCCACCCCCTTCTGCGGAAGCAGAGACCACACATGATCCACAGAGCAAGCCTGCAAAAATGGCGTCCTTGAGAAGCAGCTGCTGGAAATAGCGTCCTCCACTAAAGGCTAAATATTGAAGTACTTTTAGTTCAAAGCGACCGCAAAAAACCTAGGGCACTTTTTTTAAAATATGAGAAAATTAGGAAGAAACAGTTCTGCATACAATATTCTCTCACCCAAACAGGTGCTTGACTACAGAACAACCTGGTTAGCATTGAGAAAATAACAAAAAGTCCTAAGACACTGTGACCTCACACGTCTGAAGTCTGCAAGGCCGAAAGTCTTAGAAATGTCTTGAGATTAAAGCACTTCCATTATGTAGATGTGAGTAACTGGCAGACGGTGGTTAAATGACTTGCCCAAAGTCACAATGAGTCAGTGATGGAGATGGGAAAAAAATAAAATCATGCAACCCTGACACCTAAAGCCCAGTATGACTCATTTGATCCTGATCTCTTGGTATTGCTATGAAGAAACTACCTAGGTGCTCTAGGCAGATGGCAGGTATAGATAAACCATAGTCATTGTGTAACTATTCCTTTCTTAGAGAAAAACCAGCATCCAGGTAAAGGCATATTCTAACCTCAAATAGGATGTTTCATGGAAACCCGCCAGAGGACTGAAAGATAATAACCCTGATGAAAAGAGACATACCTTTGGAAAAAGTGTATTTCACCTCACTGATGTCCCCCCCGTCTTACCTTGTGGGAATTATTTAATCCTACACTGGTGACTGGCAACTGCTCTGCTGATCTCTGGGAAGGAGGTGGGGGAAGAGGACGATTAGTTCTATGAGGACGCTGAAGGGTGGTGGCAGCAAAGTCAGCTGCAGTGGGTTGTTCAACCACATCCCAATTGGCTTCCCTGGTGCTCATTTCTGTTGTTGCTGGAGCAGTCGTCACATAAGCCATGGTGGCTATGCTGGTATTCTCTTCAGGGGACCCAGAAGGAGGATAGACTTTGTCCCTAGGCAAATTAGAAGGTGTAGGAGATTTGTCGGCAAGTTCTGAGGGGTGATGGGGCTTATCCACACTTGCACCAAGAAAAGGAGGAGGCTGATCGCCACTGTAGAAATGAAGTTGAGACTGGTCCTGATCCGCAAAGGAGACAGTCAGCACACTGGTCTTCCCAGACTGGTCTTCAGGGAAACTTATGTGATCAGCAGACTTAGAGTCTGTTAAGGGAACTGAAGTGATTCTGGCCTTTTCTGGGTCCCCAGATAAATAGGTTTGATGGGGCTGATTCCCTAGGAAGTCTGTCTGGTGGAGCTGCTCCCCAGACTCAGTGGCATTGGAATGGGTATGATCCCCAACAGCTGCCGTGGCTGGTATAGGCTGGTCACAGTCCCCAGATGCACTGCTCTGAAGGGGGAACTGCTCTGCAGGCCTATCGGTTGGGAAACAGGCTTTATCTAGAGTAACATGAGAGTAAGAACCAGGCAGCTTATCTTCAGTTGCAGCCACTGCTACGTCTCCGTAATTTGTATAAGCAGCCTGGGAAGTCCCTGGTCTCTTCAATGACTGAGTTGAGGCTTGCTGTGCAGACTCAGCTAAGGCCAGTGCCAACAGGCGGGCAACATTTTTCGGAGGCGGTGGTGGTGGGATAAGTGAGACTGAACTGACAGGAACGGAATCCTGAGGGGGGTCATGGGTAACTGCTCCTGGTGGGAAATCGGGAAAAAAAATGAGAGTGAAAAGGTAGCTTGTGTTATCCTGTACGGAAAGCCAAACACTCCCCATTTGATCACTAAAAAATAGGTGCCTTCCATATTTCAAAACGGCAATCCATGATCTTCCATCCCACATGCAAATGCTGTAGAGAACACATCTGGTTCAGAAGGAAAACTAAAACAGTGTTTAAAGATTGCAATCTCCTCTTCAATTGCTAGAGATGGGGGAAAAGCAGGTCCCTCATCTGGCTCAGAAAAGATTGCTTAGAAAACAAGCTTCAAGTGCTTGCAGATGGTTAAGAATAGTTTTTACATTTGATGGTGCAGGCTGGCTGGTTAACTTGTAAGGCTATAATACAGATACTTTATTAGAAGAGAAAACAGAATCAAGAGCTACGAAGCTGTGTAAGAATTATCCACGAATTCTGACTGTCCAAAGAGACAGGGGACTTTATGGAGCTTGGAAGCAGGACAATCGGCCCTTCGGGGGATTTTGTTTGATTGATTTTAATTTAGGGCTTTGAGCCATTGGCACCACCAAGAAACACATTCTCTTTGATTAAAGGCTAGCTGTGGAGTGAATTTCTCTTTTAAAAGGCACAGATGGCACACAGGATTGCAGATCCCTCTTAGCTTAAAGAAAGAATGGAGGAAAACAAATGGTACCTGTCTGAGTCTGTCCAGAAGGCACAGCCTTACTTTGACTGCTTGGGACGGACTGCTCCTCCTTCCCTGGAGACTCTACTTGTGCTGCAGCCACCTGCTCCAGGGGCTGGGCTTCAGACTCACATCCTTCTTGGTCCTCTCTCTCATTTGTTTTCATCTTTCCTACCTGGGTGGGGGATCTATTTACAACAGCACTTTCGTCAATACTTCTGTTCCAGGTTGGAGAAGATGCAGTCTGGGCTGCTGGAGTTGGGGCTGTACCAATGACTTCTGACACCCGAGTAGGAAGGGTCACTGAAATTGGCTCAGATATGTTCATAGAAGGTGATTTACTTAATTTCCGTCCAATCTTTGGAGAGAAAGCATAGACAACCTTTTCAGTGAATGTTGGCTTAGATGATTTCTCCTCACTTGGACTCAGGTCCAGGGTAAAGAATGGACTCAGTTTCTCCTGAAGAGGAGAGACAGGTTCAGAACTTGTAGTGCTTCCTGGCGTCTGAGACTGGCTACCACCCGCTTCCGTATCCTTTTTAGTGGTACTTGGTTTATCCTTGGAGTATCCTAATGAATCTAAAAAGGAAGCACCGCTCTCCAGACATTCCGATTCGGCCTTCGGAGGACTGCATTGAAATGACATAGGATCAAAATCCAGGCTGGCTACTCCAATGTCTGGTGGGCTCAAATCAACATCCTCAGCTGAATGAGGAGACACCAGAGCTGGAATATGGAGGAGCCCCACTTCCTCCTCACTTTCATTGTCATGGGGCAGATTATCATAGGAATTGCAACGGTTCCCCAGCATTTCTCCATTAAAAGAGGCACTCAGTGCATCACTGCTAGATCTCGGTCTTCTGGGTCGGAATAGCTTGGAATCACCTGGTGAAATGGACAATATTAAGTATGAATGTCGTAAGATCACAATACCACAAATCACCTACTTAGTACATATGGGGTAAGAAAATGTTACTTCTCATTTTCTCTCAGGTAACTGTTTTGGGGCACCCAGATAGAACTCCCACACCAAATGCTAAGTAACAAACACATTTAACAAAATCATAGGGAGAATGCAGCAGTTGATGGTTTCAATGGGAAAAAGGACTCAGAACTCCTAGGTTCTATTACTAGTCCAAAACTGACTCTTACTGTGACTTTAGGCAAGTTTTTTGTTTCTTTTTGTCTTATTTTATCACTGACCCCATGCATGACTTGTGAGGTAGAATTAATCACTTTAAATAGTACTTTGGATATACAGCAGCAAAAGCTTTTTGGTTTTTTTTGGTAGGAAAAAACTCCTCATAACATCCAAATTTCTAAAAAAAAAAAAAATTCTCGATTTAAAAAAATCTCTATAATCCCATAAAGAATTGACATATGTTTAGTAAAAGATTCCTTTCAGACACTTAACAAAAATTATTTCATATTTTTCCTTAACAATAGGCTTTAAGTTTCTCAGGTAGAGTCCTCAAAAGTGGGTATTACATAATTTTATGACATTGCTAAACATCCAACTGGTAAAAGTACTCTATCTCAACATTTGATTACAATTATTAGACTTGCCCATGAAAATGTACTATAAAGAGGCAGAAACTATCTTAACTAATGCATTGGCCTCTTGTAAAATTAATCTGCACTCAAATATTATTTTCTGCCCAATACTAGCATCTACCCAGCCACTGCATTGTTTCATGAAGCATTCTCTTAACTGCTGTCAAATGGAAAATCCTGGAAAATCCTTAAGGTGTTAAACACCCAACTAAAGTGATATGCAAGAATTTCTTCAATCACAAGCACAGCTACTGTTCAATGAGGAAGGATGTGGCAGTTAGAGGAATTACTAAGTGAAGATGAGAAAGTTGACCAGGATGATGACATCCCAGGATTCTTCAAAAGAGCATGATTTGAACATCAACAGATTAAGAAAAGCCCTTGGGAAGTCAATGTAGCTCTTGATTATTTTTGTAAAAAGGGCCTTCGTTACATCCTGCTGCACAAGCCAAACATGATGTAAAGGATGTCCTATTTGCTATTACATGGGTTTGTCAAAAAGTATTATTTCCTTCCAAGTCAACATTGAAGTAATCCTTTGTTCATTCTAAAAGTTAGTACACCATTAGAACTATAACCTGAATTTTACTACATAGAAGGTAAAGCAAACTTGTATTTGTAATTTTTTAATTTTTGTTTTTCAAATTACAGTCAAACCGTTTTGCACTATTTAGCATAAAATTTTGGTCCCCAATTTAAGCAGACTCACTTTAAGTTGTCTTGTCCTGATACTAACTATCCTCAGATAATGAGGATGGCCTGTAATTAATCTGATCTATGAAATTTAACATCAGGTTAAGCCATTTTCAGGACAAGGCTACTGGTCTGAATATCAAAACTGCTTAATTTTATGCTTTGCAACATTGTGCTCTCATTGTGAAATCTAAAGAAAGAAATACTAATAATACAATTTTCTCTTGTGCACTAATAAACATAAATGGTTAACATTTCTCCTCTTCTTACGCCAATTAAATAGCAATCATGTTAAAAGTGAAGAAATTTAAAACTGGTACCATATTAAAACATTAATGGACAATACTAAACAGATACTAGAATTCTTAAGAAATGATGGTTTACAGCCTATTAAGCATATATTTATAAAACATTCTCAATTGTTGTGTTCTTTTATTAAATAATTATAGAATAAAACAATTAATGCTTTTAATCTTACCATCAACTGCATGGAGAGAAGTAAGAGACTCTTCACTTTTAGCTGAACGGAGGGTTCCTTCTGCCCTGCCACCTTAAGAATCAAAACCAAATAGTATGAAGTTTTATTCATTGTTACACATGTAGTGAAAAGAAGCAGTGTTTTTCTCTACACATATTTAAACTTCCAAAAGTGATTAGCTGTACATTTTGACAATCATATTCAATTTAGCATCATATTATATAATGTGTTATATTGTTCTCAAATGGTTTCCTATGTGAAAAAAATCTCTTTTCCAATGGACTAGGAACTTGAGAATAGAGATGAATTTAAAAACATCTTCCTTTTATATTTCCTAAAGACCAGTATGATGTCATGCTGGATTTAAGATGAGCCCTTGAATCCAATGACTGGTGTCCCTTTAAGAGGATAGGACACAGAGAGACATAGTAGAACGCTATGTGAAGACTGAGGCAGAGATTGGAGTGATCCCACCACAAGCCAAGGAACTCCAGTGACACCAGACACTGGAAGAGGCAAAGGAGGGTTCTTCCCTGGATCCTTAAGAGGGAACATGGTTTTGCTGATAACTGGATTTCAGAGTTTTAGCCTCCAAAACTGTGAGGAAATAAATTTCTGTTGTTTTAAGCCACCCAATTTGTGGCAACTTGCTATGGCAGCCCTAAGAAACCAACATATGTACTTTAATTATACATATTGAATCTGACGTGTTAAATATCTTCATTCTCTTTCACCTCTGGGCAGCGTTCAACACTGCCGACACTTTCTTCCCAAGCCCCTCCTCCATCATTTCTAGTGATAAGCACTCGTCTCTTTTGTTCCTTGGCTGCCTTTCCAACCATTTCTTCTCACTCTCCTGTCATGACAACAGTGCCTTTTCCAGTCCTTTAAACACTGCTTTTCTTGAGGATTCAGCCCAATCTGCTTCTCTTACTCAACAGACTCTCCTTGGGCCAAAATCTATCTCTAGGATTTTCACTCTTAGCTGTTGCTGATGATTTCAGTCTGTATTTGTAGTTATATTAAACACCTTTATTAAATTCCAGACTCATACTACTCATCATCTCTTGGGCGTCTCCAACTCACTATGTCCAACGTAAACACAGTATTTTTCTTCGTTATTTAATCAAAACCTGAAAATTAACTTCGCTCCTCCTTTTTTCTCATCTTTCACAATCATTTGCTCATGCAGCACTGTAGATTCTAAATATCTCTCAAAACTATTTCCCACTCCCATTGCTTATTCCAGACACTCACTGTTTCTTGCCTGAATGACAGTGACTGTCTCCTATTAGTGTCCGTCCAGCCTTCAGTCTTATTCTCTTTCCATATACTCCTTACACTGTTGTCGAAGTCATTTTTCTTAGACCCAAACCTAATCATACTGAAGCCATTCAATAGTTCCCAAGGAATGCAAGACAAAAACCAAAACTCTTTGGCAAGCATACAAGCGCTCCCTAATGATCTGAACCTCTTCTTGTACCATACTACCCAGCCAAGTTCTTTAGAGTTCCCTGTTTCACACACGAACATACACTTTGCTCCTGTTTCCTGAACTGGGAATCCTGAATGAAACCCAAGTCAAAGGTTATTATTTTCTGACTACCAGCTCCTCTCCCCACATGAACTAATAATTCCTACCATAACTATCTCACGCAAACCTCTATTTCAATAGCTATGATTCTGCATGAAATTAATTTCCTTACACATATGACTTTCCAAGTAAGATTCTGATGGCAGGGTAGTGTCTTAAATTTCTTTCTACCTGCAGAGGCTGCTACCAAAATACCGTGTTTCTCCAGAAGGAAGAACTGGTCAGACAATCAGCTCTAACGCATCTTTTGGAACAAAAATTAATATAAGACGTGGTATTACATATATTATATATTCTATTATAATTATTATGTTATGTTATGTTATGTTATGTTATGTTATGTTATGTTATGTTATAAGACCCGGTCTTATTTTATTATAAGACCGGGTCTTATATTAATTTTTGCTCCAAAAGACGCATTAGAGCTGATTGTCCGGCTAAGTCTTATTTTCGGGGAAACATGGTATCTAGCACATGCTTAGTATACATGATTGCAAATTGAATGAATGAGGAATTCAATGAACTTAACATTGTATTTACAATATTACTAAGAAGAAAACACTGCTATCCTTTCTAGATTTAGAAGCTGTTAATATCAGTAGAACATGGGTTTTAAACTATTTTTAAGAGTAGTATTTTCAACAACAGTAACAGATTCATTTGACCCAATAAGATACTCTCATTAATGAGTCATCTAGGGAAAAGATAACTTCTTTGGTTATAAAAGTTAAAAACTTGAAAGGAATATTGAAACATGGTTTTGTCATTTTTTATATCTGTAAAAATATAGATCAATATTAATAAATTTAAACACTACATAAGTATTTATTACCAACAATATACAAATGATGCTACAAATATGTTATGAATTTTAAAACACGTTCATAAAATATATAATCTATATCGTTCCACTAAGAAAGTAGGTATTCTACATATTTACATATAATTTATGTATTTGGGGACAACTGTGGACATAGCATATTGAAGGACATTATAACAGTACATTGAGTCTGTATCCAGAGTAAGAGGAGAGCTGTCACGACAGCATGGAAAGTGTGAACCTACCGTGCAAACTGATCTTGCAGCAGCAGCACACAGGGAAGGTGTGAATGTACTAACCTTTCAGAGCCATGGCTTTCATCTCGGAAGGCTCACTCTCATTACGCTGCAACTTTCGTTTAGAAACAGATGATGATTTCCCCAAGTTGAAAAAGGAACGCCAGCTGCCCACGGGAGATTTTTTCATTTTATTTTGAGGTCTCCTTCTATGAGAGAAAATAATCTGTAGTAAGATATCGAAGGGGCTATCTTTACTTATAGAAAATGAACAAATGATGGAAAGAACCAAACAGCCTGGAGAGGCACAGCTGAAATAATACATATCCACCATTCATATAGCATACTCTACACAGTGCAGCTCAACTGTATAGATAAAGCACGAAACGGAAATTAAACGTATGGATTTCAATATTAGTAACTAGTTTCACAAAAACAATTTTTATACAGATTTTCATATTTAAATTTAACCTCACAATCTGAGACATAAGCGAGAATAAAACATATTTAGGAATAGGAAATATTAAAACTCCAAAAATAAAAGTTAAAGGAAATGCTTTTACATGTGAGTAAAGAGAATTAAGCCCAAAATGAAGACAAGTTTTAAAAATAATAACTAATATATACTGAATGCCAGGTACTGTGCTAACTACTTTATTTACATAGTTTACAGCTGAGGAAATTATGACACTATGAAGTTTAATTAAATTCTTAATGTTATAAAACTAGTAAATAATGGGAGTCAGGATTGGAAACCAGGTCCATATATATCACAGTATCTACTCTCTTGATTACTACTCTGTAAAGAGATTTTGAGACAATTATGGACCTAAATATAAATTCAAGTAGCTGAAGACGAACTCAGAATGACAAAGTAAAAGCGTGTTCTGACTTTTTGTTGTCAAGACATTTTAGTCATGGGAAGTGAAAGGAAGTTAGAGAGGTATACTAAAATATGTAAAGAATAAATTCTCAAGTTTTATTAATACTACCCAATCCAGGGAATTGAAATCCTGACATTCATGTATAATAGCCAAAGGAGTAACGGAGACACCAAAATTAACTTACATACATTAGCCTTCCTACCATATCTTAATAAAGAAGATACAGAAACCATGTTATCATTTCTTTAGAGACAGAAAATTTCAGAGCTGGAAGGGACACTAAGAGAATAAACTGCAGTGGTTCTCAAACTCTGGCATGTGTCAGAATCACCTGGAAGGCTGGAGAAAAGACTGATTGATTGCTGGACCCCACCCCCAGAGTTTCTGATTCAGTGGCTCTGGGGCAGAGTCTGAGAATTAGCATTTCTGGTGACTTCCAGGTTATGTTAGTTGGGAGCACACTGTGAGAAGCACTGGTCTATTCTAAACTTAATGTGGTACGAATGTCAAATAAGTCATTATCCATTTATTACCTTCTGAATACGATGCTCCAACAGTTTATTTCTGAACAAATTTCTAAACAATGTATCTCAGAGAGAAAAACCACACCCTATATAGAGGAAGTGTATTATTTTTCCTAACAATTTTCCCTGTACAATTGACTTTTCTTGTTCTTTAAAATGACATGATGTTGTAATGCTTTTCAAGAATCGTTTTATCATTCCCTGTGAAGTATCATCCACAGTCAAATGAATGGGTTTTTCTGGGACTGGCCCAGAATCAATATAGTAACTAAAATATCAAAGTAAAAGTGAAATAAAAGCATACATAGCCATGCAATCACATTTATGAGGATTTAATGAATTTTACCTTTCAAGTGGGAACTCAATTATGGTATGAAATTTTCCCTGAAGTGCAGCTGGTCCTTCTCCTACTTCAATATATTTATTTTCAGTCACAATTGGAGAATTGACCTGAGCTTGTGTTCGTGCCTGGGCTTCCTCCAATGTCAGCAGCTTGGCAGATGGAGAGGAAACCAGCAGAGATTTGGGTCTTGATAGAGAAGCTTTGGAAACAAAGAAAAACAATGAAGAGAATCAAAATTTTCTTCATGAGGAAAAAGTATAAATATGTGTGTGTGTATCTCAATCTATTTATCTGTCTATCTGTGTTGTTTTAAATTTTCTTCATTATGTTTTTTAAATGGCAAAAATAACAGAGCTTTATACTAAGTGAGGAATAGAAGGTGACACGCCAAGTTATTTGTTAACAGTGACACACACACACACACATATATAGAGGGTGCCAAAAAAATGTATACACATTTTAAGAAAGGAAAAAAAACTGTATTAAAATTATGCTGATTGTAACAACTTTGAGCACCTCTTGTAATTGCAGAAGTTAAACGTGACTAGTATTCATCTTTTTTAATGGGTATATATTGAGTATTACAATAGTTTTTTTTTCCCTTTCTTAAAATGCATATACATTTTTTGGGCACTCTCTTGTATATATTTAGAATTCTTACATAATTTAACTATTTTCCTTTCTTAAGACCTTGCCCAGCATCATTCAGATATTTTTATTTTTGGAAGGAATCTTTCTGCTGCTGCTCCATAATCTTCTGCTGCTGCTCTTAATATGTCATGAACTTTGATCATAAAAGTTCTACTACGCAGTATTCACTAAGTATACATAAAATAACTGTTAAATTGTGCATTTTGGGAAACAGACATAAATTAGTTGCTTTCTACCAAAGACAGATTTATTAAACTGAGATACAAAATGCAGTTTTCCATTCCTGTAGAAGTTCTGATGCATGTTCCGAGCAGTGAACAAAATCCGTGGGAGCCATACCTGCACCTTCCTGGATGACCGCACTGATTTTCCCACTGAAGAGGACATCGACATGGTTGAGGATGAATTCAACAACCACTGACTGAATTCTCACTTCCATAAAGGCTGCTGTTCCACTAAAACAGGCAGATTCTATCTGTTTTGATCTGTGGGGAAAACAATGTGACCATCAAAGAGTTCCAGTCTCAAAGGGCATTTTTTTTTTAAACGTGTAAATCACAGACAACCCAGAAGAAGAAAGCATACTTTGACAATGCCTTGACTAAGCCCCAATTGCCTGTTTTGGAAAGATGCTCATAAAAACAACATATCAGTTTTACTTTTAAAAATTGTCCTTAAGGAACACTGACGAATTCAACTTTTATTTAAGATGACTGCTTCTATTTAAGTCATAAGTCAAATGCAACTTACCTGAGCAGGTTTGGAGCCCAAACAATTGCTAGGTTTTTTGCATGCATATTTGTGATGGAACAATAGTCAGCTAGAAGAGACAAGTGTCTCATTAGGAACTCCAGTGTTCTGCAAAATGAAATATAACATATTAACAAAAAGAAATATTATGTAGCAGTACAGAGCACTAAAAGCTCCACTAATGAATTTGTAAGTTCTCAGTGGCAAAATGGAAGAAGAACCATACAAATGCCAGCAATTTTTTGTGCTGCCTATTAGGTCTGAATATTAGTATTACTACAGAACTGTGAGAAGAATGAGTTCGAAATTCTATATATAGTAATTACATCTACAGAATACTAAGAAAAAAAGTCTAAGGCAGATACAGCAAGAAATGAAAGTTTCTGACGGGACTAGTTCTGAGAAAGTAGCCTTCCTTAGTTAAAAAAAAAAAATTTTTTTAAATCTTTAGGAATATTTGTTCCTGGCTGCCCGACATCTAGTTTCAAGAACACCAGTGAAGTGAATCCTCCACAAAAGCCAGTTTCTAGACAAATGATATCATGAAGTTATGCTATTCTACTTGCAGCAGGCAAGCTAACAGGTAAAGATTTAAACTTTTCTTCTACATAAGAAACCAACAATGTTTCCCAAGCCTTAAAAGAGTTAAAAGAAAAATTCCAGTAGGCACCAAGGGGGAGATTATTTGAGCAAATAATGTGCTTTTAGAATAGAAAACCTACTCCAAATCCCAATTATCTTGGTTAATCTTATATATCCTGTTTGTTTTATTTAAACAAACACACACGTAGAGGGAGGGAAGGAGGGAAGTAGGGAGAGAGGGAGGGAGAACAGAAGGGAAGGAGGGAGAGGGAGGGCGGGGAGAGAGAGGTATAGCTAGATATAAAACAACAGGCCAAAGTATTTTTGGAAATAAAGTATGATCAGCTTAAATGTAAATTAAATCAGATAAACATACAAAGGTATTACCTATCAGCTACCACATCTCTCAAAGTGTCCCTACCTAACTGTACAGAAATTTAAACGATTAAAAACAATGAATGGGAAACAGAATTTTTAACTTTCTTAGTTAAACTGTGGTCAACACATGAGCCTCAAAGATACAGATGAGCCTAACATGAATTTGAGAAGAAAATGAAGATGACAGCTAGAGGCATTGTTCAAGATGCTTTTACAGAGAGTCTCATCTAAATCTCACAACAGCCCAAACAAGAACAGTACCATTCCCCATTTTATGGAACAGAAAGCTACGGTTTCGCCCAGGTTACACAGAGAAGCGGTGCTGGGATTCAAATCAGGGTCAGCATATCTCATTTATCAGAATCTACTGTAGCTTCTGTATGGTAAAAATAGTAATTCTCTGTCCCTCTTGTATATGGTTAAACAAGGAAAGACAGACAGGAGTGGGGCTGGCCTGGAGACAATGTAGCGGTGCGCAGCTTGAGAAATGTGTTTAGAACACAATGTAAAATTTCATTAGGAATGGGCGAGGTAGATGAAGGAAGGCAAAGATTAAGTGCTTCAGAAATGTATTTCATAAGAAATGCAAATTAAGAGCACCAAAGATACCATTTTATTATTCACATATCTAATTATAAAGATGCTTTTAAAAGCTAGTGGAGAATTTTACTCAGAGTGTCATAAAATGAGCATTTTCATATTCAGCACAGTGCAAATTACATAAACCCTCATGGAATACAATTTGGAAATTGCTGTATGTTGGGAAGAAAGTTTCAGTATCTTTTAATTTCTAAAAATTCCACTGTCAGGTCTTTATACTAAAAAATAATCTAGATTCCCTAAAATATTTATTTAAATGGATGGTCCTTATGGTAATGTTTAAAATTGGGGGGAAACCCCTGATCATACAAATAGATTATAGGTAAATTAGGGGAAAGGTTAAATGACATATGGGTCATCCACAAGAAAGAACACTTAAAAAATCATGTTTTTCAAGAACACTTAATAAAGGAATTAGGAAATGTGAATGTTAAAATCTTAAAAAGTCTGAATCAAAAGAGATATCTAAAGTAGGAGATACACAAATTATGTAGAAGAAGCTAGAGTTTGAGAACACATTACATAGCAAGAGATGTATGACAAGGAATTATATATAACATAGAGTCGTAGATGTGTGTATAGTAATCAATATATACAAAACAAGGGGACATACATAGTAGATAATATACATTAGGAGAGACAGCAGATAATAGGGTATACACACCATAAATAAATACACATATATATCAGCAAGGCATAAAAATGTCGTGAACAAAATACATAAAATGTACATACAATACATATTATTGCACATTTACTATATGCGTTCTATGAGAATACAGTGACAAACAAAACAGAATTCATGACCTCAAGAAGCTTGTGCTTTGGAGGGGTTATGTATAAAATAGGTAATACAGTGTGTGTGTGTGTGTGTGTGTGTGTGTGTGTGTGTGTGTATGAAATACACAGTAGGATGTATGTACAATATATAATATATAGCAGGTAAAGTATGTGATGTTTAACAGAAAAGATCAAATAGATATCAAAGGAGCTATATGTAATTAGTAGGGGAAATATCTATAAAATATCTGTATATAATAAAGGACAATATATAAGATAGTAGGGGAAATATAAATGTAATTAGAGTAGATAAACATAAAATAGAAGAAAAACTATACATATCAATATAGGAGATATACATGTATGTGTGTGTGTGAGATACACACTTATGTTTATGTACGTGTATGTATAGATAAAACATAATGAAGCAAATACATGGATATACATTAACAGACAGTAATAGTAATTAACTCATATAAATAGCACTTATTAACAGGCCTTGTTCTAAGTACTTTTCCTTTAATATTCATAATATTCCTATGAGAATACTATTGATAATTATAGGTTTTGTTCCAATTGTTCTTTGCTAATCACAGTATTTGTTTCTCCCTCATTTGGCAGCTCACCGTTATCAAGCCCTACAAAGAATTCAACTGAGGTTTTATAGAAGAAACAAAAATCCTTGTTTAAAAGAGCTGTGCTTTATACATGTTGACAGCATTTAACTTAATTATGAATTAAAATAACCTTGCATGAACAGTTATAGAAGTACTGTAAATTGCTTTTAGATAAGTTTGTAATTCAAATGATATTAGTCGAAGTGTTCAGCGATACCACAGAGAAACCTACTAGCCAATAAAACGTACTGTGCCTTGAACACGAGTCATTGCATTTTACAGAGAGAACTGCACTTGTCGGTGAATTAAGAGAACACCAGTAAGAAGAGACTTTGTCATATATATCTTCGTGGGTCCTTAAGAGCTCTTTAATTTCCTCACGGGCTACATTACTAGGACAATGACTCAATGCTAAGCTACCTTCTGGCTCTTGAATATCATGTGTTTATAGCGATAGTGCTGACTGAAAATATATGTAATTTTTAATGTTGATTAAAAATTTTAGTGATTTAGTGCCAAGTTTAACTCAGATTTTTGATAAACAGAGGGTGCCTAAAAATATATATACACATTTGAAGAAAGGAAAAAACTGTATTAAAATTGTAATACTCAATATACGGTAACAAAAGATGAATACAAGTCATGTGCATACTTTTTTTTGGTACCCCCGGTATATACATAAACAATATGATTTTGAAAAAAATCGGCACTAAATTACTTAATTTTTATAGTACTAAAACATCGACTGAATTTAATTTTTCATCAATAACTAAAATTTAAAAATTGTATCTTTTACTTTTTTGCATACTATAACCCATAATTTATGTTTTCTTTCTCTCACCAGTTTCATTCTAGTCTTCTCGGATATAAGCAAAAATATTTCTAAGAGTGCAAAGCAACATACAAATTAAATTGGGTTTTAAAAAGTAGCAACAACAACAACAAAACCAATAAACAATAACAAAACTTAAAACAAACCGAAATAAAAAACAGGTTTACGCATCATCTGAAAGTCTCATGAGGAAGAACTGAGACGACTGTTAGGTTTTGTGGTTTTATGTGGCTTGAACACCTTTTGAAAAACAAGAGGGCTGGAAAAAAGGAAACAAGGCACACAGCAGTGTGTCTGTATTTTGGATTCAAGCAATTCACAAGTATTCACAGTAGTGGGCATACACCCTAGCACCTTCAGCAATATTTCTGTTTCTCAAAAAAACAAACACAAAAAATAGGTTTAGTCAACCATTCGTTATCTATCCTCCTATCCAACATTTATTAAACGCCTACTGGGTGCCAAGCCCTGTGCCAGACCCTGGGAATACCAAGAAAAGTATACAGAGAAATGGAAGTTTAAATAGTTGGTATTCCCAAGAAAATTTAAATAGTTAGAAACCCAAAGACAAAAAGCACTTTTACACATCAACGGCCATCTACTTTTGCCTAGTATTTTACAACATGAGGTTTACCTGTAGTGTGGGGGGGGGAGTTGTTGGATGACATCATGAATTTTTATCAGCCTTTCTTCATCTGTTGCTGCTGAAACAGCATCCTGTAACAATCATAATACAAAATAAACGAGTGGGCTTTGTTGGTAAAAATGAAAGTTCTTTACTTACAATTTATAGTTTTCACTGAGATAATTCACCCTATCTACTCTTTGATGTAAACGGCGAGGAAACACCATATAGTATCAAGAAAGTAAACTGTTTCCACATTATATGGACATGGAAATCTATTAAATGATAATTGTTTTAAAAACTTTATGGTAACCAATGATTACAGGTGATAAGATTAGTGGCTCAAAGTCAGAAACTGAAAGAATGAAAACATGAAAACAGCAAAGACTATGTATGGACTAGCTAGCAAAGAATGCTTTTTGATTTTTTGTTTCCTTTCAGTCATCATTTTAGTCATAAAATTATTTCTTATATGATCAAATCAATTTTTACACGTTTTGCACAAAACCACAACAAAACTCCAAACAGAATTGATTTAAAAGTGACTTGTACTCACTGAAAATTTCTCATACAGCTGGTAGGTGAGCAGAGGGTTTGGGAGTTCTCGGAAATAGAGCTTACAGAGGGAGCCCACGGAATGAATGTCTTGAACATATGGTTCTTTTGTCAAGTCGGGAACATGTTCGGAGTCAAATTCATGGCTAAAAAAGACAAAAGAGAGACACAATTATTTTATAAAGGAAAAGCAAGTATATGAGTTTAAAACAGAAAGCAAAAGCACAAAGCGTTAACCTCTATCTCAGTGAGTTAATGTTTTCTTCAAATGATTGTATTTCATGTAAGTTATATTTGGATGTCTGATCATCAGGCACGTTCTGGTCTATGTGGAAATTAAGGGCATAGGTTTAATATTAAAATGGACAACAATCTCTGAAATGCATATGAATAAGCAGCTCTTAACACATAGATCTGAAAACAGGACTGCTAATTCCTAATGGTTTGCATAGCCAATATTGTAGCAATTCTGGGAACGAGGGATGAGTGGCAGGTATTCCATGAACAAGTATGCACAGGAATTCCTTAGATACAAGAAGTACGGTTCAGAAATGCTTTACTGTAAAGGGCCTGAAACACGTATATACTTCCCAGCTAACATCTCATTTTAATAGATGGTAAAGTCCGTAGCATTAAAGTGAGTGAATGAAAAGTTGTGCTCAGAATACAAGACAAATTAAGCTCACTTTCCTAGAGGTTAATTAATATTAATCTACAGGCATGAAACCACTTATTAACCTAGAGGATTAGTGTATGTGGACAATATGAATATGAGATTTGCTGCACAAGAAACTAAAGACTGAAACTGTCTTTAGGACAAAAATCAATTTAAGTATTCTCCAAATGTGTATTCTTGAAAATAGAGAAGAGCTCTGTGGTCCATTAGAATATTAAAGTCCCTATAGAGTGTCAACTTCCATGCACCACAGTGAAAAATAAAGGAAAACAACGTATTAAGAATAGACTAGAGAGCGGCAGGTTTGCTCAGTGGTTAGACCACAGTGCTCATAACACCAAGGTCGCCAGTTCAATTCCCACATAGGCCGGTGAGCTGCGGCCTCCACAACTACACTGAACAATGACTTGACTTGGAGCTGAGCTGCGCCCCCCACAACTAGACTGAAAACAATGATTTGATATGGAGCTGATGGGTCCTCGAAAAACACACTGTTCCCCAATATTCCCCAATCAAAAAAAAAAATAGACTTCAATCTAAGAGACTGAGCAAAAATAAAATTTCTCTTGCTGGTGTAAAGGATACCACTGTTTTGTCTGAGAAGGTAATGAGAATGTGAAATATTTAACACATGCACACCTGAGCATACACTACAGAACTAGTCAAATGAAATCTGAAGTTTCCCTCTCCTCAATTTTAATTATAAATTAAATAATAATTCTATTATAATGTAAATTTTCATCTCACTATTGTCATGGGGTCAAACTCAATTTGCTAAAATCTTCAAATACTGTAAAAAGACAAAATACAAGTATTGAAGAGGTTAAGGGGACATGGTTTTCTGATACTACAAATGAAAAAACAGCATTTAGAAAAATATATAAAGAGAACAATATAGATATTATTTCCTACTTTTTCTAAACCATCATACTGAAAATTATGGTCATTAATGTAAGAGACTTAATTTTGAAATAATTTCATTTTAATAAATTACAATAGGAATGAAAAAGAAAATGCCATATAAGGTTTTACCGTAGTCTCTGGATATTGGAGGCAACGCCAGAGAGACGATATATTCCATCCACAATGCCATATCTTTCAATGAATGCTGTACAGCTTTGAAGAACCTGGGGTACTAACGACAATTTTTAAAGACATGGATTAAATTGGGAGTATCCAGCAGAAACAAAGTCAACAAAAAAAATGAGAATATCTTAAATTTCCATAAGCAAAAAAAAAATTTGTAAATTAAAATTCTAAGGGGTGGAGATTAATCTACTACAAAAAAAATGATGAAGGCATATTTGCTTAATTTCACACCTCAAATAGAAAACCACTTCCTGAATAATCAAAACTGGCTCTACCTTGTTACATTTAGGTAAATGAAAGAGTTCCTACATTATTAGGATAGTCTAAGACCTTCTGCAGTAGACTCATTTAGATCATGTTCCAAAAGTAAAGTGAACTGTTAGTCCTAACACCATACCAGATTAAAAAAAAAAAAGAATACAGCTGTCCAGCTGAATTTCATACATAGCAAATAGATACGCGAAGGTAAATGCTTATCCCAACAAGACAACTGCCTGTAAGTACGGTAATTTTTTACTTTTAAAAAGTTTCTTTTACCTTTTCATAGTTAATGTGACTTCTATTTTTATCCAATAAACAGAACACCAACATAATGCAAAGGTCAAAGCAATTTCAAGTAGATGGAATCTTAATTTCCTGCCTATCTGTACTTTATAATTTCTGACCTTCTACAATATTAACCAGCTCATCATAAAGGGCACTCTAACAATAAGTAGAAAGAAAAGAAAGGTATTCTCTCTGGTTACCTCACTGAATATCTGAAATAAATGGACAGTTATTCTGGGCCTATAGTCTACAAAAGAACATTCAAAGTATATGATAAAAAAATTTATAGCTATTCAAAAATTTAAATAGCTGAAATTTGAACTTTGTTTTTCAATGCAGATTGATGAATTTACAGTCTTTAGTAACTGTTCTTTTGATAGTTTAGTTGAAATCCCAAAAAGAATCACTTGGATGAACATTATTTAATCTGCAAAAAACTACTATTCTAGGGATGAAACATACAGAGTGATGAGTGAAACAATTAAGATATTTTAATAAGATACTTTTAACTAATGTATTTCATTTATAGTATACAGTAACTTGTCACTTAAGGATGTTGATAGGTTTTGCATCTTTAAGTGAAAGGATGTATAATGAAACCAACTGTACCATAGGCTGATTGATACACACAAGAGTTAGGTTCCTAAGGTGGCATCTCATCGATGTTACAACAAAATGACATTGAAAGAAATGTTATTCCAGGAGCTGCTGTATATCAATCCTTTATTATTACAATAGACTTCTCCTTGGTTTTCTTGCCTTTTTTTGCTCTTCCTGCATTCTATCCTTTCAACTGTCAGATCCTATAACTTACATTTAAACTTAAACTCCTTAGCTTTGAATAATTTTTTTTAAAGTAGTTATATTATTGAACATATAATATGTGCCAGGCTACGTGTTTTATAATGGATACTCTCATTTAATTCTCACAGAAATTCTATGGGGAAAGTTCTCTCATTATCACCATTTTACAGAGAGGAAATGGAGTCTTATGAGAGATGAGCTTTTACTCAAGTTGATAAGCAGGAAACAAAGGACAGAAATGAGATTCTAAACCAAGTAGTCCAAGTACAGAGCCAATTTTTAACTGGCAATATACTGCCTAGAATATAAGATCCTTCACAATTTGCATTTATTTTATTTATTGTGTTTTTTCCATATTCCTCAATTCTAGACCAAGTGAAGTCTCATCTTTTGCCATATAAACCAGCCACTTTTTAAGCCCCTCAATTTCCACGTACAATTTCCTTGGTCTGGAGTCTCCCTCTACCACCACCTTCTTATAGAAAACTCTTGGCTACTATTCAAAACCCAAATGAACTCTTAAAAGAGCTTTTGAATATCTCCAAGTAGAGGTAGCTGCCTAGATGCCCACAGAACAATTTCATTTTGAATTATTATTTATTCGTTTATACAAATAAACAAATTACCCCTTCTTAGTGAAGCTTTTAATGGGAAAATCCATGCTCTGCTCATCTTTGTATATTCAAAATCCAGAAGCACTGTCCTGACACAATATACACAACTAGAAAGTGAATTAACTTACAGGTACCCTGTAAGCCTGACAGTTTTCTCACCAAGTTAGCAGAAGAGGGATCTTAGTTTTCATATGAAACTGTATTTATTTTCAACTGTTTGCTTTCTATATCTAAACACTTTCAATAATTTTACTAACAAGAAAAGGAATACGTTTATGTAGTGGAGATGAAGGGCAGGCAGAGTTGCTGGATACCTTCTGTGAATTGACTTTAATTTTATAAGCAATCTCTATGTCATAATGATATGCAAAATATAAAATATCTTTATGAGCTTGAGTCCTATTTCTAATATTATTCCATCAATGATAATCTCAAGTGCCTTAGGCTGCTATCCCACAAACTAGAGGTATAGTAATAAAATTTGGAGCTGGAAAATTTCTATCACAAAGGATATATATATTTAGAGATTACTGAGATAATTAACATAATTTCTTTAAGCAAAAAAGGAAAACAAAGCTTCAATTTTTTTTCTTAAAAGACACCTCTCATCATGTATGCATCAAATTAGGATGCTAACTTTCCTAGGTATACAAAAGGTTTTATTTTGTATAACTAAAGAGCACAGGGTTTTATTTCTGTACTATCAGGCTCTCCTAGCATGCATTATAGAATTTTCATAAAAATACGCTACCATCCATTAAAAAGTAAAGATAGCTTTTGGGATTCTTACAACCATGTGATATTAGATTCATACCTGCTTATGTGCTCCCAAAAGTATGCAAAATTTGAAAACAAGGAATTCGAGGTCTTTCCCTGGTAATATGGCTAAGCCTCTACAGACATAATACTTCAATGAAAACATTTGAATTGTTTCTTACATTTTATGTTCCCTAAGTAAAAGGATGGCATGTTCACAAAACAATCGCATAAGGAGTCTTCATAACTAAAATTATGTAACTAAACACTGCTATTACTTGGAACTTTAAGAGAGGCAAATGAGATATTTAACTAAAATAGAGCAAAATTAAAGAGAAAAAGCATAATCTTTCATTTTGAAGAAAAGAGAAAAGAAACTACAGAACGGTGTCTGAAGTTAAAAAAAAAGATATGGTTTATTCACTAACATATAAGAAAGCAACATAAGAACCCAACATATTAGAAAAAAATCTTAGTTAAAAAGACATCTTAATGAGCCACCTTTCCCCCCAAACCATCTAATAAACCACTCTAGTGCACATGAAATAAGGACCCACTGAAACTCCAAAATAGTTCTGCCAAAAAGTGATACGTCTTTAAGAATTATTTCCACACTCTCCAAGTAAAACACTTCTGGTCCACTTTTATCTATATTTTTTATCATTATATGACAATATAATAAGAAGTAAATGTTTACATTAAAACTGATGACCCTTAAGATTAGAATCATGGCTAAAAGAAATATGAGATAATATGACAAGAATTGGTCCTTGATTTTTCTTGACAGTTCTAGTTTTATTCGTTCTTTTCTCTTCATTGATTCACTCACTCACTCACTCACTCACTCATTCATCAATGATTTATTAGATCCCTTCTATATGCCAGGCATCACGCAAGCAATCTGTCACGCAAGCAATCTGTGATATAGATCAAAAAGTAAAGGTCCATTCTCAGGGTGGTAGCTTCCAGGCCAGAAGTACATTGGTGAGTGGTATTAGAAAATGCATCATGATTTTTGGTTAGGAAAATATGGTTACCTAAAAGATTAATTTCAGGAATTATTTGAGCCTTATTTTTTTTTAGTGTGCTCTCATTATAAAATACCTGCAGATTTACAATAGTTACAAAAACCAAAACAAACAAAAATACCTCTTGCTGAAAGGGCCAAATAACCTCAAACACAGAGAAATATGTTCAGGCAACAGAGTTTTAAATATTTTTTTATATTTTGTACCAAATATAATTTTACCTAGTTTTCTATAAAGTTCTCATTTTTTTAAAAAAAGCAATCTCATTTCAAATCTCATTTTAAGGAAATTCAGTTTCAAACATGTGCAGCAAATAAAACAAGTCCTATGAAAAAAATCAATGACACTTGAAAACTTTGTTTCGCTGGAATAGATTTTACCATAGTTATGGAATGCATGAAACTAGTTACTAAACTTGTTATTTTTCAGGCATCCATTTTCTCCTGTCATACTTACTAAGAATGGAAGCACACCACAAACTTCTCAGTACAACTAAAATCTGCTGAACTGATGTTTGAAAGCTAATGAGCATAGCGGAACAAACTGGAAAACACTCCCTCATATTATCATATCCAAGCAAGGTTGAACAAAAAGAAATACAAAATGAAAAAGAAATACAAAAAGAAACCAAGATAACAAAAAAACATTTTGACTCTAAAATTAAGGATGCCCACGAAAATGACAAATTAATCTGATCTAGCCACACAAAAAACACTATGTGGACAGATTTTTTTAAAAAAAATCAGTTCTATAGATAACTGTGATATTTTAATCAACTCAATTATAAGCATTGTGGTTTACTGTAGGTCTGTAAGATCATCCTGAGTGATTTCTGGCACCAGGAATCACAAATAAAATAATTTTTAAAATGCCTTGTCAAGCTCCTACATGTTGTTTTTTTACAACACTTTCTATAGAAGAAACAAGTCAGGTTTGTCACTTGCTCCAAGAGGGAGGTGCTTAAAAGTTTAGAAAGTATAACAAGATAATCTCTCTATAAAGTTGATTATTCACCAGGAATACAATTCAGAGAATGAGTCACATAGTAAAACATTGTTCTGATAAGAGCTTCCTTCTTAGAAAATTTGGTATAAAATCTATTTCATATAGAGTAAGGACACTAAAGTCCAAAGTACAACAGAAAAATCATGAGAAATGATTATACACATTACATTTCTATGTATATATCATCTCTCCTCACAATTATGTATATATGTCAATATATCATTCTTCCTCTTCATGATTATTATAATTATTTTCACTTAGACTTTCAAATAGTATATATATATATGTATATATATATTCATTGAATTAATTTAGACTTTAAAATAGTCTATATATACACAGTATAACTGTAGTTATAGACTATATACAGTATATACGAAGTCTCAAAAATCTTAAAAAAAAGTTTAATTCCTCACACATTTATTAAATCTATACAAACTAATAAATCAATTTAATATTAAAAACCATTTTATTTCCTAATTACAATTTTAGTTAATAAACTTCAACAGTTTCCCTTTTCCTGTTAATGTTCATTTGCATATTTGAATGACTATCTTTCATATGAATATCTATTTATTTTTCACCATGCCCATCAAACAGTAAGTTATTTTAATGTAGCAATTAGAATGTATCTAGCTTCGGTCTTCAAGGTTTCTGCCTTTTAAAGTTTATCAAATTACAATTATACTCTAATGTCACAAGTTAATATTTTTTGTTTTTCTAAATACTTGAATAGACTCTCCTCTGGGTCAGCCATTAGTAGAGAGTTTTCTCTTCCAAGATTATTAAATTCATTTCTAAACTCTTCTAGTGTTCTTTTCCTTTTTAATTAAAAACGCAAAAAAACTAAGAAATAAAGCACAAAGATATGCTCTATATGTAACACTCCACCATAACTGTATTCACGTTACATATCACCTAACTATTTATACTTTCAAAAGGGTAAATTTACTGTTTACATATATAACATTTTTCAAATTTCCACTTCATTCAAATTTAGTTTTAACAGCCTCACAAGATAGAACAATTTCCCTAAATTTTGAGTATTCAATTATTTTGCTCTCATACATAATGCTGTAATGAACACTTTGTTTCTATTGAAATATACCCTTAAATCTCTAAGAATTGCAATATGGAAAGAACACTATAAAGTCTCTTGCTATGAAGTACCAAATAATGTTTTTCAAAAAGGCAATAATTTACAGAGCTACCTGAAACCAACAATTTTTACCTCCAGGTGAAAATTACTGCTATTTTTAATGTCACTGGATATTGTGAAAATTAATAAACAAACATCTCATTTAAAATGAAGTTGGGAGGCTAGAATAGTGAGCTCTTATGCATGTGTCACTTACTGCACATTACAAGAAACATACCTTGCATCTCTAACAGGAACTGATCTTTTATCACAGGAAGTGATACTTCACTACCTCAGCAGGAGGAAGAAAAGATTCCTCCTTCCCAGTAACAGTTCAGCCAATGGGAGAATGCCTTCACTCGGCCAATGAAAAGTCACGATACTTTGAACTTTCAGTTTCCTCGAATGGATATTAGACTTAGAAAAGACTCTCCCAAGTCCATAAAAAAGCACTCCTCTCCTTTGTTTCTCTGGATTTGGGCGTGATTCTCAATTAGACACGTGCCCCAAACTGCAATTCTTTGTTGTTCCCAAATGAACCAATTTTGCTGAAGTATCTGGCTGTCGATTTGATTAAGGTGAACATTATCATAATTTAGAAGAGCAATTTTGTTAGTAATGTTTATCTATATAAAATGGTATCTCAAAATTGCTTAAAGGTACATTTCCATGATTACAAATGAACAGAAACACTTTTCTGTATGTTGTTTACTATCTCCTTGTGAAAATTATGTTTGTATCTTTTCTACATTGCTCTACTCAGGGGCTTTATTTTCTCATAAATCTAAATGATATTGTCATATACTATATTAGGTGCATTTCATCATATCCCCCCAAATATTATTTCACCAGTCTGTGGTACCTTTCCTTTACATTTGTTATTTTCATTATGGAAATTATATATTTGAGACCACATCTTCCTTTGTTTTTTTTTAATATGAGAAAGCTATTATTCCTCTTTGACCTCAAAACAACGCCATATCATATTAGCATTTCTATGAGTTTAAAACAGTTAACTCTTTTATACATTTGGAATTTTTCAGTGTCATGTATGTAAGAATTTTTTTTCAAAAACTGCTATTTCATTCTCTTAATATTTATTTAATAAGTAATTCCTCCTCATGACCTGGTTTTAAAACCATACTTTATAATAGTGGATTTTTATCTACAGTAATGACACTTCTGAACATTTTAAGCTGTTTCATTCATACCTCATTCTCTACACTAATAACATTGTAGTTTTGAATAGTGTTTTAATATTTGGGAAAGCTAGATGTTCCCTATCGATCATTGATTTTTCCCCCCTCTACAACACTCTTGATATTCTCATTTTGTTTCATGCACATTTGATTAATTACAAAAATAATCCTCAGGTTTTTTTGTTTGTTGCTGGTTTTTTGTTTGTTTTTAGTAACTGTAATCAGTTGATATTAGTTTGGGAATAACACCCGTTTAGAATAATATTGTGTCTTTTCTAAACGAACATGATACAGTTTGCACGACATTCATATTATAAGTACATTGGTATTCTTTAAGCATTGAGCAAGGCCTTAATTTAAACTTGATATTTATTGGTATTTACACTAGTTTCCATCAGTGGTCTTAAAAAGTACAATGGGTATTTCTGACCAGGATTCAGAACTTCACAAATCATCTATTTCTGGTACTTGTCAACATTATAGGTACTCCAGGCACTTCTTTAATAGTTTAGCACCTCTAAAGGAACTAGTAGAGGAAAGCACTATTTTAAGAAATCAAAGGAAAACCTCCTTATTACCTTTCTTTCTATCCTCTCCATCCATTCAGCTAACCTCTGAATTCTTGAGTCAGAATTTAATTTATAGAGAAAATTTAAATTTTCAGCTAAAAACATTAGGAGACTGGTCTGGGTACTTTATAGTCTCAAAACTATGACTGTTTTCCTCAAAAAAGAAATTAAAAATATTTTGGAATAACACATGAGAGGGAAAACTGGCTAAGGAAGCTGTCTGGACAGATACAAAAATAATGCAAATTAACAGTGCTGTTGTAGCCTTTGTGTGAATGTCTTACTCTTCCTAAAAAGTTCAGAAGTATTTCTGATGTCAAAGTTCATTCTTAGACCTCTCTTTACTCTCAGCTATCTCCAGAACTAAGGTAAATACGTGAGAATGTTCAATGTACGCTGCTCAACTTAAATGGAACAGATATTATTTGTCTAATCTACTGTGTTATTGATTATATAAAGTCAATATGGAGAAGTCAGAAGCTGAAATTATAAGATTATGAATGTTATTTTTACCTTCAAAACCGGAATTCAGAAGGTGCTCCCCCAGGTCACAACCAAATACCCTCTCTTTCAAGATCCCCCGCTGCTTCAGCTTCTGTTTTGTTGGACGAGACTTCATGAATGTGCGTAGGAAAGTAATGAGCTTGCCGTGCTTTTTAGACACTGAAAAATAGTAATACAGAGAAAATACCTTAGTTGTGGTAAGAGGTTACATTTTTACTTAGTGTGAAAAGAAATGGAGATCTTGACAGGCTGACTGCAAAATAATCTATTAAAAGTATATTCTGCAGGAAATTTTCAACTGAAGTTTAGTAAACAGTTCCTTTATAAATAATATCCTATTTTTGTACTTTCTTCTCACCAGTCTGTGATCTTACTTGATGGGACTGTGAGCAAATTTAAGTACTGTAATCCGTGACTTTTAAATCAAGCTTGGTAAATCAGCCATCTTCCCAATGCATGCCAAAGGATGCTACAGAATTATGACTGGTACCTGAGTCTTACTCTAATATGTTGCTGTAGAGATTTATAATAAGTGAGACTTAAAACAGTGTAAATGTGGTTTGCCTTTCTAGCCAATTTCTTAAATAATTTACTTCATGGTTAGAAATTTTCATAGCATTTGTAATGTGAAAAGTAAAACAGAAAAAAGAAACAACTTCTTTTTCATTTTATAAAGAGGACAATGCCATTATGATAGAGAACACACTTGTCCAACTCATTGTTATAAATTAAAAACATGCACACATAAAAAGCATTAGATCTTCTATTAACATTCATCTAGAGTATATTAAATATATCACATTAAATCCTTTGTAGATGAAGGCAAGAGATAAGTAAATTAACAATAATAAAATATTTCCATGGATTGACATATTAGAAAGACAACAGCGAAGGAACGGAAAGCAAACAAATCTCTAGAAAAATGACTTTTGCTGAGAAGTGCATCCTGCAAGGAAAATTAATTCTAAAAGTCAACATACAACAAATAATCAGAAGCCCAGAGATTAGCTGCTGGATGGAAGGCTAAGCCATATGGCCTCAATCCTCTTACTCAGTTTGCAGATGATTACTGAAAGTCTTACTGGATCCTACTATATAGATTGAGTGAACCTAAATCTTAAATCCCCTGAACTGATGAAGCCTCCTATAGAAATTCTGTATGCTGACAGTAACTTGTGGCCTACATGGACCACTAGATGGATTACTCTGGACCACATCAGGTGTTTGCCATCCATTTCATTTTATAGGAAATATTATGTACAGACATAAGCATTTTTTAAACTGTAGGAAGGTGAATAACTGTAACTGGTTTGGCCATAACTGAGAGGTTTCCTGAGACATAAGACTTCAAGTGCTAAAACCAGGAAAGTCCTGGGCAAAGTGGGACAAAAACAGTCATCCTAGACTGTATGCAGATTAAATAGGAAATTTATTTTTTCTATATCAATTATTAAAAATTTACTTAGAATCACCAGTATAATTTTGATGCTATCTCTGACATACTGGGTAAACTACAACCTCTCCTGTGTCTGAGATTCCTTGCTATAAAATTAAATGCTGTAAAAAAAAAAAAATTAAATGATGTGCTTCCTTACCTGCTAGTGAGACATTTATAGCACAGTTGGGTAACTTCAGAAATATGTCACACAGATCATAGTATTACTATATTAAAAGTTACTGGACTTGTACAATTTTTATTCTACCCTAGTTGCTGGGAGATAGTGTGCTATGAATCGTTGGTAAAGAGTGGCCATCAAACCATTTATGTTCACTTTCAAACATTTTCTACATAAACTTTAAAATGATTTTGACAAGATTTACAAAAAAATACAAATGAGTTTGGCTTACAATCATTTAACATGCATTTATATATATCATTAATGTATTAACATTACACTTATATATTTGTATATTCATATATTTGAAAGAATTTTAATTTCTACAATCAATATTCAATATTTCCACCTGGAAACAGGGCATGTCTTCATTTTTCTTTATTTTTATATCTCTCAGTAAAGTTTTTAATTTTCCTTATGAAAGTATACATTCCACATATTTCTCTGGGATACTGCTGGATATTTTACATTTTTTCGCTGCTCTTGTAAAATAATGCTTTTCTTCAAGTATGGCCTTAACTGGTAATTACTAGTATGCTAGAAAATAATCTTTCTTTTTTTTTAACTTTTAATTTTAAGTGTGTTTTTCCAGAATCCATCAGCTCCAAGTCAAGTGGCTGTTTCAATCTAGTTGTGGAGGGCACAGGTCACAATGGCCCATGTGGGGATTGAACCAGCAACCTTGTTGTTAAGAGCTCCGCGCTTGAACCAACTGAGCTAACTGGCCGCCCCGAAAATAATCTCTTTACAAGCTCAAAACTGATCCTTTACGAAACTCTCCACAATTTTAGAAGGACTTTAGTTGATCCTTTTGGATTTCACGGATATATAATTGTGTCAAAAATATGGTAATTCTATCCTTTTCCTGATAGGAATAATTTCTGAGTTGTTTTAGGTTGTAATAATTGGCCAGAACTTCCAAGATACATGTTAATAGTAGGCATTCATATTTAGATGCCGAATTTGATGAAAATCTGTTGAATTTGGCAACTGCATATTATGTATATGAGAAAGCATTCTTTTAGTCTCAGATTTCCAAGAAGCTTACAAAGGAATGGGAATTAAATTTTAACTATTATTCATTTAGCAACAGATACATAAGTGCCTAGTATATCTCAGTAACTGTTCCAACTCCTGATATTACAGTGGGAAACAAGCGAGACAACTTTCTTGCTGTCACAGAGCTTACTGAGGGGAGAAAGACAATGAATAAACAGTTAAATAATACTAATATAGCCAGCATTTATTTTATTCTTAGAAAGTGCCAGCAACTACACAACTGCTTATATTTATCAATCATTCATTTCTCACTGACCCCTATAAGGAAAATACTATTATTATCCCCATATTTTGAAGAAACTCCACCACAGTGTGCTACATGTCCATGGACACATAACCAGGACTTAAAATCAGGTGGTCTGGCTCAAAACCCAAGCCACTGTATGATGCTGCCCAAGTTAAGATAACAAGGTAAGTTCAGACTGCTTTCAACTGCTAGTAAGGGAAGGAAGAGAGTGAACTAATAGCCACAAAAAAGAAACTACATTGAATAGGGTGGCCAGGAAGGTCTGATGAAGTCACATCTGAGTTGGAAGATGTGAGTGTCCCGAGCAAGGAAGACGGTGGTATGCACTGAGGCTGAAGAAAGACGTGAAGGCCAGGTGCTAGAGGCCGTAATACAGAGCTTGGATTTTACGCAATGAGAACACAGGAACAGTTTGAACATTTTGAAAGGTTACTTTAAAAACAACCCCAGGGTGTATTAGAAACCCAAATGTGCATTAATAGGGAACTGGTTGAATAAACTATAATACATCTGCATAGAGGATTACTGCTTGATTTTTTTTCTTTTTTTCTTTTTTAAGGAGTATCTCTACCTACTGATATGGAGTAATCTCCAGAATATAATAGTCAAAAAGAAAGGTAATATTGGGGGCCAGCCCAGTGGCTCAGGCAGTTGGAGCTTTGTGCTTCTAATGCTGAAGTCTGCCGGGTCGATTCCCACATGGGCCAGTGGGCTCTCAACAACAAGGTTGCCGGTTCAGTTGGTTGGAGCATGTCCTCTCAACCACAAGGTTGCAGGTTTGACTCCCGCAAGGGATGGTGGGCTGCGCCCCCTGCAACTAGCAACGGGCAACTGGACCTGGAGCTGAACTGTGCCCTCCACAACCATGATGGAAAGGACAACAACTTGACTTGGAAAAAATCCTGGAAGTACATACTGTTCCCCAATAATGTCCTGTTCCCCTTCCCCAATAAAATCTTTAAAAAAAAAAAAAAAAAAGACGGTAATATTAACAATGAGTTGGAAATGTGAACATGAACCCAAAATTAAAAGATAGTCATGCCAATGACAAAGCACATATACCAGGGTGGTCCCATAAGAAGAACCCCCAAGAAATTTCACTGTAAAGAGTTTAGCGGAAGCTTTTGCAAACCACAATAAGCTCCTTAAAAAGTTTAAAAACACAGACCTTAACACCAAAAGGTTTTCATTAATAGAGAGGAATGTTCATGGTACATTATCTGCTTACAAGCAAATCTATGATAAAAAGAAGAAACAACCAAGCAAATCATCATGGTCATATTTCTGAAAAGAGTGACATCTCATCAAGTAGGGCCTCAGGCAGGTCCTTCAGGAGGTATTCCAGAAGAAGGTATTTATTGTCATAGGAGACGACCGCTCCATACATGTTAATGTCCCTGAGACCTTCCAGTGAGACGAGATGTGGAGGTGGAAGCCAGTGATATTAATGATTCGGACCCTGTGTAGGCCTAAGCTAATGTGTATTTGTGTCTTAGTTTTATCAAAAGTTTAAAAAGTAAAAAATGAAAAACTTTAAAAGCAGAAAAAAGCTTATAGAATAAGGATATAAGAAAATATTTTTTCACAGCTGCACAAAGTTTGGTTTTAAGCTAAGTGGTATTACAAAAAAGTTGAAGTTAAAAAAATTAAGCTTATAAAGAAGTTACAATTAGCTAAGGTTAACTTATTATTGAATTAAAAAAAAATAAATTTAGTGTAGCCTAAGTGTTTATAAAGTCCACAGTAGAGTACAGTAATGCCCTAGGCTTTCCCATTCACTCACCACTTACCCAGAGCAACTTCCAGTCCTGTGAAGGCCATTCATGGTAAGTCTCCTGTATAGGTAGACCATTTATCTTTTATATGGTATTTTTACTGTAACTGTTCTATGTGTAGATAAGCTTAGATACACAAATGTCATTGTGTTACAACTGCCTACAGTATTCAGTACAGTAACATGCTGTACAGGTTTGTAACCTAGGAGCAATAGGTTATACCATAGAGCCTAGGTGTATAGTAATCTATACCATCTAGGCTTGTGTTAAGTGCACTCCATTATGTTTGCATAATGGGGAAACTGCTTAATGATGCAATTCTCAAAATGGATCCCCAGCGTTAAGTGGCGCATTACTGTACACACACATTTTCCCTAAGCTCTAGCCACTGAAAAGGCTTAAAAACAATGACATTACAGTTGCAATGAACACCTCTGGTCTCAGATCTGGGTTTCTAAATATCATTCCGTAATAAAATAAACCAGGATTCCTTAAAGAAATGCCTGTTTGCAAATTGACAGTAAAACACTAGGTGAGACTGGGAAATTTTGTGGTGACAGAAAGGGAAACACCTACACCCATTAGGAGCTATGCCAACAGGACTGAGTTGCACAGACTCCTTTGGGCAGATATGGGACATCATAAAGATTCAAACATCACACAGATTGACTGTAACTTAGTGTGAAACATCAAATAAATAAAAATCCATTAAGTCCATGATAACACTTCCTAGAAGGAAGGAAGGAAGGGAGGGAGGGAGGGAGGAAGGGAGGGAGGGAGAGGGAATTTTCAGCACAAATGGAACTAAAACATTTAAAATACTGCATGAGTAGTTTGTCACAGTGAACTGGGAACCTCACTATTAGAGAAAGAAATATGTTTATTCCTTTCACATCAATTAGCAATATCATATCTGGAATTAATGATTGGAATTAATTACATACTAACCAGAAAAATACACATTCACAATTCAATGATAGCTGTATGGAAACTGATTTATAATTATGATCCTCCAACCAAACTCTCATACACAATAAAATCACATTAGTCAGAAAGCAGCCTGTGGAGAACTGGGCTTTGCAGAAGCTATGTAGCTTTGACTCTGCTTTTGGTGTGCTAAGTTTGGCTCAAGAACAAGGAAACTTGGCTATCTTTTCATGTTAGGGTAAAGACTTTATTTTTCCTAAATAATGACATACGAGTCAATTAAGTAAGGGTTCCAATATGACACATTAAACCCAGTGGAAAGTGTCATTAGCAACTCAGTGTGCCCATTTGGCACTTGAGCATTCTGGAAATTGTGTTGATAAATGTGCAACCTGGCTTCCTCGCTGTGTGGCCAACTAGCTTCTGTTAGCTTTCCCCAAAATTTACTAAATTAATGGGGAACTTTAAATCTAAACTTGTAATGAGAGAGGTGGTGGGGGTGGTCTTTCCTGACTATATTCCAATCTGAGACACTGAAATAACGAATATTCACACTTAAGACACACAGTCTTAAATGATTTCTAAGTCTTCAAAGAAAGATTAAAACTGTGTTGTACAGTTTTAGTGTCGCTATTATTTTGTCATTATAAATGGCATTCTAATTCACTGTGCTAAAATGTTTTTGTAAGCACTTAACTGCCTAAAACCAAACCCGTATTCTACCTTAACTGATTAAAACCAAATTCCCTTTCTACTACCCTCAGTAAAAGTCTTTTGATATTACTGACAGTATTTCAGACTTCTATTCCTCAAAAAGTAATTTTACTAGTTTACTAGCTTGTTATAAAAGGCAATGGGTGGGGGACAGTGTAAGTCTAAAATAAGCTCATTTGAGCCATTTTGTTGTTTAAGAAATGAGAAGAAAATATACAGTGAAGACAAAATTAATATGAAGAGACATTTATATTTGGAAATGTTGTTAGATCTTCAAATTTGAATATAACTAAATTGAATGTTTTTATTAGTTTAAATTTCCAATGCAGTGCAATTTACCTGTCTTGACAGGTAATTGATTATTTAATTCCAGCTGCCAGAATTTTTGATCACAACTATCTCTATCACAGAAAAACACTGGAATGCAGTGGTAAGGGCGGAAGGGCTAAGATCTACCAAATATGCTAGATTAGAGAAATAAAAATGATAACAATGGCATTTCCACAGATAAAATACATCAAAAATAAAACACAAAACAATACTCAGAAAAAGCAAACCATACCATTTTATATTCAAATTCCATATTCTAAGAGTTATAATGCAACATGTGCCACGATGTTAACTTCTTCCATATTATTTAGACATAATAGATTTTACACCTGCAATCTTTTCCAAACCTGAGACAAACTCAACCAGACCAGTCTTTCTAGTAGTTAAAAGCTTTAGCAGTATGACACATAACTTAATATCTCCAAGGCAAACCTTTATGACACCAATAACCAGTTTATAGGGATACACTAAAAACATATAGCTCAGTAAGCCATAGTGAACCTTGACATGGGGAAGTGGGGCACTGGGTGTTTTTAAGTACACAAGTATAATATTTTTCCTGCAAAACCAAAGAATTGTTACTTTCTCATAATACTTCACCTAGAGTTCTCGAAATTGGGTCTCAGAAATCTCCTAGACTGATTTGAGAGAACTCTGCGTTTGAATTAATTTCTCAGGAAATTAAAGAAAGATAATTCGTGCCAGATAATGGCCTCAGGATGAGGTTTATTTGATTGTATGCATCAAGTTCTAAGATCTGTAATAAAGTCAGAGAGTCAAGCAGACTTACTGAGAGGGCAAAGGTGGGACGCATAATAACGAGCTTGTCCTGAGTGAACCTAAGGTATAATAAAGCACGAGTGTAATGTGCAGCATTTCCAACGGATTTTCACAACTGTACACAATACCCTTCTTTTGCTCAAAGTTTTCAAACACAGACTAGATGACCACTTGGTGGAAATCTAACTATAGGCAACTGGACTACGTGATATTTAAGATTCTCTTACAACCTCCCAAATTCTAACTCTGTTGCATACTTTGAAATATTTGGATCACGATGGTAGAAGGAGAGGATCCCTTTGTATCTATCTTCCCTTCAATCTACAACTAGTAGGACATTTACAACCCAACAAAGGTTCCTCTGTTCAGCACAGAGGAGCCTGAAAGATCCACTCAGCAGTACATCTGCAGGCGTGGGTATTAGCACATTTAGGGAAGGCAGAATGTGAAAGGGACACAACCCACAACCCCAGCTCCCCAGGTACCTGAGCTGAACCCCCAGCCCCAGCACACATGGTAGTGGCGGAAGAGTCAGATGTACGCCTACACCACAGCCCAGCCAGCAGAGGGTAAGAGGGGCAGCAGCAAGCTTCGCAACCAAAACTATGGCTCTCTCCCTCGATTACAGCAGTGCTCATACCACGGGAAAGCCTGGTAGCAGCAGCAGAGATGAGTCTCCAGCCTCCTGTATACATCCCAGTGGTGCCAGCAGCCATAGGGAATCAGGTAACAGCATCGGGGCTTATAAATTTGGCTCCCTTCCCAACTGTCACATCCCCCCACCACGGTGGGGTGCTGGGAGACTCAGGTAACCCAGAAACAGCAGGGGTACCCAGTTACACGGGCAATGATTCCCACTACCATGGCAACATTTCCCACTCCCCCACCTCTACAAAGACACAGACAGAGGCAGGGCACAGAAATCCCAGAGGCACAAGTGAGCAGGTAAGAGAAAACCAAAAAATGCGATAGCACCCACTATCTACTGGAAAAGACCTCTAATTATCAACCTGCTGATTTGTTAAAATCAAAATGGCACCTAAATAAGAAAGTTGCTCACTACCTCAACTGTGCTGGCAGGGGAACAACACATCAAACACCATGAATAACCAAGGTAACACAGTATCTCAAAGAGAAAACAACAATTCTCCAGAAAATAAACTCAAAGTCATGTAAGATTGTGATCTAAATGATAGAAAATTCAAAATAGCACTCATGAAGAAACTCAATGAGATACAAGAAAACTGAGGCAGTTCAATGAGCTCAGGAACAAACTTAATGAACCGAATGAATAATTTATCAAAGAGACTGAAACTCTAAAAGACAACCAAACAGAAATTCTCAAGTTGAAGAACTCAATAAATGACATGAAGAATGCATTAGAAAGCATTGGAAATGGGGCAGACCAGATGTAAGAGAGAATTAGCAAGCTTTAAGATAGAAACCTAGAAATGATTCAGATAAAGGAAAATAAAGATTTTTTCAAACTGAAAGAACTCTCTCTATGAGAATTATCTGACTCCATTAGAAAGGGCAACATAAGGATAACAGGTATCCCACAGGAGGAGAGAGGGAGAAGTGAACAGAGAGCCTATTCAAAGAAATAATAGATGAGAATTTCCCAAACCTGGGGTAGGAACTGGACATTCAAGTACAAGAAGCTAACAGGATATCTAATTATCTCAACACAAAAAGACCTCCAGGACACAAAACTGACAAAAGGCAATGATAAAGAAAGAATTCTCAAGGCAGCCGAGGAGGAAAAGTTACCTGCAAAGGAAACCCCATCAGGCTAACATCATATTTCTCAGCAGAAACTCTACAGGCTGGAGAGAGTGGAACGATACATTTAAAATATTGAGAGATAAAATCATCAGCCAAGAATACTCTATCCAGCAACGTTATCCTTTAGATATAAAGGGGAAATAAAGGCTTTCCCAGACAAACAAAAGCTGAGGGAATTTACCAACACACTAACTCGCATTACAAAAAAGTTGAAAGGTGCTCTTCTATCTTCTGAAACAAAAAGACAAAAGTACATAAAACTTGAGGTAAGGTGACAAACAAACAGAAGCAGAAAACTGCAATTTTATAAAGCACAGGGTGTTAAACAATTATAACATAAAGGGGAAGAAAAGCGTTAAAAATAACTATAGCTACTTCAATTTGGAAGTGAGCACACAACACAAAAAGGCATAATTTGTGACAGCAAAAACATAAAAAGGGAAAGAGAAAATAATGGAATTTGTACAGGCAAATGAATATATAAGATGCTATCAGAAGAAAAAGGATTATTTTATTTATGAGATTTTATACAAACCTCATGATAATCACAAAAATACAGAGCTGAAACATGAAACAAAAAAAGAAACTTTGCTAAGTCAATATGAAAATATTTGAATTTTCATAAGAAATTCCATTAACTTGTTTTTATGTAAAGTATAACAATGCATTTATTCATACCAATAAATATAAAGAAATTTTCTCTAAGCAGTGTCAAGTTGATTTTCTTTTTACTCTGTTTTTGTATACATACTAATGCAACAACAACAAAAAAAATCGGCTCTTCAAAAGAATATCTAAAAACTGAATTTTAAGAAAGAAAAAAAATTGCTGAGACCAAAAGCCTATTGCATTATGCTTAGATTTAACCTGTTTATTATTTAAAAGGCCTACATACAGCTTGCTTAGCTTTGTACTAATATAAGCCTTTAGAGACTGTTTTCAGGACAAACTAATTGAAAAACACAACCAGGAGAAATAGTCCTGGGGTCACAACTGTCCTGGGTGAGTAAAAGCTAAGAAACTAATAGAATAAAGTATTAGAGCCCAAAGTAGATATATTTTTAAAAAATTCCTCACTACTTTGATCATACAGAAACGTTTAAGAGAATATGACAAATCTATGAAATTTTGCATTGTTTTTATGTATGGTTTCCAAGCTTTAAGATATCTTTCCTTACCTAAGGTCAGAAATATATAGTCCTATTTCTTCTAAATCTTTTTTTCCCTAACACTTTTTTACTTTTTTTAGATTTTTAATTGACTGAACTTTTTTATGTGTTTAGAGATAGATATACTTGTGTTACTTTTTTCCTGATGTACAACCATTTTATTACCTTTTATTGAATAATCCTTTCTCCACTGATTTGTAAGACTGATTCTTACATGACAAATGTGTGTATAGTATGTGAGGGGTCAGAGTTCTCTCAATTCTATCAGTCCATCTCTCCATTAATACCTCACTTTCTTAACTTCTAGCAATTTATAAATCCTAGTATCTGGAAAAATAAGTCTCTCCACTTATTCTTCAAAATTGCCTTTATATTTTCAGCCCTTTACTCTTTCATAAGAAGTTTAGAATCTGCCTGTCTCGATTATAGGAGGGAAAACTCTTTTGGAAATCTGATTAAAGCTGCACTGAATTACAGATTATTTTGGAGGACAGCAGATTCCTTTATGATTGTGAGCCTTCGCATCCATGAACACAGTATACTCTCCTTTTACTGAAGATTCGTTTATGTCCTTCTATAAATTTTTCAAATCATTTCCCATAAAGCTCTTACATACTTTTGTTATAGATATTCTTAGGAACTTCATGATTTTTGTTGCTATTGTAAGTGGTACTATTTTCTAAATTATATTTTCTAATCATTTATTACTAGTATATAGAAAGACAATTAGCATGATGTGTCAGACTGCCAGGGTTCCAACTGTGCCCTTGAGACTTCAAGCTGTATGACTGCGAACAAAGTACCTAATTCTCAGCCCTTCTTTTTCCACATCTATGAAAAAGTTAAAAATAGTAACTACCTAACTAGACTATTGTGAGGATTACGTAAGAGTATAAAACACTTAGTACTGGACAGAAAAATCTTAATCAATGTCAGGTACTATTATTGTTATTGTATTATTTATCTTTTATTCAACAACCCTACTCAACTCTGTTACTACTCCTAATAAATTAAGTATAAATTCTTCTGGATTTGTAGACAATCAAAGACTACAGATTTGCTTCTTCTTTTTCAATCCTTTTATTTCTTTTTGTCTAATATCACTAAACCTTCAGTAAATGACTACCTTCTTCCTGGCTTTAAATAGATTGTTTATGTCTCACTATTAAGAATAAAATCTTGGGTGCCGGTCATCTCAGTTGGTTAGAGCGCGGTGCTCTTAACAACAAGGTTGCCGGTTCGATCCCCACTGTGAGCTATGCCCTCCACAACTAGACTGAAACAACTACTTGACTTGGAGCTGATGGGTCCTGGAAAAACACAAATAAATAAAAATTTGAAGAAAAAAAAAGACTAAAATCTTCTTGGGGTTTTGCAGTAGAATCTTAAATATATTAAAGAAATTCCCTATTCCTAATTTCTAAGATATATAAAATGAACAAGTATTGATCTTTATCAAATAATTTCTCTACATGTATTAAGATAATCATTTAGTTTTTTTTGTTTAATTCTTAAGTTTTGAATGTGGCAAACTAAACTACTTTTAAGAGTCTTGCCTTTACACTTAGGAGTCTCCTTTACTCCTACTTCCTGTGTCCTTTGCAGGGATGTAAATGAGTGCAAGAGACTTGAGAAGGCAAGTAGCAAATTAAAAAAACTAAAGTCTTATGCCATGGCAAAGTTCCCTCTTAGAAATTGTAATAAATGGGAATACTGTAAATATATTAGAAGTGACTTTCAGTAAAGGAGCACAGACATAAAAGAATGCCATAGGGTACAAATGTAGGGAAAAAATGCTACAGGGTACAAATGTAGAAAAAAAAGAATTCTAAAAACAGAAAAATTATATATAATAGGTTGCTAGTGCCTTAAATACTAGCAGCAAAGAAGTATGTCACAGATTTACACTTACAGTCTTAATAGCTAAAGTGAAGTGTTACTTAGTATTTTCAAATTTATTAAAAGGAATATTGGTAAGAGATACGAAAATTAACATTTTTAACATGCATTGTTGTATGTCCTGAAAGGATCTTTGGGCAACTGAGAAACACAGCTTTTGAACCAGTTTAGTCAGCACTCATGCTGAGGAAAATGTGATATTCTTATTTAGCTTATAGCTTTGAGTATACAAATTAGTTTAAACTAAACAAACAAAGCTTTTATTTGAAAATAAACGGACTCAAAAATTAAGCTGGATTCACTGGAGTAATAACTCTACAAACCTCTTAGAGAAAAATTTCTAGATAGTTGAGCAAGATTCTTACATGTGACTCGAACATTATTAGTTAACTGAACTAAAAACACTTTTTCCAGTAACTGAAATATAGAATTTCTTGTAACTTTTCCTCTTGTATAACATAAAAGAGCTTTAACATAAATAATGCCTTGAGGGTGAATAATGACATAAAGAAAGTTCTTTAAGCCAGTAACTGAAAATACAATTGAATAATTTTGATAATGTGCTTTTTTTGTTTTATAAAAAAAAAAACACCCTTCAAATCAGTAAGGAGTTTCTTACAAACCAAACTCTGAGTAAGGTTTTATTTGATGGAATAAGGACATGTCCAAGAAACTCTGTCACTGACTCTTTTTTTATATCAATAAATCTTTTGGTGAATCTTATATTAGACCTGCCTTCTCCCTGGCTCCATCCACTGGCCTGTTCCCAGCCCTACAAAAACAATATGAAGATAAAGATAAACTGAATCCTGAACCAGATATCCAACAAAATTTGATGGAAAATCTAAAAACTACAGTAATATCATAACAACAGTTATATATTAACTAACATTTATTGAGTGTTTACTATGTGCCAGTGCTTTACATGGCTTAACTAATTTCAACTCAATGTGTGTTAGCATCACACTCTAAATGATTTAAATTCAAAATATAAACCAGTATCTGATCACTAGAATTCAATCCTTAATAGTTTATGCCACAAGAACAGATACATTGAATAAAATCTAATTAATCTCCCATTAAATTCAATGTAATGACTTCTAAATGTAATAAAGGTTATTAGAAGAATAACACTTTATACCTTTCCTCCCTTCTACGTATTCAGCTCTAACTATCAATATGACCTAATACTCATATTTCAATTCCTTTTCTTTAGTTTACTTGTTACTATCCTGTAATGTCTAAATATATAGTTTCGTATATGGGAAAAATATTCAGTAAGCATAAAATATTAGCAACACTATTTAAAGATTTATAAATACATACTTGAACCAATGGCCTAGTAGCTAAAAGCTTTTATGCTTTCCAATAATAAAACAGATAGTCTGATGAAGGTCATCAATCCAATCATGCCAATTATTGGCCAGGCATGAGCAAGTGAAAATGTGGAGACAGGGTTTTAGTTCTGATTCTGCCAATAACTTGCTGAAGTTTAATAACATGAAAAAACAGAAGTTAAACCAAGTAATTTATGAATTCTAGGTTTCAATGAAAATACCTTGCAATGAGAAATCATGCAACACTGAGCAAGTATAAAGTTAGAACAGTATAGAAAGCTCTAAAGACTGTGAAAAATGCCTTTGCTTTAGGAAAATTTATCAGGAGGTAAAAAGGACATCATTTAAAACTTTATTGGAGAGCAGTGTCAAAAAAATAAATTAGGCTTTCTAAATTCTCTTGGAAAGCGTTAGTATAAAAATTTAAGATCGAAAGATCATTGTAAATGTTATGTTTTATGCATAGTATATTAGGTTTAGCACTTTTTAAATTATTTTAAATTAAATATTTATTTTTCTCCACGAAAGCAGTATATATAACTAATTTATACAATATGCTTATAACTATTTCCAGAACTTGATGCATAATTGTTCTATCTTTAATTATGAAAGCCATTCACAGTTGTTGACCATGCCATATAATACACTATTGTTTGCTTCTTTGATTTATTGCTTGAAAGTCCTTGGTGAACAGCACGGCTATTTATAATACTGTTTTTACCAGAAAATGCCATATGCTTTATAGAGATTAATTTTTGAAATAGGTTTTAGAAATTCACTCTAATAAGAGAAAAAAGGTAAATATTATCTATATGTTCTGAACTTCTGAAAACTTATATTCTACCAGATTGATACTCAAAATGCAAAATCTTCACTGTCTCCAGGAACTACTGAGTTTACATCTAATTTTAAAAGGAGAATATAGCAGTTACAACCTTGGATTTCATCTCTCCCCACCCCGTCATGCAGATGTCCAAGAAAATCTTTAGATGAATTTGAGTATTAAATCTTAATATATGTTGAAGTTACTGTGGAACAAGCAAGTACAGAATATTTTTTGATCAATCTATCATAAACAATTTTGAAAGTAAGAGAAAAAACACAATTCTCTAACCGATGTATGTAACAGCTGCAAGGAACTATCTCCACAGAGAAAATATCTAGGACCAGCCCAGGGATGAAGTTCTAGAATATGGATGACTGCAACAGTTCTGTTATCTGCACATTCCAAACTCAACGGGAGGAAATCAGGTATTTGAGAAATGTCGTGTACATGCAATGCTAAACTAAAAATAGCATACAGTAATGGCTCTTGCTTGAAAAACTAGAAAGTTACTAACAGTTACATAAGTCAAACTGGCTTCCATTTATTTATGAGAGAGAAGAGGCATTTCAAACAGCCTTACTAACTGGAATGCAAATGGATGACACTGGGGATCTAGAAAATAAATCTTCAGTAAATTTTAGAGAAGAACCTTTCAGACACAGAAGAGATAAGCCCAATTCACTTGGAAAAAGAGAAGCAGAAAACAGGCAACAAATTGTTTCTTCACACTGTACCCAGCACAACTCTATGTGGAATAACATAACTAAACTATTTGGGTATTTGAATAAAAATGTATCTCTTTCTCAGGATTAAGAATGAAACCAAGGCGGCTGCTCTTCCTAGAAGAGTACCTGAACAGTTACAAATTAGAATGGGCATGTGTTAGATCTGAAAAATCACAGTTCCCTTGGGAAAATGGTCAGGTTAAGATAAAACACTCTTATTATTTGCAATACATATTTACTTTTCCAGGAGTTATAAATTTCAGTAATAAATATCAAAGAAGGCTAAAATTTAGCTTAATGTGATTTTTAAGGGAGATATAAATAAGCCATACATTTTTCTTGCTAAAACGGATTCTGGTTTTTATTTAAAAATATAAATTACAAATTAAAATAATAAGTGATTGGTTTTGTTCCTCAACTTTGTACAAAAACTAAGTAAAAAAATTTTTTTAACTTGGTGACTTTACCACCTCAGTTATTATATAAAAGACTCTGACTAATTAGATTTCTAAATACAGAGCAAAATGATTTGCATTTTAGCAGAGAGTAGGAGGAAACATGAGGTGGATATAAATTCCTGACACTGAAGGATTCTAACACACTAGAATAGGATGTAACATATAGACTATGGAAGTATCTCCACTAAGGGTTTTAAAATAATCTGGGCTCTTATTTTTCTAAGATGGACGAGTACTGTTTGATAATAAAGTTTACAAAAACTAGTACTCTATCTCAGGAGGAGATTTATATATTCTCTCATAAAGTTAAAATACAATAACTATACATTCTTAGGGATTCAGTAACATAAAAGATGAACAAAAGCACGACATGAATTTCTAGAAATCTGAAAATTTAGAACCTTAATTTTAACAGTGTGAAAACTCTCTTTTCTTGAAATTCTTTTTCTATTAGATCAAAATGTAATCATATTCACGTTGATGTCATATAATCTCTTGCACTTTACTAAGCCATGAAGTTTGCTGTAGAACACTGATATAATCATAGGTGGTTTCAGCTCCTGGTGTGGGTTGGGTTCCCACCCACACCAGGAGCTGGAGGGGAAGGGTTCTATATTTGGAGAGCACAGAAGTGATGATGAAAACTCTTTATTTAAAGGCAAAGTCTTAGAATTTTGCCCTACAAAAGACCTGACCTTTAGCATGGGGAAATAAGAACGTGGGCTTCAGAGACAGATAGACCTTGAGGGTTTAAATCTACTCGCTAATCATTTCCCAGTTTGCAAGATCTTGAGCAAATCACTTATTTTAGTCTCAATTCCCTCAAATACACAAAGAGAATGACAAATAATATTACATATCACTCAGGGTTATTATAACGCTTACATTAAATCATATATGCCAAGCACTAACTCAGTAAGTGTCAATAAACAGGAGCTATTTTCATTATTGTAATTTCTCTTTACCTTTGGTCTGAAAACTTTTAGAATCCTCTATGATACAGAGCTAACCAAAATCTTTTGGCTTTCCAAACTAGGTTCAATTGAAACTGGTTGTACTTCCTAAATTCAGGGCTGAGCTCACTCGGGAAGATACATACACACATGATCCACTTTCTAGTTCTTCCTCGTTTAACTGTCTTAAATGTAAATTTAACCTAAAACCTTAGATTTCTGCTCTCTTCTACTGAATACCATATAGTACTACACAATACTTTAAAAAAGAGAGGTTATGGTCTCAAACCATTATCATATGAGCCAACAGGTACATTTTTAAAAAGTTGACAATGAAAAAGAGCTCTAAAATTTGAAATTCTCCCATTTATTTTTTTAAAAATAAAAATACTGATACCATTTAAATAGTAGTAGAACATTCCTGGGAGAAAAATGTTCAAATTCTTAACAGGGTTGATCTGTGATTGAGAGACAATTATGGTCTCCATGTTATCTTAAAATGAAAAGGTCTTACTAAAGAAGCAACCAGATAAATATTGACTACTACCCTAGTGGTAAAAAAATTTCTGCAAGAGGAAAAAGAGTTAATGCAAACATTTTATGGATAGAGATGGTTATCGTGACCAGTGCCAATGAGGAAAAAAACCACACAATACTTAAAGGTAAAAGGTCAGAAGGGTTACTTCCTTGTGCTAATCTGAGCAGCTTCTTTATACAGTCCACTGAATTTTTTTTAGTAAATCAGATTTAGTAAATCCCACCTGTTTTTATTAGTCAATAATTGAAATATTATTAACTCACCAGGAAAAAAGTATTTATATATGATATATACTGGTGGCTTATGAAACAAAGGTATGCTCTTTTAATCATGACAACTTCTGTACATTAACCTAGTAAGGTCTACAAAACATTAAGACATAAGCTGATTTCAAATAGAAAAACTGGTAGCTCCTGAAACTGACTCTGAAAGAGACACATTGCCCAATATCTACTTCAAAAATAATAATCTCTCTACCCTAACATGACAAATACTGAAGCTCAGTTATTCAATTTCTGGACAATTGAAAACGTAACCATTCACACAAAAGCAACCAAGAACACAAGTGCCCAAGTATAATGTAAAAATAATCTTAGTGAAATATCCTGGATGTTGTTGGAGGCAAATGTTTAAATAAATAATTGAGATAGCCTTACCTTTTGCTGTGGCACAGGTTTTAGGATCAATACTTAAGACTGTTTCAAATGACTACACTTAGCAGTCAATCCCACAGGATACAACAGCTCCGGATTCCGTGTGAAACCGTCCAGAATGAATCATAATCACACCGGCTCAGACCTTTTCCAGCCGAGGATAACTCCAAGTCAAATCTCCACTTTTAGGCTCCTGCTCTGTTTTCAGGCCCCCCCTTTCAGCAGTTTTCTTGGTCTGGTTTTGGTCCCTAATCAAGCTGAGCCGGCTAGCGTGTGCGCGCAGGCAAGAGCTCTCGCCTTCAGCAGCTAATCCTTCCTTCACAGCATGAACTGCTTTAGGATTCCACAAAAACACCCCAGCCTGAGCTCACACTTGCAGAACAGGCTTCACCAGTATAGCTCCACCCATGAACTTCACACAGGTGAATACTTCCTGCTCAGAAAACACCAGGATGAACTTGATATGTAATTATGTTTTTAATCTTTTAAAAGTTACTTACTATTCAGTTGTTTATGTTTGTTATCTATAAGGGAGACAGTGTATCCAATAAAAATGATGGCACTTAAAAGGGCCAAATAAATAAGAAAAGTAACTGATCATGTAGGAAGTACTACCAGTAAAAGGCTGAATCATTAAACTAGCAGCAACAGGCTAAGAAAACATACCCTTTCAAATCTTTGCTGATAATGACCTGTAATTATTATTCTACTAACACGTAAAATAAAAAACTATCAATTTATACTGCCTCTGTGTGAAAAATCTTGACAACAATCTCTTAAGCATCTATTAAGGGAAAAAATAAAAAAGTTTTTTTCACAATTGAAAATCCAGAATTAAAGAAATTTTCCTGAGTATGGCCTCCCCCTTTATACACTGTCCAAGTATTAAAATTATAATTCTACTTATGTAAATAAGTAGAAGAGATTCAATATTTATATTAAATAATAGTACTGTACTGTGTGAATCTATTAGAATTATTTGTTCTTGGTTGCTTTCATTTATTCGTAGAAATAAATGAATTGGAAGAGATTAACATATTTTCTGTCCCAAATGACTTTTTACTAATACCAATGTAAAATGACATTCAGATACCTGTTTTTAATAAACAAAATAATGTTATTATGTGCCAGACATGATTCCAAGTACTTTATAAACAGTCTTCATTACAGCCCGATGAAGTTGATGCTAATATTATTCCCATCTTAGAGATGAGGAAACCAAAGCAGAGGGATTAAGCAACTGCCAAGGTCACACAAGCAGGAATTGTTGGATTCAAGACACCCAGGGAGTATTTATCATGGGCCTTGCCAAAATCTGCTACTGATCAAATTTATTCTCTCCTTCCTCTCTGAACATAGTTCTAAATATAAAATTGTTGGTAAATGGTAGGCCACAATAAGAAAAACCATGAATTGATGTGATTTTTAAAACATGAAAGAATATAGAGAATATGTACGTGGCAGAAACAAAACACATTCATTTTTACCAATGGAACAGCTGTGGATTTATGGATTTTATCAAATAGGAAATGAGGCTCTTAAAATGTATTCATACATTTTGGAGATGACAAAGTCACCCTTCTTTTGTTAAAATTTAAATTAAAAGCACTGCTCCTCCCACCGTTTCCTTGGTTAGTACTAAAAGACAACAAGGGAAGGCAAGGGAAAGAAAAAAGGAAAAGGAAGAAAAGACGGAAAGAAGAAGGGAGACTGGAAGTCTATTCGTATGATGTAGTAAAGCCATTTTGGGAATAGTAAAACTCGTAGTCTCCTCATATTACCTAGCATATAAGCACATATAGGAATAAGTAAATTCAACAGAGGTCTGCCTGAGTGCTGGAGAATTACATAATTAAAAATACTAACTCTCACCTGAAACCCAAAAGGCTACACTCTACGCCATACAGAAATACATGGTAAGAAAATGAGTGTGTACAAAAGCTGGTGAAATTGGAGTACGGTCTGCAATCTATGCGTAGTTCACTGAATAGTGACAATATTGACTTTCTGGTTTTGATAATGAGTTGTGTGAGATGTTATAACTGAGGGAAGTTCAGTTCTTAGAGTATGAGGACGGAAAAGGGGCCACAGGTTAAACCTGACAAGCTCAGGAGACTGAAAATAACCACATAGGATGATGTGTACATAAAAACATTTCATAACTAAGGTGGGCCATGGCGGGAAGTCACATCTTTACCCTAAAGCTTCCTTAATAAAGTCAATCTTTACCTTTAGTGAGCCAGCCTGTCTGTCTTTTTGCACCTAAAATGACATCCTTGGAGTGTCAGTAATCCCTTTTTCCAGACCAGAGCAGGAAACTACAAAATCCCTCATTATTATTCTTGTCCTCTGATTACCATCTCTATGTGCTGTAAAACGCGAACTATTAACTCTCCTGCACCCACCTACATAAAAGAAGTACCTGTCGCTCTGTTTTACTTTTTATCTATCCAAGTTACAAACCACTATTTTGCAGAGCATTTTTTCAATCTATTGAGACTTTGCTTCCCAGCAATTGTCAGTTTGGTTCAAATAAACTCATAAGCTTTCTCTCAGGCTGGATGTTTTTTGTTGACAAGTATATGGGACCTCTGCTATTTTTGCAACTTCTATAATTATTTCAAAATAAAAAGCTAAAAATTATGGCTGACTGAAAAGCATTGTACTTTGTCTTCTAAAGACTGTTCATGACACAGGAGAGATCACTTGTTTTTCTCTTGTATTTAACAAAATGGAGGCTTTACTATGAAGGACTGTATGTATCTGGGTGGATGGGGGTCGGTGGACAACACGAGAATTCACTGGAAAGGCAATGAAAAGACATTCCAATCATTCTATTATAAAAACTACCTGAATTATTCAAACACTTCACAGTATGTCTGCAAATGCTGCCAGCTTCACAGCCAAAAATACATCCAGAATCAGATTACTTCTCACCACATTTATAGCCACCACCCTGGTCTAAGCCACCATCATCTATTGCCAGGCTCATTACAACAGCTACTGCGACACTCTCTTCTTCTACCCACCCTCTCCTATCCTTAACACAGCCACAAAACTGATTCTTTAAGGAAAGTCAGGTCAAACAACAACTCTGCTTAAAACCTTCTAATGTCTTCCCATCTAATTTTAAATGAAAGCCAAAATTGAACAGTGGCACCCAGGCCCCCCAAAGAATATGATCCTCTTTCACCTCTAGACTTCATCTCATGTCTTCACATGCTGCTCTAGTCAAACTAGCCTTTCTGCTGATCCCGTAACAAGCCAGACATACATCTTACAACTCAGTATCCTTACACTAGCAGTTCCCTCTCTGGAAAGATCTCCCCCCAGGTATGTGCATATCTCCTCTCCTCATTGTTGTGTCTGCTCGCTCATGGGCCACGAAGGAATTCACGAGTCAGGTAGAAATATAGAAGGAAGATTTATTCAAGAAAGAGAAGGATCGGCTGGACAGAGTCTGTGGCAAACTACTGCATCGAGTCTCTGTTTGGTCTCAAGTTTTATATTTTCTAACCAGAATGTAAATCGCTTCAGCCTGTAGTAGAATTTTCTTTTGATTTCGGCTTTGTCTGTTGGGGTGGGAGAAAGTGCAGTTAAGCTGGTTATCACAACCTTTGAAGATGTTATGTAGATTTAAGTTGGAGCTAGGAGTGGATCCCACAGATGCAAAACCTATCCCAACTCACAGGGCCTGCCCTGGGCTGAGGTAAACAGAAACATTGAAACTGGTTTGCATATTAAATGTATGGGAAGCAAAGACAGAAAAGAAAGCTTTCAAGAAGTTCCAACCAAAATTACACTTATTAATTCGAATTATACCAGAGATACAAATCTCAAAATAGAAGACATATAGTGCCACCATTACAATTGCTCTGTCTTAACACTCATCACCTTCAGGTCTTTGCTCAAAAGTAACCTTCTAATGAGCCTTTCCCTGACCACTCTACCCTCCTTTGAAATTCTAACCCCACCCCACACTTCTCCCCTGAAACCCCTTTCTAGGATTTATTTTTCTCCATAACATCATCTATCACACTATATATTTCACTAGTTTACCTTTTTCTCTCCCTCTCAACACAACTGACTACAAACACCAACATGACAATTATTTCTATTTGCTGAGTTCATTGCTTTACCCCTATTACTTAGTATGCACTCAATACATTTCTGATCAATGAATGAATGAATGCTGGAAATGACCAAAAATGGAAAAGCTGCTTTACTTAGTTGCAAAGAGGAACCTGATTAGGGCCTACTCCTAGCACTGGCTAAAGAGCATATGGGAGTTTAGGAAACATTTTTAGTAACTGCAGTGGAAACTGTTCATGTTTATAATTATCAATCAACTGTTTTGGAGCAAACAACATTATGTATAAAGGATGCAAATTAGTACAGAATAGAATATCTGCCCACAAGCAAAACAATCTTGGTTGAGGGAAAAAACACACAAAAAGCGAAATATCGGGTGGCCGGATGGCTCACTTGGTTAGAGCCCGAGCTCTCAACAACACGGTTGCCGGTTTAGTTCCTGCATGGGATGGTGGGCTGTGCCCCCTGCAACTAAGATTGAAAACGGCAGTGACGTAGAGCTGAGCTGCAGCCTTCACAACTAGATTGAAGGACAATGACTGATGGGTCCTGGAAAAATACACTGTTCCTCAATATTCCCCAATAAAATTAAAAAAAAAAACATTAAAAAATAAGTGAAGTATCAAATTCAAAATAAGATAACTTGTCACTGTTTCCAAATGAGTGACACAAAAAATAGCTACTGAAGGCTGAAATGTAGTCCCTTGTCATTCAAAAAACTTAAGTCGCAGGGCTAGTGTCAAGGAATTACCTGGATGCTTATTAGAAATGCAGAACCATAGATCCCATGCTAGATCAACTGAATCATGATCTACAGCTTTTAACACTATCTCTCAGGCAAACTGAATGCGCATTCAAGTTTGTGAAGCAGTGGCCTAAGGAGCCTTTGCAAAGAACAAACTTAATTCATTTCAGGCAGGAGAAAGCAAGGGAAGGGGTAACCCAAAGCACAATGAGAGAAGAGTAAGAAACATGTTACTGATGCCGAATATAGATAATAAAAGGAAAAAAATCAGTTACAAAGATAAGTTCATTCTATTATGTAATGGAATCCTTTAAATTCTAGGCTAAAGATTTTGCATATAATTCTGGTACTGAGGGAAACTACTGAAGTGTTCTGAAGTCAGAGATTACAAAATAAAAGTTGTATTCTAAAAATTTATTTTAGTAGTAACTATTAAGATAGAGTAATTCAACATTCATTGTACATCCACTGTACATGCAGCTCCTGAGGGAGAGAACGATGGAGGAGACATTTGTGAGGAGATTGCAATTTAGTAAGCAAGTGAAATAGCTACTGTTAAATTTGACTAATAGGGGTTTGAGAGAGCCAGTCTAGGAAGCTTTCATAGTCAAAGTAGACTAGGGGCTGGGTCTTGACAGGAAGATTTCAATCCACTGACATGGTTCTGGAGAAGTGCATTCAGATTGAGGAACAGTAGGAGCAGATGAAACCTATGAAAGCACATGATGTGTTCAGAGAACAGACAAGCAGAGTCCAGCAGAGCACACAGGGAAAGAGACTAGAAGAGGAGAATAGAAGAGGAGGGCAGCTAGAAAAGCCATAATAAAACAGAGTTTGAAGTTATGTTTTATACGTAATGAGGAAAGACTAAAAGATGTTTTTTAAATTAGGCATTAGAAAGATGATGACTGAAACAAATTAACAAATTAAGTAGGTGCCTATATAAGCACTTCTCTTCATCCTCTGTTTAACCCATCTTTCCCGTAATTTCTATTCTGCTCTGTTCATATAGGCCTTGTGGAAATCCAAATAGATTTTTATTTACTCCTATTGCAATGAAAGCAAAAGATATTAAATAAATATACGTTTTGAGAGAAAAGAACAGTAAGCTTTCTCTTTATTCAGTGTAGTATAGTGGGAAAAATTCTAGGTTTTGAGTTAATTAGTCACAAATGAGTTAATCCATGTCAAGTACTTGGTACAGTGTTTGGCACAGAGTAGTCTGGCACACAGTAAGACTACGTAAGTGCTGGCTATGATTACTATTCGATATCAGGAGATTTCATTTGATAAGTCCTACTTGAGAAACCTCAGGCAAGTTGTTTAACTTTTCTGAGTTTCTGTTGCTCCCCTTATTACAAAAGGGGTGTGGTGGGAGACAGAAATACATTCCATGCGGTATACCCCCAATACTTCAGAGGGTTATATCAAGATTCAAATTGCAATTTAAATAATGTAAATACAAGTATGCATAAACTCTAAAGCACTTTACAACCAGGTGGTATTATAAATTTTCTGTTTTTCCTTGATACATAGTGAGAAAATATTATCTTGATCTATGCCTTGCAATGTATTTGGAGAGAAAACTTCCCTGGGCATTCTAGCACTTTGATATTCCTTTGCATATTACATCGATGTTTCCTAGGGTACTGATTCTAATATCTCATTCTTAAAGTATCATCCTCCAAAATACAAGTAAGCATATGTTCAATGGGAAGAATATTCAATACAACATTCCACATGGGATGAATAAAAACCTGGACCTATTTAATTTGATATAGATTGTTGGTCACTTCATACTAAAGTGATATATAAAGGAACATGGTAACAGAAGAGTAAAGTGCTGGAATCTCAAAGATAGAAAATAGAATCAATTGAGAAGCAAAAATAAAAAATAAAAAAAGGAAAAGAAAATAAACGTAAAAAAACTATAATTAGGCAAAATTGCAAGTATTAGGTTGGTGCAAAAGTAATTGCGGTTTTTGCAATTATTTCTAACCTTTTAAATCACAATTACTTTTGCACCAACCTAATACTTGCAATTTTGCCTAATAAAACAACAAAAAACAAACGAACAAAAAAAGCAAGATATTAGAGGACAAGTTTCCTAAAAGAATACTACAATTTTTTATTGCAAAATTATACTAAAAATACAAGCTAACTTATTACCTTATAAATTATTTCTTAAATTAACATAAGGATTTCACCAGCATTACATCTAATTACTAATCTTCCCCCAAAATGAAAACCTCAGCTACTTCAATGTCTGCTAACCAAAAAATTCACCTATCATCAAAAGAAGACAAAATTTTATGATGTAAACTCTATTCCAGTAACCATCGAAAGAGACTCCCTTCTCCACCACTGTCCCATGAAAAATATTGTAATTAATTTGTTTCAATGGTATGCCTCTGTATAGATTTACATCAAAAAATAATATGTTAACTAAGTACATAAAGTAAATAAATCTAGTTTCTGACCCTTTGAATGTAAATGACATAACATAGTAGACAAACATAAATTGATATATAATAACGGCTGGCACTTATTAAGTACTCAGGGGTTTTAAATGTCTTATTCTTAATCTTCAAAAGAATCTTGCCAAACTTTTCAGATAAACAAATTAAAAATCAGAGAAGCCAAATGACAAGCGAAGAGACAGAAAAATGTGGAACAGGGATTAAAGCTCAAGGTTGGAGCCTGTGCTCTTGTCCTTTCAACTGTACTGCTTTTCACACAGGTATATAAATTAAATGAAATATCTGCATTAAAGCTAGCATCAAAAAATATCTATTTTATAGAGTGGTTGCATGAAGAAGGACTCTTGGAAATTATCTATTTAGACAGACTGGAGTTAAGGGGAGACTATAATCTATTTTTTTTTCACATTTTATAAAGTATACATACTCATTTAAAAGAACTTAATACAGAATAAAAGAGAGAAAAGTTAAATGTCTTCCGCTATCTTCATTCTTCTTTCAAATTAGGTATGTATCCTTTCAGATCCTCTTCTATGAATTTACTGTTCTGTGATTTCCTTTTTCATTTAACAATACATCATAGAAAAAATTCCCCAGATTAGCATATATGACACTTTTCATTCTTTTTGACAGTTGCAGAGTATTTTTCACAGTATAGAAGTATCATATCTATTTTGAAATGTGATTCCAACATTTGCGTATTAAAGCAATACTGCAAAGAATATTCATTTGGATAAGAGAGATATTTTTAAAATTCTAAGTGACTAATTCAAATACGACAAAAGCATTTTCTGGTCAAGATAGTGGAGTAGATAGACTCTGTGCTCACCTCCTCTCAGGACCACATCAATTACAACTATACTACGAACAACCATCATTGAGAATTACTTGAAGTCTAGCTGAACCAAAGCCCTCTAACTATGGACATACAGAAAAAGCCACCTGGAGACTGGTAGGAGGAGCAGAGACGCTGAACGGGTTAGTCCCACACCCACGTGTGATCATTAAAAATCAGAAGGGCTATCTCAGCAGCAGAGGTCACCCCCAGAAGAGCAAGGGGTCCCAGCCCCACACCAGACTCCCTAGTCCAGGGTTCCAGTGCCAGAAAAAGAAGTCTCCATAACTTCTGCTTGTGTAAATCAGTAGAGATTGTGGCTGAGTGAGGCAGAGAATGGCTGGAGTCCCAAGCGCTCCTTTTAAAGCACCCACGCACAGACTTACTCGCTGATGGACTCACTCACTGAGCTCCAGCATTGGGGTAGCAGCTCAAAAGGTGTCAGGGATAGGGACATACTACATAGAAGAAACTGAATTGTCTGGCTGCAGGAAGAGGGCTGGAGAAGCAGTTTTCTCCCAGATGGAAAAGATGGCAGAAGCCACTGTTTCTTTATTGAGCCCTCCCCTCCCCCTGCATGCAGACAAAGGCAGACACCATAGCTGAGTCTCCATCAAAAGGCTATCATTTTTCATCTGCTCTACCCTAGTAATTCCCCAAGACCCTGCCCTATCCAAATTTTGGGTTCACCCAAGCGGCTTCCAATGGTATTTCCTGACAAACAACCTGTCTTAGTTCATGCTGTGGACTTTCATAAAATCTTTCAAAGGGTCACAAACCCAAACAAGCAGCATCTTGTGTCAGCGTGTCCCAAACCTCTGGCTCAGCAGCCCTAAGCCCGGCAGTAGCAACAGCCAGCCTTGGTTCACAGCTCGATCTCTCAAGGTATCTCTAAATCCAGTGCAGGAGGTGGCCATATGTAGACTGCTTTGTGGCTCATAGCAAGTGACCCCGGGCAGAGCATAGGCATTGGTCAAACTTGGCCTGTAGCAGGGCCCCTCCCAGGCTGGCATACCTGGTGGCCAGCGTCAGACCAAGCCAGAGCATCACCCGGCCACTTCCAAGGATGACCACACCCTAAGGGCAGAGTGGGCAGGGACCAGAGCCTGCTAAAATGAACCCTGCTCTTTAGGGTCAGCCCCAGCATAATAGCTCCAACACTGTAGTCACAGCCAGTCCTCATAACCAATCAGCCTGAAGGTCAATCCCTCCTACAGACGTGCAACCAAACTGCATCTACAACAGGAGGGCACACACAACCTACACAAGGGACACATTTGGAACACGCAGCTCTGGATACCAGGGAGACTGCCCTACTAGGTCCCGCAGGACACCTACTATATAAGACAACTCTACTAAGACTGGGAGGCATGGCAGCTCTACCTATTACATAGTAACAAACAAAGGGAGGCAGCCAAAATGCGGAAACAAAGAAATATGTTCCAAATAAATGGACAGTACGAAACTCCAGAAAAAGAACTAAGCAAAATGGAGACAAGCAATCTACCGGACATATAGTTCAAAACACTGAATATAAGGATGTTAAATTACATCAGGGAGAACTTTAACAAACAGATAGGAAACATAAAAATGGAGATAAAAACACGAAAAAGAACCAGTCAGAAATAAAGACTATAATAACTGAAACGAACGATACACTAGAAGGAATCAACAGCAGATTAGATAAAGCAGAGGACAGAATCAGCGATTTCGAAGATAGGGTAGTAGAAAACACCCAATAGAACAGCACAAAGAAAAAAGAATCCCCCCACCCAAAAAAATTAGGAGAGTTTAAGGGACCTCTGGGACAACATCAAGCATACCAACATTCACATTAAAGGGGTACCAGAAATTCCTTGAAAACCTATTTGAAGTAATAATGATGGAAAACTTCCCTAACCTGGAGAAGGAAATAGATATACAAGCCAAGGAAGCACAGAGAATCCCAAACAAGATGAACCCAAACAGGCCCACACCACGACGCATCATACTGTATTTTGCCATGTATAATGCATACTTTTTTGCCCAAATTTGTGAGGGAAAAATAAGGATGTGCATTATACATTGGTAGTACTAATTCTGTATCTATATAAACATTTTTAATTCTTTTATTGATGCTTATGAATTAAAAGTGTAACTCTAGAAATCAACAACATCTGTATGCAAAATAATACCCTGGGATATGATAATTCGTTTTGTTGAACTTATGACGAACTTGCAACAACGAAGAGTTCCTGACCTTCTATGATGTATAAATATTATAAATTTGTTACCGGTATGTAAATGTGTTACCGGTACCTAAAATTTCTTGTACCTTGTATATGTTCTTGTGTTCTGTAATTATTTGTTATATAAAGTCTCTTTTATATATCATAATATGTTAGAAAATAAATGCTAAAATCCTTTATAATACAAAAAAAAGTACCTAAATGTAAACATATGAAATTTGAATTAAAAAATTAAAATGAAATATTTTTTCCCCTGAAAGTTTGGGCCAAAAACTTGGGTGTGCATTATACACAGCAAAATAAGGTTAGTAAAATGCCCATGATTAAAGACAAAGAGAGAATCTTAAAAGCAGGAAGAGAAAACCAGTTAGTTTCCTACAAGGGAGCTCCCATAAGACTCTCAGCTGATTTTGCAACAGAAACTTCGCAGACCAGAAGGGATTGGCATGAAATGTTCGAAGTGATGAAAAGCAAGGACCCACAACCAAGATTACTCTACCCAGCAAAGCTATCATTTAGAATCAAAGGACAGATAAAGAGCTTCCTAGACAAGAAAAAGCTAAAGGAGTTCATCAGCACCAAACCAGTATTACAAGAAATGTTAGCAGGACTTCTCTAAGAAGAAAAAGAAAACAAAGAGGATCAAAAACATGAATAATAAAATAGCGTAACTACATATCTACCAACAATTACTATAAGTGTAAATGGATTAAATGACCTATCAAAAGATAGGGTGGCTGAACAGATAAGAAAACAAAACCCTTACATATATTGCCTACCAGAGACTCACTTCAGATCTAAAGGCATACACAGACAAAGTAAAGGGATGGAAAAAGGTACTTTATAAAAATGGAAACAATAAAAAAGCTGACGTAGAAATACTTATATCAGACAAATAGACTTTAAAAAAAAGGATGCAACAAAAGGACCCGGTAATCCCACTTTTGGATATTTATCTAAAAAAACCCAAAACACTACTTCAAGGAGACGTGTACATCCGTATGTTCACTGCAGCACTGTTTACAATGGCCAAGATGTGGAGGCAGCCTGAGTGTCGGTCAATGTATAAATAATTAGTAGGTGGTACATATATACAATGGAATATCGCTTGGCCTTGGATGTGAATGAATTCTTGCCATCTGCCGTGGCATAGATGGACTTGGAGGGTATTGTGCCGAGAGGAGTATGTCAGACAAAGACAGATGCAATGTGATTTCACTTATGTGTGGAATCTAAGGAACAAAATAAACAAAACAGAAACAAACTCAGATACAGAGAACATTTTGGTGGTTACCTGATGGGAGGAGTGTTGGGGGTGGTTGGAAAGGGGAAAGGGATTAAGAAGTACAAATTGGTACTTATAAAATAGTCATGGGGATGTAAATCATAGGGAATATAGTCAATAATATGGTAATAACTGTATAGTGTATAGTGCCAGGTGGGTACTACACTAGTGAGGGGGATCACTTCTTAAAATATATTAATGTCTCACCACGGTACTGTACACCTGAAATTAAAACAATACTGAATGTCAAAACAAATAAAGTTTAAAAAAAATGACAAAGTACTTGAATAGCATCTCCCCAAAGTACATATAGAAATGGCCTATAAGTACATGAAAAATGCTCAACATCATTACATTGCTGTATAATTACCACCTGGAAAACAGAACATTAAAGGCACTCCAAAATCCTCTCTCCTCTCCATGGCAATCACCTGCCCCCTCTGTCCTCTCCAAAGATAACCACTATCCTAACTTCTAACACCACAGAACAGTCTCGATCTCTGAGATGAACTCTTTCTTTGTATATATGGAATTTTACACTGTAAGTATGCATGTATATCAGGCTTCTTTCACTCAACATTTATTTTTGTGAGATTCATCCATGTTGTTGCATATAGCTGTAATCCATGTCATTCCATTGGTTTAGAGCAATCCTCCTGAAAGAACATGCTTTTATTTCCCCATTCCATTATGGATATGCCTTTGAATTTTTCTAGTTTTTTTTCCCCCCACAATTAGGAATGAGGTGGCTATGAATACTCTACATATGTACCATAGAATTCATAACCAATGATTGTCCCACATTACACTCCCACCTGCAGTGTATGAGAATTCCCACTGATTTATATCCTTACCAACTTTTGGTACTGTTTTCTTAAGTGTTAACCATTCTGGTGGGTGCATATTGGGGTGGCAACAAGGTTTTAATTTGCATTTACCTAAAGAGAAATAATGTTGAAAATTTTATATGCTAATTGAGCATTTTGGATATTTGTTGTGAAGTACCTGTTCAAGTTTTCACTCAATTAAAAAAATCACTTTATCTGTTTGTTATTCGATTCTTCACATACTTTGGTTACCTACCTGACCTTTGTTAGATATGTGTACTGCAAATGTCTTTCTACTTGGTGATTTGCCTTTTTCACTACCTTAATAACGTATTATGGTGAAGCATATTCTGAATATGTATATTCTTAAGTTTAATTAATTTTCATTATTAAGCTTTTCAATTATGATTACTGCTTTATGTTTTAACCCAAGATCATGAAAATAGGTCATGAGGATATTCTACTGTATTAACTCTCAAAAGTTTTGTTTTACCTTTCATATACAGATCTATAATTTTTCTGGCAAGGATTTTGTGTATGAGGTTAAATAAGGATCGGATATGTATTTGTCCAGGTGACCTAACACCATTTATTAAAATGAGTGTCCTTTGGACAATGCTCTACAATGCTACCTTTGTCATAAATCAAGAATCTGCATACACACAGGCTTGTTTCTGGACTCTGTTCCACCGAACTATTTGTCTATGCTTGTATTAATAACAGTATCTTAGTTAGTAAAGTTTTAACAATAAATCTTGGTATCTATAGTAAGTGTCCCACTATTTTTGTTCTCCAAAATTGTTTTGAGTTCTTTTGGCTCTGCATTGCCATATTAATTTTAGAATAAGTTGTCAATTTCCACAAAAATTCCAACTCAAAGCTGAGAGCATTTATCAGCAAATCTGTCCTACTCCACTCTGAACTCCAATTTTTGTTCCCCTAGCACTGTGACTTTCTCTACTCCGTCAGCAGATACACTAGGGGAATAATGTCTCTATCTACTGGGGTCACTCCTCTGGATTTCCTTCTTCTTCTCCTTACTCAGTAATTGTTTACTGTCTTATTAATTCTCCAGTGCTTCAAAGAAATATTTTTATATTTCTGTCCAACTTTTCTAACTCTTCTCAGAGGGAAGGTTTGTCTAAATTCCCTAGTCTTTCATTTTTATAAGTTTATATCTCAAGAGTAAGCTTTGCTTTTCTTCTCGCTTCACCTTCTCTCCCCACTCCCGTCTTTCTTTCTACAAAAAAATGTGGTTAACGTCAAATGGAGAATTCCACCACGGAAACTATAAAAAAGAACCAATGTTAATCCTAGAAATGAAATATGTGACATGACAGTTGAAGAACTTATTAGATGGGCTTAAGAAGACACCTACAGAGAGGGAAGAATCAGTAAATTATAAGATAGGTCACTAGAAAGTATCCAAACTGGAAAGACAGGATGTGTAAGACAGTATCAAAGAATGTAACTAACAGGTATAGGAAAGGAGGGACAGAGAATTGCACAAAAGAAATTTCATAAGAGATGACAACTGAGAACATTAAAACTTGAAGAAATTAATAAATAGATCCAACTGCTCAGTAAACTCCAAGCAGAACACAGTGACTCATTAATTTTATTTTTACATACACAAATAATTGAACATATTGAGAGCATTAAGAAGAGCTCCAAAGGGAAATTTTTCCTATTGCTCTTGTTGTGTAATAATATAGGGAGCTTTACATTTCAGTTTCAGACTATGGCTGCATCTTTCAGATTTGGCATCTAACAGTGACAGATGGCAATGTTAAAAATAAATAGAACATTCAAGTTGTTTATACTGTAGGCAAAGACAGTTTTAAAGTGTGAAACAGCCTGAGGTTGATAGAATTCACATCGCCCTTTACAAAATGTATTAAGAATGCACATTTCCCTATGCCAACTCTGCAATGTTGCTCACGAAAGATAAAAGATTTGCTTTTGAAGAGGTACTGTCATCACTAATTTAGAATTAACAATGTCATACAGGTCCACTAATAGAAAACTATTTTCCAGAAATATCAATAACTGATTAACTTTCTCAAGTTTTACAAGCTTCTGGAGGTTACCACAATTAGAAATATTACTTTCTCTTTCAAAACATGAGAAAGTATTTGATTGACATACACAGTTTAATACCATTAAGCTAATTTTTAAAAATTCTGTTTACAGTATATCTGAGGCAAAATTACCAGTGATGAGAATTACTAACTAGTAAAAGTTAAGCTTATACAGAGGTGATGTATAAAAACAATGCACAAGAAATCACAATATATTTCTGATGTTAAATTAAAATTTAATAACTTCAAAATAGTGACCACAAAACCTATGATAATCTCCATAGATGGATGAAAGGTATTAAAAAAAACCCAATATCCTTTTACTATGATAAAAGCCACACAATAAATTAAGAATGAATGGGTACTTCCTCAACCTGATAAAGGGCGTCTGCAAAAACCCACAGCTAACATCTTAGCTAACAATGAATGAATGGATGTTTCCTCCTAAGATCAGGAACAAGACAAAGATGCCCATTCTTGTATCTTCTATTCAACAATATACTAGAGGTTCTTCCTAAAGCAATTGGGTTAGAAAAAGAAAAAACATCCAGATTGGAAAGAAAGAAATAAAAACATCTCTATTCACATATGACATGATCTTGTATATAGACTATCCCAAGGAATCCACTAAAAAAATTATTAAGATAAACATAATTGTATTTCTATGCACCTGCGATGAATAAGAAAATGAAATTTAAAAAAAGAAAGTATATATACTACCACCAAAAAGAAGAAAAATAAATTTAACAAAAGAAATGCAAAACTTATACTCTGAAAACTGCAAAATGTTTAACAAAATTAAAAAAGGTCTAAATAATGGAAAAACATCTCATGGTCATAAATTAAAGATTTAATAAACATTGATAAGATGGTAATACTTCCCAAATTGATATACAGATTCAATATAATCCCTATCAGCATCTCAGCTGACTTCTTTATAAAAACTGAGAAGCTGATTCTAAAATTCATATGGAATTGCAAGGGACTCAGAAAAGCCAAATCAATTCTGAATAAGAATAAGGTAGGACTTCCCAATTGCAAATTTTACTAGATAGCAACAGTTGCCAATTGCAACAAGGATGGATCTTGAGATTATTATGCTAAGCAAAATAAGTTGGACAGAAAAAGTCAAGACCATCTGACTTCACTCGGATGTGGGATATAAAACTGAAAGCAACAAAGGAACAAGACAAAGAAAGAAACAAAAACTCAGAGACACAGACAACAGTTTAGTGGTTAACAGAGGGTAAGCGGGGAGAAGAATGGTAGAAGAGGATAAGTCAAATATATGGTGATGGAAGGAGAACTGACTGCGTGATGAGCACACAATGTGATACATAGATGATCTATTATAGAACTATACACTTGAAACCTATGTAATTTTACTAACCATTGTCAGTCACCCCAATAAATTTAATTTAAAAAAAAAGAGGGTGGTATTGGCATAAGAACAGACAATGGATCAATGGAATAGAATTGATAGTCCAGAAGTAAATTCATGTGTCTTAAGTCAATTGATTTTCTACAAGTGAGTCAAGCCAATTTAACGGCAAAGGAGCAATCTTTTCAACAAATAGTGCTGGGACAATTGGATCTCCAATGGAGTTGGACTTCACTCCACACATAAAAATTAACTCAAAATTGATCATAGGCTAAAATACAAGATGTAACACTATAAATTTTTTAGAACACTTAGGAGTAAATCTTGACCTTGGGTTAACTAAAGCCTTAGATAAGACCAAAAGCATAAGCAACAAAAGAAAAAATAAATTGAACTTCATCAAAATTAAAAACTTTCATGCTTCAAAGCATACCAACAAGAAAGGGAAAGACAACCCACAGAAAATATTTGCAAATCATATAACGTGATAAAGAATCTGTATCTAGAATACATATAAAAACTCAACAACAGAAACAAAGCAATTAAAAAACAGGCAAAGGCTCTGAATAGACATTTCTCCAAAGACATGCAAATGAGTAATCAGCACATAAAAAGATGCTCAACATCATTAGCCATCAGGGAAATGAAAATCAAAACCACGAAGATATACCACTTCATACCCACTAAACAGCAATAATAATTTTAAAAAAAACCAATAACTAGGATATGGAGCAACTGGAATTCTCATACATTGCTGGTGACATTGTAAAATGGTGCACCTACTTTGTAAACCCCTCTGGCAGTTCCTCAAAAGGTTAAACAGAGTTACCGTATGATCCAACAATTCTACTCCTAGATATATTAGAAGATAAAAATATATCCACATAAAAACTTATAAACAAACATTCACAGTAGCATTATTCATAATAGCCCCAAATGGAAAAAAACCCAAATGAATCGATAAATAAAATACGATATAGCCATACAATGGAATATTATTTAGCCATAAAAAAGAATGAAATACTGATACACGAATGAACCTTTAAAACATTATGCTGAATGAAAGAAGCCAATCACAAAATACCACACGTTGCATGATTCCATTTATGTGAAATATCTAGAATAGGGAAATCTACAGAGACAGAAAGTAAGATTAGCAGCTGCTTAGAGCAGGGATGGAATGGTTGGGGCAATGTCTACTCATGGTTATGGGATCCTTTTTTTAAATTACTGATGCCATATTAAAAAAAATTATAAAGAAAGAAAGAAACCTACAGTCATCAGACCACTAATGAACATCTACTGACCAAGTACACACTGAGGAAGTCTTTTAGTAAGTTTACCCTACTAAGGGGGATTTAACAGAGGATAAAAATGCCTTGAAATGAGAGTCCTGACTCAAGTACAACTGCAGATAACACTGTTTTGAAGCATTTTTCTCTACTGAACAATAAGGGTAGTCTGTCTAAAAACTTTTAATTCCTAAGGGAAAAACTGGAACACTTCTATGAAGAAATAAGCTTTGAGAGGGGCTATTATCCTTTGCTTTTACCTAAATACTATAAGCAAAGATGGTTTGATGTATGCTTTGGGGGTTGAGTGGGAAAATACTAAATAAGGAAAGAATAAACTTTGTTTTTTCCTAATTCTTATACATAGATTCTAAACCTAGAAAATACGTTAAGGAAAACAGTACAAATAAATTCTGAGGCCTAGAAACTTTTCCTTTTATTGGTGGGGAGAGAGGGATAAAAAAAAAAACTATGATAGGGAAAACCAAAGGGAATGTAATACAGCTAGGAAAAATAAATTTGATTACTTCCTCTTCCCTCTAAAATCTTTTAGTCTTTGTTTTTATTTTCTTTTGAAAAATTTATATTACATTAAAAAGTTTCAGACTAGATATTCTGTAGAATTTGCCAAGATTAAATCACCCCAATAAAAAAAAATTTCCATTTTATTGATTTTTAACCCCTGTAACATTGCCTTTCTTATTTGTAAACTACTCCACATATTTATATAGCACTGTAAATATACTGTATAAGTAATAAGAAATGCTGTTTAAAATAGTTTTGATATCCAGTTACCGATAAAATATGCATTCCTTTCAACTATTAATTTTCAGCTAATCATACCACCTCCATGCCAGTTCTTTAAAACTGCTATTTTCTTTTGTCATTACATTGATTATAATCTATATTCCTACTATATAATTGTAACAAAAATGACAAAGCTTAATGGAGCAAGTAGTTCTTTAAAATTGCTGAAATGCATGTAAATGCATGTAAACCTTTGTGAAATGATCAATAGAGACATAAGAATATATTAAAAATCAAAACCATATAAAATTAAGAATGCACATTATGTCATTAAATACAAAGAACACCAAAACAAGCTATATACTTGTCTGGAAGAAAAATTCTGTATCTTTAAACAGTTGATAAAATAACCACACTAATGAAAAAGTGTACTCACCTGGTTTTGGCACTGAATTGGTCACTGACTGGGGAACTTTCTGATTAATTAACTCAACACAGTGTCCAGGGAAGAGTCCCACCTAAGGAAGAAAAGCAGCAAAGAGAGGATTCTAAGCCAGAGAACAGACCAGTGTGTGAACACTGCCAATTTAATTCCAGTAATGTACTCCACAGTCCCTCCCCAATGATTGTCATTCCAAGATTCAACATCACATACAATGCCAATTATACAAACAAATAATAAAACAATCTGTTGCTATGAATATATAGAGTTATGTGTTTTATTTGTCCAAATATCTAAGTCTGCTTTTTTAGTTTTAGCTTTTAATTTCCCACAATTTTTATACCAATTAAAATCTTTTATCTGACACCAAGCTATGCATGCAGTAGGTATAATTTTTATCTCAATAATTTCTCTGCTGAAACATCAATCTAGTTGTGTTGACATCTCTACTGCCAACTTTTATATTTATTATCTTCCCTATGATTTTTAAAAAACCTACACTAAACCAAGTTCAAATATTTTATAAATTTTCATTATCTGACAAGTTTCCCCAAAAAATAACAAGACTAAAATAAATTGGTTAAACAATTGCTCATTTAAAATTCTGGTTCTTACTGTTGTTAAAGAGGTAGTAGTGTGTGGATAATTGGGAAAGCAAGAGAGAAAAAAAGAGCCAGTCTCAGCAGTGGTGAAAGAATCTGGCTTTGAAAAACACAACTCTTTGACCTGGTAGAATTACTCATGGCATTAGGTCAAATCCTAAGAAAGTCGAATCCTGAGAAAATACCGCGCCCAAATCACCCAGACATACTGTACAGTACAGTCAACAGCCTGGAATCAAAAGTAAAAGGGAAATCTTTATCAATATTTACAGATGTTTCCTTAGACAGTAATATTATTGAGCTGCCATGCAGCAGATGTTAAAGCTGAAACATTAAAACTACATCACTTTGGACATCCTTCTGTTGAGAGACTCTGGGGAAGAATGGAATGGTCTTCCAACAGTATGATTCATCATGAAGTTCTAAGCTGTATAACTTCCATCTGTGTGGGATTATTTTCACATACTCATTTGCTGTATTATCAATTCAATTTCTGGATCAATAATTTACGGTAGTTGTTAAAATTATAAAGACGTAACCAGTTATCGTGAGCTGAAAGGGGTTATTAACAATTATCAGTTTTGTTTCAAAGATCTGAATTTGAGATTATTAAAGTCCCTAATGCATTGCCTCCCAAAGTGATACTTTAAGATTTGTTTTTGGTGAAATTCTATACCATATTTTACTGAACTTCCTATTTAACTAGACAGTTCTTCCAAGATTTAGAACCAGATAAGAATCAGCTTGAAAAATCCTTCTCATTCTCTCTTAAACAAATCAGTTATTCTGAGAGGGTGTATGGTGAATGTTTAACAGTGTAGCCTCAAGAGTAGGAGTGCCTGGGTTCAATTCCAGGTCTTCCACTTACTAGATCAGGTTTGTAACCTGGCCTCTGTGTTTCAGTATATTCATCTAAACATAATAATAGTGCCTAGCTCATAAGGGTTGTTATGAGAATTAAATACATCAGTATAAGCAAAATACATATAGTAAGTACTCAAATGTTATCCATTATTATCCCAGTATGTTGGCTACTAGAAGACCTAGAGGGAACCACCTCTTCCACTAAATGGATATGACACATAATACTTAACCACCTTTTGCATGTGTGTACTTAAGTTTCCTCACTATCAAATATCATTATTTCCATAAAAGTCTACTTCATTTCAACTTATAAATATTTTCTGCAGTTTACTATGGAGAAAAGACCAGGATCTAAACATGGCCCATCCATTTATCAAAGTTCTGTGATCTGGAGCAAATTGCTTAATCTTTACCTCAGTTTCTTAAATTTGTAAAAATGGGGATAACATTAGATACCTCAATAATTGTGGGAAAACCCCTAGCCTAGTTTCTAAATTCAAATATCTTTCAGCAAATAAAAACTAATTTTCAATCACTTCTTCACAAAGACTGAACAAAGCTTAGTAAATATCTTACAATAAATAATATTATATTATTTATTGTATTATTTATTGGGGAACTTACAATAAATAATAGTTACATTTTTATCTTTCAAATTTGTCTCAATGTTATTACGTTTAAATATAAGGGAAAATATTATTGTGTATTATGTAGAGGTCTATAGTAGGTTTAAGTAATGCCTAACTCTAATCCCTACTCACTTGTCTTCCTTTTTTATAAAGTGTAATATCACTAAATATTAGCTAAAATAAATATTCACTTTTCCAGACTCCTTGGATCCAGGTGTAGCAATGACATATGTAAACACATCTCTACTGCAACTATTCTGTCTTCTTTCTGCTGTGAATGCAGGCATCAAGTTTGAATTTGTAGGAGCTATCATTTGACCTTGAAAAAAAGGCCAAGAGCATCTTAGAGGCTTCTACCTGGCATCTTCAAAGCTGCTGACTCAACAGTAACAATCAGTCACCTTTTCTGTTTACTTTTCTGTTTCTTGAAGCCCAAAGAAGTCCTAACCATTAAGGCTTTTTTCTTTTTTTAATTTAAAAAACTTGATTGTATAAATTTTTGAAAGGCAAAGAGAGTGTATTTTAATATTAAAAAATTCCATCAGGGTGGCCGGTTGCGGTTTGATCCCGGCATGGGCCACTATGAGCTGCGCCCTCCTTAAAAAAAAAAAAAATTCTATCACAAGGAGCGATGCCAGCATCATACGGGAGTGAGAAGACTGCTTTCTATTTTCCCTTAAATTTACAAGTTAGACATCTCTAATCCAACAAAGGTTCCTCTCCTCAATATACAAACACACCTGAGAAATCCATGCACAGGTACACATGAATGTGGGCATATTAAAATGCATAGAAGAGGCAGGACAAGGGGAAGGACAGGGATGGTGTCCGTGGACATACTTTGGTACCTCCCCTGTGGCCCCAGCTAACTGGTAGCAATGGAGAAATTGGGGTGCAGTCCCCACACTAACAGCCCAGCGGAGGGTAAGAGGGGCAAAAGGTGTGTATATGCCAGCTCCATTCCCTACCCCTTGCATTGCAAAGGAAACATTCTAGGAGCAAAGGAGATGCGGCTATAGTTCCTAGGCTATGGTACTGCAGTGCTAGCAACCAGAAAGAACAAGGGAGCACGAGGTGCCTTCCCCAACCAACACATCCCCCACCATGGTACTGGTGCCCCCAGATGGAGGCGACACAAACACAGCAAAAATGTCCAGCATCCCGGTCACCCAGGTGTCAATTTCCACAACCACAGTGATGTTCCCCCATCAGAACCTGCTCAGGCACAAGTAGCACAGGTAAGAGAAAACGAAACCTTGATCACCATCTACTGGAAAACGAAAGAAAAATTTCTAATTATCATCCTGCTGCATTTTAAATATTAAAATGGTATCTAAACAAGAGTGCCATTACCTCAAATGTGGAGGCAGAGGAAGAATCCACCAAGTACCATGAACAACCAAGGTAACATGTAACACAGAAATAAAATGATAATTATCCAGAAACCAAATTCAAAGTCAAGGAAGGAAGACTGTGATTTAAATGACAGAGAATTCTAGTTTGCAGTGATGAAGGAACTCAATGACATACAGGGAAACTCAGAAAGGCAGTTCAATGAACTCAGGAATAAAATTAATGAACAGAAAGTTACTTTACCAAAGAGACTGTCACTCTAAAAGAGAACCAAACAGATATTCTGGAGCGGAAGAACTCAACAAATGAGATGACGAATGTATTAGGAAGGACTGGCTGGGAACAGAGAAGACCATGTGGAAGAGAATTAGCAAGCTCAAAGATATAAATCTAGAAATGATTCAGGTAGAAGGAGAAAGTAAACTAAGATTTCTTTTTTCTTTTTTTTTTTAATGAAAGAACTCTGTAAGAACTATGTGATTCCATTAGAAAGAGTAACATAAGAATAATGGGTATCCCAGAAGGAGTAGAGAGGGAGAAGGGAACTAGCAGCCTATTAAAAAAATGATTGAGGAGAACTTCCCAAACCTAGGGAAGGAACTGAACATTAATGTAAAAGAAGGTAACAGAACACCTAACTGTCTCAACACAAAAAGACCTTCTCTAAGACACATTATATTAAAACTGACTTATATTAAAAGTTAATGATTAAAAAAAAAAATTCTCTAGGCAGCCAGGGGGAAAAAAGACAGTAACTTACAAAGGAAATACCATCAAATTTCTCAGTAGAACCATTACAAGGCCAGGAGAAAGTGGAATGATATATTCAAAATATTGAAAGACCAAAACCACCAGCCAAGAATAATATATCTAGAAAAGCTGTCCTTTAGATATGAAGAAGAAATAAAGACTTTCTTAGACCAAAAAGTGAGGGGAAAAAAAAAAAAAAACCCAGATAATTCAGCAAAACAAGACCTGCATTACATGAAATGTTGAAAGGATCTCTTTTTACCTGTAACAAAAAGACGAAAATAACAAAACTTTGAGTAAGGTGACAAAAGAGACAGAAGCAGGAATTTGCAGCTCTATTATAGGACAGGGAATTAAACATTTAATTATAACAAAGGTTAAAGGGACTAAAGCATTAAAAATAACAATAGCTACTGCAATTAGGTAATAAACACACAACATAAAAAGGGATAATTTATGACAATAAAAAAAGTAAAGCGGGCAGAGGAAAAGGATGGAACTGTATGGGTACATGAAGCTAACATGCTATCAGAAAAAAAAAAGACTATATTATCTGAGACATTTTATACAAACCTCATAGTAACCACAAAACAAATTCAGCGCTAAGACAAGAAACATGAAAAAACAAAGAGAAAAATTGAAAAAAGTCACAGAAAACCAAACTAAAATATCAGACAGAAACACAAGGGAAAAAGAACAATAGAGATAGAGAGCAATCAGAAAAAAAAGAAAAAATGGCTGTTGTAAGTCCTGATAGATCAATAATCACCCTAAATGTAAATGGACTGAACTCACCAATCAAAAGGCACAGAAATAGTACGATGAATTAAAAACGAGACCCAACTATATGCTGCCTTCAGGAGACCCATCTCAGCTACAAATACAAACACAGGCTCAATGTAAAAGTGTGGAAGATGATACTCCAAGCAAGTGGTATCCAGAGAAAATCAGAAAATCGGATGTAGTCATACTTACATCAAACAAAATAGATTTCAGTAAGAGTCCAAGATGGACATTTGATAATGATAAAGAGGACAATCCATCAAGAAAACATACTATTTATTAATATATATATAAGCATATATATATATATATATGTATACACACACACGCACACACACATATATGTATATGTACTCAACTTAGGAGCATAAAAATATATAAAGCAATTATTAACAGACCTAAATGGAAAAATTGACGGTATAAAAATAATAGTAGGGCATTTTAATATCCCACTTACATCAATGAATATACCATCCAGGCAGAAAGTCAGCATGGAAGGATCAGCCTTAAATGACATTAGACCAGATGAACTTAGTAGATATTTATAGAACTTCCCATCCAAAACAACAGAATACACATTCTTCTCAAGTACACATGGAACACTGTCAAGGATAGACCATATGATGGGATACAAAACAAGTATTAATAAGTTTAAGAAGACTGAAATCATAACAAGCATCTATTGTGACCAAAATGGTATGAAACTAGAAATCAACTACAGGAAGAAAGCTGGAAAAATCAAAAACATGTAGAATTAATCAACATGCTACTGAAAAACTACTATGTCAAAGAAGTAAAAGAAAAAAATCAAAAGATACATATAGACAAATTAAAATGAAAATATGGCATATCAAAATTTCTGGGATGAAATAAAAATTTTCTGGGATGCAGCAAAATCAGTACTAAGAGGAAGTTTATACCAATACAAGCCTATCTCAAGGAACAAAGAAAATCTGAAATAAACAATCTAACATTACACCTTCAGGAGCTAGAAAAGGAGAACAAATGAAGCTCTGTTAGTAGAAGGAGGGAAATAATAAAAATCAGAATGGCAATAAATAAAGAATAAAAAGACAATTGAAAACTTAATGAAATGAAGAGTTGGTTCTTTATACAGATAAAATTGACAAATCTCTAGCTAAACTCATTAAGGAAAAAAGAGAAGACTCAAACAAATAAAATCATTGACTAAAAGAAATAAAAGAGTTGAAGTTACAATTGATACCACAGAAACACAAAGGATTATAGAAGAATACTATGAAAGGTTATAGGCCACCAAATTGGATAACCTAGAAGAATTGGACAAATTCTTGGAAGCGCACAACCTTTCTAAACTGAACCATGAAGAACTGGAAAACCTGAATAAACTGATCACTAGTAAGAAAATTGAAACAGTATTCAAAAACCTCCTAAAAAACAAAAGTTCAGGACCAAATGGCTTCACAGCTGAATTTTACCAAATATTCAAAGAAGATTTACTATATATCCTTCCAAACTCTTACAAACAATTGAAGAGGAGGGAATACTTCTTAACTTTTTTACAAGGCTAACATTACCCTGTTATCAAAACCACACAAGGACATCACACAAACACAAAAATTAGAGACCAGTTTCTCTGATGAACATAAATGCAAAAATCCTCAACAAAATACTAGCAAATAGAATACAACAATACATTAGAAGATCTTACACGACAATCAAGTAGGATTCATTCTAAGGATGTAAAATGGTTCAACATCCACAAATCAATAAATATGATGCACCACATCAACAAAAGATAAAAATCATATGATCATCTGAAGAGATGCACAAAAAGCATTTGACAAGATACAACATCCATTTATGATTTTTTCAAAAATCTCCAAAATGAGGGTCAAATAAATGGTCAAGAAAGGAAAGTACTTCAACATAATAAAGGCCATATATGAAAAACCCTCACCTACCATCATATTCAATGGTGAAAAACTGAAAGCTTTTCCTCTACAATCAGGAACAAGACAGGGCTGCCTACTCTCACCACTGTTATTCAACATATACTGGAAGTATACTCAGAACAATTAGGCAAGAAAAAGAAATAAAAGGAATCCACACTGGAATGGAAGAAGTAAAAATGGCACTATTTGCAGATGACATGATTTTATACATAAAAATCCCTAAAGACTCCACCAAAAAATTATTAGAAATAATCAGCAAATACAGTAAAGTTGCAGAATACAAATATAAATATCTGTTGTTTTTCCATATACTAGCAACAGAATATCGGAAAGACAAATGAAGAAAACAATCCCATTTATAATTGCAACAAAAAGAATAAAATACCTAGGAATAAACTTAATAAGGGAGATGAAGGACCTGTACATTGAAAACTACAAGACATTGTTGAAAGATACTAAAGAAGACAGACACAAAAAACTGAAAGATATTCTGTGTTCATGGATTGGAAGAATTAACACTGTTAAAATGTCCACATTACCTAAAAAAAATATAGATTCAGTGCAATCCCTATGACCCCTGTGTCATTTTTCACAGAAATAGACTAAAAATCCTGAAATTTGTATGGAACTACGCACATTGCCAAAGCAATCCTGAGAATAAAAACAAATCCAGAGGTATCACAGTCCCCAATTTCAAACTATACTACAAAGCTACAGTAATCAAAACAGCATGGTATTGACAGGAAAACTGAAACACAGATCAATAGAAAAGAATTGAGAGTTCAGAAATAAACCCATACATATAAGGACAAATAATTTATGACAAAGGAGACAAAAATATACAATGGAGAAAGAAAAGTCTTTTCAATAGTGGTGCTAGGAAAATTGAATGGCAGTATTCAGAAGGATAAAACTAGACCATTGTCTTACACCATACACAAAAAAATTAACTCAAAATGGATTAAAGATCTGAATGCAAGATGAGAATAAATACATAGAAGAAGAAAACAGGCACTGAGCTTCTGGACATTGGTCTCAGAGGTGTTTAATGAATTTGTCTCTAAAGGCAAGGGAAACAAAAGCAAAAATAAACTAATGGGACTACATCAAACTAAAAAGGTCTGTCCAGTAAAAGAAACCATTAACAAAACAAAAAGGCAACTGACCTAATGGGAAAAGACACTTGCAAATGATACTTCCAGCAAGGGATTAATATCAAAAATATATGAAGAACTCACACAACTCAACAATACAAAAAATAAACAATTTGATTAAAAAATGAGCAGAGGATCTGAACAGATTCTTTTCTAAGAAAGACATATACGTAACCAACAGACATATGAAAAAAATGTTCAACATCACTAGTCATTAAGGAAATGTAAACCAAAACAACAATGAGATATCACTATTATCAAAAAGACAATAAACAAGTGTTGGAAAGGATGTGGAGAAAAGGAAACTTTCTTATGCTGTTGGTGGGAATGTAAACTGGTGTAGCCACTATGGAGAACAATCTGGAGATTCCTTTAAAAATAAAGAATAAAACTACCATATGATTCAGCAATTCCTCTTCTGTATATTTACCAAAAACTATATAAAAACACTAATTCATAAAGACATATATACCCCTTTGTTCATCTTAGCACTATTCACAATAGCGAAGACATGGAAACAAGCTAAGTGTCCATCAATGGATGATGGGATAAAGAAGATGTGGTGTACACACACACACACACACACACACACACACACACACACAAAATGGAATACTATTCAGCCATAAAGAGATGAAATATTCCCAGTTGCAACAACATGAATGGATCAAATACAATCAGTATTATGCTAAGTGAAATAAGTCAGACGGAAAAGGACAAAAACTATGATTTCACCCATATGTGGAATATAAAACAAACATTATTAAACGAACTACTAAGACAAATAAAAACAAACTAATAGATATAGACAACAAAATGTTGGTTACTTAAGGGAAAGGGGAGTAGGGTGGGGTGAACTGGTTAAAGGGGGTCAAGTACATGGTAATGAAAGGATATAGGCTTTGTGTGGTGGGCATGCAATAGAGTATATGGATATCAAATTATAATGTTGTACACCTGAAATTTATATAATGTTAATAACCAATGTTATCTCAATAATTTAATTTTAAAAATAAAGTATATGAGAAAACAATGCCAACACAAAAAAATGAAACTTTGTGCTGTTCAATATACAAGAATGTAACCAACCCTGAAAATATAACTAATATTTATACTTATCTGATACCAGATTAAGCTAATATTTCACCAAATATAAATAATTCTGATAAACTAAAAATGGCAAACATTAAAACTGATTGGAACTCTGCAATATGATCATGAACTATGTCATCCTGTTTCATATACTATTCTTTCTTCAGCAGTAGCAGTTTCTAAATCTCTAATTTATTGAACTGGCAAGAGTGAGGGGAACTGGGTATACTGGCAGGGGTCAAAATGAGATTCAACTCTAGGAAGATGAAATGAGAGGGGAAAAAAAAGACCAGTATCTAGGGCCCATAGGGGTAGAGGAGTAAATAGGTAATAAAAATATAGTAATAGAAGGAAAAGAACAATAAGGCTGGAACAGGTTAGGAATGGGCTTACAAGAAGAGAGGATCTTCAATTTAGTAGTTGTCTCCCAAGTCTCTGAGATAAAGTGAGAAGCCAGAGATGCTATTATATACTATCTGTGCTGGGAAATGTTTAACAACTGGCTCCTCAGGAGGAAAGTCCTTGATTTACAGAGTTTGCTAGTGTTTACAGCATAAATACTCCCACCATGGCTGGTCTCACGCTACCGATGTGACACAACTGAATGCAGAGTTGAAAAAGAGATGCAGAGTAGCCTGTTACGTAGTATTTATACCATAGAGTGCACTAAGTGTAAATAACCTCCAGAGCATAGATAACAGTAATATATTATTTTAAAAGCTTCAAGTATTTATTACCTTTGTTTTTAATAATAATTAATTGTAAATGTATACACTTAATAATGGCTGTGTTTAACAACTGCCCTATAAAATTCCTAAAAATTTTGCAACTGGCTCCAGCTCATCACTAACCTATTTCTATACACTTGGTCCTGTGCCTGCCCTACCTCTAATAATTCCTGGGAATAGGTTTCTGGCAGCTTGATAAATATATGGCTTGAGGAAGAACAGATATAAAGAAAACAGAGTGTAACCTGATTCTTCTGATCTTCTACATTGAGAATATGCTCACACTATCAAGAGTATAGGTTTGGCTACAAAAATGAATGTTCTGAAAAATATTTTGAAACAATTTAGATGGAATGTTAGATAAGAAGCTACCGCAAAAAAAATAAGCCTGGAGCTTTAGTAGCAATGGGAATGTAAAGGAATCACTGCTTAGCAATGGAGCCTAATCCTAACTATGGTCTCTTTGAGGCAACCAATCAAAACCTAAAAAAGAATTTCAACATAACAACAATGTGCTTATCACTGATTTTTCTAAAAATTTCTATTTTAATGGTTTACTTATTTTATTTATGGCTAGTGAAACTTTAGGGCTAATAGCATAACAAAATTTTGTAAATAATTTTATTTTTCAATTATATTTGACATACAATATTATATTAGTTTCAGGTGTACAACACAGTCATTAAACATTTATCCCCATAATAAATCTAGTATCCTTACGACACTAAATATCGTTACTACAATATTATTCACTATACTCCTATGCTATACTTTACATCCCCATGACTATTCTGTAACTACCAATTTGTACTTCTTAATCCCTTCCCCCTTTTCACTCAACCCCCAACCCCGTCCCATCTTGCAATTTTCAAAATGTTCTCTGTATCGACAAGCTTATTTCTGGGTTGTTTTTTTTTTGTTCATTTATATTGTTCTTTAGATTCCACATATAAGTGAAATCATACGGCATTTATCTTTCTCTGTCTGACTTACTTCACTCAACAATGACCTTAAATGTAAATGGTTAAATACTCAATCAAAAGACATAGGGTGGCCGGATGGCTCAGTTGGCTAAACCACGAGCTCTGAACAACAGGGTTGCAAGTTTGATTCCCACATGGGCCAGTGAGCTGTGCCCTCCACAACTAGATTGAAGACAACGAGCTGGCGCTGAGCTTCTGGAGGGGCAGCCAGATGGCTCAGTTGATTAGAGGGCAAGCTCTTAGCAACAAGGTTGCTAGTTCAAGTCCTGCATGGGATGGTGGGCTGCACGCCCTGAAACTAAAGATGGAAAACAGAGACTGGACTTGGAGCTGAGCTGCGCCCTCCACAACTAGATTGAAGGACAACGACTTGGAGCCGATGGGCCCTGGAGAAACATGCTATTCCCCAATAAAATTTATTTTTAAAAAAAAGACATAGGCTGACTGAATGAATAAAAAAACAAGACCCTTACATACTCGTATGCTGCCTACAAGAGACTCACTTCAGATCAAAAGACACACACAGACTAAAAGTAAAGGGATGGAAAAAAGATACTTCATGAAAATGGAAACGAAAACAAAAAATACCAGACGAAATACATAGACTTTAAAACAAAGGCTATCTCAAGAGACAAAAAAGGACCCAGTAATCCCACTTCTGGGTGTTAAAACAAATATATACATATATAAATATATATAAATATATATATATATATACATATATATATATATACACACATATATATATACATTTTTTAATCAAGCTTAGTAAAGTACTGCTCCTTAGTCCCGGAACTATGTCACAGATTTTTTCAATTGAAACCATTTGGCCTTAGTTTCCAATTTTTTATTTTCTGACTACAGATTCTTATCCTCCCAGGTTTGTAGTGTTCCTTCCTATTCCACAATACATGACGTTCAAATTCAGAGACATTACATCCCTGCCTTCCTGTATTTTTCCCCTAGGGTACGTATAACTTTTTTTTTATATACCCAGTATGTACCCTGTGCTTGATCATTTGAACTTTTAAAAAAATCAGTACCCTTATTTTCTTTGCAATATTAATATTCTGCCAAACCAATCCAGCAAACCAAAACTGAGTCAATATACTTCCCTACTTGTATGTTTCTCTATTGCTAGAGAAAAATCACATCACTGAGGAGACTCAAACCAAGACAAATTCAGTCTCTCACCTATAAATGCCATTTTTTCTTCTCCCCACTCCGCATACCTTCTTAGAGAATCCACTCCTCTTTAGAGTCTCTGTCCAGTGCCACCGTCAGGCCCCTGCCGAGACCATCCCAGTGCAAGCTAATGAGTCAATTAGTCTGTCTCCTAAGATTTTGGAACTAAATCAAGAATCTTTATCATCTCCATTCAGCTGTTAAAACTAGGAAATATCTTTTAGAAGGAAGAAAGGAAGGGAGGAATGGAGGGGAGGAGAGGATGAGACAAAGCAGCAGCAGCTGCCAGGGACTGAAAGCAGCAAAAACCGGAAGCAAATTCCCTCAATTCCTTACTTCCCAGTTCCTGGTTCCATTTACTTGTGGCCTAACAATTCTTGTACTGGGTTTTTAAAGATATTCTTATTTATATCTCCCCTTCTTCTCACTCCCCCTAAAACACCACATTGCTGCTGGTTTCTTTGCCTTATCTGTGTTTTTACGAAACCTTAAATGCCAGCTCCCTAGTTTCCACTTTTAAAAACATTGTTCTTGCAGTAGGATGCACAGCTTTGAGACTCAGAAACAAGGTCAGGGATCAAGATATAAATTTGGGAGTTGGCCATATATACAGTATTTTAAGCTAAGAGACTGAGTAAGATAGTCTAGAACAAGGACAATAGAATGCGTAGGTAGTCCAACCCAAACTTGCAGAGGTCTAATAGAGGAGAATGAGCTGTAAAAGAAGACTGAGAAGATAGGAGGAGCTCTAAGTGTTGTGTCAGGTCTGCGAAGAGAAGAAATTGTCAGGAAGAGATAAATCAAATACTGACGAGAGTTTAAGTAAGAGGAGTAATGAAGTATCCATTTTTGCATTAAGCCAAACAAAGACCACTAGTGACACAAGAGAAGAAAATGGGTGAGGATATATTTGTGATAGGTGCATGTAATAATGATGGTCCTAACAGAGTCTAAGTTGGATAAGAAGGCAAGTGAAGGCAGGAAGTGGGTGATGGCAGAAACTGGAGTGGCCAATGGAATATACTGAGAATGAGTATTGAGCATAATTGCTTATTATACAGCAAATAACTAACAAACAAGATGGAATTTCCGTTCCCACTTAGTGCAATGAAATAGCAAATAAGACAAAATTATAGTTGCTTTAAAATTTTATTTATTTTGTCTTACTTTTCCTCCCTGGAATGAATAAAAAAGAGGATAGAAAAAAGCATTGTAAGTGGAAGGAGAGGTAGATGAAAAGAGCAACTTGTGTAATGGGAAAGAAATGATAGTTAAATTTGTCTGAAACATCAGAGTAGTGGAAAGTAAGATTGGAAAAGTATAATGGGGTCAGAGATCATGGATAGTCTTATATATCATGATAGGAGTTTGACGTTTCTTCTGAACGAAACAAAAGTGATAAATTCTAAGAAGAGAGACAGGAACGGCAAGAAAATTCTTGTAGCCGTGTACACTTTCAGAGTAGAAGGAAGGGAGGAAGACAAGAAGCAGAAGACCATTTTAGGAAATTGCAAACATAGCATGAAAATGGCATGAAGAACGAAGAAAAGGATATGAATATAAAATAGACAGAAACTAACAAGTGCATGAGATGAATGAGAAATTAAAAATGCATCAGCAAGTTGTTTGCCCATTTTTATTAAGGTACAATTGACAAACAATAAACTATACATATTTAAAAAGTACATTTTGAAATGTTGTAAAGATTATGTAAGGTCCATATGGGCGCTGGACTTATCAGGGGGAATCGTTTCATAGACTGTGTAGATGCCTGACCACTGCACTGTACACCTGAAGCTGATGTAGAATAGTATTGCATGTCAACTATATTTAATTATGTATTCATTCATGGAATGTAAAGTATAGCATAGAGAATATAGTCAATGGTATTGTAACAGTTATATAAGATGTCAGAGGGGTAGTAGATGGGGGACACCGGCATCATCATTTTGTGAGGGGTGTAAATGTCTCATAAAAATTAAAAAAAGAAAATTATGCAAGGATTCCCCATGATAAAAACTCAAGTCCTGAAAAAAATAAAATGCACACTTTGATAAGGTCTGATACCCATGAAACTTTAACCATTATCGAGATTATGAATATATTTATCTACCCCAAAGGTTTCTTTGTATCTCTTTGTAATATCTCCTTCTACCTACCTGCCCACCCCCATCCCTGCTCATTAGGTAACCAGTGATCTACTGTCTATGACTATAGATTACTTTGCATTTCATTTCCTACAATTTTATATGAATGCACTCTTTACATACAGAATGCACTCTTTTATTGTCTGCATTCTTTCATTCAGCATAATTATTCTGACAATAAATCATGTTGCTGTATGTATCAATAATTCATTTCTTTTTATTCCTGAGTAATATTCGATTATATAGACACCACTATTTATTTATTCATTAATCTTTTGTTGATAAGATATTTGGGTTGTTTCTAGTTTGGGGCTATTATTAGATATAAGGCTGCTATGAACTGAACATTCATGTATGACTTTTTGTATAGATGTAGGCTTTCTTCTCACCTAGGAGTGGAATGGCTAGATTATGTAGCAAGTGCATGTTTAACTTCAGAAACTGACAAATTGTTTTACAAATTGGTTGTAGCATCTTACATTCCCACCAGCACTGTATGAGAATTCCAATTTCTCTATATCTTCACCATCCTAATAAATATGTGGCAATACCTCATTTTCATCTTAGCATTTCTCTAATAACAACTGTTCATATTGAGCATCTTCTTGTGTGTTTCTTTGCCATATATCTTTTTCCTGAAGTGTCTGTTCCAATTTTTGCCCATTTTTAAAGTGAGTTCTGTTTCTTACTGAATTTTGAGAGCTCCTCATATTTCATGGATACAAATCCTTTATCAGATATAATCTTTACAAATATTTTTCCCCAGTCTCTGGCTTGTCTTTTTATTCTCTTATTAGTAATGCCTTTTAAAAAGCAGAAGTTTTAAATTTTGGTGAAATTAAACTTATTATTTTATCAATTGTTCTTCTGATGTTACATCTAAGCAACCTTTGCCTAACCCAAAATCACAAAAGCTTTATCTTATGTTTTCTTCTAGAAGCCTTTATAATTTAAGGTTTATATTTGGGAATATGACCCATTTTGAGTTAATTTTTCCACATGGTTGCAAGAAATAAAGTTTTTTGGAGGCATGTGGATATCCATTTGTTCTAGTACCATTTGTACAATAGACCATGTTTTCTTCACTGAACTGACTTTGAACCTTTGTTGGAAATCAGTTCTCCATGAATGGGCTTATTTCTGGACTATTTTGTTTCACTGATCCATTTGTCTATCATTTCACAGTATTAAGTTCCAAAGTTCCAACTTTGTTCTTCTGTTTTCAGATCTGTTTGGCTGTTCTATTCTAGGTCCTTTGTATTTCCACAAGAATTGTTTAATCTGTTCATCGATTTCCACAAAAAAGCTTGCTGAGATTTTGACTGGGATGAATTTAGGGAGAAATGACATCATAGCAATATAAAGACTTCCAACCGATACACAGAATATCTCTCTACATTTATTTGTATATTCTTTTATTTCTCTCAGAAATGTTCTGTAATTTTAACTAGAGATCTTTCATATCTTTTTTCAAATATATCCCTAAGTATTTCATATTTTGATGCTACTATAAATGTGTTTTATTATATTTTTGACTGTTAACGCTGCTAATCTGTGGGCTACATTTAAAGGAAGATTCTCACACAGTAGCCCCAAGTATTTAATTTTAAATATGTAAGTTAGTTTCCTTTTTTCTCCATTATTATATGTAAAAAATTATACTGACTTTTTGGAAACTGTTTATAGGTAGTTATCTCATTTGCAAATTTATATCATTTGTAAATTTCACTTCAGAATCTAAAGGAAGGATTTCAGAAAATATTTAGCCTAACAAGGGGTTGTAGGGTTTGATGAAGTTAAGAGCTACTGCTCTAAGCCATGCTGTCAATAATTTTCACAAAACTGAATGTTAAGCATCATTTGGTAGGACATATTCTGATGTTATAAATTAACAAAAGACTATCAAGAAACAAATTTCTCTCGAAACATTAACGGCACCTGCTAATGATACTACAAAGAAAAATCAAAGTAAGAAATCAAAGAAACAGAGAAAACAATTTAAGAAAATTTACATATTTTTGTGATCCAAGGGGGAAAAATACAAAATTGGAATTCACCAACCTTGTGTTTTGGTCCTGCCTGTACTATTATTTGCGTCTTTGTGAATCAGAAGAGTTTATCTAAATTCGTTTGTCCGTATAATTTTAAATGACAGTTTAGGCCCAGATGATCCACTATTATCTTTTCCACTATAGAAATCCATGATTCATACAAGTAGACAAGTAGAAGCCACAACTGGTTCATTAAATTACTACTATGACCTGTTCTTTGCCCAGAACTCTTAGGTTTCTACCTAAGCTCTGACACTAAACAGCGGAATAACAAGTGGCTAGTTGTTTATACCCTGTATGCGTTAGTTTCCTCATCAGTAAAACAGAGATAATAGTAGTATCTTATTCATAGATTTGTGAGAATTAAAGGTTAAAACACCTAGAACAGGATGACGTCATAGGAATGGCGGAAGCGGGGCGCACTTTCTGAGTTCTCCTCCGGATCTTATTACAAATGGGACCTATAACCCATCAAAGAACTCTTTGCTCATCACACAGAACAGCTAAGAGACTTGTGGAAGGATTACTTGAAGGTGTGCTAATTGGGCGAGCAGGGGAAGAGAGGAAGGGAGCGCAGTGAAAACGTGCGGGCCTGCGGTGGGGTCTCGGCCGGCGGGGTCTTGGCCGGCAGCAACGGCAGCAGCAGCGAAAACCGCGGTGGCACCCGCAGTTCCAGGCACGCACGGGATCCCAGGGCGGAACGGAGAGCACAGAGACCAGGAGGTGGGCTCTTTCCCTGCGTCCCACGGCTGATGTCTCCCGCTGGGAGGGCGGCTAGTGGGCCCTAGGGCGAACAAAGAACACAGACTCCATACCTGGGCCCCTCCCCTCCGCTCTTCCAATCCTACCCCCGCCCTTCCAGAGACTTTTCTTTGTAAAATTTGATTTTTCTTTGTAAAATTAAACTGGCCCCTGAACTGAGGAGTAGTGTCAGATTACAGAGGAGCCGTAGTAGTGATCAGGCTCTGGGAAGACTGACAGGCAGCCCTGACCCAGGAAAGAGGCTGGGAAGAGTGTGATTTTGGCTGGGCTAGGAGAGAAGAGACTCCTCCACCCCCAGCCACCACCTTTTCTGGCCTGCAGGAAGAGGGTGACGCGTGGCTGGGCTGGGAGAGAGAAGACCCCTCCATCCCCAGCCCCCACCCTTTCTGGCCTGCCTAGTGCGGGGCAAGTGCAAGTGCAGAGACACTCCCAGGGATCAGCAGTAAGGCAGACCCAGCTCTGGGCTTTCAGCAGCTCAGAAATCTCCCGCCCGCACTCCCCCATACACACACACACTGAAGAAGTGCCCTAAGACTCAGGAGTACTGGACACGGGGCTGATGGTGCTACTCTCAGTGTGCATATGTGCAGGCAAGGGCAGAAACTGCACTGACTTTGTAAAAACTATCATCCAGACCCCTCAGGCCCCCGCATTTAAATCTACAGTCCCAAAGTCACTCTGGGCACCAGGTGACCGGCTCTGCCTGCGCAATAAGCAAGGGCCTCTTTGGTACAGCAGAGGACAACCTGGACATTACTTGGTGGGCTTAAGCCAGGAATGGCACTGCTTTTTGTTTCGCTTTGTTTTGTTTTGTTGTGCTTTATCTTTACATCTTTTATATCTTTGCTTGTGTCAAGTGGGGGTTATCGGGTGTTTTTACATGTGAATGTATTTGAGTTTTTTCTTTGTTGTTGTTGTTGTTGTGCTTGGTGATTTGCTTTGTTCTGAAACTGCCCTACCAGGGCCCAGCTTAAGAGGCACAAGATTCACCATATCCAGAGGCCAACTTCAGACCAAACCAGAGTACTACTGGGTTTGACCTACAAGTCACACACCCAGAGGGAATTCTCGGCAGGCACTAGAGCCCATAGAGGCCAAACCACATTTAAGTGGTCAACCCTCATGCAGCAGAACGCCCTGCGGTGGGCAGAGCCAAGTCTCACAACGAGTCAGCCTAGGAGTTAAGCCCACCTACTCACAAGCAAAAAGCAATTAAAGATCTTCTTGAACAGCACAATATACACAACACAAGAGTCACCTTTGGAGCACACGCAGAGGAGAAGAACGAAGTAGTGCAAGTCAAATATAAAGGACACATACTACATAAGATAACCTAGCAAGAACTAAGAACTCTAGGGGATCTACCTAATACATCAAAGCAAACACAGAGAGTCAGCCAGAATGGGGAAACAAAGATACACGTCCCAAATAAAAGAACAGAAGAAACCTCCACAACTGGTACCAAATGAAGCAGAGGTAACCAACCTTTCAGAGACAGAGTTCAGAACACTGGTGATAAAAATGTTTAAGAAGCTTAGAGAAGACATAAAGAAGGATGTAGAAATCATAATGAACAACCAGTTAGAACTAAAGAACACAATTACCGAAATTAAGAACTCACTTGAAGGAATTAACAGCAAGTTAGATGAAGCAGAGGATCGAATCAGCGACTTAGAAGACAAGGTAGCAGAGATCACCCAAACGACACAACAGAAAGAAAAAAGAATAAAAAACAATGAGGATGGCCTAAGAGACCTCTGGGATAACATCAAGCGCAACAACATGCGCATCATAGGAATACCAGAAGGTGAAGAAAGGAAGCAAGGGATTGAGAACATATTTGAAGTAATAACGTCCGAAAACTTCCCCAACCTGATGAAGGAAACCAACATACAAGCCCAGGAAGTGCAGAGAGTTCCAACCAGGATAAACCCAAACAGGTCCACACCAAGACACATTATAGTTAAAATGGCAAAGGGTAAAGACAAAGAGAGAATCCTAAAAGCAGTAAGAGAAAGACAGAGGGTTATATACAAGGGAACTCCCATAAGACTATCAAATGACTTTACTACAGAAACATTGAAGGCCAAGAGGGAGTGGCAGGAGATACTCAAAGTGATGGAAAACAAAAGCCTACAACCTAGATTGCTTTATCCAGCAAGGCTGTCATTTAAAGTTGATGGAGAGATAAAGAGCTTTCCTGAAAACAATAAGATAAGGAATTTATTACCACCAAGACAGCATTGCAAGAAATACTAAAAGGACTTCTGTAAATAGAAGAAAGATCAAAACAACCTAACTACAAATTTAAAAATGGCAATAAATATGTACCTATCAATAATCACTTTAAATGTAAATGGATTAAATGCTCCAATCAAGAGACATAGGGTGGCTGACTGGATAAGAAAGCAAGACCCTTGTATATGCTGTATACAGGAGACTCACCTCAGAACAAAAGACACACACAGGCTGAAAGTGAAGAGTTGAAGTAAGATATTTCATGCAAATGGAAATGAGAAAAAAGCTGGAGTTGTAATACTTATATATGACAAAATAGACTTTAAAATGAAGAACATATTAAAAGATAAAGATGGGCACTATATAATAATAAAGGGATCGATCCAACAAGAGGACATAACCCTAGTAAACATCTATGCACCCAAAATAGGAGCACCTAAATATATAAAACAGGTACCGACTGACATAAAGACAGAGATCAACAGTAACACTATCAAAGTAGGGGACTGCAACACACCTCTGACAACAAGGGACAGGTCTTCCAGACAGAAAATCAATATGGAAACAAAAGCCTTAAATGATACATTGGACCACTTGGATTTAATCCATGTTTTCAGAGCATTTCACCCCAATGCTGCAAAATACACGTTATTCTCAAGCACACATGGAACATTTTCCAAGATAGACCATATATTAGGCCACAAAACAATTCTTGATAAATTTAAGAAAATTGAAATCATACCAATTGTCTTCTCTGATCACAATGCTATGAAATTAGAAATGAACTACAGGAAAAAAACTGGAAGACACACCAATTCATGGAGGCTGAATAACTTATAACTAAATAATGAATGGGTCAAGCAGGAGATCAAGGAAGAAATCAAAAGATATCTGGAGACAAACGAAAATGAAAACACGATGACCCAAAATCTATGGGATTCAGCGAAAGCAGTCCTAAGAGGGAAATTCATAGCTTTGCAGGCCTACCTAAAGAAACAAGAAACATCACTAATCAACAGTTTATCTTCACACTTAAGGGATCTGGAAAAAGAACAGCAAAATAAGCCCAAAGGGAACACAAGGAAGGAGATAATAAAGATCAGAGCAGAAATAAATGAAATAGAAACCAGAAAAACAATACAAAAGATCAATGAATCCAAGAGTTGGTTCTTAGAGAAGATAAACAAAACTGACAAACCTTTCGCCAGACTCATTAAAAAAAAGAGAGAGAGGACCCAAATTAATAAAATAAGAAATGAAAGAGGAGAAGTGACAATGGACACCACAGAAATACAAAAAGTTTTAAGAAATTACTATGAGCAACTATATGCCAACAAATTTGACAATCTGGAAGAAATGGACAATTTTCTAGAGGCGTACAACCTTCCAAGGCTAACTCAAGAAGAAACAGAAAACCTGAATAGACTGATTACCACCAGGGAAATTGAATCAGTAATCAACAATCTCCCAACAAACAAAAGCCTTGGACCAGATGGCTTTACAGGTGAATTTTACAAAATGTTCAAAAAAGAATTATCACCTATTCTCCTCAAGCTCTTCCAAAAAATCCAGAAGGAGGGAAGACTCCCAAACACTTTTTACGAAGCCACTATCACCCTGATCCCAAAATCAGACAAAGACACCACAAAAAAAGAAAACTACAGGCCAATATCTCTAATGAACATAGATGCAAAAATCCTCAACAAAATATTAGCAAACAGAATTCAGCTATACATTAAAAAGATCATACACCATGATCAAGTGGGATTCATCCCTGGTATGCAAGGGTGGTTCAACATCCGCAAATCAATTAATGTGATACACCACATTAACAAAATGAAAAATGAAAATCACATGATCATATCAATAGATGCAGAAAAAGCATTTGATAAAATCCAGCAGCCATTCATGATAAAAACCCTTAAGAAAGTGGGAATAGAGGGATCATATCTCAACATAATAAAGGCCATATATGACAAACCCACAGCTAACATCATACTCAATGGGGAAAAGCTAAAACCATTCCCCCTAAGATCAGGAACAAGGCAAGGTTGCCCACTATCTCCGCTTCTATTCAACATAGTGCTGGAAGTTCTAGCCACAGCAATCAGACAAGAAAAATAAATAAAAGGCATCCAAATTGTTAAGGAGGAAGTAAAATTATCATTATATGCAGATGATATGATACTATATAGAGAGAACCCTAAAGACTCCACCAAGAAACTACTAGAGCTGATAGATGAATTTAGTAAAGTAGCAGGATACAAAATTAATATTCAGAAATCAGTCGCATTTGTATATACCAATAATAAAACATCAAAAGGAGAAATTAAAAAAACAATACCATTTTCAATTGTTCCAAAGACTATAAAATACCTGGGAATAAATTTAACCAAAGAAGTGAAAGATCTGTACTCAGGAAATTATAAGACACTGAAGAAAGGAATGAAAGAAGATATAAATAGATGGAAACACATATCATGTTCATGGATAGGAAGAATTAATATAGTTAAAATGTCCATACTCCCTAAGGCAATATACATATTCAACGCAATTCCTATCAAACTACCAAGAACGTTTTTCACAGAAATAGAACATATAATCCTAAAATGTATATGAGACCATAAAAGACCCCGCATAGCCTCAGCAATCTTGAGAAATAAGAACAAAGTGGGAGGTATAACAATACCTGACTTCAAATTATACTACAAGGCTACAGTAATCAAAACAGCATGGTACTGGCATAAAAACAGACACATAGATCAATGGAACAGAATAGAGAGTCCAGAAATAAATCCATGCCTATATGGCCATTTAATCTACGACAATGGAAGCAAGAATGTACGATGGCGTAAAGACAGTCTATTCAATAAATGGTGCTGTGAAACCTGGACACATGCAAAAAAATGAAGATGGACCACCTCCTTACACCATATACAAAAATACATTCAAAATGGCTTAACGACTTAAATGTAAGATCTGAAACCATAGAATACCTACAAGAAAATATAGGAAGAAACTTCACAGACATTACCCGGAGTAAGATTTTCACTGATATATCCCCTCGCACGAGGGAAATAAGAGAAAAAATAAACATGTGGGATTATATCAATCTAAAAAGTTTTTTCACAGCAGAGGAAACCATCAATAAAACAAAAAGGGATCCTACTGAATGGGAAAAGATATTTGCCAATGATATATCTGATAAGGGATTAATATCACAAATCTATAAAAAACTCACTCAACTCAACTCCAAAAAAATAAACGACCCAATTAAAAAATGGGCAGAGGACATGAAGAGACATTTTTCTAAAAAGGACATACAGATGGCAAATAGACATATGAAGAAATGCTCAACCTCACTAACCATCAGAGAAATGCAAATAAAAGCCACAATGAGATACCACCTCACCCCAGTCAAAATCATCAATAAATCAACAAACAACAAATGCTGGCGCGGATGTGGAGAAAAGGGAACGCTTGTGCACTGTTGGTGGGATTACAGATTGGTGCAGCCACTATGGAAAACAGTATGGAGGTATCTCAAAAATCTGCAAATGGAACTACCCTATGATCCAGTAATTCCACTCCTAGGTATCTATCCGGAGAAATCCAAAACTCCAATTCAAAAATCTTTATGCACTCCTATGTTTATTGCAGCACTATACACAATAGCTAAGACATGGAAAGAACCGAAATGCCCATCGGTAGATGACTGGATTAAGAAACTGTGGTACATTTATACAATGGAGTATTACGCAGCCATAAAGAAGAAAGAAATCTTACCATTTGCAACAACATGGATGGACCTAGAGAACATTATGTTAAGTGAAATAAGTCAGACAGAGAAAGATAAGTACCATATGATCTCACTTATATGCGTAATATAAAGAAAAGAATAAGTGAATGAACTAATCAGAAACAGTTTTGGAGACAAAGAGGAAAAACTGAGGGTTGCTAGATGGACATGGGGGGTGGGGTTAAGGGGGAAGGTGAGGGGATTAGAAAACAATCAGTAACCACAAGATGGCCATGGGGTTTTGAAAATTAATCTGGGGAACGTAATTTAGTGGTTACCAGAGGGTAAGGGGTTTGGGGGGTGGGAGATGAGGGTAACGAGGATCAAATATATGGTGATGGAAGGAGAACTGACTCTGGATGGTGAACACACAATGTAATTTATAGATGATGTGATACAGAATTGTACACCTGAAATCTATGTAATTTTACTAACAATTGTCACCCCAATAAATTAAAAAACAAACAAAACAAAAAACTGAAGGCAAGAAAGGAACAAGACAAACAACAACTCATAGACACAACAGTTTAGTGGTTACCAGAGGATAAGTGGTGAAGGGGGATGGTAGAAGAGGGTAGAGGAATTAAATATATGGTGATGGAAGGAGAACTGACTCTGGGTGTACAGGTGATGTATTATAGAATCGTACACTTGAAACCTATGTAGTTTTGTTGACCATTGTCAGCCTAATAAATTTCAATTTAAAAAAAATTAAAACAATTAAAAAAAAAGAAAGAAAAAATAATAAAATTTATATGGAAATATAAAGAATATAAAATAGCCAAAACTTTAAAAAGAAAAAGAACAAAATTGGAGAACTAACACTATCTGATTTCAAGATTGATTATAAAACCACAGTAATAAAAACAGCATAGCATTGGTATAAAGATATAAAAATACACCAACAGAACAGAACAGAGATTCCAGAAATAGATCCATATGTATATGGACAACTAATTTTTGAAAAAGGTGCAAAGGCAATTCAGTGCAGAAAGGATAACCTTTTCAACTTGGAACCATATGTATCCATATGCAAAAATATACTTCAATCCATACCTCATATTATATAAAAAATTTAACTCAAAATGGACCATACACCTAAGTGTGAAATGTAAAACTATAAACTTTCTAGAAGAAAACAGTAAAAAATGTTTGTGACCTTGGGTTAGGCAAGGCACAACTCATAAAAGAACACATTGATAAATGGAACTTCATCAAAATTTAAAATTTCTCTTTAAAAGATATTGTTAAGAGAATACAAAGGCAAGCCACAAACCGGGAGAAAATATTTGCAAACATTTTAAATATAGGACTTATACCCAGAACATTTAAGAATTCCTGAAATTCAATAATAAGAAAACAAACAGCCCAACTTCAAAAATGGCAAAAGATTTCAATGGACAACTTGTCAAAGAAGATACATGAATGCCAAATAAGCACATGAAAAGATACTCAGCAGTCATTACGCCAGTGCAAAAGAAAAACCACAATGAACTACTACAACACACCTATTAAAATGGCTAAAATTAAAAAGACTGACCATATCAAGTGTTGGTGAGGATGCTGAGGAAAGAAAACTCTCTCATACACTGTGGAGAAGTAAAATGGTACAGTTGCTTTAAAAAACAGTTTGGAAGTTTCTTAAAAAGTTAAATATACATATGATTCAATCATCCCACTTCTAGATATTTTCCCAAGAGAAATGGAAATATATGTCCCAAGATTTGTAAACAAAAGTTCATAGGAGTTTTATTTGTAACCCAAAGACTGGAAAAACCAAAAACAAAAGCCCCTCAATAGATGAATGGATAACAAATTGTGGTATATCCATATGATGAAATATGATCCAGCAATAAAAAGGAACAAACTATTGATACACGTGACAACATGGATGAATCTTAAAATAACTATGCTAAATAAAAGAAGCCAGACCAAAAAAAAACAAAAGAATACATGCTGATGATGCCTTTTAAAAAAAAAAAAGTCTGAAAAATGCAGGGACTCTGTAGGGAAAGAAAGCAATGGTTTCCTGGTAGAAGGAGTTGTGCGGGAAGAATGGGAGGAAGAGATTACCAGAGGGCACAAGGAAACTTTTGGGATGATGAACATGTTCATTACATTGATTGTGGTGATGGTTATATGGTGTGTACATAGGGTGAAACTTACCAAATGATATGCTTGAAATATGTGCTGTTGATTGTAAGCCGATTGTACCCAAATAAGCCTGTTTGTTCACTTATTTATTTATTTATAAAAAAAAGCCAGTCAACTCCACAGGGGGAAAAAAAACACCTAGAACAGCACACATAAGAAGCACTCAAGAAGTATTACAAATTCCTTTTATTTGTAGTATCGCATACTCCCTTCTTCCTTTCAAATTATATAACATTATAGCTAAAAAATAACAATACATGATTTCCCATTACTGAATAATGGAAATATTTTGCTATTTAATTTTGAGTAATGAAAAAGGTGCCACTTTGGATTCCATACCTAAATATAATGGTCTTTATATAAATAAGCATGTAGATTGCCTTCTCCATTAAACTACTACAAGGAACAAGTTTCTGAATATCTACCATTTTCGATAAAGAATACTTTTCTGAAAATAAGTTATTTGAAATCACATTAAACTCCTGAGGCAAGAAAATGTTTATTGTCCGAGAACTGCTACTCTGATGCTTGTGCACAGAAACATTCACATAACATTCTGGGGGAACTGAAAAATAAAATAGCTGATCCTTGATGTCTTGTGCAGAACAAGGAGAACGTGAGCTGTATAAAATTCTGCCAATCTCTAAATGGTATTTTACCCATTAGATTGATGGACTTATCCGAAATGTGTTCTGAGGAAGATTTTCTGAGGGGAAAAAAGAACATTTGCTAAACTGTTTTATTTTTTGTTTTTTTCTGTGCACGGGATAAACAAAGGGAGGCTGGATCGCTGGTTCTCACATTTTATGCTTACTAATCATCTGTGGAACTTGATAAAAGTCAGATTCCTGTCCCTATCCCTTGAGATTTTGATTAGTAATATCTAGTTTAACACAGCACCTTCTGATGCTAGTGGTTCCCAGATAAAACTCTGAGAACCTCTGCACTAAACAAACAAATAATCCTCAAAGATATCGGCATTTTATATTTGTGTAATAGCTTGAACCTAAGAGAAAAAGGCTTTCCAGACACCTCATCTCACATTCACAACAGCAGTCTACAGATAGGCACAAAAGTAGATGCAATTTAGTTTAGAAAAGAAGATTAAGAAAGCAAAGAGGTTTTTTTGCTTTTTGGGTTTTTTATCTTTTTTCTATTTTTTTTTCTAAAGTACATTATATGATGAAACACCTCAGGAAACAAAGATCAAAGATCTAATACTCTCTAAGAGACAAAAAATAAAGAACAGATTTCAGAATTTCAAATTATTATAGTTAATACAATTTAACACTCCCTACTCCCAGAAGTTTAAGAAAAGAAACAGAGTCATGGTAAAATTTAAACACATGGATAAACTAATCCTTCTGTTCCCACAGCTAAATTATGGTCTAGGCTAAAACAATATATAGACTAGAACTTGGCAAATGCTGATCTTTATCAACCATTAGCTGATTCACAAGTTTACCTACAGCACAGAGTAAGCACCATTTCTGGAAGAGTAGTCTGAGGAACACCTGGACCAGAATCACAACCACTGAAACAGCATTTTGGGGATTAGGTCCTGGGATTTTATATTTTAACATGCTCCCCTGGAGATTCTTAAACACATACAAGCTTGAGAATCTGTGGCAAAGGGAGAATAGAAAGAATTATTGGTAATAGAAGAATGAAGATAGCAGTATAGCACCCTTTAGTATGTTAGTATGATATTCCTTTAACTTTATTTGCAAATTAAGAAAATAATGCAATACTACTACTACATACCTATTAGGATGGCTGAAAAAAAAAATTGAGAACTAGGGAATGCTGGTGAGAAAGAGCAGTATCACTGCTGGTGGGAATGCAAAGTGGTACAACCAATTTGAAAGACAATTTGGTTTCTCACAAAGCTAAACATAGTCTTACCATCTGATCCAGCAATTGCGCTCCTTGGTATTTACCCAAAGGAGCTGAAAACTTATACACACAAAAAAACTTGCATGTGGATGTTTATATTTATAGCCGCATTACTCATAACTGCCCACAACTAGAAGAAACCAAGATGACTTTCAATAAGTAAGTGGAAAAATAAACTCTGGCACATCCATAACAATGAATATTAGACAGTGGTAAAAAAGGAACTATCAAACCATGAAAAGACATGGAGGAAACTTAAATGCATATTACGAAGGGAAAGAAGCCAGTTTGAAAAGGCTACAGACTGTATGAGTCCAACTATACGATGTGTTGTAAAGGGAAAAACTACACAGACAGTAAATGATCAATGGTTTTCAAGGGTTAGGAGGAGAGAGGGATAAATAAGTGGAACACAGGTCATTTTTAGGGCAAATTACTCTGTATGAAGCTGTAATGGTAGATACATACCATTAAATATTTGTTAAAATCCATAGTTCTATACATAACAAAGAGTGAACTTTAAATAATGGGCTATAGTAACTAATAATATGTGAATATTGGTTTATTAATTGTAACTAAAAACAAGCCCCAAAATTGTTTCAACCATTGTGGAGCGGATGTGAAACTGACAACTATTTTTATCCATGTGATTCTGGCCCAGGTGTTCCTCAGACCACTCTTCAGAACAGTGCTTACTCTGTGCTATAGGTAAACTCTGCGAATCAGCTGATGGTTGATAAAGACCAGCATTTTGCCAATTCTGTTCAATGAATTATAAAGCAAGATGTCAACAACAGGAGAAACTGTGCTTGTGTGCTTGGCGGGGGGGCGTATTATATGACACTTTGTGTACTGTCGGTTCAATTACTCTATAAATTTGTACTAAAATCTAAGGTCCATCAATTATTTTTTTAAATAATGATAAAAAAAACAAAGTCACAGCCCAGCAACTGTAAACTCAGTTCCTAGCAATGTAAAGGAATGCCTTCCACACTGAAACCTGTACCTAGTCACACCCTATCAGCAGTCCAGAAAGCACACAATAAGCACACACGTGACTGAGAGACAAAGAAAAAGTGGAGTCCATGCAAAATGTCAAAACACATCAAGTTGAGCGGACCTGCAAGTGGAGACAACACACAGGGCCTTCATACCAACATGACACCACATTTCCAGAAAGCTTTCCAGCAGTGCTCAGGGCATGACACTTCAGACTTGGCCTCCATCCTGGGAAGCAGCGGCCTACATTCTTGCTCCCCTTCACTCTCTCTCCTAAGAGTAGTCTATTTTAAATGGTCTTGATCCCCAGGAAGACCACCAGCCAAGCTACCCCAAGGCCAGTCCTAATCTCCTCCTATACTATTAGATTAAGACAGAATTCCTGCCTCTGTGCTTCCTCCTTCATGGTCTACTGACAAAGGCAAATTTATAGAGTTCATCTGTGTGACCAGGACCAAGCTGGCTAACCAGTCACATGGCTATTCCATGTCTGGCCCATCTGCCTGGGTCATGTGCCCATCCTCTCCTCAGAAGGCATACACAAGACTCTGCATTCCACAGGCACCTCCTCCAGGAAGCCCTCTTACGCCTCCCAGGGAGTCCTGCTGGGCTCTGAACCTCCCACTCATCTGAGAGGCCCTAAGGAGAGCACCGAGGCCTGCTTGTCAATTTGTCCTGCCTCAGGGCACAATGCCCAATGTGCAGAGGGCCTTCTGTCATATATGAAATGAGGGCCCAAACCCAGCCTTTGGGTTCAAGGACAGCCCCTCCTGAGATGCTGCCCAGCCTTCTCAGTGCCCGAGGATAGCAGGAGGGCAGAGCAGTTATTCTCAGGGGACCTTTCTCCTGAGGCCATCAAGCTCTCAGCAGTCATGTCCAAAGCCCCTAAGCTCTGCCTTCCCTTGGCCTAGGGGCCAGCCTGGCTCAGGTAGGACCCTGTTCCGTATCAAGTCTGTGTGAGAGAGTCCTACCTGTGTGCAGGGTCTTCAAGCCTGCCCAAAAGGCGTCCCCACCCACTCATCCATCTAGGGCTGTTTGGCATCTATTCGTATTTTGAAGCCCTAACCCCCCAAAATCTCAAAATGGGACTATACTTGGTGATACAGTCTTTAAAGAGACTATACGGGTAGGCCTGTTTCAATCTGACTTGTGTTCTTACAAGAAGAGATTAAAAACAGGACAAAGACCTCAGGGGTGTGTGCACACAGAAAAAAAAGCATGTGAGGACACAGCAAGAAAGTTGCCATCTGCAGGTGAGCAGAGAAGGCTCAGAAGAAACCAACCTTGTTAATACTTGATCTTGGACTTCCAATATCCATAACACTGAAGAAATACATTTCTATTGTTTAACTCATCCAGTCTGTATTATTTTGTTATGGCAGCCCTAGCTAACTAATAAATCACTTAACAGTCAAGTGAAGGAATAGAAGAACCTTAGAAACAGCAATACTCAATAACAGATTAAAAAATCTCACAAAAATTATGGATGATTGATTATTCTTCGCATTCTGAATTTGTATCATCCATCTACACCAGAATGTATGAAATACCAGGAATTCAGACATAACTTACATTAGAGAAATTTAAAAACCGAAATATTATCCTTCTAAAAGGAGTCACATGAAAAATGTTCTTATAAAGAACATGTTTCTATAATACCTTTAGAATGTTAATTTTTGAAAGTTCAAATTACAAAATAGCCTTTGATTTAATATATCCACTACATAAATTAAGGTCTACTAGTAATCCAAGCTAGTGGTTTCCCAGCAGTGTTACTGGTACACACTCTCCTGAGGCCCCTCTGGGATGTTGTAGGAGGTCTAAGAGAGGTCAACCTGGTATGTCTCATGGGGCACAAGGTCCAGGATGCTTGACTTAAACTAACCAGGGCAGCTCCCCTGTTACTTTTTCTCACACTGAGGTTCTATATAAGTTCTGTTTGGTTAACAATTCCACTGGATTTTTTTTTAAAATAATGAAAACCGATGGACTAAACCATTGTCCTAGTTATTTCAAATTTAAAAATCAGGATTTTAAAGGGATCTGACCTACAATTATCATATATAGCAGGTCCTCAAATAACATTGTTTCAATCGATGTTGTATCGTTTTGTTATAACGTTGATGAGATAGTAGGAGCTTAACTCTGTTTATATCAATTAGCCTATGGTAAAATTGGTTTTGTTATACATTGTTTCTAATAAAGTCACAGAACCTATTGACCATGTGAAGTGAGGAAGGACTTGCTGTACTTAGAGTAAATTATGATTATCTCCCTCTCTCAACAGAATATGGGATGGCATACGCTCACAGTTTAAAAATACTTAACAAGGGTAAAACTCATCAAAAATAGCCTGAAGAGGAGTTTTTCCCTATATATATAATGTATTAATTACCACATGAAAACCTAGCACTTGGTGACAGCAATCTTTCCACCAGTAAACCAGAAAGCTTTGCAGTCCATAGTAGCTTAATTTTTACAACATTCCTTGTTGGCTGGAAAGAAGGGATGTTCCTTTCTATAGGGCAGAAAACTGAGGTGGAGAAAGTTAATAATATGAGAGTAAATGTAGAAATTCTGCTTAGTGCTTTTCAGGCAATGTGACTGAGCAGACTTGGTAGGAGCCCCTACTCCATCACTTACTGATTTTGGCATCTTGGCTGTTTATTAACCCTCTCGAAACTGTTTCCTCTCCATAAAATGGGGGTAATAACTACCATGAAGTTCTGTGAAGATTAAAGAAAACATTGTGTACACAGTGCCTCATAATACTTTCACATAACATATTCAATTTATGCCTGACCCTGCAATAAACGATAAGGTGCACTTACAAATTGCCTACGTGCTTAGGAACAGCAAGGAAGAGTGAACTGTGTGGATTCCTTCCTTGAAGTATTAGATTCCTTTCTTATATGAAGTTTTGAGAGAGACATTTAAAGACCTGCCCCTGGTTTTATGGGGATCCCCATCAACCCCCCTTCCCACAGGTATAATCTAACATGATTAAAACAGATATGACTGCCTTTCTAAGACCAGTCAGGATGGAAAAACAGCATATCTATGTGAAAACCATTTAATTATCAATTATAAATCATTCTTGAAGTTTAAAAACCTGTATTTATTATAAATAATATGTTTTGGCAACAAACTAATTTTTAACTAGTTACTTTACACTAATTGTTTAAAAAAATTTGTTTAGGCAATAAACTTATTTGTGTGAATCTAAATAAGAGAGTCAGAAAGATAAATCTATATATAATACATGTTTGTCACATGAAAGAAGGGAAAACCAGCTACCATTTTTACAATCATAGGTTTAAAATGGTGAGAAGAACTAGAGGGATTATGAGTTGAACTCTCTAAGAAGAAACTAAAGTCGACAGAAAGCATGTGACTTCTCTAAATTTATAAGAAAGATAACAATATCGACCAAACCATAACTGTCATTTTAAAGCCAAATTTATTTCTTAATCATCTTTGAGACCCTAAGTTTATAGCTCATTTCCATGAATATGTAGAATTGACCCCTTAATAGAAAAAAGATAACCCCAGTCTTCTACTTAGTTTTATATGTAATCAAAGACACCAGTTATTCATATCAATTAAGAATTCAGAGCCCAGCTCTTCAGTCAAGATGACAGGGTGGGTAAACACTGTGCTTGTCTCCTCTCATGAGGACACCAAATTACAACTACACTACAGAAGAGCAATCACTAAGAATCACCTGAAGTTTAGATGAACAGAAGCCCTCTAACTTAAGGATATACAAAAGAAATCACATCGAGACTAGTAAGAAGTGCAAAGACGCCGAACAGGTTGGTCCCACACCCACGTGTGGTGGATAAAAAGAGGGAGGGATAGCTCAGTTGTGAAGGTCCCCTTGAGGAGTGAGGAGAACCCAGCTGCAAACCAGACTCCCCAGGCAAGGGTTTCAGTGCTGGGAAGGGAAATCCCCACAGCTTCTGGCTGTGAAAATCAGCAGAGATTGTGACTGAACGGGATAGAGGGCAGCTGGAATCCCAGGCGTTCCTCCTAAAGAGCCTGCACACGGACATACTTGCTGACAGACTCACTCACTCTGATCTCCAGTGCTGGGCAGCCACTCAAAAGGCTCCAGGCACATAAGGGGAGGAACTGAGTTGTCTGACTTCAGAGCAAGGACTGGAGGGGCAGCTTTCTCCCAGACAGAAGTACTGGCAGAAGCGACCGTTTTTTTGCTGAGCTCTAACCCCAACCACCATGCAGACACAGGAAAGCACGGATCTGAGTCTACACCAACCTAGCTAACACCATTCGCCCCCCCCAATGATTCCCTGAGACCCCTTGCCACCCAAATTGTGTGGCCAACCAAGTTGCTTCCAATGGCTCTTCCATACAAACGGCCTGACTTGGCTCATGCTGTGGACTTTCTTAAAATCTTTTAAAGGTTTATAAACCCCAAACAAACAACATCTGGTCTTGGCATGGTCTTGCTAAGCAGTCCCAAGCACGACAATAGTAATAGCCAGCCTCAGTTCACATCTTAGCCAATCCCAGGTACCTCCAAGCCCAGCATAAGTGTCAACCATTTGCATGTCACTTTGTAGCTCATATGGAGCGGTCCCAGGGAGGGCATAGGCAGTGGCAGACATTGGCCTGCAACACAGCCCCTTCCAAGAGGCTACAGAAACAACACAGCGGGTGGTGAGCTTCAGACCACACCAGAGCACCACACAACCACTTCTACAAACAACGCACAAAAGGGCAGATTGGACAGGTACCAGAGCCCTGCTAAGGCGAATCATGATCCGTAAGTTGAGCCGCTGCACAACAGCTACTCCACTACAGTCCTGACCAGTCCTCACAACCAATAAGCCTAAGGGTCAATCCCTCCTACTGACGTGCAAACAGCAACCAAAGCTCAGATATAAGAGAACAGCAAAGACAACACACAAGGGACACACCTGCAGCATCTGGATCAGGTGACCAGTGAGACTGCACCATTGGGCCCCACAGAACACCTAAGGGCCCCATAAGACCACTCTACTAAGACTGGGAGGCATATCAGCCCTACCTAATACACAGAAACAAACCCTGGGAGGCAGCCAAAATGGGGAGACAAAGAAACACATCCAAAATGAAAGAACATGACAAAGTTCCAAAAAAAGAACTAAACAAAATGGAGACAAGCAATCTACCTGAGTTCACAACACTGGTTATAAGGATGCTCAATGATCTCAGGGAGAACTTAAACAGAGATGGGAAACATAAAAATGGATATAGAAAAGATAAGAAAGAATCAGAAATAAAGAATGTAATAACTAAAATTAAGAATACATTAGCGTGCCTTTCTGTCTGTGGATGCCGCTGACTAAGCATCACTAAATCTCCCCTCCCACGGTTGTCACGTCTAAATCAGAGTCTCCCAAAGAGCCTGAACAGCTGCGGAAGCTCTTCATCGGAGGTTTGAGCTTTGAAACAACTGATGAGAGTCTGAGGAACCATCCTGAGCAATGGGGAATGCTCACAGACTGTGTGGTGATGAGAACCCCAAACACCAAGTGCTCCAGAGGCTTTGGGTTTGTCACCTATGCCACTGTGGAGGGAGTGGATGCAGCCATAAATGCAAGTCCACACAAGGTGGATGGAAGAGTTGTGGGACCAAAGAGGGCTGTTTCAAGAGAAGATTATCGAAGACCTGGTGCCCACTCAACTGTGAGAAAGATTTTTGTTGGCGGTATTAGACCCTGAAGAATATCAACTAAGAGATTATTCGAAGTGATTGAAATCATGACTGACTGAGGCAGTGGCAAGAAGAGAAGCTTTTTTGCTTTTGTAACCTTTGATGGCCATGACTCTATAGACAAGACTGTCATTCAGAAATACCATACTGTGAATGGCCACAACTGTGAAGTAAGGAAAGCCCTGTCTAAGCAAGAGATGGATGGTGCTTCATCCGGTCAAAGAGGATGACGTAATTCTGGAAACTTCAGTGGGTGTCGAGAGGTGGTTTTGGTGGTGATGACAACTTTGGTCAAGGAGGAAACTTCAGTGGTTGAGGTGGCTTTGGTGACAGTTGCCATGATGGAGTACATGGTGGCAGTAGAGATGGCTGTAACAGATTTGGTAATGATGGAAGCAATTTTGGAGGTGGCAGAAGAGACAATGGTTTCGGCAATTACAACAATCAATCTTCAAATTCTGGAACCATGAAATGAGGAAACTTTGGAGACAGAAGCTCTAGCCCCTATGGTGCTGGCCAATACTTTGCCAAACCACGAAACCAAGGTGACTATGATGGTTCCAACAGTAGCAGTACCTATGGCAGTGGCAGAGGGTTTTAATTATTGTCAGGAAACAAAGCTTAGCAGGAGAAGAGAGCCAGAGAAGTGACAGGAAAGCCACAGGTTACAACAGATTTGTAAAGTCAGCCTGTCACAGTGGTGACAGGGCCTATCTGCTACAAAGAAGGCATGTTTTAGACAATGCTCATGTGTATGGGCAAACAAACTTGAGGACTGTATTTCTGACTAATTGCATAACAGGTTATTTTAGTTTCTGTTCTGTGGAAAGTGTAAAGCATTCCAACAAAGGGTACTAATACAGATTTTTTTTTTCCTTTTTTTTGCACCCAGGCTGTTGATTGCTAAATGTAATAGTCTGATCATGACGCTGAATAAATGTGTCTTTTTTTAAATGTTCTGTGTAAAGTTAGTCTACTATGAAGCCATCTTGGTAAATTACCCCAACGGTATGAAGTTAGAATTCCTTCAGGGTGATACCAGGTTCTATTTGAAATTTATTTATAACCTGCTTGGGCTCAGAAGCCATTGTCTTCAGAAACTTTGGTGTAGCTGAATTGACAGATACTGTGTTGGTGACCTGGAGCTCACCCACATTAAAAGCCTAATAGTTTTTATTTAATATGCAGTTAAAGCTCAAGATACTTATATAATCATTACTAATATTTCTAATTATATAGCATAACCATTGTATTTATGCAGCATTTTAGGAACACTTTTAAAAATAGACTAAAAACAACAGGTTATATATTAAGAATACAATCTTAAGGCATTGTTAGATGCTCTTCTAGTTTTAAAAGATTAAAGAAAATTTTTATTTCCTATGGAAATTACTGCTAGTCAATCTAAATGATGTCCTTATCAGGTCTCAAATTATTTAGCCATATATGGAAAAGGAAATGAGACTGCATTAGATTCTGTTGCTGTGCAAGTAGCACAATGTATAAATTAATAGTTATAATGAATTTTTAAAGAAAAACATCAATCAAACTGACAATTCTACTGAGAAAATATACATGAATTATGATTTAAAACCAATATTAAAAGCAAGGTGAAGTCACAGTCCTGCTAATTTCAAAGTGGTTGTCAGGCCTCATACTTTGGCTATATCACCATTTAGAGAAGAAGAAGGAGATTAAAATAACCACAATAGTAACTGAAACAGAAAATCCAAGTTGAATTTCATCTACATTTCTCCATCACTGTGTTAAAATTTCTGATGATAAAGTCCATTGCCAGTATATGCTGAAAACCAAAATATTACTGAAGAATCAAGAAAAACTGTTTTTTTGAACTTTTCCACACCTAATTCTCTGTTGCCTACCTGAAATCCATGCTTGCCTCTCCACCATGTGCTTAACACTTTGGGGGGCATGTCAATGACGGAAACAATGTCGCCCACCTAGGAAAACAAATTTAAAGTGGAATGCTTTTAGTCAACTTTTAAACCAACTGCTATATCTAGAATTTAAATGTGAACTGTAACAAAAAGGTTAAGTACTATTTTATTCTCTGGCTAACTGTTCATGGAAAAACATAATAACGTACTTCTTTCTGTTAAGAATTTAATAATCTTAACCATTTGTTAAGGAGAGGTCTACAAAAAGTAAAGTAGTACAAAGACTGTGATCCAATTATCACATTAGTAACTTCAGAAAGCCAGATTTACAGCATAAGATTTTTGAAGGTTAGGCTTCATCAACACTTCTGTTAGAATATTGTTATTGCTGTTACTAAAAGTGACCAGATACACTTATAAAAGACAGTTTTAAATACTCATATGTAGAGCAACAGTAGCTTCTATTAATACCACATTTAGTGAGCACTTACTATATGCCAGGTATTGTGCTGAGCACTTGACATTATTTTATCATATAGAAAAGGTATAAGATGTCTACAATTACTGGGTTATTCTTAGTAAGTGTAACATTTGATGACAATTACACTTCTTTCAATAGATAGTACAGCATAACATTTCCACTATCTACCTTATGACCTTCACTCTAAAACTCAAACTAGTGTATTTATACAAACTTTTACAAAATAATAAATATAAAATCACAATAACAGTTTTTAATAACATATTTAATGAAAGTTATCTTCTATCAAAATACTTATAAGTGATGATCTCTAATAAAACATAGTTATGTACTTCAGAGGAATGTTACTACTGTATACAATATTACTTTAAGAATTTTTCTTTGTTTATTCACAATTAATTTTTCAAGTCAGGAAAGTCATCTTCACAGCCTTATTTGCTAACAGACTTGGTATCTTTCAAGATCTACATTCCTTTGTGTACAGAACCTAAAAATTGAGTATGAGAACAGTTCAAATTCTATACAGTAAAAATTTAATACTGTTTTTTATTAAATCGAGTAACTGTCAGCATTTCGGGTTTTGTCTATCATCAGCCAATATTAAAAGAAAATTAATTCTCCTTTTGCATCTAAAAGTAAAAAATGTTCATTTCTCTTCTCATCTGTCCTTTAATTCAATCTATGAACAAATAATAAGAAAAAAGTATCACTGGGTATCATTTCTTTAGGTACTTTAGAAATGATACTTTAGGTATCATTTCTTTAGATATCATTTCTTTAGGTACAATGGGAGGGAAAAAAAGCTGAGACCTGGCTTTCAAGAAGCTCACAGAGACAAACAGAACAATTATGACTGAATGTAATTAAGTGGTATGTCAGAGATAAGCCATGAGAATGCTTCAGAATGATATTCAATCTAGACTTTGGGTGGGTTTGTATTTGCGTGGAGCAGAGGCAGGATATCAAAGATGACTTCCTAGAAGAAATGGGAGACATTGAAGCTGAATTTTCAAGGATGACTACAGTCACTTAAATAAAAATAGATGGGTTTCAAGTATACATTTCTATAATACATCATCTATATATTGCATTGTGTGTTCACCACCCAGAGTCAGTTCTCCTTCCATCACCATATTTACTAAACAATGTCACCCCAACAAATTTAATGAAAGAAAAAAAAAAAAAGAAAAACAAGAACTACATACAGGGGGAAATTTTTGACATTTTAATTGTCTCTGGACAATGGGATTACAGGTGATTTTCACTTTCTTCTACATATATGATTTTTAAATTTTCTTTAAGGAATTATAGGAATAAATAAGGAAAAGGATAACACAAGTTGTTCTAAAAATTGAGATAATGGAATAGAATGCATATCCATGGAAACTGACTACAGGAAAAGTTTGGGTCACTAACAGTTCTTCAACATTTAGAAATTTTGGCCAATCAAATGTTATTAATAAAAATAAAACTATTAAAAAATAGATAGATAGATAGATAGATAGATAGATAGATAGATAGATAGATAGATAGATAGATAGAATGCCAAGCTATCAGATGATGGGGTATGAAAAACCTGGTGCTTTTAATTTAAAAATGATTAAAACAGTTAAAGATAAGGCTGGAAAGATAGCAAACATTGAGCTAACACAGCATCTTTAGGAATTTACCTCTAAGGTCAACTCATCAGGTGCCCGAGCAGTGTATCTCTTGATAACGTGGGCAGCACCGACAGCAGGAGTGTTAATGGATGATTCTTCGTGTACTAGAAGGTGATTTCCCTTATTATCAATCTATAACAATAAAAAATGTACTATGAGATGGTTAAAGACATGGGACTTGCAAAAGTTTCTTGACTATCTATAAGAGATAATCCAATTTGATTTAGGGAAGCTATAACCCAAAGAATCTTTTAAAAAAGTGTTGCCATTTCTTGAGTACTTAATATATACCAGTCATTGTGCTATACATACAACATACGATTTAATTTAATCTGCATAACTTTAAAACATATTTATCATTATCATCATTTAAAGATGAAGATGCTAAAAAGGAAGATGTTATGTAATTTACAAGAGATTAAATAATTTCTCCAAGACCACATAGACAATAATGAAAGAGCAAAGATCTCAATGCAACTTGGCTCTAAATTCTACATTCTTTCTACTTTTCATCCTATCTTCCCGACTTCCAATGGGAGGACAGAATAGTATAACTCTGCATATACAAATTATGGAAAAATACCCAACAGATTTACTGGACACTATATAACCCAAGACATACTTTTTTTTTTCTATTTTGTTTACTTTGTTTTTTAGATTCAACATACAAGTGAAATCACACATTTGTCTTTCTCTGTCTTATTTCACTTAGCATAATAATACCCTCTAGGTCAACCCATATTGTCACAAACAGTAAGATTTTTTTTTATGGCTCAATAATATTCTATCGTATATACTCATATATATAACACTTCTTTATCCATTCATCTATCAATAGTTAGATTGCTTTCATATCTTGGCTATTGTAAATAATGCAGCAATGAACATAGGGATGCATATATCTAATTAGTATATGGATTTCTTCAGATAAATACCCAGCAGTGGAATTGCTGAGTCATATAGTAATTATATGTTTAATTTTTTGAGGAAGATCCATATTATTTTCCATTGGCTGCACCAATTTACAATCCAACCAACTGTGAAGGAGGGTTCCCTTCTCTCCATTCTCACCAACACTTGTTTGATGATTTATTAATGATAGCCATTCTGACAGATGTGAGGTGATATAGTGGTTTTAATTTGCATTTCCCTGATGATTAGTAACGTTCAGCATCTTTTCATATATCTGCTCATCACCTGTATGTCTTCTTTAGAGAAATGTCTATTCACGACCTCTGCCCATTTTTTTAACTGAAGTGTTTGTTTTTTCGGTGTTAACTTGTATGAATTCTTTATATATTTTGGATATTAACCCAGTATCAGATGTGTCATTAGGGAATATCTTCCCCATTCAGTAGGTTGTCTTTTTGCTTTCTTGATGGTTTCCTTTGCTGTGCTTCTGTCTTTACTTGATATAGTCCCATTTATTTATTTTTTGCTTTTGTTACGCTTCCCCAAGGAGACATACCCCCCCCCAAAAAAAAAAGTTTCTAAGAGTGAGGTCTAAGAGTTTGCTGCCTAGGTTATCTTCTAAGAGTTTTACAGTTTCACGTCTTACATTTAGTCTTTAATTCATTTTGAGTTTATTCTTGTATATAGTGTAATAAAGTGGTCTAGTTTAATTTTTCTTTTTTTGCATGTATCTTTCTAGTTTTCCCAGCACCATTTGTTGAAGATACTGTCTTTACAACATCACATATTCTTGCTTCCTTTGTCAAAGATGAATTGAACATACAGGTGTGGGTTTATTTCTAGGGTCTCTATTCTGTCCCATTGATCTATGTGTCTGACCAGGAAAAATGCTGTTTTCACTGCCAGAGCCTTGTAGTATACTTTGATACCAGGCAGCATAGTAACTGCAACTGTTCTTCTTTCTCAATATTACTTCAGCCACTGAGGTCTCTTGTAGTTTCATACAAATTTTGGGATAGTTTGTACTAGTTCTGTGAGAAGTGTCATTGGTATTTTGATAGGATTGCACAGAACATGCAGATGGCTTTGGGTAGTGTGGACATTTTAACAATGTTAATTCTTCCTATCCAGGAGCACATTACAGCCTTCCATTTATTTGAATGTTCTTCAAATATATTCTTCAATTGTTTTTGTTTTTAAAGATTTTGATTAAAATATATCTAACATACAATATTATATTAGTTGCAGGTGCACATGATAGTTATTCAACATTTATATCCCGAAAGAAGTGATCACCATGATAAATCCAGCAATCATCTGACACCATACCATGCTATTAGAATATTACTGACTATATTCCCCATGCTGTACATTACATCCAACAAAGACTTATGAGTATTTGTTTTATACCTGAAACTTTGAATCTCTTATTCCACTTTATCTTTTAACCCCTTACTTAATTTTTCAATTACATTTAATATTCAACATTATTTTATATTAATTTCAAGTGTATACATTGCATAGTGGTTAGGCAATTAAACAATTTATGAAGTGATCTCCTTGACTAGTACCCACCTGGCACTATACAATTATTACCATATTAATGATTATATTCCCTATGCTTCAGTTTACATTTCCATGACTATTTTATACCTACCAATTTGTGTTTCTTAATCCCTTCACCTTTTTCATCCTGTCCACAAACCCTCCCATATATCACCCCAATAAACATAGTATCCATCTGACACCATACACAGTTACTTCAATATTACTGACTATATTCCTTATGCTATATCCTGTATCCCCATGACTACAGTGTAACAACCAATTTGTACTTCTTAATCCCTTCCCCTTTTTCACGCAACCCGAACCCCCTCCTATCTGGTGACCATCAAAGTATTTTCTGTATCTATAAGTTCGTTTCTGTTTCATTTGTTTATTTTGTAATTTAGAGTCTACATACAAGTGAAATCACATGACATTTGTCTTTCGCTGTCTGACTTACTACACTCAGAACAATATCCTCTAGGTCCATCCATGGTGTCGCAGTGGCAATATTTCATTGTTTTTTATGGCTGACTAATATTCCATTTATATATGTCCCACCTCTTGTTTATCCATTCAATCATTCAGAGACACCAGGTTACCTTCATATCTTGGCTAGTGTAAATAATGCCACCATGAACATATGGATGAGCATGTCTTCTCAAAGTAGTGTTGTCCATTTCTTCGGATAAATACCCAGGAGTGGAATTGCTGAGTCCTTCATTGTCTCTTGTTATAATCTTTGTTTTGAAGTCTACTTTGTCTGGTATAAGTATGGCTATCTCAGCTTTGTTTGTTTGTTTCCATTTTCATAAGGTATCTTTTTCCTTCCCCTTACTTTCAGTCTCTGCATGTCTTTCAATGTGAAGTGAGTCTGTTGTAGGCAACATCTGTAAGAGATTTGTTTTGTTATCCATTCAGGCCCTAGTTAATTGAAGCATTTAATCCATTTACATTTAAAGTAAATGTTGACAGGTATATAGCTATCGCATTTTATTCTTCATATTTTTACTTTTTTTTTTTGTCTTAAAAAAGTCCCTCTAAGGTTCCTTGTAACACTGGTTTGGTGATGATGAACTCCTTTAGATTTTTCTTGTCTGGGAAGTTCTTTATCTGTCCTTCGATTCTAAATGATAGCTTTGCTGGGTAGAGAAATCTTGGTTGTAGGTTCTTTCCATCACTTTTTAATATTTCCTGTCAATCGCTTCTGGCCTGCAAAGATTCTGCTGAGAAATCAGCTGACAGTCTTATGGGAGCTAGCTCCCTTGTAGGTAACTAACTGCTTTTCTCTTGCTGCTTTTAAGATTCTCTCTTTGTCTTTAACCTTTTAATTGTGTTGTGGCATGGGCCTGTTTGGGTTCATCTTGTTTGGGACTCTGTGCTTTCTGGGCTTGTATGTCTATTTCCTTCACCAGATTAGTGAAGTTTTCCATCCTTATTTCTTCAAATAGGTTTTAAATTCCTTGCTCTGTATCTTCTCTCTCTGGTGCCCCTATAATGTGAATGTTGGTAAGCTTGATGTTGTCCTAGAAGCCCCTTAAACTCTTTTTTTTTTTATTGTTTTTTCTTTGTGCTGTTCTGTTTGGGTGTTTTCTGGTACCTTGTCTTGTAAATTGCTGATTACATCCTCTGCTTCATCTACTCTATGTTGATTCCCTGCAATGTATTCTTCATTTCAGTTATTGTAGTCTTTTATTTCTGACTGGTTCTTTCTTATGTTTTCTATAACCATTTTCATGTTTCCTATAGCTCTGTTGAAATTCTCCCAGAGATCAATGAGCAGCATTCTTATAACCAAGCTTTGGAACTCTGTCTCTGGTAGACTGCTTATCCCCATTTTGTTTAGTTCTTTTCCTACAGCTTTGTTTTGTTTTATTTGGGATGTGTTTGTCTCCCCATTTTGGCAGCCTCCCTATGTTTGTTTCTATGTATTTTGTAGAGTTGCTATGTCCCCCGGACTTAGTAGGGTGGCCTTATGTAGTAGGTGAGCTGTGAGGCTCAGTGGTGCAGTCTCCTTGTCTCCCTGGTCACCTGAGCCATGCACTCCAGGTGCATCCCTTGTGTGGGTTGTGTGTGCCCTCCTCTTGTAGTTCAGCCATGGTTGCTGTTTGCATGTCAATGGAAGGGATATGACCCTCAGGCTCATTGGTTGTGAGGACTGCCTGGGGAGTTTTGGCACAGGGAGTGACCTTGCACAAGGACAGAATCACAGCAAGGCTCTGGTGTCTGCCAAATCCATCCATTGGGTGTGTTGTCCTTGGAGACATCTGGATGATGCTCCAGCTCATTTTGAAGCTGGCCACTAGGTGCACCAGATCCAGGGCCACCTGGGAGGAGATCCGTTGCAGGTCAAGTTCAGCTGCGGCCCATGCTCCACCCAGGGCCACCTGGTAGGAGCCACAAATCAATCCACAGATGGCTGCCACCTGCACCACGCTTGGAAGTGCCTCGAGAGGCCAAGCTTCAAACCAAGGCTGGCCGCTGCTAGTGCCAGACTTAGGGCTGCTCAGCCAGAGGTATGGGTCACACTGAAGCCAGATGCTGCTTGTTTGGGTTTTGTGAGCCTTTGAGAGATTTTAGGAAAGCTTGCAGCATGAACCAAGGCAGATGGTTTGTACTAAAAAGCCACTGGAAGTGGTTTGGATAGGCGTAAAATTTGGGTGTAGTGGGGTCTCAGAATCATCAGTGCCTAGCTGATGCATAGTGTCAGCCAGCTTGATGGAGACTCAGATATGGTGGCCATCTGCATCTGCATACTGGGAAGGGCAAGGGCTCAACAAACAAATGATGGCTTACACCAGATTCTCTGCCTGGGAGCAAGCTGCCCCTCCAGCCCTCTTTCTGAAGCCAGACAACTCAGTTCGCCACCATATGTCCCCTACGCTTCTCCAGCTGATGCCCCAGCACTGGAGCTCAGAGTCAGGGATGACATCGGTGAGTAAGTTCATGCTCAGTCCGTTTAACAAGAGCACCTAGAATTCCTGCTGTCATCTGTCTCACTCAGCCACAATCTCTGCTGGTTTTCACAACCAAAAATGGGGACTTCTCTCCCTGAAACTGGAACCCTGGAATGGAGAGTATGGTGTGGTGCTGGGACCCCTTGCTGCTTTGAGGGGGAACCTCTGCACTCAAGATATCCCTCCTGATCTTAATGGGTGTGGGACCAGCCCATTCCGCATCTCTGCCCCTCCTATGAGTCTTGAAGTGGCTTCTTCTCTATGTACTTAGTTGTAGGGCTTTGGCTCAGCAAGATTTCAGGTGATTCTCAGGGATGGTGGTTTTCTAGTTTAGTTGCAATTTTGATGTGGTTGTAAAAGAAAGTAAGCACAGCATATATCTACTCTGGCATCTTGACCAAAGTTTCTTCAATTCTTACAGTTTTCAAAGTACAGGTGTTTTACCTCCTATGTATTTTATTGATTGACTGATACAATTTTAAATGGGATTGTTTTCTTATTTTCTCTTTCTGATAGTTCATTATTAGTGTATAAAAATGTAACCGATTACTGAATATTAATTTTCTATCTTTCTGCTTTACTGAACTCATTTATATCTTCTAGTAGTTTTTGGTGGAATCTAGGGTTCTCTATAGATGATATCATGTCATCAGCAAATAATGACAGTTTTACTTTCTTTCCAATTTGAATGCCTTTTACTTCTTTTTCTTGTCTCACTGCTGTGACTAGGATTTCCAATACTATGTTTAGTAACAGTTACGAAAGTGGGCATCCTTGTCTTGTTCCGGATCTTAACGAGAACACTTTTAGCTTTTTCCCATTGAGTATGATGTTAGCTGTGGGTTTGTTGTATATGTCTTTTATTATATTGAGGTATGTTCCCTTTTTTCCCCACTTTGCTGTGAGTTTTTGTCATAAATCGGTGCTGGATTTTGTCAAATGCTTTTTCTGCATCTACTGATATGATCATATGATTTTTATCTGTCATTTTGTTCATATGGTGTATCACGTTAATTGACTGGTGGATACTGAACAAACCTTGCATCCCAGGAATAAATCCCATTTGATCATGATATATCATCTTTCTCTGTATTGCTAAATTCGGTTTGGTAATTATTTTTTTGAGGATTTTTGCATCTGTGTTCATCAGGGATACTGACCTATGATTTTTTTTTTTTTTTTTTTTTTTTGTGTGTGTGTGTGTGTGTGTGTCTTCCTCTGGTTTGGGTATCAGGGTCTTGTAGAATGAGCTTGGGAGCCTACCCTCCTTTTATATTTTTTTAATAGTTTGAGAATAGGTGTTAATTATTCTTTGAATGTTTGGTGAAATTCACCTGTGAAGTCATCTGGTCCAGGACTTTTGTTTGTTGATAATTTTTTGATTACTGATTTGATTGCATTAGTAGTTAAAGGTCTGTTGAGATTTTTTGTTTCTTCCTGATTCATTCCTGGAAAACTATATGTTTCTAGGAATTTATCCATTTCGTGCTGGTTGCCCAATTTGTTGGCAAGTAATTGTTCATACTATATTCTATAATCCCTTGAATTTCTGTGGTATCAGTTCCCACTTCCCTTTTATTTCTAATTTTATTTATTTGGGCCTTCCTTCTTGTTAGCTTGATGATTTGGGCTAAAGGTTTATCAGCTTTGCTTATCTTTTCAAAGACCCAGCTCTTGGCTTCACTGATTTTTTTCTTTTTTCTTTTTGGCTCTCTTTTGTTTACTTCTGCTCTCACCTTTATTATTTCCTTCATTTTACTCACTTTAACATTTATTTGTTCTTCTTTTTCTAGTTCCTTTAGATGTAAGGTTAGGCTGTTTCTTAAGGTAAGCCTATATTGCAATGAATTTTCCTCTTAGAACTGCTTTTGCTATATCCCATAGATTTGGGGTCACTGTATTTTCAATTTTGTTTGTCTCCAGGCATCCTTCAATTTCTTCCTTATGAATGCATAAACGCATTTATCGTTTAGTAGCATATTACTTATAGACTCCACACGTTTGTATGTTTTTCAGTTTTCTTTTTATAACTGATTTTAGTTCCATACGATTGTGATAGGAGAAGATGCTTGATATGGTTACAATCTTCTCACATTTATTGAGTCTTGTTTTTCGAACTAACATGTGGTTTATCCTGGAAAATGTTTTATGCACAATTGAAAAGAATGTATATTCAGCAGCTTTCGGGTGAAATGCTCTATAACTCAATTAAGTCCATCAGGTTTAATGTTTCATTTAAGGCTGCTCTTTCCTTGTTGATTTTATGTCTGGATGATCAATCCATTGATGTCAATGGGATGTTAAAGTGTCTTACTATTAGTTTTTTACTGTTAATATCCCTTTATGTCCATCAATATTTGGTTTACATACTTAGGGGTTCCAGCACCAGGTGCATAAATGTTTATAAGAGTCATATCCTCTCGTTGACTAATACTTTATCAATATGAAATGTCTTTGTTTCATGTTATAGCCTTTGTTTTAAAGTCTATTTTGCCTGATATAAATATTGCCACTCCAGCTTTTCTTCATTTCCATTTACATGAAATCTTTTTCCATTCCTTAGTTTCAGTCTACGTGTCTTTTGATCTGAAGTGGGTCTCTTGTAGGCAGCAAATGCACAGGTCTTTGGGTTTTTTAATCCACTCAACTACCCTATGTCTTCTGATCAGAGTATTTAGTCCATTTACATTTAAAGTAATTATTGATAGGTTAGTAGTTATTACCATGTTATTAATTATTTTCTGATTGTTTTTGTAGTTCCCTGTTTCTTTTTCTTATTCTCTTGTTCCCTTCCCTTTTATGTTGATGACTTTGAATAGTATTGTGTTTGGATTCCATTCTCTTTTATTCTTGATACCTCTTACAGATTTTGGGATGCAGGTTACCATGTGCTTCATATATACCAAGTTATGTGTATAGCAGTCTATTTTAAGTTGATGATTGCTTAAGTTTGAAGACATTCTAAAATCATTACCATTTTTATTCACCACTGCCATACTTATGTCATATTTTTGTCATATTTTTTTCTTTCTTTCGTGTGTGTTTGTGTGCGTATCCCTTAATTTGCTGTTGTAATTACATATGATGTTCCTATTTAGCCTTTTAATTTTTGTACTGGCTTTCTAGTTCGTTGATCCACTGCTTTGGCTAAATGTTTGCCTTTGTCAGTGAAACCTTTTTTCTTTCTTATATTTTATTATTCATATTTTTTATCTTATCTACTTGAAGCTCCTTTAACACTCCTTGTACTACTGGTTTAGTGGTGATGAACTCTTTTAGCTTTTTCTCATCTGGGAAGCTCTTTGTCTGTCTTTTGATTCTAAATGATAGTCTTGCTGAGTAGAGCAATTTTCACTGTACATCTTTGTTTTCATCAATTTAAATATTTGTGTCAATCCTTTCTGGCCTGCAAAGATTCTTTTGATAAATCAGCTGACAGTCTAACAGGCACTCCCTTGTAGGTAACTAACTGCTTTTCTCTTGCTACTCTTAAGATTCCCTTTGTCTTTTGTATTTGGTATTTTAATTACGATGTGTCTTGGTGTGGGCCTCTTTGGGTTCACTTTGTTTGGGACTCTCTGAACTTCCTGGACTTGTATACTGTCTTCCTTCATCAGGATAGGCAAGTGTTCTGTCATTATTTCTTCAAATAAGTTTTTAATCCCTTGCTCTCTCTTTCACATCTGGCACTCCTGTGATGTGAATGATGTTTTCCCAGAGGTCCCTTAAACTACCCTCATTTTTTAAAAATTCTTTTCCTTTTCACTGTTCTAATTGGGTATTTTCCACTATCTTGTTCTCCAGATCACTGACTCAATCCTCTGCTTCATCTAATCTGCTGTTGATTACATCTAATGTAGTATTCATTTCATTGTTCATTTCTGACTGGCTTGTTTTTACCTGTTTTTTTTTAATCTCATTTATTATGTTTTCTATCTCTTTGTTGAAGTTCTCACTGATTTCATCTATTCTCCCACTCTGTTCATTGAGCATCCTTATAACAAGTCTTTTAATCTTTATATCTAGTAGATTGCTTATCTCCATATTGTTCAATTCTCTTTCTGGAGTATTGTCCTGTTCTTTCATTTGGGACTCTTTTTCCTTTTGGTTTCATTTTGGCTGACTCCGTGTTTGTTTCTGTGTATTAGGTAGATCTGCTATGTCTACTGGTCTTGACAGAGTGGCCTTATGTAGAAGTTGTCCTATAGGATCCATGGTGCAGTCTCCCTGTTCACTTGAGCTGGGTGCTCCAGAGGTGACCTCTGTGTGGGTTGTATGTGCCCTCCTGTTGCAGCTGAGCCTTGATTACTCAGTGGGTAGGGCTGACCTTGACTCAAGCTGAGTGCCTGTGAGGGTTGGCCATGACTACAATGGAGAATCTGCTGTGCAAGGGATGACTCAACAGAGTGGGCGTAGCTTTAGACGGGCTCCGATGCCAGCTGAGTCCATCCTTTGGGTGTGTCATTTGAGAAGCTGGTTGGGTGGTACTCTGGTGCGGTCTGAAGCTGGACACCAGATGTGTTGGTTTTGGAGCCTCTTCGGAGGGGCTCTGATGCAGGCCAAGATTAGCCACCATTTGTGCTGAGCCTGGAGCCTCTCGGTAGGAACTACAAAGTGACCTAAGGTTTGTTGCCACTTGTGCTGGGCTTGGAGGTGCTTGCAAGAGGTGCTTGCTTAGTTGAAGCTTTTTTTCCGGCCAAGACTAGCCACTACTTATGTTAGACTTGGGGATGGAGACACCTGATGGGAGTTACAATGCAAGTTCAGACTGATCACAGCTTGTGTTGGGCTTGAGGCCACTTAGCAATAACTCCAAGGCATACCGAGGACAGCAACTGCTCATTTGGGATTTGTGGAACTTTGAGACATTTGGGGAACATCCACAGCATGAGAAAAGACCAACTGCTTGTGTGGAAGAGCTGCTGGAAGAGGCTTAGTTCAGGTGGGCAAGTTGGGTTGGGTGTGGTCTCTGGGAATCACTAGAGCCTGGTGAACAATATTAGCCATATCCACGGAAAGTTCAGCTTTCGCACTGTCACGTGTTGGGAAGGTTGGGTGGAAGTAGAGTTCAACAAACGAAAAATGTCACCTGCTAGCTAGCACTTCTCTCCAGGGACAGAGTTGCCCCAGTATCTGCCACTCCAGCCCTTGCCCTGAAGTTAATCAATTTAGCTCCTCCCCATATGTACCTGGCACTTTTCAAGCTGCTGCCCCTGTGCTGGAGTTTCAAGTGAGTGTGTTTTTGATCAAAGGAGTCTGTGCATGGGTTCTTTAGGAGGATTTCCTCGGACTCTAGCATTCCTTCATCTTTCACAGATGTAATCCCCACTGGTTTCCACAGTCAGACGTTATGGGGATTCCTCTTCCCAGCACTGATGCTTCTGACGGGGAACTCTGTGTGGGGCAGGAAACACTCCTCAGGGATGACTTCCATTAGCAGAGATATCCCTCCCATACTGTGGGTGTGGGACCTGTCTGTTTGTGGCTCTGCCCCTCCTATCAGTCTTGATGTGGCTTCTTCTTTATGTCCTTAGTTATAGGAATTCTGTTTAGCTAATCTTCAAATGGTTCTCAACGATGACTGTTCTATGATTTAGCTGTAACTCTGATTGTGAGAGAAGGCGAGCACAGAGTCTACCTACTCCACCATCTTGACTGGAAGTCACTCAAGACTTATTCTTAAATCAGATCCTTTAAAAGGTTCATTGTCTCTTGTTCAAAAACAACAGAAAAATATTTTCAACTACTAAGTCAACTGAAAATATACATATACCTGTCTAACTGTATACAATAATATATTAAACACCAAAATAACAGGTACTGCTGCAATTCATAAAACAATATTAAAATTAGTTATCTAGATTATCAAAAAAAGATTTGACATGAAAAATATTTAATATGTCACATATCTATCCTTCCAGAAGATGAGAATAAACTCCATTTCTTCAATTCTTGAAACTTAATAGCTATCAAAATCAAACTAACATTAAATTTCTTAAGTAGACAATTTAAAAATAAACTTCAATAAGCGGTGAATTATATAATACCTCCATCCAAGTAAGGGCAGGTCCACAATTGATCTTGTTGCCAGCAATAGCTGAAAGGCGGGACAGGTAAGCCATAAGCATCTGAGTGACGGACTAAAGAGAAAAAGAAGATTCAGTGGTAACTCAGAGAAAAGATACTATACTTTCTCTCAGAGGAACTACTGTAAATTGGTTGTTTCTAAGGGGAGAAATCTACAGATTTTTCAGCATTTTAATACTGCAGAGAATTCTTCACAGAGGCTTAACAGTTCCACGAACTGAAACTACGGCACTTACATAGTAATTCCATCTTGTGTAGAACTTTAACTTTTAGCCTCTAATCAAGGGATATACTATTTTATAGCTTCTAATTTTATTGCTTTCTGTGTCTATTTTTGTACTGAAAATGTAAAAGATAATTATAGCTTTTCTGCTATAATTGGCTTTTCTGCCCAGTTTCCTCCAGCTATTCTGAAACTCTTTCTCCGACTTACTGTAATCTTCCACGCACTCAGCTGTGGCAGGACAGCCATGTTCATGCATGATCCCACACCATGGGTCAGCTGATTCGTCCAGGAATGTGAAGGAACATGAGATGGCCTAACGAGTTACTGCGGGAATTAGGAACTGTAATACAAATATTCAGCTCAATCTGGCTGCTGTCTTAAAAGAGCTAAAAACCTGGGACCTGTTGGTAGTGACCACATTCTGAGACAATACGAGAAAGAAAAATGCAACATATAGGACAGAGATGAGAAATGGAGATCGAGTGTTCTGGGTTTTCTATAATACAAAAGAATCTGTGGTTTTAAGGCATTCCTGAGACTCTGTTGCAGTATTAGTTCTTACATGACTGATAATGTCACTGCTTTGCCTTACCTACTTAATTGCCTTGGAATTAATTATAAATTTGAAATGGCTTCGCCTCAGGATATGGAACACATTTTGCACTGTTTTCAAGCATCCATTTTAGCTGCAGAGCAGTCTAACACCAACACAATTCTTGTTCTTTTGAGAAAATCTGTTTTTTACTCTCTAGAAGCTTTTTGGATTTTCTCTGTTTTGGCATTTTGCAATTTCACTACATGTTTTTAGATGTGTATCTTTTCACTCATTATATTTAGCAGTTAAATGGGCCCATTTAATCTGAAAACATGCCTTTCTTTAGCTTTAGGGGATTTTCTTATATTAACTTTTAGTTACTTCCGTCCACTCTTTTCTCTGATAACTCCAATGACAGGGAAGCAGGGATCTCTTCTCCATGATTTCCAACTACTCTCTCCCAACTTATCTTTTTATCCCCTTTGGGGCTGTAATCTTATGAAGCTTGATCTTCCAGCTCACTAATTCTCTTTTCATCGGTGTCTATTTTGAATGTAATCCAACTAATCAAATTTGCAATCATTAAAATTAATTTAAATGATGATATGTTCATTTCTAAGATTTTTGGTTATTTTATTTGTGTAAAACTCTGCTTTCATTTCATGAATGTGATTGCCTTACTTTCTCTCTAAAGATAATAATCATGCTCCTCAAGGCCCTCTGTTTGCTCTTCTCAGTTATTTTGTTCAGTTATGTGCCACTTAACTGACAAGGATATGTTCTGAGAAATACATCCTTGGGCAAGTTTGTCATTGTGTGAACATCAGAATGCACTTACACAAACCTAGATGGTATAACCTACTACACACCTAGGCTATATGCTATCGCCTATTGCTCCTAGGCTACAAACCTGTACAACAAGTTATTATTCAAAACAAAACAAGATTAAATCAAACACAAGAGAAAATGATGCAATCAAGAGACAAGGTAAACATGAGATGAATGAGGCTGCTGCCAGCATAACACAACATACTGCTTTGGGGCAAACTTTTTTTAAGTAAAAAAAGTACACTAAATCAATGATTAAAAGTATATTATAGTAAATACATAAATCATTAAGATATTTGTTTATTATCATGATCAAGTATTATGTATTGAACATAATTGAACATGCCATACTTAGAGTGGCAGCACAAGTTTGTTTACACCAGCATCACCACAAACACTTCAGTAATGCATTTCTCTATGATGTTATGATGGTTACTGTGTCACTAGGCAACAGAAAAAAATTCAGCTCCATTATATTATGGGACTTCTGCCATATATGCAGTCCATTATTGAGCTAAATATTATCAGGCAGTGCATGAGATTTTAATATATAAGATTTCTAGTTTATCTATCTTCTGCAGTCCTCTTGTACATGCATTTTATTCTATATTTCATGCCACCAAAAGTCTTATCCCATCTACTTTCAAATATTCCTCACAATTCTGATTCCCTGATGGTTCTTTTTATTTCTTACTGTTATAAAAAAAATCTCCTCCTTTTACTTATTTAAATCTTTTATATTTTTACTACAAATTTTTTACAGGAGTGGAGATGGATGCATAGACACAGTCTGCCATCATAAAACAAACAGCATTGTTTTAATATGCATTTCTTTGATTATTGGTGAAGTCAATGTCTTTCCATATTTTTGCTTTCATATTATATACTCTCTTTGGAGAATGGTCTACTCATATATATTGCCCATTTATATATTATGATATGAGGATTTTCCTTATCAAATTATACACTGAGTCTCCTTTATTAAACATCCCACATAGCATTATTAATTTCTCAGTCATGAAATAATTAAATAATCCCAGGAATCATCCTGAATGTTCTATATAAGCTTTTATTTAGTATACAGGCAAAAATTTCTGTTAATTTATATATAATGATTACCTCCGGACTGTCCTTCAGGGCATCAGAACGGGGAAGCTCGGAGAGCTGGGAGAATCGTCGGTCATAAATACACAGATGAAGATGTTTATCAAGCACTCGAAAATCTTCATAACTTCTTTTAACAATCCAACTTTTGCCCTATGGATAAGAAAAAAAGACTTCTATAATTCATCTCTATTAGGAAATGCTTATGAATCAGGCCGTATTCTGAAATGTTATTTCATTCATGAGTTTTTATAACTTCTAACGAAAAGTTTCTATTAACTTAATAGTAAACAGTTCAACCCCAAAACAATCTAGTGAGTTATATTACATTAGAAGGTTAATAATGGCAAATAACTCTCCATTACCCTCTTCCTACCATGGATCAAAGTCCACTGGCTCTATTTGGGAATAACTGTTAAATGGTTAAGAGAATGTTTGACCTTAAACCCACAGAAAGAACCATAAAATAATTTTGGGTGAGAGAATATTATCAAAAACTAAAGAAAAATGAAACCAGGTTATTGGTTACTTATCACCAACATTTTCTGTGACTGAGATTGAAAATATACTAAAAAATCAGAACTACTTAAGTCTTCCCCTATAAGGATTTGATATGTGTATATTACCTAGAACCCATTATTTCTCCTCACTTCGCAGGGTTTCTTCCTTTCCTTGCCCAATCTCACAAAGTCACTAAAAATGAAAAATTACATACTGTCTTGTAATTTCCCTTTAAATCTATCATTTCCTTATAGCCACAGCTTTAGTAAGGATTGACATCATTTTTTACTTGGAATATTTATTGCTAACGCTCCTTGACTTTTATCTTCTCCCCTATAATGCAAAAACACAGAGCTTACCAAATCACACTTCCAAAAATCCTTAAAAAGTTGCCATGGTCAGCAAGGATAAACATATCCCGACTGCACACCATTTAGTTTTGCAATTTAATCTAGGTTTGTATGGAGACTTTCATATCATAAAAATCTGGAGGGACTAGGAGAATAAGCCTCCAGAGTAACCATGTCAGAATGGAAGACAACATTTTAGTGTAGTTCTTCTCCATTTGCCTCAGCCAAATGGGGCAGAAACAGAAGGTATCACTTCACGGGAAAGGTGAATTCTAAACACAGGTATGTTGAAAACTAACATGATAAACTTGTCTAATCCTGCTTTGGACAGCAATTCTCCATTTTGTAGATCTCCTCTTTCAAGGGGTTGTTAGAATGAAATAAGAGACTAGATGAGGCAAACTCTTTTGAGGAACAGTATTCTATTCTTAAAGTCCCTATTCTAAGATATGCTAGTGCAATCAATCTGGAATGGGATCCAATTAATTCTGATAATCAGCCTAAATTGGGTACCACTGATCCACAGGATTAAGTCCAAACATATTTGCACATATCATGGCTTTCATCACCTGGCTCCTGTCTAAATTGATAGTATGATATCAATCACTATTCCTCCATACCCTTTCTTTGCTTCTAGTTATGCTCAATTACTTCCATTTCTTCAATTTATGAGATGTATTTTCCTTTTCTTGACTCCATGATTTTTCAGTGCTATTTCTTTTGCCCTGGAAAGTCACTCTTTTACTCTTGGCTAAACTAAGCTCCTTTGTATTCTCAATTCAATAGATGCCTTCTACCAAAGCTTTCCTGAATCACCAGAGAGTTAAATACTTGTTCTTTTGGGATGACAAAAAAAAATAAAATAAACATAAACATAAAATAAACATAAAAACAAACAACAAAGGAAGAAAAAATAAAGACAAACTTCTTATCACGAAGTTGCAATTATTTTTTCTTTCACACTTAGACACATTAAAAATTATGCAACACTTCAAATATCAGGAAAGTACAAAAAATAATTTAACACATACTTATGTCTCTATCACAGAGATTAAACATATGTTAACTTTTGGTTTTAAAGCTGGATTTTTTTTAAAAGAACCAATTATTACAGAGCTTATTAAAGCTCCATTCTCTCTCCTGTTCTTCTAAAAGTAAGGAATGGAGTTGACGTGTATTGTTATCGTGCGTACATGCATGTTTTATATCTTTAATATATATTAATATATCCATAAATAATGTATATTGTTGTTTTGAATCTGTATATAAATTGTATCATATGATTCACATCTTTTTGAACAGGAATTTTCACTTAGATCATGTTCATGTTTTTCCAGGTTGATACAGATAGCTCTATTATTAGATAAATAGTGAAGTGTAATTTATCATAGGAATAAAACCCCAATTTATTTTTCCATTCCCCTATGAAAGAGGAGTATTTCACATGTGGCATTTTTGCATGAAGTGCTACCATGAACATTTTCATGTCTCAAACATGATGGATGTTCAAGAGATTCTCCACAGGAGCTATCTGCAAATGAAACTCTTATTCATAATGTATGACCACCATCAACTTTATTTCAAATTTGCAAAACTGGTCTCCAGAGTGATAATACCAATTTGGTGTGAATTGCTTATTCCTAACCAAAAACCAGTTCATTTTTTCCATTAAAATTATGGCTTTTACGCTACTTTGAAAAAACATAAGCACCCCTATATTTATTACAGCACTATTCACAATAGCCAGGACTTGGAAACAACCGAAATGCCCATCGGTACAAGACCGGATTAAGAAACTATGGTACATTTACACAATGGAGTATTACTCAGCCAAAAAGAAGAATGAAATCTTACCATTTGCCACGGTATGGATGGACCTAAAGAATATTAAGCTAAGTGAAAAAAGTCAGACGGAGAAAGACAAATACCATGTGATCTCACTTATATGTGGAATCTAAAGAATAGAATAAACGAGCAAACTAATCAGAAACAGCCTCAGAGATATAGCGAAAAAACTGAGGTTGCTAGATGGGAAGCGGATGAGGATGAAGGAGAAGGTGAGGGGATTCGAAAGCACAAATTAGTAACCACAAGATTGCCACGAGGATACGAAAGACAGTTTGGGGAATATAATCAATAATGTTGTAAAGATTGTGTAGGATATCCGATGGACACTTGGGTTATTAGGGAGTCCACTTCATGGATAGTGTAGATGCCTGACCACTGCACAGTGTACACCTGAAGCTCAAGCTGAATAATAATGAATGTCAACTATAATTTTATATATATATATATATGTATGTATATACATATATATACATATATATATATGGTCACAGGATGTGGAGTACAGCATAGGGAATAGTCAATAGAATTAAAACAGCTATATACGATGTCAGAGGGGTAGTAGATTGGGGGAGGGGATTATTACTTCGTGAGGGGTGTACATGTCTAACTATTACACTGCTTTGTACACCTGACACTAATTGTAAAAAAAAATTTAAAAATGATGGCTTTTCATTATTGGTTTATAGAAGATTTTTTTTTTCTTTGCTTGTTTGTTTGCTAATATGTTGGAGGGGATCCTCTTTTATCACTTATACACTGCACTGCAAACATCTACTCCATGTTTGGGACTCTCACCTCAGATTACAGTGTTTTGTCAAAAGAAGTAACATAAGATTTTATTCCCTTTTCTATGGATCTAATCACACACTAAGTAGGTTGCTCAAAATCTCACATAAGTATGTGAAAGAATAGGGATTAAAATAAGTGTCATATAAAATAATTTAAATTTGCATTAGGATAAGGTCTTGCTGCCATCATCCACAATATTTTAAATTTATCTATTCTATCTTCTGATTTTGATTTGGCCTGTACTATTTTTTTAAATGTTTATAGATACCATTAGGTACAGCACAGCAAGCCTTGTAGCTTTACCAAATCCTGAAATAAAGAAACAGCTAAAAACTAGACTCTGGGATCATAATGTCCCAATTGTGAATCCTGACTGTTTAAGAATTAAATGAAATACATTAATACGAAGTGCTTAGTAGAGTACCAGGTAATAGAAATGGCTCAATACATGTTAGCCATTACTATTCTTTATTAATGTAACACACTTTTTCTGGGCTGAACATATCACAATTAGGGAACAAAGATTCAAAACAAAATCTCAAGATATTCAGCAGAACAAATGAATGATAACCAAAAGCTCAGCAAATAAAAGGACAATAATACATTCTTATTGATTACTTTTAAACATACCAGAGTTTCAACCAGGAAAGAGATAATATATCTTCAAAGGTCAGTGGTTGTTTTCCATATTGGCTGAAATATTAACTGCAGTTTTGGAGAGTACATTTTTAACTTTAATATGGAGATTTTATATAAATTATAAATTTTACATAAATTATAAATTTTATAAATTTAATGGAGAAAGATGTACAATGCTAGCACTAATGAAAAGAAAATGGAAAGAGCTACATTAATTTCACATAGACCCAGCTTCACACCAAGAAAAGTTGTCAGGGAAGAAGGGCATTTCATAATAATAAAGGGGATACGTCTCCAAGAAGACAACAATCCATAATGTGTATATATCTACAACAGAGCATCAAAATATGTGAGGCAAAAACTGACAGAACTGCAAGAGGAAATAGAGGGAGAATTACAGTTGGAGAATTCAACATCCCTCAAACAGAAATGGACAGATCCAGCATTTGAACTCAACACCATAAATTAAATGTATATAACAGACAGCTATAGATTACTATATCCAACAACATCCCTCTCAAGCTCACTGGGACCACTGCCAAAATGGACCACACTGTGGGCCATAAAACAAATGTTAACAGATTTGAATTTTAAATACAGTGTCAGGGATTTGAGTGAAAGGCCAAAAGAAATCAGAATCTTCAGAATGGAACAAAAATTCAAAATGCCTTCACAAGAAACATCCACTGTGAAGGAACCCAGCAAAATAAACTCTAATGCTAATACTGCAGTATTGGATTTCCAATCGAGATGGTAGAGGAGAAAAATGGAGTGCTCATATCCTCTCACATCCACATCAAAATTACAACTAAACAACAAAACAACCATCACTGAGAATCGCCTGAAATCTAGCTGAACCGAAGCCTTTTAACCAAAGACCTACAGAAGAAACCACCTTGAGACTGGTAGGAGGGTCAGAACATAGAATGCGTTGGTCTCACATCTGCATGTAACCATTAAAAACCAGGAAGAATATCTCAGCTGCAGAGGTTCACCCCACCCCTGATGAGCAAGGGGTCCCAACCACAAAACAGGCCCCCAAACCCAAGGTTCTAGTGCCAGGAAAAGAAGTTCCATAGCTTCTGGATGTGAAAACCAGTGGAGACTGTGGCTGAGTGAGACGAGGGCAGCTGGAGTCCCAGGTACTCCCCATGAAGGGTCTACACACAGACTTACTCACTGAGGGAATGACTCTCTCTCAGCTCCAGAGTTGGGATAGCAGCTTGTAAGACGCCAGGGACATATTGGGGAAAACTGAATTGTCTGGCTCCAAGGAGAGAGCTGGAGGGGCAACTTTCTCCTGGACGGAAGAACTGGCAGAAGCCACTGTTTCTTTGTTGAGCCCTCTCTACTCTTGGCATGTAGTCACCAGTAGTTGTCATATCTGAGTTTCCATCATCCTGGCTAACACTTCTCCCCCCACCCTAGTGATTCCGAGTCCCGGCCACACCCAATATTGAGGCACAACCAAGCCGCTTCCAGTGGCTTTTCCATACAAACAGCCTGTCGTGGCTTATGCAGCAGACTTTCCCATCTCTCAAAGGTTCCCAAAACCCATACAAGGATCATCTGACTTTGGTGTGTCCATACCTCTGGCTGATCAGCCCTAAGGCTGGCACTGGACACAGTCAGCTTCAGTTTGTGACATGGTCTCCCAAGGCACCAACAAACTTAGAGCAAGTGGTGGACTGCTTTGTGGCTCATGCCAGGTGGCGCTGGGCAGGGCACACAGGATGAGGCTATACTTGGCCTGCAGCAGGAACCCTCCCAGGAGGCCCTGGGGCTGGCACACCCAGTAACCAGCTTCAGACTAAGCCAAAGCATCACCTGGCCCCCTCCAAGGATGACACACCCAAAGAGCAGACTGGGCAAGCATGAGAACCCTGCTAAAGGGAATCCTGCTCTGTAGGGTCAGGCCTTGCACAACAGTTCCTCCATTGTAGTCATGGCCAGGCCATGGTGTCAGATGGGTACTAGATCTATTGGGGTGGATAGATGGGAGGGAGTTTGAAGGTCTGGGTGAAAAAAGTGAAGGGATTAATAAGTACAAATTAGTAGTTACAAAATAGTCATGGGGATGCAAAGTAAAACATAAGGAATATAGTCAACAAAATGGTAATAACTATGTATTGTGCCCGGTGGGTACTAGTCAGAGGGATCACTTCTTAAGTTATATAAATGTCTAATCATATGCTGTACACCTGAAATTAATATAAAATAATACTGAATGTCAACTGTAATTGAAAAATTTTTAAAGGGGAAAAGGTTCAAATTTCCAGGTATAACACAAGTAAGTCTTGGGGATGTAATTTACAGCATAAGAAATATAGTCAGCAATATTGTGATAGAATGGTACGGAGTGAGATGGTTGCTGGACTTGTCATGGTGATCACTTCTTTATGTATATAAATGTTGAATAACTATGGTGTACACCTGAAACTAATATAATATTGTATGTTAGCTATATTTTAATAAAAATCTTTAAAAAATAATACTGTAGTATCAAATATCAAATACTCTGGTTATAATGAAAATCCCAAACTGTCAGTGTTCACCAGCTAAGTTCCCAGGTGTAAACACAAGAAGAGATTGGGCTTCCCAGCAGCTGCAGACCAACTCCATCAAAAATTACTTTCAGCCATTCACCAAAAAAAGGGAAAGAAATAAAGTCATGAAATTTCTTCACACAAATAAGCAAGAATGGCAATGTCTTGTTCTCTTTTAGAACAAACTCAACCTGTTACACCCTCAACATGGAAAAATAAGGATTAGCATCTATCTCAGAATGAGCCTATGGGGGAAAAAAACAGATAACTTATTTACAGCATAGATACAGATTTAAAATCCACTGTGAAAAATTCTGCCCATAAATCTCTTTGTACGGAAAAACAAGATGAGAAAAAAGGAAAATTGATGATTTAGCCATAGGAAGTGAAGTATTGGAACAGTTATTTAAGAACACAAAACCAAGTTAGAAATTGAATATAAAGTTCAAAAACCAGAGGAAAATGTCAATATTAGAAAATGGCTAAGATTGGATATAGAAACAAATGGCTCTTGTAATGATGAAAGAAACCCAGACAGTAATAAAATATCTTCATAAAAGGAAACTGAGAAGAAATATGAGCTCAAGAAAGAATTACGATGATAGACTAAAGAAGAACCGTCTAACAATGACAAGCTTCAGGCTGATGCTAAGATGCTTCCAAGGAAGATGCTATTATTGACTGAATTTTTAGATCAGTGGTAGTTAGTAACCATGTTTCCAGAAATGCATCCAGTGCAAATGATGATTGTATCAACTAAAGAATTTCAAGAAATTCAGAAAGGTCACATTTCCTGGATCAGAAAAACTTCCATACATCACTGGAGGATCAGATCTAATAGCTCTAATATCATGCTTGAAAGAATGCAGAATTAAAGGAGTCGTAAAGACAGGAAATGGAGGTGCAAAACCAACATGCAAAAGAAGAGTCTCTTGCTAATGATCTCTTTAGATACAATCCTAATGTAAAAAGCAGAAGATAACTGAAAATTTTACAAAGAAGCCACCGATAAACATTTCCAACCAAGCATTTACTTCATGTTTCCTCTGGGATATAAGTATGTAGTATATAGATGGGGTTTAAGTTATAAGTACTCTATGGCCTGAATTTGTTAAATAAAATGTGTAATACTCCAAAAACAATGTCTGCTCTCAAACCACAATGCAATTAAACTAGAAATCAATAACAAAAAGATAATAAGAAGGTCCTCAAATACTTCGAGATTAAGTAAAACACTTCTAGGTAACACATGGGTCAAAGAAGAAAACCCAGGAAAATTTTTAAACTACTTTTAACCAAAAAAAAAAAAAAAAAAAAATGTATCAAAATGTGTGAAATGCAGCAAAAGCACTGCTCAGTGGAATACACATAGCACTGAATGCATATATTAGAAAAGAAGAAAGATCAAAACTTAATTAGCTAAAATTCCATCTTAGGAAAATAAAAAAAGGACAAATTAAAAAAAAACAGAATAAAAGAAACAATGAAAATTATAGCAGAAATCAATGAACTTTAAAGTAGGAAATCAACAGAAAAAAACCAACAAAACGAAAAGCTGGTTCTTTGAAAAGATCAACAGAACCATAAACCTCTATCCAAGCTAAATAAGAAAAAAAATGAGAGGATACAAATTACTAATATCAGAAAGGAAGAGGGAATATCACAGCAGATATTATAAACATATAAAGGAATCCTATACTATAAACTCTATGCCCACAAATTTCATAATCTAAATTAAATGGACCAATTCCTTGAAAGACACAACCTTCCAAACTCATACAAGCACAAATGGACAATCTGAATAGGCTTACATCTATTAAAGAAATTGAATCAATAATTAATAAACTTCCAAATAGAAAGCAACATGCCACGATGGGTTCACTTGTGAATTGTACCAAACATTAAAGGAAGAAATTATAAATTCTCTATAATCTCTTTCAAAAATTGAACTGGAGGAAATACTTCCTAATTCATTCTGTGAGGAAAGGAAATTAAAGGAAAACTGCAGACCAATCTCTCTTGTGACTATCAATGCAAAAGTCCTCAACAAAATAATAGCTAATAGAATCCAACAACATACAAAAATAATCATACACCGCCAGCAAGTTGAATCTATCCCAGGTATGCACGACTGATTCAACATTCAAAAATCAATTAATGTAATCCATCATATCAACAGGCTAAAGAAGAAAACTCACATGATGCCCACCAACAGATACAGAAAAGCATTTGACATTTCAATATTCATGATAAAAAGTCTTTTAGTAAACTAGGAATAGAGAATTTCCTCAACTTGATAAAGAATATCTATTATAAATTTACAGCTAATATCATAGTTAATGTTGAGAAACTTAAAGCTTTCCAATTAAGATCAGGACTAAAGTAAGGATGTCTCCTTTCACCACTGCTTTTCAACACTGTACTGAATTCCTAGCTAATGCAATAAGAAAAGAAAAAGAACTAAAAGATATACAGATTGGGAATAAAAAATTAAAACTTTCTTTGTACTCAGCTGGCATGATCATCTAGGTAGAATATGTCCAAAAAATTCCTGGAATAAACAACCTTCGAAGATGTGGTATATATACACAATGGAATACTGTTCTGTCATAAGAAAAAATGAAATAATACTATTTGTGACAACATGGATGGATCTTGAAATAAGTCAGACAGAAAAAGTGCTGAGTAAAATAAGTCAGACAGAAAAAGTGAAGAACCACATGATTTCACCGATATGTGGGATATAAAACTGAATACAACAAAAGAAGAAGACAAACAAATGAGTAAACAAAAACTCACAGACACAGACAATAGTTTAGTGGTTACTAGAGGGTAAGGGGGTTGGGGGGTGGGAGATGAGGGTAAAGGGGATCCAATATATGGTGATGGAAAGATAATTGACTCTGGGTGGTGAACACACAATGTGATACATAGATGATGTATTACAGAAATGTACACCTGAAATCTATGTAACTTTACCAACAATTTTTACCCCAATAAACTGTAATTAAAAAAAACAACTCCTGGAATAATAAATGATTACAGTAAGATAGCAAAATATAAAGTTAATATACAAGTCAATTGCTTTCCAATATACCAGCAGTGAATGGAATTTGATATAAAACACACAGTACCATTTACTTTAGCACCCCCAAAAATGAAACCCTTAGATATAAATCTAACAAAATATGTGCAAGATCTATATGAGGAAAACTGCAAAACTCCAGTAAAAGAAATCAAAGAAGAACTAAATAAATGAAAAGATGTACCATTTTCACTGGTAGACAGATTCGGTATTTTCAAGATGTCAGTTCTTCCTAACTTGATTTATACATTCACAATGCTATTACAATCAAAACACAATCAAAACAAGTTATTTTTGTGGATAACAACAAACTGATTCTAAGGTTTATTTGGAGAGGCTAAAGATGCAGAATAGCTAACAAAATACTGAAAGAGAAGAATAAAGCTGGGAGACTCAGAATGTCTTATTTCAAGTTTTACCATAGTGTGAAATCGGCAAAGAACAGACAAATACATCGATGGAACAGAATAGAGAGCCCAGAGATAGACCTACTTGGCTGATCCTTAACAAAGGAGCAAGGGCAATACAATAGAGAAACGGCAGTCTTTTTAATAAACGGTGCTGGAACAACTGGACATCCAGAGGCAAAACAAAAAAAGAATCTAGACATATAGACTTTACACCTTTCACAAAAACTAATTCAAAATGGATTACAGACTTTAAAGTGAAATGCAAATAATAAAACTGCTAGAAGATAACATAGGAGAAAATACAGATGACCTTGGGTTTCGTGATGACTCTATTTAGCTACAACACCAAAGGCATAATCCGTAAAAGAAACAATTGATAAGCTGGATTTCACTAAAATTAAAATTTCCTGCACTGTCAAAGACACTGTCAAGAAAATAAAAAGACAAGCTACAGAACTGGAGACAATATTCACAAGACATGTCTGATAAGGGATAGTTATCCAAAATATGCAAAGAGCTCTTAAAGATCAAAAATCAGAAACCAAACAACTGATTCAAAAATGTGTCAAGGACCTTAACAGATATCTCACTAAAAAGATGCACAGATGACAAATAAGCCTACCAAAAGAAGTTCCACATCACATGTCATCAGGGAAATGCAAGTAAAAACAAGATACCACTACACACCTACTAGAATGACAAAAATTCAGAACACTGATAATACCAAATGCTGACGAGGATGTGAAGCAACAAGAACTTTCCTTCAGTGCTGGCACGAATACTAAATGGTACAGCCTCTTTGGAAGACAGTTTGTCAGTTTCTTATAAAACTAAACATACTCTAATCATCGGATTCCAGCAAATGTAATCCTTGGTGTTTACACAAATGAACTGAAAAGTTACGTCCACACAAAAACCTGCATATAAATGTTTACAGCAACTTTAATTATAATTGCCAATACTTTGAAGCAATCAAGACGCCCTTCAGCAGGCGAATCGATGAATAAACTATGGTACACAGACAGTGTAATATTAGTCAATGATAAAAATAAATAAGCTATCAAGCTATAAAAAATATGGAAAAAACTTAAATGCATATTAATAAGCAAAAGAAGCCAACCTGAGAAGGCTACATTCTGTATGATTCCATATGACATTCTGGAAAAGACAAAACTATGGAGACGGTAAAAAGATCAGTGGTTACCAGGAGTTAGTGGGAAGTGAGAGATGATAGGTGGAGCACAGATGATTTTTAGGGCAGTGAAACTATTCTATATGATACTGTAATGGTGGATATGTCATTATAAATTTACCCAAATCAGTAGAATGTACACCTTGAGTACACCTTTGATGACAATGGTATGTCAACATAGGCTCATCAATTGTAACAAATGTATCACGTTGGTGGGGCCAGTCCATAGTGGAGGAGGCTGTGCTATAGTGGTGGAGGTATGTGGGGACAAGGGGTGTATGGGAACCTTGTACTTTTCCCTCAATTTTGCTGTGAACCTAAAACTGTGAAGTTTGTTAATTTAAAAAAGTAATCATGTTCTCTTCCATCTAAGCAGTCTTGCTCACAGAAATACATATTAACAACCAATCACATAAGTGCAGTAATCTTCAGAGCCTCCACAAGTAAATGCTGGTGACTAGATTTCAAAATTCACTTCCTCATATATCAGTGAATTGATTTTTTTCAACTTGTTCAAAATGCTTGTGTGCCAGGAAAAGTCTGCTTTTTATATAGATTTTCATTCATGAAATTAAATAATTTGCAAATCATCCAAAACTGTGTTAAATTCACTGAGTAAAATTCTAAACATAGCGAAATACCTCATTTTTTAGCAGATAGTAAAGAACTTTAAATTTCATATGTAAAAAAAATAGCCTTAATCATCCAAGTTCCAAATAGACTGAATAATGTAGATGATCAGGGTATTTTAGAAGTTCAATTATTTTTTAAAGAACAAAACAAAAAACTCACTATTTACATCTGCCTAAATTGTAAGTTGCCACTAATTTCTAATCTTAGTAATTATTACTATTAATTATTGCTATTCAAGGGTTAACAAAAATCAACAATTCCTGATGAGCCTGAAGAAGGAGAATAAGAGAAAAAGAATATCCCTGTATATATAGGATCAAATTTCTGAAACAAAAATTTGTTCTTCTGTCTCATGCATTTACCAGGTAATTACTGAGTACTTAAATAGTACTAAGCACTGGATAAGCCATTAGAGATGCAAGGACCATCAAACCTCTGACTTGTCAGCATTTATTTCTGGTGAGGAAACAAATACTTTTCAAAATACGTAAATACAGAAATAAAATGATACTTTTGTACAATAAAGAAATAAGCAAGACCGTACATCATTTAGAGTGATCAGGAAAGCCCTTCTCAGGATGTGATATCTAAACTGTGTCCTGAAAACTGAGAAGACACCAGACACAGCAAGTGCTCAGTGTGAATAGTTACGGGCTGATCCAAGTTCAATGCCTTGTTGCAGGAAAGAACTTAGGGTCTTTAGGAAATGACTGAAAACCAGAGCATAGGAGTGAGAAGATTATCAATCATGACATGATGCAGAAGAGGTAGACAAGTCCAGATAGTGTAGGGCCCTCACACGCCTTGGTAAGCAGTAGTTTGGGTTTAGCTCTAAACACAGTAGAAATCTATTGTATAGTTTTAACCATAACTCTAAGAGTAACATGTTACAATTTACATTTTACTTCATTTTGGTAATTTAGAGGGTTATATTCTATGGTAGGGTGCAAACACAGATGCTATCACAATGGTCCAACAAGAGATAGCAGCTTGCACTAGCTTGGTAATAATAGAGATGAAAACAGATAGATAAGGGGCAGCCAGATGGCTCAGTTGGTTAGAGGACGAGCTCTTAACAACAAGGTTGCAGGTTCAATTCCCATATGGGATGGTGGGCTGTGCCCCCTGCAACTAAGATTGAAAACAGCGACTGGACTTGGAGCTGAGCTGCGCCCTCCACAACTAGACTGAAGGACGACGACTTGGAGCTCATGGGTCCTGTAGAAACACTGTTCCCCAATATTCCCCAATTAAAAAAAAAAGCCAAATTCTAGAGAAGTCTTCACCCACGTATCATGGAAAAATTATCTTTAAAAGAATTAATGCTATGAATCATGTATTTAACTATATGATGAAGTGCAGTGAAAAGAGAGACCTGATTTAAATCTCAGTAGGAATCTCAGCAGGGTTTTTAGCCTAGATACTTTACACAAGTTACTTAACAGGTATGAACAACAGTTTACTCATTTATAACATGGGAACAGCAACACCTGCATTTCGCAGAAGAGTGACGAGGTTTAAATAAGGATGTTCCCAATCTGCCTATATATTTTGTTCATACACAGATGCTCTACAAATGTTAATATGCAACCCCACCTCTTTAGTAACAGCATTTTCTAAATGGACTGAATGGAAGAGATATTTAATACTGAGGAATGCATTTCTGATGGTGGAATCTCAAGCATCAGAGTACAGGAGATATTTTGAGGAGGAAAGCATTCCCCTAAAACCAACTGTTTACCTCACCAACTGGGACATAATGGTGCCTTCATATTACTGTAAATATTTATGACAAATTTGATCTTCAGAAAAAATACACAATCGTGTTGATAAATTCTGGTCAAAATACAAAGGTAGTTAATACAATCCAACTTCAGTAAGAAACATTAATTTCAACTACTCTAAAGCTTACTATGGAACAATAAAACACTAAGTATTTTATTAAGCAACAATTATTCTTACACTAACATAACTATATTTACAGAAGGGAAAAATCAGAACAGGATTTTCATTACAGAACATGTTAGAATAAATTCTTGCAACAGCTAGGTTTAAATTTGCCATTTAAAATTAACACTTAAAAGCTGATGTTAGCTTATTTGCTATACAGAATGCTTTTAAGACTCACTACCATTGACACTGCACTTATAAATGCTTCATTCTATGTAGTGGGACTCAATATAATTAGTGTCAAGGCTTATCTAACTTTGGTCTTTTAAGAATTATTGAATTTTCAACATTTGAGACAGTAAAAATTTTTCCTCTACCTTGACATACTCCTGAATTTCCTAGGATTTTCAATCATTTTAATTGATTTCAAACTAAATACATTATGTTTCCTAAAAAGTAGGAGATATACAGAGGAAAAATTAGTATGATTTTTCAGAAAAGAAAAAGTATTCCCACTCAGATAAATATCACAACACATACTGAAAAAATGTGTTTCTTTACCACACTAGCTGATTTGTTTTTTCTACATAGCACTTCTTTTTCCAGTTTGTCAACTTGGAGAATAGAATAAAAAGATAACGGAGAGAACACCTGAGGTACAACATGCCTATATTGGTTAAGACAACCTATCCTAAGTAATAATTAGTATAAGGGAGGGAGTTGAGGGCTCAGGCAGGCATTAAAAATCTATTTTTCAAGGCATCCAAGATACTTGTTTTATCCATGGTTAATATTCAGCTGAGGCACACCAATATGGCTAACTGAGATTTGCATGACAAGGTATCTGTTCCAACTGCATTGGGCCCATGCTATACCAACTATTAAATATTCTTACTGTCACTTACACTATATAGTCTCTTGGCCCAGGATTACACCCAGTTGCCTGGACTCTCCCTCATGGGCTCTTGATTTGAGACTTCCACTTACAGTTCACTCTGCATGTATCTTTACATATATAGAATGCCACCTAGGCCCTGTCCACTGAAGTCACGCAAAGAAACTAGATTGTTAGTTTCAGTGCATTTCTATAATTCTTTATTAACATTTGGGATGTGCTTGCAGATTTCAGAGTAGCTAACCAAGTAGAAATCATATTAGAAAATGGTGAAAGAATAGATAAAGACACTAGACTGAGGTTCAAATCCTGGTCTTTCTCTTTAATTAACATTCCGGAGTCTTAAATTCATCATCTGTAAAATGTAAACCAGACTATTTGCCTCACAGAACGGTTGTTTGAATTAAATGATATATTGCATGTCCTAATATCCGTGTACTACACATTAAATGATCAAAAAATGCCTATTGAATTTGGATCTATTCGCTATGAAAGACACGGTTTACATTTCTGGGTTCACAATTTTTTAAAAAAATTAAAACTTTAAAGGGCAGGGGCAAAGACACAATTAAAAGTTTCAAAGAAAAGACCTAAAGGAATTGGTATCTTTCCTTAACCTAAGGAAAGAAAAGAGATCACAATTTAATCGGCCATTTTCTAAGATAAAGAACAAGGGAAGAGACTGGGTTAAGATGAAGGACCAAGAATTTTGGCTAAAAAGAATTTTAAGACAACATTATTAAAAATTAGAAATTAGCAAGATATGAAATATGTGCATAAATAGTTTCCAGAATGGATTGATTCCATCAGTAGGTAATGATGACCTTATCTGAAGACTAAGAAATCTCTCAAATTTGTTGTAGCCAAAGAATTCCAAGGATATGCAGGAAAAGCTGGCAATCACAAAACTGAAGTCCTTAGTAGCTTCTGCTAAGATTTCATATAGCTTAGGAAAAGCCACTTCAGAAATTGGGCCTCAATTTCCTCATTTGCAAAATTAGAGGGTTTGATTGAGAGTCTCTCTTAGCTATAAAAAATATGATTCTCATTTAATATAGTTTATGGCTAACATATAAGGCAAAAATACAGAAGGTAATCCAATGGAATGCATCAATGCCTACTTATGGTGAGGCAGAGAAATGCGATGGCATTATTACAATGCAGTAAATTACTACTTGAATGTTGTAAATAGTATCCCAAGTAGTCTGAAATTTTCTAAGCAGCTTGACAAGATACTTACAACAACGAAATAGCCTAACTATTTAGGTTACTATTCGTGGAAGCATAATCAAGTAACAATTATACATTATAATGCATGGTACCAGTTAACTTTTGAAGGTCATTTTTAAAAAACAGCACAGATATATGTGACAGTGTGTTTTGTGTATGAGAATAAAAATAGTTGAATTGTTAGAACATATGGAAATTAATGGTGAGAAGAAAAGATGTTTGGCTGTAGAGGGATTAATAAATTCATTACAACATGCCAGCCATGTACTCTAGATAAAGAAGATATGTTTTATATTCTTCTATTCAGTAAAGCTTCATCATATAAGCACTTGATATTTTCACTTCAAAATTAACTCACCATATAGAAGAATTTTATGAAATATGACATGAAATTTAGTGATTCAGAGCTGCCTACTTCCTCAAAGGAAGCGTGATAACATACGACAAAACATGGATGAATAATATGTAACTTTAGACATCTTACTTGTTATATATGCAAGCTAAATTCAATTTTCAATATCATATGCTGACATCTATAAATAAAAGCATTTAATTTTGAAAGGTTTTCCTTATGGTCACCAAGACTGAGATCATCATTAGACTTTTCCAGATTATTTAATTTTTAACTTCAGGTACATGAATAATACTTTTTGGAAAAAACCGTAAATGCCCTTATCTTACTCTCTCTCCCCCTAAAAAAACTAAAAATTTTGTATACAAGAAAGTTTTCCTTGAAAACATTTGCTTCACAGTGGCCAATTCAAAAGCAGGAAGAAGGCTCAATGAACATCGAATAAGTAAATTATACCGTTTACTTGAGGAGGAAATAATGCAACAAACGACGTATTTTAAATCTCATTATGAACAAGTCATGGTAATTACCCTCAAAAAAGTTCTAACACTATGCATCAAAAAACAACACACTTCTATAACATGCACACATCCTATAGTTACACAGTGGAACTTACCGTCTTGGTTAGAAAAGTGAGCATCTGAGACAGAGACAACTTCATCTGCTCATTTATTACGTGTGCTCTTATAATCTTATCATCAATAAGTAATATATTTCACTTACTCGTAAAAGAACATTTTTCATTTAAGTTTGTAAATTAAATATCTACAAAACTGAACCTTTTTAATTGTTTCAATTCTTCAGTACATGCAGAAACACCAAAATGACTGGGAGAAAGAATAAAACAAACATCTGTTACTATATTCACTGTTATCCATTTACAAATGTCAAAAGCCTTAAAAACTTTCTGAAAATGCAGAGAGAAGATATGCAGTTGTAAAACTAAACTATACATTGCACTTTGTACTGCATGAACACATTAATTTCTCTTTCTTAAGTCATTCGTAGTCCAATTTCATTTCAAAATTGTACAGGTATCTTTCTGTGGATTCTATTGGGCAATGTGAGAAAACGCATTATAGAAATAAATTTAATACTGAACTTAAAATAATTCTAATTGAATTTTATGTGAAATGGAGAACACATCCACAAAATTACCTGACAAGCAATGTGCACGAGGTAGACCAGCTCTTTAGATTCACAGCCATTTTTCGTTACATCATTCTGTTCTTCTGAAAGTGAAAGCTGTATCAAACAAGCAAGGGCAGAAGAGAGGGAGTCAGTATTGAGGAACAAGAATAAACTAAGTATTCAGTAATGCTCGGACCGTCACATCAATTTAATGTAAGACATGCTTCATAATATAACTCTACCGTTTAAGGCAGATAAATGAAGATATCAGGATTTTATTTAAAAAGAAAAAATGTGTTTCTAAGAATTGTCTTTGTAGCTTATATCTAAATCAACACAACAGCATAACAGCAGCAAATAAAATACATTCATTCCAGAGCAGGTGTTCACTTCCTTAATTTATAGCACACAGGCAAAAGGAAGGCATGAAGGTGGGCACTGAGAGACAGCGTGACCAACTGGTTTAACAGAACTCAGGCTCTATTACAGAGATTGCAAACTGGTGGCCCAGAAAACATGCTGGCTCTGCAGATGTTTTATTTTACATTCACCATATAGGTCTAAACATTGGATTTTATTTTATTTTTATTTGAACCATCAGCTAACATTTATTTAAAAACTGAGTGATTTCATATGAAAAATACAGATTTCTGACTTCTATTGAAAAATCAGGAAATCTGAAATATTGGACCCATAATCTCATATGGGCAACAACTGGCTAAAGCTGAGAAGTTACTAACCCCTTTAAATATGGCATGTGTTCTCCAAGAGACTCTGCCACAGAACTGATTACTCTATTTTTTTCACCAGTGTCTAGGCTGAATGTTAGCTTTCAGTCATCATGCTGCTTTCTTTGTTATTTTCTATACCCTACTCAATGTACTCATTTATCATGCATAGTACCTGCCCTAACTAGAGATGTGAATTTGCAAACTCTGCTCCAGAGACAGAAAACCCTGAGTCAAAAGTGTCACTAACTAACTGGTTGTGTAATATTGACCTTCTTACTCAATCTCTCAACTGGAAAATGGGGATGACATAATAACACCTATTCTCAAGTTTGAGAGTATTAAATGATATAGTGCATTTAAAGTGTTCACCAAGGTGCCTGACACTTGGTCCTTAATAAATATCATGTCATTACAGTTAATATTATAAGAAATGTAAGGTTGATGAAGATATATTGTTTTTGAAAGCAGTGTCACTGTGTTAAAAAAAAAAAACACCCCCTGATTTAAGAGTTTACAAGAGATAACGATCATTCTACACTAGACAAAATAAGTCAGAATACCTACAAAATCATAAGTTTTTTTAAGCCAAAAAAAAAAAATTAACGGTGAAAACCTATATGAACTAAGTTGCAGAAGGTGACAAGACTTTCATGAGACAAAAGAGATTCATGGATGTGCCCGGATGCCTGGCAAAGATGGAAGAGGATAAAGAATCTGACTTAGGCAAGATAAGGAAAAACCAGCCAACCCCTGAGTTGCTGCATGTGGACTGGAGTAATAAACTAAAGTTCAAGGAATACCTTAAAATAGACATGGACCCACCAACTGATTCCCCCATGTACTCACCAAGTGTATAAGGTAGCGCACCTAAGGCTGGTGAAGAGCAGCAGAACTGACAGAGATGAGCGTGTGCAGTCCCCCAAGCACAAGGCAGCTAACGGCTACAGATGGGCCACAGGGCAATAAAACTGAGATAGGGCAGAGCTGAGATAGGGCCGAGCTGAGACAGACATCTCTGAGGCACTCAGGACATTCAACAACTGAAGGAAGTTGGGGGCACAGAAAAGCTGAGGAAAACCCCACAGAGACAACCCAGGGCAGCTATACACCAAGATGTGGGGTAGAACAGAGTTCTCCTTTGGCACAGAAAGCTGGAGAAAGGACTGGAGAGCAAAGAGAACTAGCAACCAGGTGGTAAAGCAGAGATAAAGAGGAGCATGTGCTCTCTACCAGTTCAGAAACTTGGTGGGCTTAGCAGTAAAGCACAAAAAGATCTTGAGACATCTCACCAATTTTCAATTCTCCCTGATGGGAAAAAACAAAAACGAAAAAAAAACAACCTCCTGAACTTACACTCAAAGTATTTAAAAGTAATGATAAAAGCAAACTAAAGCTGCCACAAAGGCCAGATCTACATAAGCTATAGGTCAGCTTGATTCAGTCCCGCAATCAAATAAGACTACCATAATCTAACGTAACTATCTAACAGACTAAAAGAAAAAGGGATAAGCCCGTTTCTGGAGATAAAAATTTATTGACTTTACATATTTGGCATATGAAAAACACATATAAGAAACAAGAAACTGTGATCCATGGTGAAGAGAAGAAATAATAAATCAGACACAGAAATGACCCGGAAAATGAAATAACAAAGAGAACATAATTATGATAGAATTTCTAAAATTTATTTGACAAGACAGTATGTAAGAATACATGGGAAAATCTACCAGAGACTGAAACTATAAAAATATTCAAACTAAAATGCTAGAAATAAAAACTGTCAGATATTAACAGCAAACTGGACACAATGCATGAAACATGAAACAATCAGTGAACTTGAAAACAGATCATTAGAATGTATCCAAGAGAAAAACATTAAGAATGACCAAAAATAACAGTACATCTGAGATCTCTGAGAGATCACCAGACAACTACATGTACCAGAGGGAAATGAAAGAGAAAATAAAGCAGAGAAATATTTGGTGAGACATCAGATGAGAACTTTCTAAAACTGGAAAAGATATCAATTAACAAATTCAAGAAAACTCCATGAACCCCAAATAGAATAAATTTTAAAAACCAATACTAGGCATATTATAATCACACTTTTGAACAACAAAAATAAAGACAAAACTCTTTAAAATAGGCAAAGGAAAAAACATATTACATAAAGAGGAAAAATATAAATCACAGCTGCATTCTCGCAAGAAAGAGGACAAGAGAAAGAGAAACATCTTTAAAGTGCTGAAGAGTGTCAATTCTATATCCCATGAAAATAACCTTATGAAATTTAAGAAACATAAGCACATTTACAAATGACAAAAGCTGAGACTCTGTCTCCAAAAGACCAGTGCAAGAAAAAAAGTTAAAACAGTTTCTTCAGGTTGAAGGGAAATGGTACCAGATAAAAACCCGGAACTGTAGGAAGAAATAAACGATACCAGAAGAGATAAGTACTTAAACATAAAACTCCTAGTCACTACGATAACAGATAAAACAAGTTTGGAAATATCTTAATAGTTCTGAAAAAAGAAAATAAATTAACCTAGATTTATTCATACCAAAACTACAAAAAAAAAAAAAATAAGAGCAAAAAAATATAGTATTTTCTAATAAAAACTTAAGTTCCCACCAACAAATTCTCAATAAAAAAACCTTCTAAAACATGTGCTCAAAAGGATTCCAGGAAAAAAACCAAGATGTAAAGTAGAAACACTGAGCAAAGAATTCGGCAAATAAGTATTTCATCTAAACAAATTTTAACTGTATAACAAAAAAATGATTATAGGAGATAAAGAGATGGCACTATAATCCTGGGCAAGACCAGCATGGAAGACAAGAAAGAGTGATCCCAATTAAAACACTCTAAGTACTGGTATTGCTTGAGAGGAGTAGATATAGTGATAAACTTTAGGCTGAAAATAATGTATTCAAGTTAAAATTTTAATGGTAGTCATTAAAAGAACAGAAAAATCACACGTAATTTCTAAACCATAAGGAAAGGGATAAAATTTTAAATGTTAATAACTGAAACAGAAATTATAAATAGAAGTAAAATGAATCTTCCTAAGCAGAACTGGAGGGAAGAAGGGGGAAGAAAAAAGAGCAAACTTCCAAATTAAGGCAAGGAGACAGGGAGGAAAACTAAAATTAAAAGCAAAGGAAGATAATCAATGGTGTCAACAAAATGGTGGAATAGGCGGCTCCAAATTCTAGTCCATCCACAGAAACATGGAGAAACAAGCAAAAACTCTCAGAATCAACTTACCAAAAAAAAAAAACATGAGAAGACCGAATCAGGAAAAAGCCAACTTAAAAACTGTAGGAAAACTTTGTAGTATTTGTACTTGCTCTTGCTCCAATGCCTCCCTAACACAGCAGCACTGTTGAAAACGGCAGCTCTCATTCCCAAGTGTGGGACCGTGGTCCACGGGCCAGAAGGAGTAAAGATAGGAGTAAAACTATTGTGTTTAGCTGTCCTGATCTGGTGACTACCTGAAAAACTGACGCAAGACAGAAACCTCTGCTTCATTGAACTTGGAACTGACGCTGGGGGAAAAAGCAGCAGCATTTAAAAAAATGTATTGTGAACTAAACAAGAAACCTGCAGCCACCTGCAGCAAAGGATTATAGTTAAGACATAAAATAGCTTAAATCCTAGGAAGAAAAACTCAGGGGAGAGGTTATTTGTGAAATTAGGGTATTCAAAAGTGCCTGTGTATTCTGGGGCATTTAGAAACCCATGAACATGTCCAGCATGGGACACACGCACACACGAAAGATAGAAGAATATCCTAATCTTTAACCTCTAACTAATCTTTGGTGTTGAATGAGTGTCCTAACACAAAAGCAATGTGCAAAGACTGTAGAAAGTGGCTTTTTGTTTGTTTTATTTTTTCATTTTTAACCCCTAGCATTCAAGGAATTCCCTGAAAAACCATTACTTTAACACAAGCTAAAAGAAGAGAGACTTTAGTGAGTAGCCATGACAGAGAATAAGGACTTTGTAAAAACAGTCTGGAAAAGTTACTAAACAAACAGACAACTATAGCCTTCATGAACAAAAACAGCAAACCTATAGAAAAGGGTGGAATCTGATTTCCACGATTACCACATTATAGTACTCAAATGTTCAGTATGTAACAACAAAAACAAAAAAAATCACAAGACATACAAAAGAACACAGGAAGGCATGGGTCATTCACAAGAAAAATTAAAAATAAAACCACAGAAACTATCCCTGAGAATCCAGACATAGGACTTAGTGCATTTCAAATGAACTATCTAAAATACACTCAAAGAGCTCAAAGAAACCACAAAGAACTAAAGGAAAGCAGGAAAACAATGTATGAAAAATGAGATATCAATGAAAAGAACTAAGAAAAAAAAAGAATCAAACACAAATTGGGGGATGACAAATCAATAACTAAAGCAAAAATTTCACTAAAAAGGACCAACAGCAGATTTGGGCAGGAAGAGGAATCAGTTTACATAAGGAAAGGACAAATAAAAGTATACAGTCCAAAAATTAGAAAGAAAGAGGAATTTTAAAAAGTGAAAAGTGCATAAGGGACCTGTAGGATACCATCAAGAGGAACAAAACATGTATTATGGAAATTTCAGAAGAAAAGAGAGAGACATAAAGAGATTATATGAGGAGCGATACCAGGAATAGGGAGGAAGTGGAGAATACCAACTCCAGATCCCTTCACAAAAATAAGGATTAGCAACTATCCATTAACAAGAATGCCTTTGGGAAAATACTAGAACACAGGGGGTAAGGCCACAGCAAACCTTGGAGTAAAAAAATTGAGAAAAGTTGCATTTGACGGGTAAGAGAAGTGGTCTCACTTTGACTGCATTGCCTCTCTCAGGCCAGCAGAGAATCACACTAAGAGGGACTCTCTGGAAATATTTCTCCAGTAGGTTTTTTCAAAAAAAAAAAAAAAAGCCCAAGATGGATATCTGGCTTCCCCAGTATTTGGGAGCAAACCTCAGGAGGCCCACCTCTGTCTTGCCTCACGGGGAAATGGCAGAGGTATGCCCCTTGAAGTCACCTAGTAACAAAGAAGAGGGACAGGGCACAGAGCTACCAGTGAATGAATCTTGGAAGTGGCACCGTGTCCTTGCTGGTGACCTTGCCCAACCAGAGGACCCAGCCAGCAACTCAACCCAACCACAGAGCCAAAATGTTGGCCATGTAAGACCAGGGACACAATCATTATTTCACACTATTTGAGTCCCCAATCAACAGACCAGCCAACCACGGAACAGTCAGTGACCCTAACCAATTGCTAGTATGAACTATACAGCAACACCCAACTGCAAGGCATTGCTTACAGCCCTGCCCAGCCTGGGAATCTAGCCAGTGATCACTCTTGACCGGCAGCCCTGCCTGGATGGGGAATCCAGCCAGTTACCCCACACATATGAATGGCATGGCCTACAAGTCCCAACCCACCGTCACAAAGCCAAGCTTGTGACCCCACCCAAATGTACAGAACAGCCTTCAGCCTCACCCAATCATGGAACCCAGTCTGCAGCCCTGCCTGAACACCAAGTCATTCAGAGGCACCGAATGATCAGGGAGTCTAGCCTGTAGCACAAATGACCCGACCAGTGATGATTACAGAGCCCAGCAAGTTACAGCCATAGGTAAAGAAGCCCAGAAAGCGGTCCTGCCTGACTGTGAAATCCAGCCAGAGACCCCATCTGACCTCAGACAATAGGCAGCAGCCCCATCCACCAAAGACCCCAGCAGCAAGCCCCACCTTCCTTGCTACCAGGTGGCCCACTCAAAACCACAAGTTGGGCTGCCTGATGAAAGTCTTTCCCTACCAAAACAAACCTGTAAAGACTAGAACACAACCACTTCTGCACATGTGCAGACATGAATGCAAGCACATAAAGATAATAAAAAATCAGGGAAACATGACACCACCAAAGATAACAAATACAAATCCAATAACGGGAGCCGGCCCAGTGGCTCAAGCGGTTGGAGCTTCGTGCTCCTAACTCCGAAAGCTGCCGTCCCACGTGGGCCAGTGGGCTCTCAACCATAAGGTTGCCAGGTGCGATTTCCCGCAAGGCATGATGGGCAGCGCCCCCTGCAACTAAGATTGAACACGGCACCTTGAGCTGAGCTGCCGCTGAGCTCCCGGATGGCTCAGTTGGTTGGAGTGCGTCCTCTCAACCACAAGGTTGCTGGTTTGACCATGGCAAGGGATGGTGGGCTGCGCCCCTGCAACTAGCAACGGCAACTGGACCTGGGGCTGAGCTGCGCCCTCTACAACTAAGACTGAATGGACAACAACTTGGAAAAAATCCTGAAAAAATACACACTGTTCCCCAATAAAGTCTTGTTCCTCTTCCCCAATAAAAAGAAAAAAATCAAAAAAAAAAAAAAAATCCAATAATGGATCCTAAAAAATGAAGATCTATGACTTGACAGACTAAGAACTCAGAATAGTCATGTTAGAAAAGTCCAATGAAATACAAGAAAACACAGACAACTAAACGAAATTAAGAAAATAATACATGAACAAAATGAGAAGTTAACAAAGAAACAGAAACCATAAAAAAAAAATCATACAGCTAAAACACATAATGACTGCACAGAAAAAAATTAACTGAGAGCTTCAACAAGGCTGTAATGCTTAGCGTAAAACTGGATGTAATTAAGTGTTTTGATCACGGTGAATGAATGAAATAATATTGTGCGGGCAATGAATTTTTGGTTCTGGGAACAATCAAAATTTTTTCCACAAAAAGTAGTGGTAATTGCTTCTTTATGCCATTTGTGCTTACAAAAGGTTTCATAGAAAAGCTCTACTTTCAGATAGCAAGGGAACCCTATACAAATTTTGGCAATCATACCTCAATAAAGCCGGGGGGCGGGGGGAGGAATCTATGCACCAAGCAAAAGAGCCCCAAAATATATAAAGAAAACACTGACAGAATCGAAGGGGCAAATAGATAGCTTTATGATAATAGTAGGAGACTTCAATACACTACTTTTAATAATGATTAACATCTTTTCATGCTTATTGGCAATCTGCATATCTTCTTTAGAGAAATGTCAATTCAAGTTCTTTGCCCATTTGTGAATTTTTTGTTTTGCTTTTTGGAGTTGTAAGAGGTCTTTACATATTTCAGATATTAATCCTGTATTAGATATATGATTTGCAAATATTTTCTCCCATTACACGGGGTGTCTTTCACTCTTGATAATGTCTTCTAATGTACAAAACTTTTTAATTTTGATGAAATCAAATTTATCTACATATATTTTTTGCCTTTAATTTTGGTGTCACAAAGAAATCACTTGCCAAATCCAACATCATGAAGATGTTGTTCTAAGTTTTATGATTTCGTTTTCACATTTAGATCTTAGATCCATTTTTAGTTTATTTTTGCATCATGGTTTAAGGTAAGGGTCCAGCGTCATTCTATTGCATGTGGATATCCAGTTTTCCCAGCATCATTTGTTGAAAGCTATCTTTTCCTTCATTAAATGGACTTGGCAATCTCATTGTAAATCAACAGGCCATAAAATCTGAGGGTTTACTTTGGGGCCCTCTATTGTATTCCATTGGTCTATGCGTCTGTCTTATGCTAGTACCATACTGTTTTAATTGTTAGCTTTGTGGTAAGCTTTGAAATTAAAAAGTATGAGTTCTTCAACTTTTTTCTTCTTCAAGATTGTTCTGGCTATTTAGGGTCCCTTGAGAATTCACATGAATTTTAAGATGGGCTTTCCATTTCTGCAAAAAAAAAAAAATGTCACTAGGATTTTCACAGGATTACACTGAAGATATAGATTGCTTTGCATAGTACTGTCATCTTGGATTGGAAGACAATATGAAGTCTTCCAATCCATGAAATCAGAATGACTATATTTATTAGGATTTCTTTAAATTATTGCAGCTTTCTGAGTACAAGAAATTCACCTTCTTAAGTTTATTCCTAAGTATTTTATTGTTTTTGATACTACTATAAATGGAATTATTTTCTTAATTTCCTTTTTCAGATTCTTCCTTGTTATAGAAACATAACTCATATGTTACATTTTATATTTTACATGATATATTTTACATTCCGTAACTGTTGAATTTATTATTTTTAGGAGTTTTCTTGTAAAATCTTTATGATTTTCTACATATAACATTATGTCATTTATGAACAGAGATCATTTTACTTCTTTCTTCCCAATCCAGATGACTTTTTTTTTCTTATCTAACTGTTCTGCCTAAGACTTCCAATACCATGTTGAATAGAAGTGGTAAAATCAGGCATTTTCACCTTGCTCCTGATGGTAGGAGAAATGCTTTCAGTTTTTCACCATTGGCATGATGTTAGCTGTGGGTTTTTCATATTCACTCTCTTAGTTTGTTGAGTGTTTTCAAAATGAAAAGGTGCTAAATTTGTCAAATGATTTTTCTGCATTTACAGAGATAAACATGGGTGTTTTTTTTTCATTCCTTCAGTTACTGTGGTGTATTACACTGATTATTTCATGTCTTCAATCATTATTGTATTCCTTAGTTTGTGTTGATGAAAAATTCTGGAGATAAATAGTGGTGATTTTTGCACAACAATGTGAATGTATTTAATGTCAACTGAATTGTACATGTGAAATGATTTAAAAAGAAAGAAAACTCACCAGTCTACTCCATCTTCCTAAAAGCCAAAATCTCTCAGAAGTATCCAATTTAAAATGCAAAATTAAAAATGCATAAAACACAGTGTGTAGCCATACAATGGAACATTATTTAATGATAAAAACAATGAACTATTGATGCAAGCTATATCTGAGATAAACTTTGAAAACATTATGCTAAGTGAAAAAAGCCAGTCACAAAAGATTGCATATTGCATGATTCCATTTACATGAAATATCCAGAATATGCAAATCCATAAATACAGAAAGTAGACAGTGGTTACCAGAGCTGTAGGGGGAGGAATAGGGGCCCGCAGGCTTGGGAGGGAAAGTGAATGACTGATAAGGGGTATAGAGTTTCTTTTTGGAGTGAAAAAAATGTTCTAAAATTAGACTTTGGTGATAGTTGCACAACATTGTAAATATATTAAAAACAGTGAACTGCATACTTTAAATCGGTGAATTTATGGTATATGAGTTATATCTCAATAAATCTGTTTTAAAGTGATTTTTTTAACTGTGAAGAAAATCACCATCATTTCAATAATCAGTAAAATCTAATTTTAAATTGAAATTTAAAAATATCCCATTCACAACAGCAATCAAAACTATAAGATACCTAAATTAACCAAACAAAAGCTGCAGAATATAGAGGAAATCACTAAACATTACTTAAAGATGTAAAGGAAGATAAAAATAATCCAAATAGATTTGAAAATTCAATACAGTAAGTGCAATAATTATCCCTCAAGTAACCTATAGATTAAATGTAATTCTTATCGAAATTTCAGTAACTTGGTTTTTTCTTCACAGGATTTGTCAGGGGGAACCTAAAATGTATACAGAAAAAAACAATTGGCCAAAAATAACCAAGGCAATTTTGAAAAAGTTAGGAGATTTGCCCTACCAGACATCAAGACTTGTTATAATATGAGGCTACAATTCAGTGCCTCTCTGTATGAACTTGCTATTCCGCCCATCAAGAGACAGAGCTTCATTCCCCTCCTTTTGAATTTATGCTACACTTACGAGTATGATAGTTTGAACCAGTAAAATGTGGAGGAAACAATGTTCTCCAACTTCCAAGACTAGTGATTAAAAGATCTAACAGTTTCTGCTTACTTCCTCTTAGAGCCCTAGCCACCATGTCAAAGGTCTACAGTACGCTACTGGAGAGAGAGCACATGGAAAGACCCTGAAGGATGAAACATCATGTGGACAAGAAGACCACATGCAGGATCACTGGAGCACCAAACATCCAGCCCCAGCTGCTATCACATGACTGCAAATGAATGAGAGAATCCAAAGGAAACCAACAGAGAACTACCCCATCTGAGTCAACCCAAGGAATCATGAAATAATAAAATGGTTGTCATGTTCGGTCACTAAGTTTTGAGGTGTTTGTTATACAAAAGCAAACAGAAAGCTATTAATTAAAATAGTGTGACACTGTCAAAGGGACAGACCATGGATCACAAAAAACAGCCAAATAACGGACACACATATTTGGACACTGATGGATGACAGATTGGACCTTATTAACCACTGGGAAAACAAAATACTGCTAGTATTAGTCAATGGTCTAAGATAACTTTAAAAATAGATATCCAAACAATAATTCCAGGTAAATTAAACACTGAAGTGTGAAAATCGAGTTTAAAATGTAGAATAAGAATAAGAACAAGAATAAAGATATAGGAAAGTATCTTTATGCCCACAGGGCAGGGAAGACTTTCTTAGCTATTAGGTTGGCACAAAAGTAATTGAGGTTTCTGCGATTATTTTCAACTTTTTAAACTACAGTTATTTTTGCACCAACCTAATAAAACATGAACAGCGCAAAATAAAAGACTGATAAAATTCACTACATCCAAAATTTTAAAGTTATCACAAAGGGGACACCATAAACCAAGTGGAAAGATGAGTTACCAACTGGAATAAAAATGTTTGTAATACACATTTGACAGATATTTTACCATAATATATAAGGAAAAAATGAGATAGGTATATTAGCCTACACCAACATCTTGAAAAGTATCTGGAATTTAAGGATCACTAATTATTTTATACATAACTGAATAAACATTGTTTCACTAGAATATAATACTCAGTTTCAAAACTGAGTTATCTTTTGTCGCATGTTCTTTTCTTCCTCCTTAATTCCCAAAGTAAATAAATAACATAACCATTCACACAGCTGACCAACCTTATCATCCTAGATTCCTCTACCACTGCGCCGCCTCTCCACACATCCTTTCTTTTTATATACGCAGGGTCAAGCTCTACTCTCAGCCTTTGATTCCTTCATACCCCCTGTCTCCCAAAACTTGCCTCTCACACATATCCCTCTTTTCCCATCTCGACTACTACTTTTCTGGTTCTGGGCCTCACACAAATGGTCTAGATCAGGGGTGTCCAAACTACGGCCCACGAGCCAACTGCGGCCTGCGATCCATTGTTAATTGGTCCGCAGCAAATTCCAAAAATATATTTAGTTTACTTAAATAAACCAGGTGAGGCAATACGTCCTTCACCTCGAGTGAGTGGCCCGGCTGTGTGTGTATTTTACCGCATATGGCCCTTGGTGAAAAACGTTGAAAAAAGTTTGGACACCCCTGGTCTAGATTATCGCAGACTGGATGATTATAGTAGTCTTCCAACTGTCTCTCTCCATTTCCCTTACAAACTGATCATGGTACTTTCTTCTCAAAATCCCTCAATAATTTCTCAATTCCTACTAAGAAAGTAATTTAAATATAAAGTTCAAATACCTTAGATGAAACTTGAAGAATGCCATTTCTCCAAATATATTCTAAACCACATTTTCCCACAATTATTCTAACCCATTCATTCCCTTCCTTTCCAGGCACCTTTGTCTATGCCAATTTTCCTTCTCTAAATTCTCTTGATTTCTATCTCTGCATATCCAAAACCTATTCAATCTCCAATAAAATCTTCCTTGAATGCCACAGGAAATAACCTCTCTTGCTTTTGAACACCTAAAAGCATTCTTATAACATGTACTACATTTTTCTTACCTTACCTTTAATGGTATATTGCTTGTTTCCCCTGAGGAAAGAATCTCTCATCTACTTCATCAATGATACTCAAATAAGTATCTAGCACATAAAGCATTCAATAAAACCATTCTAAATGAGTTGTTTTGGGGTTTTAAGACATTCTATGCACAAGTCAGACATCAGGGTTTCATACAATACCTCAACCACGTGTTCCAGAAATATATGTACACTATGAACAATTAGGCTACATTTGCTTATAAAATGACATGAACGTAACAACTGAAATTATTTTTACTTCAACTTAATGCTATCTCAATCCTTTGTCTATAAGGAAAGGAAAATAGAATCTCCAATTCCCATACTTCTAGATTTCTTACAAATCTATTTCTGGAGTTATTTTTCCTATATTGAATTCACTTTTCTATTACCATGGAAATCAATCTGCAATTAGTGTTGTTAGGATCTTTAAAAATACAACTCTACTCAGAAAGCCTTCAAATATTAAGAAAAGTCCTTCCTCTACATGGAGAATGGGAATCAGTGGTGTAAATCAGGGTAAAAATACATCACCCCACCCACATAAAAAAAAATTCATCAAAGCCTAATCAACAGATTGCATGGGGGCACAGAAAGAGTTCTCATCTTTTATTCATCTTTTATAGTTTTATTACGGTTGCAATTTCACTGTGACATTCCCCTGGAATTTGTAAACGGTATCCATCACCTCTGTAGCCTGTAGTAGATGTGGAAACATGAAAACTAATTTGTTTCCACAATATTATGTGGTCCACTCACGCCCACTGTCAACACCCTAATATTCATCACTGAAAATACTTTAAAACACCTAAGTTGAGAATGTAAAGTGGAAGAATACCTCTACATTAGAATTACATCTTAGATAAAATAGACAAAACTGTACTTCAAATTTGTTTGGAAAAAGCTAGAGACCAATATGCATCATAATAAGCCTAATAGTCTGTTTTTCCTTCCAGAAATAGAATAGAGCACTGTTTCCTAGGTTGAGTACCAGATTAAGTAACTTATTTGCTCATTTTCAGACACTAGAATAACCCTCACTTCAATGCATGAAGAATACATGGGAAATGACATTAAATGACAGAACAGCAGAATCATAGCTCCCAACTAATAGATGCTCACTCCAGAACATATACTTGTCAGGAAACAATGCTTCCTGAATATTTTTACATTTCTGTATGTTCAGGACTTTCTGAGCACATAGTTTTAGCACCTGGGTTAAAGGATGACTGAATAGCAACCCTACAGGTAGAACCCTCCATAGAGAGAAAAGGTTTGCTCTCTCCCCAGAGCCACATTTATATCCCAGGGTATTTATGAAATAGAGACCATTTCTCTTTTCCCCAGAGAGGATCTGTTTACAATCGAGAGCAAAGGTCCCTCTCTCCACATGCAGAGAGGCAAAAGGACAGAGTGTCAGCTATCCTATATAAGCTCCAAGTTTCATAATTTCAGAGTTTGTCTCTTGTGGTACAAAACCCCACAATACACCTAAGGTATATGTGGTTCTCAATACAGAACTGGGCATGAATACAGTTATTCTGCAAGTAAATAAAAGGTCTAATCTCTGATGTAGAGACCTCATGTTTGGCAGGGGTGGAGGGAGAGAAAGAAAGTAACTGTAGCAGGCTGACTTGTTAGCATATAAGCAGAGTAACATCTCAGATGCTTAACAGTTTAAGACTCAACAAAACTATTTTATGAGCATATTTGGTCAAATTTGTGGAAGTAAATTACATGCGTAATGTGACCCCAATATATATGATATATTTTTTCATTTCTCAACCAATTTTATACACCTAACTCTTGGACTGGACCATCTCAAACGAGATACTTGGATGACAGCAGCACTAATAACTCACTATGTGAACTTATTTCAAATGCTCCCTGTAAATGATAATGAACTCTCTTGGCTTAAGAGAAAGTATTACTACAGAATGTACAGAAAAGTATTGCTTATATTTTTATTTGGTTTGGTTGGAGGAAAACTTAACTTTTTGGTTGGCGTGAGAATAGTAAAATTATCATGGCTTTTGTTTCAAATGGTTATACACTACTGGTGTGGTGTAGAATGGGTGTGGCCAGCTGGTAGTATGTTCTCATTGTACCATACTCTCTTCTCTCTACCACTAGAGAGATTGTCAGTTCATCTTGGTCTTGTTTTCCTTATCTTTACTGAAAAGGAAGTGCAGTTCCTGGATACGCTAGAACACTAGACGACAGATAACTTTCCTTCTAGTTAAGATGATGTAGATGAACTGTGAGCTCAGATTTAAATAAACTGGGGATATGACAAAGTGAAGAGGAAAAATAATAACACAGAGTCAGGATAAGCTGTACCATGTCATGTTCTTATTTCAGTACACTTTATTATAGAGCATGAATAAGCTATCCTTAAAAATTAGTACAGAGAACTACTTTGGTCATAGAAATAGATTGTTGAGACCAATAGATTGTTTCCCTTTAAATTCCTGGGAAACACTCTACTAGGTTAAATATTATTAAAATAAATTCTTTCTACTAAGATGACAATATTCTGCAAATTGAACTACATATCGACGTAATTCTTATAAAAATGTCGACTGCCTTTTTACAGAAATGGACATGCTTATCTTAAAATGCACATGGAAATGCAAGGGACCCAGAATAGCCAAAGCTTGAAAAAGAAGAATTAAGTTGGAAGACTCACAGTTCTCAATTTCAAAACACATTACAAAGTTATAGTAATCAAAATACTATAGCACTGGCACAGAACACATATAATTGAAAAGAATAGAATCGAGAGTCCTGAAATAAAGTTATACATCACATGGTCAACAGCTTTTCAATAAGGGTGTCTGGACCATTCAAGGGAGAAAGAATAGTCTTTCCAACAAATGGTGCTGGGAAAATTGGATATCCACATACAAAAGAATGAATCTGGACCCCCTACATCACGCTATATACAAAAATTAACTCAAAATTGATCAAAGATATCGATGTAAGCACTAAAACCATAAATTCTTAAAACAAACCATAGGTGTAAATCTTCATGATCTTGGGTTAGGCAATGGCTTCTACGATCTGACAACAAAAACACGCAAAAAAGGAAAAAAAAACATATGAATTAGACTTCATTCAATTAAAAACTTTTGTGTTTTAACGGACACTATGAAGAAAGTGAAAAGAACCCATAGAATGTGAAAAAGTATTTGCAAATTATACAAAATCTGATAAGGATGTAACCTTCAGAATAATATAAAGAACTCTTACAACTCAACAACAAAAAGACAAACAACCCAATTACAATATGGACTTGAATAAACATTTCTCCAAAGAAGATATATAAATGGCCAACAAGCAAATATCCATCTAGTCACACCCACTAGGGTGGCTATATTCAAAAAGACATATATATCAAGAGAATTGAAAACATGTTCACACCAAAAAAAAAAAAAAAATCACACGATTGTTTACACTAGCATTATTCATAACAGTCAAAAACTGTAAACAACTCAAACGACCATGAAGTGAAGAATGGTTAACAATATGCGGTATAGCCACACAGTGGAACATTATTCAGCCATAAAAAAGACTAAAGTACTGATAAGTTGTGCAACATGGATGAATCTTAAAAATACTATGCTAGTAAAACAAGCCAACACAAAAGACAACATAATGTATGATTACATTTATATGAACGATCCAGAACAGACAAATCCTTAGAGACAGAAAGCAAATTAGAGGCTATCAAGGGTTGAATAGAAGGGTGATACGGAGTGACTGCTAAAAACATACGCGGCCCCGTTCGGGGTGTAAAGAAAACATGCTAGAATTCAACTGCAGTGATGGTTGCACAGTTTGAATGTGCTAAAAGCCACTGAACTGTATACTTAAAAATGGTTAACATGGTAAATGCTGTATTACATGAACTTACCTTAATAAAAAAATGATGAATTTTATGTTATATGAAATTTTTTGTCATGTAAATTATATCAATAGTAAAACATACAATGTGTTAAGATTAAGAAACCAATTCATCGGCTGAGAATTGGAGGCAGAAAGAGAAGTAGATCAGGAGAACTTTTAAAAATTTTGTTAAGATCTGATACATGCCTTGAAGGATACGCAAAATTCTTGATATATGATAGGGAGAAAGGGTAAAACACAGGAAAGATCATTTAATGAATGGCTCATTTAATAAATAGACAGTTCAATTTGATACAACACAGAATCATGAATAAAAGTCAGAAAAGATGCATTGGAACCATAGTTGCGGGGGGCACAGCCCCCATCCCTGGTAGGAGTCGAACCGGCAACCTTGTGGTTGAGAGGACGCGCTCCAACCAACTGAGCCATCCGGCCGCCAGGGAGCTCAGTGGCAGTTCGTTGTCTTCATTCTAGTTGTGGAGGATGCAGCTTGCTGGCCCATGGGGAAACAATGGCAACTGGACTTGCAACTGAGCTGTGCCCTCCACAACAACTAAGATTGAAAGGACATGGGTCCCAGGAAAAGCACACTGTTCCCCAATAAAGTCCTGGAAATACACACTGTTCCCCAATAAAGTCCTGTTCCCCTTCACCCCCCAAAAATATTTTAAATAAATAAATAAATATTAACCCTTAAATGATCATAGATAGCCTAAGATGACAGCAGAGAAACATGTAGGTGTGGGCAGATGCTGGATTCATTTTCAAGACTGAGCCAAGAATATTGTTGATGGACTGTATATGAGGAGTAACAGAAAGAGAAAAGTCCAAGATGACTCCAAGGTTTTCACTGATCTCAGGAACTGGAAAAACAGAGTGGTTATTTACCAAGATGATGAAGACAGCAGGAGAAGCAGGTTTCAGAGGAGGCTGTTCTAAGCATGCTAAATTTAAGATGCTTATGAGTCATCTAAGTGAAGATGCAGAGAAGTCAACTACATACACAATGCTAAAACTCAAAGGAAAGATCATTAAAATTTCCTTTGTAAGCTATGTGTATGTTATTACAATGAAATGTCAAGTTTAATCAACAAAAAACCAGAAGGCATACAAAGAAATGGGAACGTACGGCCCATTCGTAGGAAAAAAATAGATCATCAGAAACTCTCCCTAAAAAAAAAGTGACAGTGGATATACTTGAAAAAGACTTTAAAACAAGTCTTAAAGACACCCAAGAAACTAAAGGCAGATGTGAAGAAAGTTTAAAAAATGATATATTAACAAAGAGCTAGAAAATTAAAAAAAAAAAAAAATCTGTACCTAAAAGTAAAACAACTGCAATGAAAATTTTCATAAGAGGAACTTAGGGGAAATTTGAGCAGGCAGAAGAAAAAAAATCAGCAAACTTGAAGATATGATGGAAAGTACTCAGTTTGAGAAACAGAAAGAAAGAAAAGTGAACAGAGCCTAAGGGACCTATGGGACACCATCCCATACCCATTGTGGGAGTACCAGAACAAGAAAAGGGACAGAGAGAATGTTTAAAGAAATAATGGCTGTAAAATTCCCAAATGTGAATAAAGACATGAATATAAACATCCAAGAAGGTCAACGAACTCCGAGTAAGATGAACTTGAAGAGACGCATTCCAAGAAACATTATAATCAAACTTTCAAAAGGCAAATACAATGAGAGGATCTTAAAAGCAGCGAGAGAAGCAACTAGTCACATATGATGGATCCTCAATGAGATTATCAGAATATTTCATATCAGAAACTTTGAAGGCCATAACGCAGTTGGTAAACATATTCAAATTGCTAAAAGAATAAAATTGTCAACCACGAATACTATATCCAGCAAAACCATCCTTCAAAAGTTATTTGAAAATTTCTCCTTAAAGATAAAAAAAAAATTGGTTAGATCTTAAAAAAAAAAAAAAGTTAGACATAAATTAACAAATGCCCAGATAAACAAACGCTGAGGAAGTTCATTATCATTACACCTACTCTGCAAGAAATGCTAAGAGGAGCCCCAAAAGTTGAAATGAAAGGATACTTGACAGTAAGTAGGAGCTATATGAAATGAAGACCTCAGTAAAAGTACATACATAGGCAATTATAAGGTTAGTATTATTGTAACAACTGTTTGTAACTCTACTTTTCTACATGATTTAAGAGACATACTTTTTTAAAATTATAAGTCTAAAAACTAGTATTGTTAACGTCAGTTTATAACTCCACATTTTGTTTTCTACATAATTTAAAAGACTAATGTATTTAAAATAATTATTAGTTTATATTTTGGGGCACACAATGTATAAAGATGTAACTGTATTACATCAACAACCAAAAGGGTCGTGAGAGCAAGCTGTGAAGGAACAGAGCTTTCATTTGTTATTGAAGTTAAGTTGGTATAAATGCAAATTAGAGTGTTATAAAACTTTAGGATGTTAAATGTAATCCCCATGGTAACCATGAAGAAAACAGCTACAGAATATACACAAAAGGAAATAAAGGAATTTAAACATTACACTACAAAAAAATCCATTAAAAACAAAAGACAGAAATACAGAAAACATAGAAAATGAGGAAAATCTGTAATACATATGAAGAACAAATAGCAAAATGACGGAGGTAAGTCTTTCCTTATCAGTCATTTTAATAAAATGGATTAAATTCTCCAATTGAAAGACAGAGATGGCTGAAAGACAGAGATGGCCAGAATAGATTAAAAAACATATTCCAACTATGTTACACCTTATGGACAACAAGCACATGAAAATATGCTCAACATCACTAATCATCAGAGAAATGACAATCTTATTATACTCATTAGTTTGACCAAAATGTTTAAAGAAATCACACAGATGGTCACCAAGAAGCTTGTTTCATAAGCATTTGAGTCTGAGAATCCAATGGTGGTGTGCTGAGAGTCTCTGTTGCCCCATCATGTCATGGGCTATCCATGCTCTCCTTACTGCTGGAAATAGTCCCTAGTGTCTTCAAATTTATCAGATTGGAGAACCAGGACTCAAGGGGTAGAAATGGGAGTGGCACCACTCAATATTACTCATGGTGACTCACAAATTTTTGCTTCCTTTCCCCAAGACTATATGCTCTCTTGGCCTAAAGGTCTCAGTTCCAAAGGAAGAAATGTTTCCACCAGAAGATACACAATGATTCCACTGAACTGGAAGTTAAGACTGCTGCCCAGCCACTTTGGGCTCCTTATGCCTCTAAATCAACAGGCCAAAGACGGGAGTTAGAGTGTTGGCTGCTGTGACTAGTTCCTGACTATCAGGGGTGAAATTGGACTGCTACTTCACAGTTGAGGTAAGAAAGAGTATGTCTGAAATATAGGAGATCCCTTTAAGGTATCTCTTAGTATCACACCCTGTGATTAAACTCAATGGGAAATTATAAGAAGCCAATTCCAGGAGGATTATCAATGGACAGACCCAGAAGGAAGGTTTAGGTCACCCCGCCAGGTAAAGAACCACAACCAGCAAAGGTTCTTGCTTAAGGCAAAGAGGATATGGAATGAGTTAATGGAAGAAGGCAGTTATAACACCATCTACAACTACATGACCAGATACAGAAAAAAAGGACTCTAACTGCTTATGAGTATTTCCTCATTATTTTCTTATGAGTGTGTGTGTGTGTGCGCGCGCGTGTGTGTAGCATATAGCTGTTTTCTTCCCTCTCTTTTTGCCTTATATAACATAAGACTTCTATCATGGTATTTAAGTATTTTTAACTGTACATCATAGTATTTAAATTATGGAATAGCAAGAAGAGTAAACATCACCCAAGGACTTTGCATCCTCTTCTGGGAAAAGTGCATTTTTTACTGTATTAAAAAATAGCTGATCACATTAGGCAGAAGTATGACCTTGGGGGTGGCCAGATGGCTCAGTTGGTTAGAGCGCAAGCTCTTAACAACAGGGTTGACGGTTCGATTCCCACATGGGCCACTGAGATGCACCCTCCACAACTACACTGAAGACAATGAGCTGCTGCTGAGCTGCCAGTGGGGTGGCCAGATGGCTCAGTTGGCTAAAGCATGAGCTCTCAACAACAAGGTTGCCAGTTCAATTCCCACATTAAATGGTGGGCTGTGCCCCCTGCAACTAAGATTGAAAACGGCGACTGGACTTGGAGTTGAGCTGCGCCCTCCACAACTAGATTGAAGGACAATGACTATTGGATCCTGGAAAAACACACTGTTCCCCAATATTCCCTAATAAAAAATCTAAAAAAAGTATTTTTTTTAATTAAAAAAAAGTATCATCTTGTTATTGTGTTTATTAGGAGATTAAGTGTGGTTTAAGCAGTGCCAAGTTGACAAAGGGTAGACTGACAGTTAATTTTATGTGTCAACTTTACATCAAACATTATTCCAAATGTTTCTGTGGAGTTATTTTCAGATAAGATTAACATTTAATTCAGTAGCTTTTGAGTTAAGCAGATTATCACCCATAATGTGGGTGGGCCTTATCCAATCAGTTACAAGTTATAATAGAAAAAGAGACTGACTTCCACTGAAGAAGAGGGAACTCTGCCGGCAGAATGCCCTTGAACTTAAACTACAACATCAACTCCTCCCTGGGTCTTCAGCCAACTCTGGACATTTTGGAATTACCAAGTCTCCACAACCACATGAGCCAATACCTTAAAATAAATCTCTCATTCTCTAATTACACACACAAATTGGTTCTGTTTCCCTAGAGAACTCTAATAAAGCAAGTCATATTTCAAAATAATAATAAAATTGGACTCCTTCCCAAAAAGACTGGTGGGTGTCACAGTATTAAAATACCGAAAAACTGGGAAGACTGCCTGGAGGATGGCGGAAAGTAAACACTGTCCCTGCCGCCTTCCATGGCCACATTAAAATTACAACTAAATTGTAGAACAACCAACTTTCAGAACCATATGAAGTCTAGGTGAACAGAATCCCTATAATTAAGAATATAAAGAACAGGCCATGTCGATACTGGTAGGAGGGGCAGCAATGTGAGACAGGCAGACACCAAACATCAAATGGGTGGTGGTTGGGCATCAGGAGAGACATCTCAGCTGCGGAATTCAGTCAACTAGCAGGATACAAAATTAATACTCAGAAATCGGTTGCATTTTAATACACCAATAATGAACTATCAGAAAGAGAAATTAAGAAAACAATCCCACTTACAATTACATTAAAAAAATAAAATACCTAGAAATAAACTTAACCAAGGAAGTGAAAGACCTGTACTCAGAAAATTATAAGACATTGAAGAGAGAAATTGAAAAGATACAAATAAATGGAAGCATATACCATGCTCGTGGATAGGAATTAATATAGTTAAAATCATCATACTATCCAAAGTGATCTATAGATTCAGTGCAATACCTATTGAAATACCAATGACATTTTTCACAGAACTAAGACAAATAATCCTAAAATTTATAAGGAACTACAAAAGACCCTGAATAGCCATGGTAATATTAAGAACAAAGCTATCATGCTACCTGATATCAAACTATACTACAAGGCTATACTCATCAAAACGGCATGAGGAGAAAAAAAAAGACACATAGGTCAGCACAACAGAATAGAGAGCCCAAAAAGAAACCCATGCCTGTATGGTCATGACAAAGGAAGCAAGACTACGCAATAGAGTAAAGACAGCCTATTCAATAAATGCTGGGAAAACTGGACAGATACATGCAAACAAATGAAACTGGACCACCTTCTTACATCATATACAAGAATAAACTCAAAACTGATTAAAGACTTAAATGTAAAACCTCAAACCATAAATCTCCTAGAAGAAAACATAGGAAGTAAACTCTCTGCATTACCCTTAGTAATATTTTTACTGATATATCTCCTCAGGAAAGGGAAACAAACAAAAGAAAAAATAAACAAATGGGACTACTTCAAACCAAAAAGTTTTTGCACAGCAAAGGAAACCATCAATAAAATGAAAAGATATCCTACTGAATAGGACAAGATATTTGCCAATGATACATCTCATAAGGGGTTAATACCCAAAAATTATTTTAAAAAAACTCATACAACTCAAAAACAAAAAAAACAATCCAATTAAAAAATGGTCAGAGGACCTGAATAGACATTTCTCCAAAGAGGACATACAGATGGCCAACAGACATATGAAAAGATGCTCACTGTCACTAATCATCAGAGAAATGCAAATTAAATCCCAATGAGCTATCACCTCACACCTGTCAGTATGGCCATCATCAATAAATCAACAAGTGTTGGCAAAGATGAGAAAAGGGAACCCTTGTGCACTGTTGGTGGGATTTCAAATTGGTGTAGCCACTGTGGAAAACAGTATGAGGTTCCTCAAAAAATTAAAAATAGGGCTATCTTATGACCCAGCAATTTCACTCCTGGGTATTTATCCAAAGAAATCTAAAACACTAATTCCAAAAGATGTATGTACCCCTACATTCACTGCAGCTTATTTACAATAGCCAAGATATAGAAGCAGCTGAAATGCCCACCAACAGACAATTGGATAAAGAAGATGTAGTTACATATGTACAATAGAATATTACTCTGCCATAAAAAAAGAATGAAATGTTACCATTTGCGACAACATGGATGGACCTCGAGGGTATTATGTTAAGTCAGACTGAGAAAGACAAATACCATATGATCTCCTTTATATGTGGAATCTAAAGAGCAAAATAAATGAAGAAACAAAACAAACAGACTTATAGATACAGAGAACAGACTCATGGTTAGCAGATACGAAGGGGGTTAGGGAGCTAAGTGGAAATGATGAAGTGATTAAGAAGTACAAATTAGCAATTACAAAATAGTCATGGAGATGTAAAGTACAGTATGGGGGATATAGTCAGTAATATTGTAAAAACTATGCATAGTGTCAGTGGGCACTAGACTTATCGGGGGGATCATTTCATAAATTATATAAATGTCTAACCACTATGCTCTACATCTGAAACTAATATAAAATAATATTGAATGTCAACTATAATTGAAAATAAAATAGTCATGGGGATATAAAGTACAGCAAAGGGAATATAGTCAATAATATTGTAGTAACTATCGACAGTGTCAGATGGGTAATAGACTTATTGGGGTGATTACTTTGTGAGGTATATAAATGTCTAATCACTATGTTGTTTTGTACACCTGAAATTAATATAATACAGTATGTTAATGGTAACTGAAAAATAAATTTTTAATAATTTTTATATATATATATATCTGCCACCAGTTCCTGTTGCTATTTGGTCTCTGACCCCAGTTCCTGAAAGAGCTTCTGAAACCCTTATAATTTTCTGAGTAGTAGGAACATTTTTGTTCCAATGAGGTGACAGTGGCTCCTGGATGGCTCCTGGATAGGGACTGGTCACCAGAAAAATGAAGCCATGATTAGAAGCTTGGAACTTTCAGGCTCACCCCCCACCACACACTCTCCAGACGGGAGAAGCAGCTTAAAGAATGTGAAAAAAAACATGCTACAACGTGGGAGAAGGTGTTTTTCATTCACATGAAAAACAATGAAGAACTAGATGCAATATGAAAGGACTAACATCCAAAACTAAAGCGCTCCCTATAAATAAATAAGAAAAATACAAGCAAATGTATAAAACAACATAAGCAAAAGACTTGATCTAGAGTTAAAAAACAGGAATCTCGACTGCCCAATAGCATTTGAAAAGAGGCTCAGCCTCATTAGAAATTAGGGTACTGCAAGTTAAAATACAGTGAGAGAGAATTACGTCCCCATCCGACTGGTGAAATTAACAAGTATCAAAAAACCAAGAGTTGGCAAGGAGGTGGAGCAACAACTCTCATTTATTGTTTGTGGGAGTATAAATTTGCAAATCACTTTAAAAAGTAGTTTGGCTTTACTCAGTAACGCTGGACATGTGGGAACACTATAACCCTGAAATTCCACTCCCAGGTATACACTGTGAGAAACTCCTGCATACATGCACCAGGATTTGTGTGCAACAATGTTCACAGAGAAGCTGTTTAAAATAATGAAACACTGCCAAAAACCCAAATTTCAAACAAACAAACAAAAAAGGATAAATTACTTTTGATATATGCACGCTACGAATTAATATACAGCAGTGAACAAACTGAACAAACTATAACAGCATACATACATCTACAGGCATAAATTTCCCAATGAAATTTTCATGTTAAATGAAAGTAGCAAGAAAGAAAACATTCAATAATAAAGCCTACCCTGGTTTGGTATTCCAACCTACCCCCAGTACCCCTGATCCTTCTTGTCTTATTCTTTCTTATCATAGCTTTTATCTTCTTGGCCTTCCTCTATGCTCTTTAAGAATGGGTCTTTTGATTTCTGTTGTTATTGTTCACTAATGTAGCCAAAGCACATAAAACAGTGCCTGGTTACTAGTACTTGCTCAGTAAATATTTGCTAAATGAATTAGAATAATTTCAATTATGTAAAGTTCAAAAACAGACTAACCTAAATATCGTATTAATTAGGGGTACATACAGATAGTAAAACTGTAAAAAAATGTAAGATAATGAATATTGCAAAGGGAAGGCAAACACGACACAGGAAGGACACAGGAAATTTCTGTCTCTTAACATGTGTTTTCAAATACACACACACACACACACACACACACAAGATCTACTTCACAATAAGAAAAAATGGGTGGGGGATCCATTAGCACTTCTATCCCTAACCCCTACTCCATTTCACCCGGATTGTGATTTATCCATCACTACTACAACCTAATCCAAGAGTCCAGGTAAGAACTAGAATAGTTCATGCTATAAAGCAGTGGCAAACTCTGCCTAGAAATCTGATAGAAATTCTGAGATTTACATTGATTTTATTATACGATTAAAATAGGAGTCATCAGAAATCAAGTATTAATAAACATGAGAATAAATGTTTTAACATCATGCAATAGAAAAAAGAAATCATTAGAAGAAACTACTTCTTAGATTCAACAGTCTGATATATGGATATAAATACAGAGATGTAGAGAGATAGGGATAGAGATAGACATATATCTTAATTCCGTACGTAGGAAATATTTCAAACATACCTGTATGCTGCCAAACTCAACATTCTCATAATGGAAATGTGCACATTCTGCCATCTTCGGAAAGTGACCTTTAGTGAAGGATAACCTGAAGTACATAAAAGAAATAAGTGAGATATCAGATACTGGATTCATCAAAATTACTAAGCCTAAGGAGAAAATAAAATGGGTTTAGGAGCTCATGCAAGCAAAACTATTTAATAAGCACATGCGCATGAGCACACATATACTCACACAAAACTTCTCAAAAATACAATGACTCAAATGAAAATTACATTTAGTACAAAGGTGAAAAGGAAAGAAAAAATTAAAAAGCATCACTATACTCTCCTAATTATGACCTAACTCAACGCCAATAGAAAAACTATGCTTTCGGTAAATGTTATGGAAACTGAGAAGAGCCAGCTTCTGACCAGAAGCAGCATTCCCACCACAGAATACAAAGCCAAATTTTACCTGTGAATGTTGTCACAGCCCATCAGTCCTGGATTGGTGGGTCTGGATGCAGAACGAACATTTTTATCTTTGTCTTTTCTCTGCTTACAATGAAAACATAGCTATCTAACCCTCTACCAAGTGAAAGATGGTTTTTCTGTTTGAAACTGAAACAGATATCTTAACAGCTGGCATTCATTTCAGGCCCTCTCAAAAACAAAGCTGAGATACAGCAATCTCATAACTCAAACAACAAACTTGATTTTTCTGAATAAATGAGAACACTTATTAAAGGTACCAAGAAGGACATACTTGGGTTGTTTCTGTTGAACAAATGTAACCACACAGACAATGACATAAAGTTGCTGCAAGAACAAAATTCAAGTGTATTTTTAGACCAGTAGATAATCGTCACTATTCCACTAATTATTGAGTCATAAATTAAGGCTTAACAGTATAATTTAATGTATGGACAAGAGCTTGCTTAGTACAAAATCTAAATAAAAGTTTTAAGAGAACTAAAGAACTAATTTCCAGTTATAGGAATTCATTTCAAACCTACTGTAAAATTATACTTACTTTTTCACATGTTTAACCTTCATACTAGCTGTAGTGCCACATGTCTTTAGGTTAAGGTCTCCAGGAATCTCAGGAACGTCAGCTCCTCTTGCCTTAAAAATAATAAAGACAAAAGATTTAGGACTATTCCTTTAGTATGAATATGTTTTAAATAACAGATTATAGCTATTTTAATGGTTCTGCTGACTCGGTACTAACAGCAATACATACTGATTTAATAATTCCTTCTTAATATTATAACTTACTTGAGTTTTAATTATTAAGAATAAGGAAAAAATATTCACTTAATTTAAATATTTAACTTGAATGTATAATGAAAAATTTTCTGTGATAAGAATTTTCATGCTCTTAGGAGTATACTCAAAATTTCAAAGTCAGCTATTACATTATGTGTCTCAACACAAACTTAAATTTCCCCCCGAGAGTTGGTAGAATAAAATAGGATATCACAACATGCATTTATTTCGTACACCAAAATTTGAAAGTGACATCTATGTAACTTTTTCAAGCTTACTTCTTCGTCTTCCACAGTTTTCAGAGTGATTTTTTAACTTTAGGGTCACATTCAGCTGTATTACTTTAAAAACAGAAATTGAAAATCAAAATGCTCTTTACTCTGAACAAAATAAACAGCAAATCCAAATACCTATCTTAAAACACATTTTTTCTGTATTAGCTATGATCTGTAACATAAAAACTTATTATAGCCAATGTCACATGATGCAATAGGGGAGACTAATATGGGATAAGCAGTTAATTTGAGTCAAGAGAAGATTCACAAAGAAGATGTGGTATATATAAAATGAAATACTATTCAGCCATAAAAAATCATAAAAAAAATCTTGCCAGTTTTGATAAGGTTGGATCTTGAGGGCATTATGATACGTGAAATAAGTCAGACAAAAAAATACGAATACTGCAGGATCCCACTCATATGTGGCATCTAAAAAGACAAAACAAACCAAGCTCATAGATATAGAAAAGAGATTCACCGTTGAAGGAACAGGAGGCTGAGGAGTGGGTACAATGGGTGAAGAGGGTGAACATGTACAAACTTCCTGTGATAAAATAAGTCATGGGGATGTAATGTACCGCATGGGGACTATAGTTAATAATACTGTATTGCACATTTGAAAGTTGCTAACAAAGTAGATCTTAAAAGTTCTTATCACAAAACCAATTTTTTGTAACTACATATAGTGACAAATGTTAACTAGATTTATTGCGGTGATCATTTCTCAGTGTGTACAAATATTGCATGATTATGTTGTGCACCTTAAACTAATATAGTGTTATATGTCAATTATATCTCAAGTTAAAAAAAAGGAGCTTCACAGTATCAACTGAGTTTTTTTTAATATTTTCTTATTTAAAAAATAGCAAAGCCAATTCAGATAAATGTTAAAAACCATGACTTTTCAAAGACATGACGTAATAATATCTGAACTTATAAGAATTAACCCTTGATATATATATATCATCACCCAATTTTTGCTATTGAGGTTTTTCTCCTTATCATGGTTAAACTTACTATAGTTAATAATGGCTAAAACTGCTAAGTTTAACTATTTATAAGGGTAGATAGTTCATGATCAATCATTAATAGAATTCGTTTATTACTTTCTAGAGGTCTTCCAAAGGGGGGGGAAATCACTGTATTTTTTAGTAATGAAATAAAACTCGCTCTATCTTACAATTACTATATGGATCCATTGGACCCTTTTACAAATCTGGATAGAATCTTGGTCTTTTTTTTTTCTATCTTAAAACAGTTATTTCATAATATTTCATCAGTATTCATCATCATTCATCGATTATTCCCCACCTTGCTAGAAAAAATTAAAAATGATTCTATTTTATTTTGTTTAGGAAAATGAGAAAATCACCTAGAACAAGGGTTGGCAAACTTTTCCTAAAGGGTCATGGACTTGTGGACCACACTGTCTCTGCCACAACTCAACTCTATTATAGCACAAAAGCAGCCATATCTAAATCACTGAACATCATCATTTTCCAACGAAACTTTATTTACAAAAACAGGAAGCCAGTAAATTGAAGCTTATCAACGCCTGACCCACAATTGTGATGCAACAGTGAAAGAAATCATCATCCAGTCTTTATGTTGTGTTGTCCAAACGGTTGCATCGTATTTCAAGAAGGTACTTAAAAACTTGAAGACACACCACCTTTGTAGTCGGCATTGCGCTTTTATTGAATAACTACTTGAGAAGTCCTATTTTTCATTTTCCATACATAACAGGAAAGAGGAAAAAACTGCCAAAGAAAGATATTTTACAATATTTACACATCAAAGGATGGATGCAGAGACAGATAGCAGACTCTAGACTCTGATAATGGTGGTCAAATGGATCATGTAAATGACATCTCAGATTGATGATAACATCCTAGATGAACACTGTACAACTTAAGAATTATGAGTGCATAAAATATTTGTGAACAAAAAAAAATGTGGTATTTTCATCTAGTCAGTCATTCACCTGAAAGAATTTTATCACACAGTATTTTATAACAACCTGGATCACGGTGTTTTGCTGAAATAATGTGTGACAATATTCTTTCATCTTTTATGTTTGTGCACCAAAATTTACTTGACAGAAAGAGGTTTGCTGTGCTTAAATTCTTATTAAAAAGTCTAATAAAGTGGTTTTCACTATTTATTCTATAAATTGTTCTAAAATTGACTTAAAAATATAAAAAAGTGGAAAAAGGTACACTGGACCCAGTTGCTAAAGGAAGACTACTTTGGTAGACTGAAAATTAAAATATTTTGAAAACAAGCTCTCTGTGCTAGTTAGTTAGGCCATTGTCCCTAACACACACCTAAGAAGAAAATGAGGAAAACCACCTATCCTATCATCCACATGAGGGAGTTACACTGTGGACCGCACACCTCTGCAACAACTGACTGGACTGTTGGTAGAAACGTGATCCAAAGATAAATTCACAGCCTATCTAAAGGGGCATGATAGGACAACTTCTACCTAAAAAGACAAAATGGCAATAATTTGGCAAATGAACCAAACAATGGTCCATAAAGCCTTAAAGGATTCAAGATAACATTTTAAACCAATAGTTCAATAAGCCAGTAACCATGTGTATTTTGCTAGAAAAGTCTATTTTCCCAGAACATCACTATTTTCCCAGAAAAGTCCAAGCACATTCTGACCACTCAGTATATTTCTGTAAATGAATAAATACAGTATATTTTAACATAAAGTGTTATCATTTATTCTTTAAAGCTTCGAAAAATATAGTACTATTCCTCTATTGCCTGATAAACTAACATTTTCACCTATGTATTTTAACTAAAATAAATTTTCTTTGATTTCTACTAAAAGCCCATAGTTTAAGTCATTTTATTCCACTGCTCTAAACCAAAGATTAAAGACGTTCTCTTTTAGAAGATATTAAGTGACATTCATTCGTAGAAAATACACAATTTTTCTAATTTTTCATGTTTTAATCATCACTTAAGTATGCTCCAAAATAGAATTTATATCAACTTCACAGAAACAACACCATTAATCAAGAGAAAATTAAAAACACAAAAGAGGCAATGGAACATACCTTCATAAAAGCACATACCATTTACATTTAAACTCTCTAACAATAAATTGACTTCCCAGAAAGTTAGACCCAGGCATTCATCTTTAAATTAAAAGTATCAGATACAAAAAAATATGCTCCTGTTTAGGGAATTAATAGATTGATTGTTAACTATTTTTATCTCCGGACTCTCCTATATTCAGTTTTTCACCTCTTGTCTTCACTGTGTAATTTAACCAATATGTCCATTACCCCTATAAACACAGCCCTATCTTCAAAATGCAATTAAAATCTACCTACTCTTTTTAAGTTTATCCCAATAACTTAGCCAATTGCTGATATTTCTTTTATTAATCTTGTATCGGACTCACCCTATATACAGCAAGTTGAAGAATTTTATTAAATTTTTACTCATTATATTGCAATTGCCTTGCCTCACTCTCTAATCAAAGTTTTTTCCATTTATGAAAAGAATAAATTTCTTAAGCAAGAATCAATGGGTTCTCCTAGCTAATAAACAGTATCTATGTAAACCTATAGTTAACAAAACAAAATTCTTCATTTTAACAGCTCTCTTCTTATGAGTAAAAATACTTTACAATTTTGATGCCATGCTAAATAATCCTCCAGAAACACTGATCCAATTTACAATGCCAGCAACCAGGTACATAAGTGCCTATTTTCTCACAACCTCACCAACAGTGGGTATCATCACTCTTTATCAATTTGATAGGATTACTTCATCGTTTTTTAATAATGAAATAGGAAAAAGTTGAATAATTACTGGGTATCTGTATTACTGTGTATGATACATTTTATTCATAGATTCTACTTTTTAGATTTTTTTCAAAGAACATATTTTAAGAACATATTTAGTAATATTTGTCTGGCATATAAATATCAAGATATTTAATAGCTTGCCATTAAAATTATAAACCTGGAAGTTCTAGGCCTTACACCTCCTGATTTCAAGACTTAATGTAAAGCAGTAGTAATTTCAGTGTGGTACTGGAGTAAGGATAAACAAAGAAATTAATGAAATACAATAGGAAGTCCAGAAAAACCTCACACATAAACAAGACTTGTGACAAAAGCAACAACGCAATTCAAAAGAATAGTATTCTGTCAATAAATGAGATTGATGTAGTTTTTAAAAGTATGCAAAATAGGAATAAACCTTGAACCTTCTCTTAAACAGTACACAAAGTCATTCACAGTGGAAATTCACTCAATATAAAGATTAATACATCTTCTAAAAATAAACACAGCATAAATCTAAGGTAAGTAAAAATGCCTTAAACAGGAAACAAAAAAGTACTACTTATAAGAGAAAGAAAATTAATGAATTCAACTATGTCAAAGTAAAACAAAGAAGTCATATCTAGCATATGAAAAAAAACCTTCTTACAATAAAAACTAACAACCCAATTTTTTAAATGCCAAAAAGATCTAAACAAGTACTACATAAAAGAGGACACCAAATGGCCATTTAATTATAGATACTCAATGTCATTACTCATTAAGGAAATGCAAAATAAAACCATAATGGGATAACAATGCATACTCTCCAAAGAGTTAAATTTGTTTTTAAAAAATTAAAATACCAATGTTGGCAAAAATATGGAGAACTGAAACTCATATATTGCTGACTTAAGTGTAAAACAGTAACAACTACTTTGGAAAATTGTTTGCTAATCCCTACACTAAATTAAATATACAACTACCCCATGATCTTGCAAATAACACTCCCAAATATAGACCCCAAAAAATACTCCACATGTACACAAAAGATATGTACATAAATGTTCATAGGAGCTTTATTTATGAACAAAAAAAAATGGAAACAACACAAATACACATAAACAGGGGAATAACTGAATAAATTATGGTATATTTATATAATTGAATGCTGTGCTTGGGGAAAAAAGGTATTAACACAGTAAACAACATGAATAAATCTACCCATTACTACAAAATGTTAAAGCGTATGTGTGTATTAAACTTCAATTAAAAATTAACAGAAAACAGCAGGCACCAGGGGCCAGCCTGGGGCCTCCATGATGGAGAAGCGAGAGGCCTCAGCCCCCGCCAGCTCCTGTGGCTGTCCCCTGGGCTCATGTGAGGCCCTGGTCATGGGGGGTGGCTCCAGTCTCTGATGCTGCCCCCTGCCGCCGGCCAGGCCTGGCTGCTAAGAGAGGTGGTGGGGGGGCAGCCCGGGCCCCAGGCAGGGCCAAAGCCCCTGGGCCCGCCAGGGATCCTGCACTTTATCCAGCACGAGTGGGCGCGCTTCCAGGGGAGAAGGCGCGCCGGGAGGCTGAGAGCGCTGAGTTGCAGGCTCAGGTGGCCTTCCACGGAGAGAGGAAAGAGCAAGAGAATGTCAAGGCAGACCTGGTACAACAGATCAAGACGTTAGCATATGCGCTGAAGCAGGAGAGCGCCAAATACCATACATCGAAGTTTGGGGCAGACCCAAACCAGGGGCAGAAGAAACTGTGACTGTCAGAACAAGTAAGTCCCCAATGGCCCTGTGGACTCCGTCACCATCACCGTGGAGAACAGCCCGCTGGTGTGGAAGGAGGGATGGCTGCTTCTCCAACAATACGTGGAAGAGGTGGGCTATACGGACACCATGCTGGACATGTTGTCCAAGCCCGTGCAGTCCCTACTGGGACGCTCATTGGAGACCAATGGGGCTGTGGAGCCCAGTGAAGGGGGCCCCAGGGTCACACTGGACCCTGGGGGGCTCGGGCTGGGAGTCACTGCTGGTGGAAGAGATCGAGGAGCAGATCTTGAGGAATGCGGCAGGCAGAGATGGCAAAGAGAGCTTGGGTGGCTCGGTGCTTGAACGGATTCCCTTCCTGCAGAGCTGGGAGAATGAAGACAGCGATGAGGACGACGAGCTGGGCCGTGTGCAGCACAAGAAGCAGCGCGTGAAGCTGCCATCCGAGGCCCTGGTGCCCAAAACAGAAGACAAGGACGAGGAGGATGACTCAGAAGATGCCATTAATGAGTTTGATTTTCTGGGCTCAGGAGAGGACCGGGAGGGCTCTCTGGACCCTTGGCGACGTGCTGGAGAGGGGACCCACCGTGAGCTGGAAAGCCAGCGGGTCAAACTCCAGGGAATTTTGGCCAACCTTCTGGATGTGCGTGGGCTGCCCCACAAAGTGACTGGCCCGCTTCCTGGCACACCCCAACCCCAGCCACATGAAGGTTCCTTTGGCTTCTCCTCAGACGTTTTCATCATGGACACTATCAGGGGTGGGGAGGTGAGCCTGGGGGACTTGGCAGCTATTACGGTCACCAATGACAACGACCTCAGCTGTGACTTGTCTGACAGCAAAGATGCCTTTGAGAGGACACAGAATCCCAAATTCACCCTCCGCTCACACTAGACGGCATCCACTCCCTGGCCTTCCACCACAGCCAGTCGGCTTTGCTCACTGCTTCCGAGGACGGCACACCTAAGCTTTGGAACCTGCAGGAGGCTGTCACAGCCAGGAAGAATGCTGCACTACATGTGGAACCTATCCATGCCTTCTGGGCTCACAGGGGCCCCATGTTGGCAGTAGCCATGGACAACAACAGTATTGTTACAGTGGAGGGGCAGATGCCCACATCTACAGCTGGAAGATTCCAGACCTCAACATGGACCCCTACAATGGTTACGACCCGAGCATGTTCAGCCACATCCTGGAGAGCCATGGGAATGCTGCGTGGGGCCTGGCCTTTAGTCCCACCACCCAACGCCTGGCCTCCTGCTCCGATGATGACGGCACAATCCGCATCTGGAACCCCAGCACCAGCAGCCCGACCTGCCTCTATACCTTCCCCACAGCCAGCCATCACAGGATTCCCACCTCAGTGGCCTTCACCAGCACTGAGCGTGCCCACATCATGGCTTCCTTCCGCTCTGGCCACACAGTCCTGTGTGATCTGGAGGCTGAGAGTGCCCTCCTCACACTGGAGTCCCGGGGAAGCAGCGACCCAACCCAGATCAACCAGGTAGTGACTCATCCAAACCAGACTTTCACCATCACCATCCATGATGACAGAGGCATCTGCTTCCTGGGCAACTGGAAAGGGAAATTCGTGCACTCCATGGCTGCCCACATGGACAGTCACATGCCTGGCCGTGGAACCCAATGGCGTATTCCTGATGTCGGGAACCCATGATTGCTCCCTTTTTCTGTGGAACCTGGACAACAAAACACGCATGCAAGAGATCACAGCCCACCGCAAGAAACATGAGGAGGCCACTGACGCTGTTGCCTGCCACCCCAGCAAGTCCCTCATCGCCAATGCGGGCCCAACGCCCTGGCCAAGGTCTTCGTACGATGCCCACCTGGCCCTGCCCTGGCCAGGGATCAGGACTGGGCAGGTGGCACTGAGGTGACTCCCAGCCTCAGTGTGGAGGCCCAAAGGCCAGCCTCTTCCCGCCTGCCTTGGAGCCTAGTGGTGCTAAAGGCCATTTCCCCAGGAGGCCCTCCCTCACGGTCCCCCAGCTCCCAGCCTAGGGAGTTACCTCCAGGAATCACCCTCCAAGATGGCCTCTGGGAGTTTCCTCTCAGCCCTGCCACCCACTCCTGGTCTCTGAACTGCCTTCCGGTGGTAGCACAACCAGAGCTAAGTGTCCTAGGGGATCAGCTTTTCCAACATTCCAGAAGGTACCAAGTTCTCTCTTTGAACCCCAGACCCCTCCTTTCCATCCTCCCAGACCTGGGTGGGAACTGTGCTGGGAGGAACCCCAGACATCCTTGCTGTGGGTCTTTTGGGGAGCCATGGAGCCAGCTGAACCCAAGCTATCCCCAGTGTGAGTGGTAGGCCTGGCCCATCCGGAAGAACACCCAGTCCACCACCCTCCCTTCCATTTTCCTCAACATAGCTTTCCAGACACTACCCAATGCCTCCAGGGTCAATAACTGCCTGGGGAGCAGGTGATGCCCTCTAGGGAGGTACCTGCCCATACCTCCCTAACACTCCCCCAAGGGCAGCCCCCTCCACCCCAACCAGGTCACCCATGGAGAGAGATGGCTTTCTCTTGCCCCTACCTGGGGCATGGAGGGTGGAGCGGGGTCCCCTGGGTCATCCATAATTCCCTGTATATCTGTATAAACAAATGGTATTTTAATGGAAAAAGTAACAGGAAAAATGTCAATAGAAATGTTTGTGTAACTTAAGCACGTTTTACATTTGTCTGGAACAATTATAACCAGGAAAGTAACGAAGAATGAGGAAAGAATAGTATTTCAAAGAACACAAAAAGAAGGCTGTTTTCTAACTTACTTTATGATAACAGTCAACACAGACATTAAAACTACACAAAAGACTTTTGACACTAGCAAGGACAAGAATCAAACAATCAGAAGAGCTGGATAAAATGCATAAACCAACTGTTTTAAGCACTAAAGTTCAACCATACAGAAAACACGTAAGAGGCTACAATCCTTGAGAAAAATAAATTCTATAAAGTGAACTCCATATTCAGCCAAACCACTGATAAAAGAGAAAATCTCAGCAGAAGCAGGGGTGCGAGGGAGGATATGCACACATTACATTCACAGGACTAAATAAGAGAAAGGCAGAACTCCTGGACTGAGTTCTTCCAATGGCTTTTTAAAACAACTGGCAACACAGAATTCTATATCCAGCCAAAAATATTTCAAAAAACAATGTGAGGCTTCCAGGCTCTTCCTCTATTTACAATAAAAACTCTGCAGGAAAATAAAATAAAATAAAATAAAAATATGCAACTACCTGAGAATTCTAAAAAATTTAATGAGAGCACATAGATTGGGAAGCAAACTCAAAACCTGAAGAATGACTAATAATATAGAGGCAGTGTGCTTCCTGGATTTTCCCCGTTACCTCCTGGAATTGACCCAAGGACAAGCTGAATCAGGCTGTAAGTAATAGGCATGGCTAGCAAAACTCTTAGGCCAGAGGACTTGAAAAATGGCCCTGCATGTGGGGGAAATAGCCAAGAGGTTCGTTTGTTTTCCTCTTTTATATCTTCCAACCTGGCCGACGATGGACCTGTAGAGCAACACTTCTGGGTTAGCATGGACACATAAAATCCTGAGTGAAAACTCAGTCTTCTAAACAGAGAAACAATAAAAGAGGACCCTGTTGTAAAGACTGTGAGGATAATCCTTTTCTTTTCTCTCTCTTTTTTCTAACTATTTACACATGACAGCAGCCCCAATCAGGAAAAACTGTATATAGCACAGATGCTAAACTCTTGAAGAACTATTTCCTTTCAGCCAGAGAAACCAGGAAAAGCTTCTTTTGAGAGCAGACAGTGTATACAAAATCCCCAACAAAGATAAGAGTACAGCAAAGGCTATGAAACTGAACTGATGTTGAAACCTCCAGATAGAAACTTCAATCTGAACCCAACCAAGCTGATGTCTGATAAGACAGAAAAGTCAACATTCTCCAGAGGATTTCTATAGGAATCAATCTCACAACATAATATTTAAAATGTCTACAACATCATCAAAAATTCCTGGATATACCAAAAACCATTAAAATATGAGCAATTCCAAAAGAAAAGACATTCAAGAAATACCAAATATGAGATGAAACAGATGATGGACTTATCAAAGACTTTAAAACATATATATTATAAACATGCTGAATTAGATATTGAAACTAATGGAAAGACAGAAATTCCTTGATGAAAACTGTAAACTATACCCAAAAAAAGGCCAAATAAAAATTTTTAAACTGAAAAATGTAGTATCTGAAATAAAAAATATTGGCTTGACTCAGTACAGATGACAGAATACCTGACATGAGACAAAAATAAAATATCCAATCTGAATAAAAAAGTATGTTAAAATATTTTTAAAGATTCAAAAATATGAATAAACCCATATATACTCGTGGAAAAGAAAACATAGTGGCACGGGGGAAAAAACACTCTATTTGAAAAATAATTCCTGAAAACATAAAAAATTTGTTGAAAGATATAAATTTACAAATTCAGGAAGATCAGCAATAAAAATTGTTTAAAAAGATAATCAAAGAAAACCACAAACCAAACATCATAATCAAGCTCCTGAAACCAAACATAAAAAGAAATATCTTAAGAGCAGTCAGAGAAAAACAGATGTATTACATATAGTGTAATACAGATGTAAAGGACTGGATTTCTCATTAGAAGCCAAGACCAAAAACAGTACAACAGTTACAAAATTCTGAAAGAACTCTGAACCCAGAAAACAACATCAAGTGAAAATATCCTTCAGAAATGAAGTAAAAACAAGAATATACACAGATGAAAGAAAATTTAGCAAATTTATCGCTAGTAGATGCATCCTAAAAGAAATGCTCAAGAAAGTTCTTCATGTAAAGGAAAATGATACCAGAATAAACCGTGGACTTAATGGTATGAAGGAAGAGCAACAAAACTGGTAAATAATTAGGTAAATGTAACATCATCAATCTCCTCTTAAGCTGTTTAAAATGTATGTGCCAGTTGAAAGAAAATATAACCCTGTTTGATGAATGTAGATGTTAATACTTATAAAGACTACAACATAGAGGGGGGAAAAAAAGGTACCTAGACAGTGTCAATGTGTTTACATTCCACTTGAAGTATAAAATAATAATTTTAACTACAATATAAAAAGTTAGAAACATGAAACCAACAATAATGAAAAAGATAAAACACCATGATCAGGTAGGTTATCCCAGTAATGCAAGTTTCTTTAACAACTGAAAACAAATCAATATAGTTCATCACAATAACCAAAAAAAAGAAAGAAAAGAAAATCATGTGATCATCTCTGGGGCAGTAAATGCATTTGAAAAAATTCCAAACCCCACTGATGAAAAAAAAAATCAGTAAACTAAAAATAGAAGAGAATATCTTCATTGTGATAAAAAGTGTCCAGAAAGAAACTAAAGAAACATCATACTAAATGGGGAAATATTTAAGGTTTCCCTCCATATCAACAAAACAAAGATATATGCCATTACCACATATATTCAACATCATTCTAGAGGGCCTAGCTAGTGCAATATGAAAAGTTAAAAAAGTAATAGTAACAAAAGTTTGTACATATATATACAATTCAAAAGAATTAACAAACTCTTAGAATTAACCATAGAATTTATCAAGGTCTGTGCATAAAGTACATTTACAAAAATTAATTACATTTCTAGCTACTAGCAACAAAAAATAGAAACTAAAATTTTAAAGGAATACCAATTATAACATTAAGAAACTATCGAATACCTAAGAATGTATCTTTCTAAAATATTTGAAAGACCTCTACACTAAAAACTACATTTTTCAAACTTTAAGAAAATGTAAATTAATATATATACACATACACACATTGATTTGCAGAGATTGAAAGATACAATACTGTCAGTGTGCCAGTTCTCCCCAAAATTATCTATAGATTTATCTGTATGAATTAGTAAGCTAATTTTAAGGATATATATATGGAAATGCAAAAGACACAGAAGAGCAAAGATAAGAACAGCAAAGCTGGAAGACTTCCTCTACCAGATAACAAGATTTACTACAAAACTATAAATACTAAAACAGTCTGATATTGCCCGAGAATAGAAAAAATGGACCAATGGAACACATTAGAGAATTCAGGCAGCAGCCAATAATATGGTGATCTGATTCATGATAAAGGCAACACTGCAATTAAATCGAAAAGAAAGTCATTTTAATACATGGAGTACGTCAACTGGATTTCTATAGGATAAAAATGAATGTTGATCCCTATCTTACATCACACACAAAATTCAATTTTTAAATAGACCCAAATATAAAAGGTAAACATGTTCTTCTATACAATACCTTCACAACACTGGGGTGAGAAGAGATTTCTTTAAATTACAGACAAAAAATAATAATTATAATCAAAAAAATTATTCTTTTAAGTTTATTGGGCTGACAATTGTTAGTAAGGTTACATAGATTTCAAGTGTACAATTCTGTAATACACTATCTATATCTCATATTGTGTGTTCACCACCGAGAGTCAGTTCTCTTTCCATCACCATATATTAGACCCTGTTTACTCTATTCTAGAGGCCCCATGACTCCTTACCCTCTGGTAACCCCTAAACTATTGTCTATGTCTATGAGTTTTTGTTCCTTCATTTGTTTATCTTGTTCTTTTGCTGTTTTCAGTTTTATATACATATGAGTGAAATCATATGGCTCTCTCCTTTTTCTGTCTGACTTATTTCACTTAGCATTATAATCTCAAGATCCATCCATGTTGTCACAAATGGTACCGCCGAATAGTATTCAACTGTGTATATATATAACACATTTTTATCCATTCATCTATTGACGGACACTTTGGTTCTTCCCGTATCTTGGCCACTGTAAATAAAGCTGGAATGAACATTGGAACACACATGTCTTTATGGATAAATGTTTTCAGATTTTTTCGGTAGATACCCAGGAGAGGGATTGCTGGGTCATACAGTAATTATATTTGTAATTTTTTGAGGAATCTCCACACTGCCTTCCATAACGGCTGCACCAATCTGCATTCCACCAACAGTGTATGAGGGTTCCTTTTTCTCGACAGCATCTCCAACACTTGTTATTATTTGTCTTCTTGATGATAGCCATTCTACTTGAGGTGAGGTGATATCTCATTGTGGTTTTCATTTGCCTTTCTCTGATGATTAGTAATGTTGAGCATTTTTTCAGATATCTATTTGCCATTTCTATGTCCTATTTGGAGAAAAGTCTCTTCAGGTCCTCTGCCCATTTTTGTATTGGGTTCTTTGATTTTTTTTTGTTGTTGAGTTATATGAATTCCTTGTGTATTTTGTATATTAGCCCCTTATTGAAGGCACTGTTTGCAAAAATCTTCTCCCATTCAATTGGTTGCCTCTTAATTTGGTCATTGGTTTCTTTTGCTGTGCAGAAGCTTTTAACTTGATATAGTCCCATTCGTTTATTTTAGCTTTTACTTCCCTTGCCTTTGGAGTCAAATTCATAAAATGCTCTTTGAACCCAAGGTCCATAAATTTAGTGCCTATGTTTTCTTCTATGCAGTTTATTGTTTAAGGTCTTATGCTTAGGTCTTTGATCCATTTTGCATTAATTTTGGTACTTCTTTTGCACGTGGCTTTCAATTCTCCCAGGACCATTTATTGAAGAGGCTGTCTTTTCTACATTGCATGTTTTTTACTTCTTTGTCAAAACTTATCTGTCCATATTTATGTGGGTTTATTTCTGGGTTCTCAATTCTATTCCATTGGCCTGTGTCTGTTTTTCTCCCAATACTATGCTGTTTTGATTACTGTTGCCCTGTAGCACAAGCTAAAGTCAGGGAGTGTGATACCTCCAACATTGTTCTTTTTTCTTAGGATTGCTTTGGCTATTCGAGGTCTTTCGTGATTCCATATATATCGGATGATTTTTTGTTCTATTTCTTTAAAAAATGCCATTGGGATTTTGTTGGAGATTGCATTAAATCTGTATACTGCTTTGGGTAATACGGGCACGTTGATTCTTCCAATCGATGAGGATGGAATGTCTTTCCATTTCTTTGTGTTTTTTTCAATTTCTTTTAAAAATGTCTTACAATTTTCAGCATATAGGTCTTTCACATCCTTGGTTGTTTATTCTCGGTTATTTTATTCTTTTTGTTGCAATGGCAAAAGGAATTTTTTTTAAATTTCTTTTTCTGAGATTTCATTGTTAGTATATAGGAATGCAATGGACTTTTGTACATTGATTTTTTGGCCGGCAACTTTATTGTATTCGTTTATTGTTTCTAGTAACTTTTTGGTGGGGTCTTTAGGGTTTTCTATATATAGCATCAAGTCATCTGCAAAGAGTGACAATTTAACTTCTTCATTCCCAATTTGGACACCTTTTATTTCTTTCTCTTGCATGATTGCTCTGGCAAGGGCTTCCAACACTATGTTGAAAAGCAGAGGTGACAGGGGACAGCCCTGTCATGTTCCTGAACATAGAGCAAGGGGCTTCATTTTTTCACTGTTAATTATGATATTAGCTGAGGGTTTGTCATATATGGCCTTATTATGTTAAGGCAATTTCCTTCTATACCTATTTTATTAAGTGTTTTAACCATAAATGGATATTGTATATTGTCAAACACTTTTTCTGCATCCACTAATATAATCCTATGATTTTTGTCCTTTACTTTGTTTACGTGATGTATCACATTGATGGATTTGCGTATGTTGAACCATCCTTGTGCCCCTGGGATAAACCCCACTTGGACTTGGTCGTGATGAATAATCTTTTTAATGTATTGCTGCATTCGATTTGTTAGAATTTTGTTTAGGATTTTTGCATCTGTATTCATCAGAGATATTGGTCTTGTAGTTTTCTTTTTTTGTGCCATCCTTACCAGGTTTTAGTATCAAGATAATGTTGGCCTCACAAAATGAGTTAGGGAGTATTGTCGCCTCTTCAGTTTTTTGGAAGAGTTTGAATAGGACAGGTATTAGATCCTCTTTGAATGTCTGGTAGAATTCACTAGTGAAGCCATCTAGTCCCACACTTTTGCTTTTGGGAAGGTTTCAGATGACTGATTCAATTTCCTTACTGGTGATCGGTCCATTAGATTTTCCCATTCTTCGTGATTCAGCCTAGAAAGGCTATATGCTTCTAAGAACTTGTCCATTTATTCTAGGTTATTGAATTTGGTGGCATATACTCCTTCATAGTATTGTTGGATGATCCTTTGTATTTCTGTTGCATCCATTATAATTTGTCCTCTTTCATTTATGATTTTGTTTACTAGTGTCTTTTCTCTTTTTATTTTAGTGAGTCTAGCCAAATGTTTGTCAATTTTATTAATCTTTTCAAAGAACCAGCTCTTTGTCATATTAATTTTTTTATTGTCTCTGTTCTCTACTTCATTTAGTTCTGCTTTGATTTTTATTATTCCCTTTCTTCTGCTGTCCTTGGGTTTCATTTGTTCTTCTTTTTCTGGTTCTTTCAGGTGTAACATGAGGTTATTTATCGGGATTTTTCTTGTTTCTTGAGACAGGCATGTAATGATATAAATTTCCCTCTTAAAACTGCTTTCGCTGAAGCCCCAAAATTTTGGTAGGATGTATTTTCATTGTCATTTGTTTCTATGTATCTTTTGACCTCTCCTGTCATTTCTTATTTCACCCGGTTGTTCTTTAAAAGTATGTTGTTTAATCTCCACACATCTGTGGTTTTTCCTGCTTTCTTTTTGCAGTTGGTATCCAATTTCAAAGCCTTGTGATCAGAGAATATGCTTGGGATTATTTCAATCTTCTTAAATTTGTTGAGGCTACTTTTATGTCCCAATATATGGCCTATCCTTGAGAATGTCCCATGTACACTAGAAAAGAATGTATAGTCTGATGTTCAAGGATGAAGTGCTCTATAAATATCAATTATATCCATTTCACCTAATGTGTCATTTCATCTAATGTGCTGCTATTTCTTTCTTTATTTTCTGTTTGGATGACCTATCCATATCTGTCAATGATGTATTTAGGTCCCCTACTATAATTGTGTTTTGGTCAATTTCTCCCTTTACTTGTTAGTAGTTGCTTGGTATATTTCAGTGCTCCCTGATTGGGGACATAAATATTGATGACTGTTATGTCTTTTTGTTGTATAGTCCCTTTTACCACTAAGAAATGTCCATCTTTGTCTCTTGTTACCTTTTTCACCCTGAAGTCTGTTTCATCTGACATCAGTATAGCTACACCTGATTTTCTCTGGATACCGTTTGCTCGGAGTGTCAATTTCCACCCTTTCACTTTGAGACTATGTTTGTCCTTGTAGCTGAGATGTGTCGCTTGGAGGCAGCATATGGTTGGGTTTAGTTTTTTGATCTAGTCTGCTACTGCTACTCTGTGCCTTTTTATTGGTTAGTTCAGTCCATTTACATTTAGGGTGATTATTGATATGTGATGATTTCCTATCATCTATCTTTAGTTTTCTAGTAAGACTGTGTCTCCATTGTTTCTTTTCCTTTTTGTTGTTGTCTATTATTTCTGTGTGGTGGTGTTCTATGATGTTTCCTTCTGTTTCTTCTTTTATTACAGTATATATTTCAGTTCTGGATTTTTTTTGAGTGGTTACCCTTAAGTTTATGTAAAAGAAAGTTTGATATTTAGAGTATTCCATTTTCTTCAGTATGCCTACTTTCTCCATTCCTATATTCCGGTTCAGGCCTTTACTCTCCCCCTTTTATGTTTTGGTTGCCACAAATTGTCCTTGTTGATGGTGGTCAAATAGCCTCCTTCAGTATTTCTTATAGTGCAGGTCGTGTGTTAGAAAATTCCCTCAGCTTCTGTATGTCTGCAAAGGTCTTTATTTCTCCTTCATATCTAAAGCATATCTTTGCTGGATATATTATTCTTGGCACACAATTTCTGTCTTTCAATAGTTTGAATATTTGGTTCCACTCCCTCCTGGCTTGTAGAGTTTCTGCTGAAAAACCTGATGATAATCTAATGGGCTTTCCTTTGAAGGTTATTGTCTTCTTTTCCCTGGCTGCCCTGAGGATTCTTTCTTTGTTGTTGATTTTTGACAGCTTCAATACAATGTGCCTTGGAGAAGACCTGTTGGGATTGAGGTAATTAGGTGTTCTATTTGCTTCTTGGATTCGAGGATCCAGTTCTTTCCACAAGTTTTGGCAGTTCTCGTCCACTATTTGCTTGAATATGCTCTGTTCCCTTCTCCCTTTCTTCTCCTTGTGGTATGTGCATTGTTCTTACATTGCTCTTTCTGATGGAGTCAGAAAGTTCTTGTAGAGTTCTTTCATTTCTTTTAAGTCTCAAGTCTCTTTCTTCTTCCATCCATGTCACATCCAGATTTCTATCTTCGATGTCACTGATTCTTTCCTCCATCTGGTCAACTCTATAACGTAAGGGGCTATTTCATTCTTCATTTCTTTTATGGAGTTCTAAATCTCCAGAAATTCTATTTGGTTCTTTTTTAAAATTTCAATCTCTTTGGGAAAATGTTCATGTTGTTCTTTGATTGCGTTTCTGGGTTCATTAAACTGCCTGTCTGTGTTTTCTTTCATCTCATTGAGTTTTTTAAGAACTGCAATCTTGAATTCTCTGTCATTTAAGTCACACATTTCCATATCCGATTTCATTTCTGGAGACTTTTCATTTTCTTTCTGAGCTGTCTTGTTACCTTGGTCATTCATGGCAATTAATGATTCATTATTTCTCTTCCTAGACATCTACAGGAGTGGGTTCTGCAACAGGTTGAAAGAAAGAGGTCTCTCTTTTGTTCTCCAGTAGGTGTTGGTAGAATGTTTTATTTTCTCTCTGACTGCAGCCTTTTATTCTCTCTTACACTGTAGTGTTATATCTTTTCTGCACTATTCCGGCTTCTCACACCATGGGGGGATTCCCTGGAAGGCGGGCTTCTCCTCTGTGAACAGTTCCCCTGAGTCGTAGGACGCCACCTCCATGGCGGTATGGTGAGAGCTTCTGAAGTTCCAAAGCTCTTCCTGCACCACATTCAGAGCCCGTGTGTTTCAGCAGCTCTGTTTACTCCTGCAGGGATCCACCCAGATAGGTGGTGACAGGGTTTGCGGTGGGTTGTGAGAGGTGGCCCAGAGCAATGGCAGCAACCACCACCACAGCCAGTCCTGCTTCCACGGTTCCCTCCCCTTTGCTGGAACTAGTTAGGCTGCGAGTCCTTGTCTGTGGACCACAGTTCTCAGAACTGCAAATACTCTGTTCTTTTGATCTGACACTGCTACTTCTTCGCTTCTAGAACTGGGGCAGGTAGGGGCAGGGTGAACTCTGGGAGGGCAGTGAGGCGGCAGTTAGGCTCAGTGCCTAAGGCTTCCGTTCTCTGCTCGGCAGTGAGGGCTTAAACCACCATTTTCAGCCCTCTTCCCTCAGTCTTTGCTCCGAGGTCTCTGCCATGAGCGCTGGGTTCAGCCGTGTTATATGCTGTCCCCTCAGTCCTGTGGGCCATAAGCAGAGCCCTTGCAGTCCGAGTTCTTCCCTCTCCTGCAACTGCAGTAGTTCTGGAATGCAGCGAGCTCAGAGCACCGAGCTAGGTCTGCATCCTGCGCCCGCATATCCCTGTCTCCGCACTTCTCCCTTCCCTCCTCCCCTGCTCGCACAATTTGCCCAACTTTAGATGATTTCAGTAGTGAGCCTCTTTGTCTTGCCTGTCTGCTGTGCAGTGAGTCCTTTGTGGAGTTATAGTTGTTCAACTTTTTGTAAATTCCAGGGGAGATTTCAGGGTTCACCTCACACCGCCATTTTTATGACCAAAAAAATTTCTTAATGAATTGGACTTCACTAAAGCTAAGAATTTTTGTTTACCAAATGAAATCATTAAGCATGTGCAAACGCAAGTCAGAGTCTGAAAGAAGAAATTGGAAATACATATATCTGATAAAGAACTAGTACCGTTAATTTATAAAGAACCTCTAAAATTCAATTTTAAAAAAGACAGGCAATCCAGAAGAAAAATGCAAGACTTGAACGAACACATCACAGAAAAAGACATCTCAATGGTCAATAAGCAAATGAAATGGTAATAAACATAAATCATCATCATAGAGACCCAAATAAAAAGTGAGATTCTGTTATATACACAAAGAATGCAGACACAAAGAATACATATTGTAGGGTTTCATGTAAAAGTACAATGGTTGCCTTTGTTGGGAAAAGTACTGACTGAGAAGTATTTAAAGAAGCTTCCTGAATATCAGGAAAACTTCTATGTTTAAAGCTGGATGGTGGTCACATAGGAAAAACAACTGAAAGTTTATCAATCAAGCACTACATATAAGATTTGTGACTTCTCTGTATGTTACTGAGACAATGACAAATGTTAGGAAAATATTAAATGTGAAAAACAAACATGAGAATAGAAAATTGTAGGCCAATGTCATTTATTAAACAGATGTATAAAAATATACTAAATAAAAAAATAAAAGTGACCCAAATCAATCATTGTATTAATTTTTAAAAAGTACAACTAAATTCAATTTTTCCTAGGAATGTAAGGATAGATTAACACTAGAAAATGTAATATTATAATTGAATCTTAATAATAATTAAAATCAACTAGGAAAATCATTAGATTGTTAAAATAGATGCAGAAAAATTATCTGATAAAACTCAATACTTATTTGTGATAATAACATCTAACAAGACTTCTCATTGAGAATAGTAAACTGAAGACACACATTTATCTCTTCTCTGTCACAAATCTTTCCAAAATAGTAAGAATTTTTGTTTTTACTATTTTCTTCTTATATTGGCAGAAGTACAAGTGCCATATGTATAAGGTCATTCTTTGCATGACTATCTCTAGTAACTGAAAAAAGAGATGACAGGCCCAAAATGGAGTCACTTGTGCTAAAACCTCACCACCAAATTGTGACTTAAATACCTAACCTAATTGCACTTTCAGTCTCTTCTAGGAATGCAACTTTATCAAGTCAATTTGGAATTTTCTGGTCAGCACCAATGAGGTCATCTGCCACATAGCCCCTTTCAATCACCCAAAGGAACAGGAGGTAATTAATCCATATTTTCCTTTTCCCTAGCCCTTCTGCCTAGAAAAGCCCTCCATTTTGTTGAGCTCCTCAGAGCTCCTTTCTACTTGCTTGAGGGGATGCTATCAGATTGATTCATAAATTGTTCAAAAAAGTCAACTAGATCTTTAAACTACTCAGGTGAATTCTGTTATTTAACATAACTTAAGAATGAATACAACCTAGATGTCCATCACTGAGGGCTGGTTGAATAAAACTGTTGAGTCCACACAATGGAACAGTCATCACTATAAAAGTGTGGACAAAAAAGAGGCCGCATACTAAACATGACAAGCTCAAGGGAGGACTGCAGGGCAGGCCTTAACAAACTCAGAGACCAAAATTAACCACATAGATGGTCTGAACATAAAAACTCCTAACGAAAAGTGAGTCATGGCAGGTTTTCAAGTCCTAGACCTATAGCTTCCTTGACAAAGGTTAGTCTTTACCTTAAGTGAGCCTGTCTTGTCTTTTTGCATCTAAGATAACATACCCTTTGAAATGTCAGAGTAATTCCCTTTTTCCGGACCCCTCTGAGCACACCCACCACACCAGAGCAGAAGACCAGAGAACCCCTCACTGTTATCTTATTTCTGAAATACCATCTCTGTGTGCTATAAGTATTAATTATTAACTATCCTGTACTCACCAATATAACAGATGTGTCTCTTCGTTTTACTTTCCCCGTTTTGCTTTCTCCCACCCCCTGAAGCTACCACCAAGATTTCATGTAACCCTCCTTATGTCTCCTCCTTTGATTCTAATGCATATAATAAGCTGCAAAACTGCCATTCTCCAGAGCATTTTTCCAATCCATTGAGATTTTGCTTCCCAGCAATTGTCAGTTGGCTCAAATAAACTCTACAGGTTTGGACGTTTATGTCAACATTTACTTGGCGTAATCCACAAGATTCCAAAGAAGCCCACCCAGGACCAATCACCACGTGGACCTGAACCCAGTGCTAGGTACCAGCAGGGGCCCGTGTGCCCTGTTGACTCCCCATTTTGCACTGGGTGAATTTGAGGATTGTTTTTTTTTAATTCTGGACCTCTATGTTTTAAGTTAGGAAGCCCTGACTTTATTTGAGCTGTCCTTAAAAAAAAAAAAAAAAAAAAAAAAAAATCCTCACGGTGGCACAAAAGGTCAATGATTGAGATAACCCAGGCTAAGGATAAGAGTTGAGATAACTCAGGGACAGGAAGGAAAAACTAGGTGGCTGTTTTTTTATTTTGGCTTTTCAATTGTGATTGCTTTCTGAGTCTGAATAAAACCTTTTGCTAGATAAATGAGAGTCTAAATTCGTTCAGCTCAAAAAATAAGGGACATTTACTCCTTCCAGCTCGAATTTTGGGTATTCTTAAAGTGACTTAAATCTATGTGGAGGTGTTAGAAGGTACCCCTCAAAATGAGCAGGGGCCCATAGGGAAATCAACACACTGTGATTAAATAATTGACTCATCCAAGGATGGTCACATAAAGGCTGGTTACCTAGCGCTCTGAATCCTCCTCAGGTTGTATTAGACAGCCCAGGAGACATGTAAAAGGGTTGAAGAGACTCGGGAGGTCAACCCGTGAGCAGCACACTTCAACCCACTACACAATATCCTTAGAAATTTGTGCAGACTCTGCAGATCTCAGAAGAAAAACTAAAACTAACATGGGAAATCGTGCCTTCAAGGCCAACATGCCCTCAACTTCCAGCCCCCATTGCTCCTGCAGATGTGTAATTCATAGGGAATCTTTATTTGCAAATACTTCTAGAAATAGGAAGGCTTACTTGAAGTGATATCAACTGAACACGGCCCCAATGATGCTCTTTTGACACCTAAATTAATTTTTACTTCGTTGTCCAGATTTACTCTCCTTTCCTCCTCCCCTTTCAATCTCTCTTGTACAGCTCCTCCACCGCAGCTCCCTAATGACTTAGAGGACCCTCATAATAGAAAACCAGACCAGGATAGACAAGAAATAAGGGGAGAAAAAAAAAAACACAGAAATTCTGGCAGCTCCCTTTGGGAAAAAAAGCCAGTCTCGGGTAGAGGGGAACTAGCGATTCTATGTGTTACCTTGGACTAGAACAGAATTAAGGAATCTACCTAAAGATTTCCCCAACCCTCTCTGGGACCCTCATGAGTTCACAAAGGAATTTGATTGAACTGTTAGAACATATGATCCTGGCTACTCTGACCTATCCCAATAAATACACCTACTGGTTTCTGAGAGCAAAGCAACAGAATTACTAAACAAGGTTTGCTGGGACACTCCTGTAGAGGAGTCTGTTTTTATTGTAGAAAGCCAGATCACCTTAAGAAGGATTGCAGAAAACTGAAATGGGATTTAGAAAAAGAAAAGAAAGAGAGGCAAGCACAGGGCTGCTACGAAAACAATGACAGTGCATTTTGCCTTGTCTTTACTAATATTATACTTTAGGAGAAATTGAAATGATTATCAAAGGGTAAACTACTAAAGCCCTTGCAGATAGTGAGGCTATTTTATCTGTTCTTAACCTACTCAACTCAGTTGCCCTCTCCCTCACACTGAGCTTCTGTACAAATGGTAGGGACATCTAATCAACAAATGTCTGTTTTCAATTCAGAACCTGTTCTCTTCCAGCTAGGGAATGTTACCGGGCAACATATATTTTCACTTAGTAAAATCTGTTCCAATTCACCTGACAGGGAGAGACTTTCTTGAAACCAATGATGCTCACGTAGCCTCTCCTAGTTCTAAAATGTGTTTAGAACTAAGTGAATCAGATACTGAACCAATTGGGAAAATAATGATTTTAAAGGAACCTCTGCAAGAGGAAACTAATCTTGGGACTGACTGAAAGTTTGTTACGGGACATTTCAATCCAACTTTGGGCCTTCTCCCGTCACCAATATCCTTTATGAACAAGCTGGAATTGAGCCCATTATACAAGATTACTTTTAAAAAGGGGGCTTATGGGGCCGGCCCGGTGGCTCAGGCGAATAGAGCTCCGTGCTCCTAACGCCGAAGGCTGCCGGTTCAATTCCCACATGGGCCAGTGGGCTCTCAATCACAAGGCTGCTGGTTCTACTCCTCAACTCCCACAAGGGATGGTGGGTTGCACCCCTGCAACTAACAACGGCAACAGGACCTGGAGCTGAGATGCAACCTCCACAACTAAGACTGAAAGGACAACAACTTGACTTGGAAAAAGTCCTGGAAATACACACTGTTCCCCAATAAAGCCCTGTAAAAACAAAACAAAAAATAATAATAATTATATATATATATATATATATATATATATATATATATATATAAAATAAATAAATAAAAAGGGAGCTTATAATTCTAGATATGAGCCCTGTAATACTCCTATACCTCCAATAAAGAAACCAAATGGGAAAGGATAGAGACTTGTACACGATCTCATAGCTATAAACAGCTATAAACAGGTATCCTGTGATTCCAAATCCACATACCCTATTATCGGCTATTACTGTAGACTGCCAATATTTTTCAGTGATAGATTTATGTAGTGCCTTTTTCATTCCTGTAAGACAGAAATTATCTCTTTGCTTTCACCTGGGAAGATCACAAGTTTACTTGGACAATAACGCCCCAGGGATATATGGAGAATCCCTATTTCTCTCAGATATTAGAGGCTGATTTGCATGATGTTCCACTCTAATCCACTCTAATCCAATATGGATGATTTACTTTTATGGTCTAGGGCATATTATTAGACTCCCAAGAGGACACAATTTACCTATTACAAAACCACGTTTCCCCGAAAATAAGAACTAGCTGGACAATCAGCTCTAATGCGTCTTTTGGAGCAAAAATTAATATAAGACCCGGTCTCATTTTACTATAAGACCGGGTATTTATGATATGATATGATATGATATGATATGATATGATATGATATATATATGGTATGATATGGTATGATATATGGTATGATACAATATAATACAAGGTCTTATATTGATTTTTGCTCCAAAAGACACATTAGAGCTGACTGTCCAGCTAGGTCTTATTTTCAGAGAAACATGGTAATTAGCCAATACAGGGACACACGGTCTCAAAGGGCAATCCTCAATTCTGTTTACCCCAAGTAAAATACCTTGGTTATCTAGTATCTAAAAATGGGCTACTAATTAACCCTGAAAGACTTAAAGGAATCTTATCCTTTCCTCTTCCAAAAACAAACAAACAAAATAATCAGCTGAGAGGGTTCCTGGGTCTGAGTGCACACTGTCACAATTCAGTTCCAAATTGTTCATTAATGGCCCAGCCTGTATATGTCCTATTATAATCAGATCGACCCGATCCAATTCCATTGGACCTGATCCAATGTAACAGAAACAAACTGAAGAAGCTCTAGAGGAAGTATTATCTAAAGCTCCTGGGGAATATAGTCAGTAATGTTGTGACAGTATGGCACAGTGTCAGATGGTTGCTAGACTTACACTGATCACTTCTTAAATGTTGAATAACTATGGTGTACACCTGAAACTAACATACTATTGTATGTTGGCTATATTTTAATAAAATATTTTTTTTAAAAAAGATATACCACATTGGGTTAAGTGTGAATGTTCTGGTTTTTTTCCCTTTCTCAGAATTTGTGGATAAATGTAAACATTTTTATTGTTATTATTAACATTACTTAACTGGACAGTAGTACCCTTCTGTAACCAAAAGATATAGGGGGAAAAAGTCACATAAGTTACCTGTCCAAATACAATTGATTTGTTCAACAAAGCAATAGCTGCCAGAGGAAAAAAACTAAAAAAAAAACTAAAAAAAAAACCTAAAAAAATAAATATATATATATATATATAGCTCTTGCTCTGGGACACCTTTATTATAAAGTTTCTTCCTTTTATACATACATGGAAATAAAAGAAACGCTTTAGGAGCTTTAACTCAAAAACACAGAGATCATCATAGACGTGTAAAATATTATACTCAGCAATTAGACCGAGTAGGCAAAGGACTCCCTCCCTGCATGACAGTCATCTCTGCTACAGCCACATTATGCAAACAAATGGAAAAAAGAGTTACAGGCTCTCCTTTATGTTTCTCATTATGTTGAATCTCCACTGAACTCTCATCACACTCAACACCACATTCTGTCACTCGACTGGCTTTTTATGAAGTACTCTTGCTTTCCTCACTTAAAATTATTTTAACTCAATTTAACAGTCGTAACTCGGCATCTTTGCTAGCTTCTTTGCAGGATGAAGACTCCCTCAATTGTGTTTTGTTTACCGACCACCTTCTTGTTCCTAAGAATGATTTACAGGAAACTCTATTGATAATACTGACTTAATTTGTTTTATAGATGAATCTTATCTGAAAAATGAATAGGGACATTATTGAGATGGATATGCAATCACTTCCATGGTGGACATTACTGAAGGTTTCTATTTATCTGAATAAGATCTGCCCAACAAGCTGAATTAATTGATCTAGCTTGTCAATCAGACAAAGATCAAATAGCCAGTATTTACATTGACAGTCGCAATGCCTTTGGCGTAGCTCACAACTTTGGAGTGGTGCGGAAGCAGCAAGGCCTCTGAACTTCCTCAGGGCAGCCCATAAAGAAAGGAGAACAGTTGCAGAATTATTAAATGTCATACAGCAACCGAAACAATTGGCAATTATCAAACTTTCAGGACATTGTAAAGCTGCCACCATGGAAGCAAAAGGAAATAATTTAGCTGACACTGCAGCTAGACAAGAAGCAAAAAGCGGCCAAATTACCCAGGCCTGAGAATGTTTCTTCCTATTAAATTAATAAAAGACACTCTTTTACAGTTCCGATGGACAGCTACAGAAGAAGAAAAGAGGATATGGCAGCAAAAAGGAGGAATCTTTGACTCCGACAAACAGATATGGCTTGGACCCAATCAGAAATCAATCTTACCTATAGGGGCTCAATTACCTATATTGCATCATCTACATGAGCTAACACAGTGGGGTCCTGAAGAGATGATTTCATGGAGTAAAAAATATTACTGGAAACCTTCATCTACTGTAGCTCATAAAGTGCATAGCAGATGTGCTATCTGTCCAAAATATAACCCAGGAAAATCCCAAGGACATTTCCCACTTCTTTTAGGTCTATTTGAAGTATGGCAATTGGATTTTATCCAAATGCCACCACCTCAAGGATACAATCATATGCTAGTTATGATTTGTATATTTTCTCACTAGGTTTCCCTTGCAGAAAAGCAACAGCCTCAATGGTAGGTAAATTATTATTGGAAAACAATAATTCCCAGTTGAGGAATTCCCTATGAGTTACATAGTGACTGAGGGACTCATTTCACTGGGCAAAGGATGCAATCCCTCTGTAACATGTGGCCGATTCTACAGCATTTCCATTGAGCTCATCACCCCAGTCCTCTGGATTGGTGCAATGTACAAATGGTACCACTGAAACTCAACCAGGTAAATTTTCAAAAGCTTTTAATCTCTCTTGGCCAAAAACTCTTCCTACTGTGCTCCTCAACCTGAGAGCTCCTTTTGATAAACAAAGCCTAGCCTTTCTCCTCATTAAATAGTCACTCGTCACCCTATGCATCTGGATAAAGGGACATGTGAACCAACCTTACTAAAAGGAGACATTCTGCATTATTAACAAGCTTAAAGAAATTGATAAATTGGTAACTGATTCATTTCAAAGTGTTCTTCCGGGAGATGAAGACTTCGAAGAAAACCACTCATAACAAGGAGATTTTGAGATATCAATTAGACTCTCTAACCTCACTGGAAAGGACCTTATCAGGTATTACTAACTAATCCATGTGCAGCTCAACTTAAAGGTGTTAACTCAGGGAATCACATTTCTCACTTAAAAAAAAGGTACCTAACCATTAATAGACATCTGCCCCTGAATGACACTTGCCTCCACCTATAGCAAACTTCAGACTCCTTGAAGATGAGAAGCCACCAACATCAAAGGCGGACAGCTATCCCAAGACATTGAGAAAGCCTGTATACCTACAAATTGATGTGGCACTTTAAAAACCATTCATTTGATTGTCTTTCCCTTTCTGCTAATAGTATTAGTCATAATAATAGTTATACTTGTTCTTTGGGCTTTTCTCAAACCGTGTTCTTATATAGCCCAACTGTTGACAATTGCTGAAGATGTGCAAGGTAACTTTTATATTATGAATAATACTCTTTGTATGATTTCTCTCTTGAAATTTAGAAGGAATATTATTGCAGAAGGAAGGAAAGCAATGTGTGTGTTTTTGAAAGAAGTTAAAGGAAGTAATTTGTCCTAATAAGTTGGTTATTTCTGAATGACTAAAATAAGAAAAACTGAGAAGGACAAAGGAAGTTGTAGAAGGTTAGTGGAAAAGGAATACTGAGAAGGGAATTTAATGTATAAATGCTAGAACCCAATTATGGGAACATGCTTAATCCCTAGCCCAATAAGGACTACTAATTAATTCTGATGGAAACTGAAGTGGCTATAAAAAAAAATGACCCTCTGTAACTGCTGCTGAGGCACCAGAAATTTACTTATGAAATTCTTACCGCCCTCCTGGCCTCTGGAAATTTTTAGGTAGTAACTGTAATTTACACCCATCTGTTTTTAGAGCCTTGACCCCATTTAAACCTTCAAGTTACAGTTCCCAATTGCACAACTAGCTGGAATCAGATTAATAACGAAGGACACTTCAGTGTCTCCAATGGTAAGTAGATGGACCATATTAAATAATAATAATAACACCAGTAAATGAGAACCCATCTCATGGGCAGATTATGAAAACCAAAGAGGTGTATGGTTGTGTCCTCAAACTATACGTGTATGTTATGCTAGATGCAAAATACAGAAAATATACCTTAATCTACCACTAATGGATTTCATGTAACCCTCCTTAGGTCTCCTCCTTTGATTCTAATGCATAAAATTAGCTACAAAACTGCCATTCTCTGGAGTGCTTTCTCAATCCATTGAGATTTTGTTTCCCAGCAACTGTCGTCAGTTTGGTTCAAATCAACATGACAGGTTTGGACGTTTTTTACATCGATAAAAGGAATGAGGAAGATTTCAATCTATTGCTATGAAGTAATCTGTATTATTCAGCGGTGTGGGGAATCGCGGTGTAAGAATAGGCTACCCTTTAACTAAAAACAGGATAAATATAAAAATTATGTGTCTTTTCTTATTCTTAAAAAAATGAGAAAGGATAAACCCAAAACAATTAAAATGCTTATGAAGGAGCTTGGGACAAAAGAAACTGGGACTAAAGCTAGATTTTCCTGAATGCCTTATTTTGTAGTTCAGATTTTGGGGCCATGTATATATTTTAAATATTTGTAAACCTAGGGCCGGCCCAGTGGCTCAGGCGGTTGGAGCGCCGTGCCCTAATGCTGAAGGCTGTCGGTTCAATTCCCACATGGGCCAGTGGGCTCTCAACCACAAGGTTGCCAGTTCGACTCCTCGACACCCGCAAGGGATGGTGGGCTCCGCCCCCTGCAACTAAGATTGAACACGGCACCTTGAGCTGAGCTGCCTCCTGGATGGCTCGGTTGGTTGGAGCGCATCCTCTCAACCACAAGGTTGCCGGTTATACTCTCGCAAGGGATGGTAGGCTCCACCCCCTGCAACTAGCAATGGCAACTGGACCTGGAGCTGAGCTGTGCCCTCCACAACTAAGACTGAAAGGACAACAACTTGAAGCTGAACGGCACCCTCCACAACTAAGATTGAAAGGACAACAACTTGACTTGGAAAAAAGTCCTGGAAGTACACATTGTTCCCCAATTAAGTCCTGTTCCCCTTCCCCAATAAAAATAAATCTTTAAAAAAAAAAAAAGATTTGTAAAACTAAACTATATTAAAATGGGGGGGAGGTAAATTAGGTTCCTGGACCCAATTCGAAGGGGGAAAAAGGGGTCGGTGAGCCTTCCCACAAAACAACAAGCAATTCTCACACACTATCAGGGTGGCCACAGGTTAAGGGTTCAGGCCTACAGAACTACCCTCTCCATCTACCTTCAGAAGCCAGCAGTGAGCCCAGGCTGTACTTCTGACCAATGGCCTACAGATTAGAGGTTCCAACAACCCACTCCTTGGCAACTTAATTCAGACAACAGTCAAAAGCCCAGGTGGTAACCTATATTAGTACTTCTGACTGACTGGGTATAAATCAGAGATTCCCAAAAGCCCCCACCTCAGGTTCAATTAATTTGCTACAGCAACTCACAGAACTCAGAAAACATTTTACTTACTAGATTACTGGTTTATTGTAAAAAGTACGTAACTTAGGAACAGCCAGATGAAAGAGAGATGTATATAGGGGAAGGAATAGGAAAGGGCATGGAGCTTCCATGCCCTCTCCAGGCACAGCACTCTCTCCAAATCGCCACATGTTCACCAACCCAGAAGTTCTTTGAACCTTGTCCTTTTGGGTTTTATGCAGGCCTCATTACATAGGCATGAGTGATTAAATCACTGGCACTTGATTCGACCTCCAGCCCCTCTTGCCTTCCAGAAGGTGAGATGCGACTGAAAGTTCAAACCTCTAACGGCACGGTTGGTTCTCCTGGCAACTAGCCCCCATCCTTAGGTGCTTCCAAACTCCACCTATTCCACATAACAGAAAGACACCTTTAATCACTCTCAGCACTTAGGAAATTCCAAGGCATTTGGAAGCTGTGAGCAAGGAACTGTGCACAAAGACCAAATACGACGTGTGATCAAAAAATATGGTGAATGCTGCTGCCACGTGCCATCCAATGGAAAGGCAGAGATCTTCAATACGGAAAGTGGAGTGCTGAATCTTAAAAACAGTGTGTGACAAGTTTCAACTTGTTCGGTATAGTCAGTCGGGTATGAGCTAAGGTTGAGAGAAGGTATGTTTTAAAGTGTGCTGTAAATCATAAGTCACGAACAACGCAGTAACATGAAATGGGCAAACAGTTTCATCCTCCCTCATGACAATGTTCCATGTAACACATTGCTTCTGATACCGCAATTTCTGTCAAATAAAAACATTACGGTGTATTCTCATCCACCTTATTCACCCCATCTGGCAACATGCAATTTCTGGCTCTTCCCCAAAGTCAAAATGATTCAGGACATCGACAGCCATGACAGTGCTACTAAAGACACTCACGAAAGATGACTTCCAGAACTGCTTCAGAAAGTGGCAAGAATGATGGGATAAGCATGTTCCAAGTAAAGGGGAATATTTTGGGGGGGGATTAATGGCAGTGTGTCTTTTGCTGCAGTAATTTTTTTTATTTAAACATTCACCATATTTTTTTTATCACACCTCATATATACGTGACAAATATATTTTGGTCATCTGAATGACCAAATATGTATTTCTTATAAATCACAATATCGTAAAAGGCAATCCCTTAAAATCCAAAGCCAAATAAAACAAATGCATCTAATCAGTTTAAACTGGAGGCTTAATCACACAGAGAGGAATGACTTCAAATGACAGTACTACAAAGTAAAAGATCCCAAGTTAGATATATCCTAGAGATGGAAGGAAATAAACTGCTTTAAATAATATTTGCATTATTATTTTGAAACTATTAAAAGTAGATGATTAAATTAAGCAATTGATAATGTCAAAAACTAAGGTTTTCGGCATAAGAGATACAAATATAAATCAAAAAATTTAAGTAGAAACCCTTACTCTTTTATTTTGGGGATGGATAAAGGGGTGTATTTAAGTAAGGCTGCTAGAATGACAAAACAGACAAATGCAGAAGACATACTGAAACTTGATTTCAGCAAGGCATACAAGCTGAGTCCTTTGTGATATACCTGTGGATAGGATTTTAAAATGGGATTACATTATTAATACAGTTAAGAGTAATTTGAAGCTGACTAAATACTCAAGAATGTTAAGTGTCAATTATACTGCAAATTACTCTGCAGCAGGAAGGTAGCAGATCACAAGGCACTTTTATTCCTAATTTCTCAAAATTTTTATAAAAGACAAAAACATATGACATATTTATCAAACTTATTGATAGAAGATAACTGAAAAGGATATTAATACTACAAATGACAGAGTTCAAAGAGATTTCACTTTAATAGGCTGCCAAAAACTAGAATGACTGTGAAGTTCATCAAGAATAAAAATTAAAGCCCTGAATTTATATTCAAAACTCAATCACATAAGCATGGCGGGGAGCACACTTTGTTTGACAAGAATTCAAGTAACAAAATCTAAGGCCTATAGTTTACCGCAAGCTAAACAGAAGTCAAAGGTATATCCTCACTGGTTACAAGCAAATGCAGTCCAAAAAAATGTGGCATCTACAACAAGGAAAGTATTTGTTTCTCCATAATCCGAACTCGTTAACCATACAGGGAACAGTTCATCCACTTCAGGAAAACATAATTTGATACTGAAAATTTGCAAAAACAGGAATTGGCAGTGTTTTATCCTGTTTGCTTCACTGCTCCCTAACCAATAAAAATACTTTCCCATTCCTGCCACTGGCACATATCTTCACAGTATCTTTCAAATGCCTATTCTCTTGATCCCAAATCCAAGTAAAGCTCTAATGCTGACTGAGTAACTGTGAAGTGATTTAACAGTAGTGTAACACTGTGTTCTGACACAGAACCATAAAGCTGACTACTTTACAGTCACCCTACCACAATGCCCACGTCTTCCGTATTGTCTATGTGTATGACTATCTTCTCCAAAAGGCTATATAAAGTCCATCTTAACAGGTATGAGCAAAATGCTAATGGGTACTACAGATTTTTAACTAAGGAAAAAATACGGTATGGGAAGGTTTTCAATATATAATCACAGAACTGAAAGAAATTTCATTCAGCTATTCTACTGCAAAGAGGAAACCGAGACCAAAAAAGAAGCAAATTACTATAGTGTGTTAGTTGCAGTACTTAAACTGAATTTTTATCACAAAAACTACTGTATCTAATATAGGCATACGAGTATGGTAGGAAAAAGTTCAAAGGCTGTCAAATTTTTTAATAAAAAATAACAACAAGGAGAAATAGTTTTACTCCTATCAAAATACTAAAGACTAAAAACGTTTAAGACTGAAGAGATACTGCACTAAAGACACTAAACATTACTGTCTAGAATATGAATTAACAAAATCCTTTTAACAAGTAATGTGGGGATCTTCAGATTCTTTAGATAAGTAATTCCCCGTAAGATGATAATAAAAAGAAAAGGCAAAATTCACCATAAATATATCAATCAAAGTGAAAAACATAAATCAAAGTCCTACTAATTAATGCAACATAAATAATACGTTCCATATGATAAGGTATTAGTCATTAAAGTTGTTTATTAAGAGTTTTCACTTAACACCAATTACAACACATTGTATACATAAATTTCTCCCAGATAATAACTTTTATGGAGTATTAGTGGTTTTAAAATTTTGGAATATTGGTAATTTCCATCAACTAATGTTATATTGTAAACATACTGTGAAGTATAACAAAGAAAAACTATATAACAATGTGGTAAGCAAAACTGTAAAGAGAGCAAACCACCCCCTTCCACCTCTGCATGTTACCTACCTTAAGGCAACCACGGCAACCATTTGCAAATTCATAACAAACTATCTTAAATAAATGAGATTCTGCATGACTACAATGGGCAAAACTAGGTATTCATATTTACAGTCAATTTAGGAAAGAACAAGAACAAAAACGTGTTTATAATAGGATGTACCCATGTTATGGTAATAAAATGGATTTTTTTGTTAATCATCGAGCCAAATTATGAAATATCTGATGGGAGTTAGAACCACAGTGGAGATGCCTCTCATAATCAAACCAATGCAGAAGTTTGCTGGCAAAGGAGGCTAGGAAATGCAGTTTGCAGAGATCAGCCTCCTGCCATAGAGAACAAAGCTTAAGGGCAGGAAATCCTAACCCCATACCAATGGCATTCATTACTAAACAACGAAGACATAGTGGTATATGTAGTGCAACAACAATTATTTAAAATAGATTGTTTTATATAAAATGCCTTCATATTTTGAAAAGGCACATTAGCCAAGTAATATCCATATACATATATACATTTATGTGATCAACAATAAGATTGTAATACTAAATTTGTACTGTGAATAAAGACAAACTAAGGAAAATGAGTAGTTAATACTTAAAAACAATAAAGGTAGATCTGAAATTGTTACAGAAATTCAACAATAACTTCACTGAATAAGCATCCACAAAGGACATGAAAACGCAATTAGTGTAAGAATATACTACTATTATAGTGGCCCAGGAATGTTCTTTTCTTCAAGAAACAAAAACCCCAGTACAACATGCGTGGGGAATGGAAGTCGGGACTAAAATCATCTTTATGTACAAGGCTAGCAAAAAACATCTGAAAATAAGTCATACTGAAAAATAGTGACTTTCCACCACTTTTCACTGTTTTGCCTTTAACAGACTCAAATCTTATTTATTATATTCCTTTTATTATTTCTACTCTGAATTTGAGGGAAAACACAACAGCTTTAGACTACTGTTATAAATATTTCTTCATGACGATGAAAAATAACATTAGTACTATTTTCTGCTTAAAATACAGTAGTAAAAGGGAAAACCTTTAGCCTCTCAAGGATAAAACTTTGTAGGAGTGTTCTCTACGGCAGTATGACTATATATATATATGAATATGCATATGCATACACACAATCAACTTGAAAGGCAAGATTTGAATACAGTATTTGTTTTGTCAAGAAAGAAAAACAGGATTGCCAGTTTCCAAACTCAGACATAACTTAACCACAGGAAATAAATGCAACAAATCTCTTTAATACAACATATTTACAGAATTTTAATTGGTCTAAGTATTACTGCCTTTCTTACAAAAGAACGAGACAATGGAGTAAAATCTAATAATCATCCAATACCACTGAAAAGCTAAATTTATTAAGTCTATAGTATATTATCCCTAAAGTGATTTTTTTATTAGTTTCAGGTGTACAAAACAACAGTTATTAGACATTAACACCCCTCACAAAGTGATAACCCCACCAAGTCTACTACCCATCTGACACCATACATAGCTATTACAGTACCATTGAGTATATATTCCTATGCTGTACTTTACATCCCGTGACTACATATGTATGTGTGTGTGTGTGTGTGTGTGTGTGTGTGTATATATATATTTTTTTAATTGGGGAAGGGGAACAGGAAGAGGAACATATATTCCCTATGCTGTACTTTACATCCCATGACTATATATAAATATATATGTGTATGTGTGTATATACACACATACACATACATTTTTTTTAAATTAGGGAACGGGAACAGGACTTCATTGGGGAACAGTGTGCATTTCCAGGACTTTTTCCAAGTCAAGTTGTCCTTTCAATCCTAGTTGCAGAGGGCGTAGCTCAGCTCCAGGTCCAGCTGCCGTTGCCAGCTGCAGGGGGCGCAGCCCACCACCCCTTGCGGGATTGGAAGAGTGGAACCAGCAACCTTGTGGTTGAGAGCCCACTGGCCCATGTGGGAATCGAACCGACAGCCTTCGGAGTTAGGAGCATGGAGCTCCAACCGCCTGAGCCACCGGGTTGCCCCCCCCATCCCGTGACTGTATTTTTTAAATTATAGTTAACATTCAATATTATTTTATATTATTTTCAGGTGTACAGTGTAGGGGTTAGGCATTTATATAATTTATGAAATGATCCCCCCAGTAAGTCTAGTACCACTCTGACACTATCCATAGTTCTTACAATATTACTGATTCTGTTTCCCATGCTGTATTTCACATCCCCGTGACTATTCTGACTACCAATTTGTACTTTCTAATCCATTCATCTTTCTCACCCATCTCCCCAACCCTCCACCCTTCTAGCAATCATCAATTTGTTCTCTGTATCTATGAGTCTATTTGTTTCATTTATTTGTTTATCTTGTTCTTTAGATTCCACATATACATGACATCATATGGTATTTGTCTTTCTCAGTCTAACTTATTTTCACATAACTTATACACTCTAGGTCCATCCATGTCACTGCAAATGGCAAGATTTCACTTTTTATGGCAGAGTAATACTCCATTGTATATATGTACCACAATTTCTTTATCCAATCATCTGTTGATGGGCATTTCGTTTGTTTCCATATCTTAGCTATTGCAAACAGAGCTGCAATACACATAGGGGTGCATATATATTTTGGAATTAGTGTTTTGGATTTCTTTGGATAAATATCCAGGAGTGGAATTGCTGGGTCATAAGATAAAGTTCTATTTTTAATTTTTTGAGGAACCTCATACTGTTTTCCACAGTGACTGCACCAATTTGAAATCCCACCAAAACTGCACAAGGGTTCCCTTTTCTTCACATCCTTGCTAACACTTTTTTGTTGATTTATTGATGATGGCCATTCTGAAGATGACAGGTGTGAGGTGATATCTCATTGGGGTTTTTAATTTGCATTTCTCTGATGATCAGTGACAGTGAGCATCTTTACATGTCTATTGGCCATCTGTATGTCCTCTTCGGAGAAATGTTTATTCAGGTCCTCTGCCGATGTTTTATTGGATTTTTTTTTTCGTTTTGAGTTGTACGAGTATGAGTTTTTTTAATAAATTTTGGATATTAACCCCTTATCAGATGTATCACTGGCAAACACCTTGTCCCATTCAGTAGGATGTCTTTTCATTTTGTTGATGGTTTCCTTTGCTATGCAAAAACTTTTTGGTTTGATGTAGTCCCATTTGTTTATTTTTTCTTTTGTTTCCCTTTCCTGAGGAGATATGTCAGTAAAAATATTACTAAGGGTAATGTCAGAGAGTTTACCATCAATGTTTTTTTCTAGGAGTTTTATGGTTTAGGGTCTTACATTTAAGTCTTTAATCCATTGAGTTTATTCTTGTATATGGTTTAAGAAGGTGGTCCAATTTCATTTGTTTGCATGTATCTGTCCAGTTTTCCCAGCACCACTAAACTGATTATTAAAGAATAAGTACAGGTAACCCCCGTACAACACGGTACTTCTGTATCATGGTTTTGCTCTAACATGGTGGATAATTGGGGAAATCCTCGTACAACACAGCATCCTAGAACACGGTTTCACTCTAACACGGTTTGACAATTAGAGAAATCCCAGAACAACACAGAGCATAATAAGAGCTTTTAAGAGCAAAAAATATTCTCAATCGAAATTAGGGAAATCCCCAAACAACACGGAACGTAATAAAAGCTCAGTAGTGATGACGAAGAAAACATTATTTAATACATATTACTATGTTATACTTTTGGAGAAAATCACCTTAATAAAGATATTTCTCTTAATTATAAAAATATAGTAGCTTTTTTTTTCTTTTTTGAAACCTAACCCCCTTTTTTATACTAGTTCTTTGTCACGTATATCACGGATTCGCATAACAGGGCACTTTTTAGGAACCTGACAACCATGTCATACGGGGGTCACCTGTATATCAAAAAGAAATTCAATAAACTGAGTTATTGGTGTGAATATTTCCAAAGGAATTTTGATATAACAAAATAACCTTTATGTTAAAAACAGATTACATATGTAATCTATTTATTTATTTCCTCCAATATGTTATCTAGAACTACTAATGCGTAAGTGCTAAAAAACAAATAGGTATCAAAGAAGGAAGCAGGTAAGTTTAAATACTTAGATAATTTACAAATCATACAAACAGTCATTACATAAGCCCCAGAAGTGAGCTATATATTTATTCCTATTTAATTCTCTATGGTGACTGAGAATAATAGGATGGGAATAGTAAAGCAAGACAACATGCTTTCTGATACTGATTAAAAAACTGGTTATTTTGCAGTGAATGAGTTGCCTTTAGAGTTCACTTCTGCTAGAAAATATCTCCTCAGAGAGAACCAATTAGCAGCAGGGAAACAATTATTCAGGAGCAATGTTTAAAATAATTTAGGAAAAATTATTAGCAACTGCCTTTAGTATAATTATCACAAATTCTCTACTGGGCAACAGGGGCTAATCAACTTAAAAATTAACACATCGACATAACAGCAAAACGTTTAAATATCCTGAAATTTATACTTTTTTATACTGGCTATTCATCTTTTCCTTCACCTCACTCCCATCTGCCCTGATCATGAAAGATAATCCTATTTATCCAGCAGATATTTACTCACATGAAAATATGGGGTTGCAATGTTGTATGTAATTTTATCAGACATTTTATAAAGTGGTCCCTAAGAAAAATCTAAAAATAGTATACTATTAACTTTATAGGTACTTTATTCAGGTAAATTATTGCTAGTTTTCAGTGCTGCTAGAAAATTATACTGGTCTGTTCCTACATTTGAATTTTGTACACCAGGTCTGCCAATAAAAATGTGTGTATAATATTTAAACACATTATAAAAACATAAAATATAAATTCTTTCTGGAGTAAGGCAGGGTATGACTAGAAGAAGTATAGAAGGGAAGGAGAACCACAAATGATGGACACACTAAATTAAAGGAAGAAATGGCAAGGTACTAGACTATCCATGACACTCCAGTTGAGACCTGTAAGAATAATTATTCCTCCAATAGCACATGTTTTATATACTTTCTCCTTCAACATTTCGTAAGTGTAATGTTTTTGAAAAGCCACATAACAAATTCTATCAGTAAAACTAACATCCAGATCACCTAAAGATTTAAATAGCACAGTATTTGGAATGTAGTTTTCAGTTTAATAATTAACAATAAAATGTTGGATTTAAGATCAGTTCACCAGTTCCACGATTTTAAACCTAACTTTATAAAACTGCCCCTTTTCAACACTTTTTAACCTATAAAGTTAACAATGCATACAATTCAACCTAATACCGGGGGTGCCAAAAAATTTATACACATGACTTGTATTCATTTTTTGTTATGGGTATATATTGAGCATTACAATTTTTATAGTTTTTTCCTTTCTTAAAATGTGTATACATTTTTTTGGCACCCTCTGTATAAATTCCAAAACTCTCAGTAGTGCATTAATTGTCTTCAATAATTAACACCACTTGATTCATGCCAGAGAATTCCCACAATCTTCAGCCAGAAAAGGATTCACCATGAAATGGGGTAGGCTTGGAGTTGTTTATTGAAGAACTCTGAATGTACTGGCAGAAATTCAAAAGGTGGGCTTTGCATATTCATCAGTGGTCTCATTTGTGATTGTTCCACAAAGCAATACCAAAAACATTCAGCTTTTAAAGGCTGTGAAATGGTAAACATCATCAGTTTCTCTGAGTTATAAGTAAAATTCACCCATCAGTCAAAAACAAAGCTAAACATCACACAATAATAAAGACCTAAAGATACTCACTGAAGGAGTATTTGTGAAGACTGCTTTGTGCTTTTATTCAAATTGCAAACATTTTTCTAGATGATCAGTAAAAGGAACCATAGAGAGTGGACACTTATCAATCCAAGAAGCAATAATAAAATACACATCTCTTCCAAAATTACCTCTTCTTCAAGATTATTAAGGAAGAAATAATCCTGCTATTCTATCAATCCTCATTTCTCCTTATAAAGCAAGCAATAGAAGGAGGGAAATGGTCCAAACACAAAGGGTACCTTTGAAGTCTATGAAAAATGTAATGGTTTAACTTTTGTTTTAAGAGGTAAAGAAAATAGAAGAGGGGGGAAAACAGAAAATAAAAAAGAAAATTCATGTTAACATACAACAAACGAGATAAAAGAAAACAGGAAAATTCAGGGCATTTTCTATGGAAAACAAGTGGTTCAATTAGTCCAGAGAATAACAGTTTCATCATTTAAAAAATATTTACTGATGATGCTGGGAAACCTGGACAGACACATACAAAAAAATGAAGCTGGACCACCCCCTTACACCATATACAAAAATAAATTCAAAATGGCTTAAGGACTTAAATGTAAGATATGAAACCATAAAATTCCTAGAAGAAAATATAGGAAGAAAATTTGCAGACATTACCCGGAGTAAGATTTTTTTACTGATATATCCCCTAGGGCAAGGCAAGTAAGAGAAAAAATAAACATGTGGGATAACATCAAACTAAAAAGTTTTTTCACAGCAAAGGAAACCATCAATAAAACAAAAAGGGATCCTACTGAATGGGAGAAAATATTTGCCAATGACATATCCAATAAGCGCTTAATATCCCCAATTTATAAAAAAACTCATGCAATTCAACTCCAAAAAAACAAACAAGTCAATTAAAAAATGGGCAGAGGACATGAAGAGACATTTTTCTAAAAAGGACATACAGATGGCAACAGACATATGAAAAAATGCTCAACCTCACTAATCGTTAGAGAAATGCAAATAAAAATCACAATGAGATACCACCTCACCGCAGTCAAAATGGCTATCATCAATAAATCGACAAACAACAAGTGCTGGCGAGGACGTAGAGAAAAGGGAACCCTTGTGCACTGTTGGTGGGATTTCAGATTGGTGCATCCACTATGGAAAACAGTATGGAGGTATCTCAAAAATCTGAAAATGGAACTACCTTTTGTCTCCTAGGTATCTATCCGGAGAAATCCAAAACTCCAATTCAAAAAAATTTATGCACCCCTATGTTTATTGCAACACTATACACAATAGCCAAGACATGGAAACAACCGAAATGCCCATCAGTAGATGACTGGATTAAGAAACCGTGGTACATTTATACAATGGAGTATTACGCAGCCATAAAAAAGAAGGAAATCTTACCATTTGCAACAATATGGATGGACCTAGAGAACATTATGTTAAGTGAAATAAGTCAGACAGAGAAAGACAAATACCATATGATCTCACTTATATGTGGAATCTAAAGAAAAGAATAAGTGAATGAACTAATCAGAAACAGTCTCAGAGACATAGAGGAAAAACTGAGGGTTGCTAGATGGTGGCGGTGGGGATAAGGAGGAAGGTGAGGGGATTAGAAAGCAGTCAGTAACCACAAGATGGCCACGGGGTTACGAAAGTCAATTTGGAGAATGTAATCAATGTTGTAAAGATTTTGTAGGGCATCTGATAGACACTTGTCTCATTAGGGAGACCACCTCAGGGATGATGTAGATGCCTGATCACTGCACTGTACACCTGAAGCTGAAGCTGAACAATAATGAATGTCAACTACAATTTTATATATACATATAGTAACAAGAAGCGGAGTACAGCATTAGGAATAGAGGCAGTGGAAATGTAATGGCTGTGTGTGATGTCAGAGGGGTAGTGGATGGAAGCAGGGGGGTTATCACTGTGTGAGGGATACACATGATAAAAAAATTTTTAAAAAATAAAAATATTTACTGAGAATTTACTGTACCAGATACAGGTGACAAAACAGTAAATAAAAGTGACAAAGTCTCTGTACTCAAGGAGCTTACAATCTAATGGAGAAGAAAGACAACATTCATACAAATATTCAGCATTTCCAAGTACTATGGAGACTTTAAAACAGAGTACGAAAGAGAGGAGGGCAGGGTCATTATTTCATCTAAGACTGTGACTAAAGGCAGCACTTAACTAGCATTTGATGAGAGACATGAAGGAAGAGAGACAGCAATCTTTGCAGATCATACAGGGAAATCACTCCCAACAGAAAAGAGCATAAACACAAAGGCGTGGGAGTGGGAAAACGCTTATATTCCATAAATAAACAGTAAGGAGGTCAACGTGACTGCAGTAAAGTGACGAAGTAAGGAAGAACTTCAGCTTTTAAGGAAAATTAACTAAAAGCACCATTTCATTTATAATAAATCCAAGGTTTTGAAAGTGGGTGACTGGAATAAAGTTAGTGTTATTAACATAAACTGTAAAGTTAAAAAAGAAGAAATTCATTTCAGAGAGCAGGAAAGATGAGATTTAGTGAAAACCTGTAGTTCATTGTTGCTATGGGACCTTCAGGTGGGAAATAAATTCTTATGGGATTAGAGATATGGACACAAAAGTTATTTGTATAGAGATGACAGTTAAATCTGCAGGAACAGTAAAGAACTGGGAGGAAACAAGTATAAAAAGACAAGTACAGACCCCTGTGATTGCCTGCATAGCAGGTAGGAAGAAGAGAGGCAGAGGTAAAGAGCCCACCCTCCAGGAGTGATAGCTTGTGATAGCGCATGGGGAGTGGGGGCGTGGGGGAGAGAGAGAACAAGAGAGAGAGAGCACACGCTGAAGCACATGAGTTTGTTGATGAGAGAGGAAGAGGTAGAGAAAAAGGAAGGGAGGGAAGAAAAGAGGGGAGAGATGTTTATGAACACACAGTGTTGACACCGAACTATTAACTATTTATCATCCTTTTAAAATTTTTTGATATATTGGAAGTTCAAAATTTGTAACTTGTTTTAATGTTCATGACCCTAGTTGTTAGTATATGTGAGCATTTTCAGACAGGAACACTGATTTTATTTTATCAATAACAATTTTGTTTGCTATAACGTGACCTACTTTAGCCCTGGGCCTTGAACACATTAACTTTAATGGTAGAAAGCATAACAAGTGAGACTGTTCCTAACAACAACAAAAAAATTCAAGAATTAACAAGATATAGTCTAATCATATTGAAACGATCACTACTAAAAATAAAATGAATGGAGAAACACTAAGAAATACGATGATTAAAGTGGTTTTAGTTAAAATATTCAAAACTGGTGAAAGATTCCCTCTCTCACTTTCTTTTCAGGTTTTTTATTTTTTTAAGAACCTAATATTTACTTAAAAAATAATTTCACTGTTAAATCATTGCAAGTAAATATTTTACTCTTAATTTTTAAAAATTCCATAGCTGTTTATTAGATTTCTTTAAATACTTATTGTGCAACAAATGTTTGAAGGATAATAAATAAATCTTGAACCATAAAGGTTTTAGGGTTTGTTTTTGTTTTGATTTTAAAATAGCTATTTAGAACAGACCTATTACTAATAAAGGGATTGAATCAGTAATCAAAATCCTCCCAACAAATAAAGCTCCAGGACCAGATGGCTTCAGTGATGAATTCTACCAAACATTTCAAGACAAGTTAATACTAATCCTTCCCAAACTCTTCCAGAAAATGGAAGAGGGAACACTTCCAAACTCATTTTACGAGGCCAACATTACCCTGATAACAAAACAAGACAAGGAAGCCACAAGAAATTACAAGCCAATATCCCTGATGAAGATAGATGCAAAAATCCTCAATAAAATATTAGCAAACTGAATTCAACAGTACATTAAAGGGATCATACATACACCATGATCCAGTGGGATTTATTGCAGGGATAAAAGGATGGCTCAGCATCCACAATTCAATCAACATCTGCAATTCAATCAATGTGATATACCACACTGACGAAATGACAGATAAAAATCATATGATCATCTCAATAGACAGAAAAAAAGCATTTGACAAAATTCAACAAACATTTATGATAAAAACTCTCACTAAAGTGGGTACAGAGGGAAGGTACTTCAACATAATAAAGGTCATATATGACAAGCCCACAGCTATCATCATACTCAATCATGAAAGCTTTTCCTCTAAAATCAGGAACAAGACAAGGATGCCCACTCTCACAACATCGATTCAACATAGTACTGGAAGTCCTCGCCAAAGCACTTAGGAAAGAAAAAGAAATAAAAGGCATCCAAATTGTAAAGGGAGAAATAAAACTAGCACTATTTGCAGATGACATACAGAAAAACCTAAAGACTCCACCAAAACTGTTGGAACTAATAAATGAATCCAAAACTGCAGGATATACAATCATTATACAAAACTCAGTTGTGCTTCTCTACACTAACAACGAACTCTAAGAAAGAATAATTAGGAAAGCAATCCCATTTACAATTACGTCAACAGGAATAAAATACCTAGGAAAAAATTTAACCAAGAAGGTGAAAAACCTGGACACTGAAAACTGTAAGTCTTTGATGAAAGAAATTGAAGAAGACACAAACAAATGGAAAGACAGTCCATGTCCATGGATCAGAATATCAGTATTTTTTTAAATGCCCAAACCCAAAACAATCTACAAATTCAATGCAATCCCTACCAAAATTCCAATGACACTTTCATAGAAACAGAACAATCCTAAAATTTGCATGTAACCACCAAAAAACACTAAATAACAAAAGCAACTTTGAGAGAGAAGTACAAACCTGGAGGTGTCATGCTTCTTGATTTCAAACTATATTACAAAGCTGTAGTAATCAAAACAGTGTCATACTGGCACAAAAAAAAAAAGATCAATGGAAAAGAATAGAGTCCCCCTACCCCAAAATCCCCATATATATGGTCAATTAATTTATAGCAAATCAGCCAGGAATATACAATGTAGAAAAGACAGTCACTTCAATAAATAGTATTGGGAAAATTAGACTGCCACATGCAAATGAGTAAAACTGGACCACTATTTTATGCCAAATTAACTCAAAATGGATTAAAGACTTCAACGTAAGACATAAAACCGTAAAACTTCTAAAAGAAAACATAGGCGTAAGTCCTTGAAATCTATCCTGATGATTTTTGGGGATTTAACATCAAAAGCAAAGGCAACATGAGAAAAAATAAACAGGTGAGTTGGACTACATCAAACAAAAAATCTTCTGCACAGCACAGAAAACCATCAACAAAATGAAAAGGCAACCTACTAAATGGGAGAAAATATTTGCAAAGTAGATGAATGATATGAGGTTATTATCCAAAATATAAAAGGAACTCATACAACTCTACGGCAAAAACAACAACAACAATCTGATTAAAATGTGGACAGGGGATCTGAAAAGACATTATCCCAAAGAAGACATATAGGTGGCCAACAAGTGTCTGAAAAAGTTTTCAACATCACTAATCATCAGGAAAACGCAAATCAAAACCACGGATAAGATACTGCCTCACACCTGTTAAAATGGCAATTACAAAAAAAGATGAGATATAACAAGTATGCACACTAGAAAGTGGAGAAAAGGAAAGCTTTGTGCATTGTTGAGGAATATAAATAGGTCAATGGAAAAGTGCAGCCACTATGAAAAACAGTATGAAGGTTCCTCAAGAAATTAAAATAGAACTATCATATGATCCAGCAATTCCACATGTGGGTATTTTTCTGAAGGAAATAAATACACTAACAAAGATATCTGCATCTACACATTCATTACACCACTATTTAGAACAACCAAGATATGGAAGCAACGTAAGTGTCCATCGATGGAAGGAGGGATAAAGAAAATGTGATACACATACGCACACACGCGGGCACGCGCACACACACATGCACACAGCCATTAAAGAAGTAAATCTTGCCATTTGCGACAACATAAATGAACTGCACGGCATTATGCCAAGTAAAATAATTCAGAGAAAGACAAATACCATATGTTTATTTATATGTGGAATATAAAAAAATTAAAAATAAAATAAACTGAACTTATACATACAGAGAACACATTGGTGGCTGTCAAAGGAAGGGAGTTGGGCGTAGGTAAAATGAGCAAAAGAGGTCAAATGTACAAACTTCCAGTTACAAAAATAAGTCCTGGCGATGTAAGGTACAGTACTGTCACTATAGTTCATAATATTGTATTGTATATTTGAAAGTTGCTAAGAGCTTAAATCCTAAAAGTTTTCATCACACACACACAAAAATCTATCTATAGCTTTTTCGCAACAGGTTTGCCGCCAGAAGACAGGTGTAGTGAAAACCACCGCTGAATCTAACCCAAAATGGGAAAGGAAAAGACACACATCAACATCACTGTCATTGGACATGTAGATTCCGGCAACTTTACCACTACTGGTCATCTGATCTACAAATGCGGTGGGATCGACAAAAGAACCATCGAATAACTTGAGAAGGAGGCTACTGAGATAGCAAAGGGCTCCTTCAAGTATGTCTGGGTCTTGGATAAACTGAAAGCTGAACGAGAGCATGGGATCACCATTGATATCTCCCTGTGGAAATTCGAGACCAGCAAGTATTACATGACCATCATCGATGCCCCAGGACACAGAGACTTTATCAAAAACATGATTACAGGCACATCTCAGGCTGACTGTGCTGTCCTAATTGTTGCTGCTGGTGTTGGTGAATTCGAAGCAGGTATCTCCAAGAATGGGCAGACCCGTGAGCATGCCCTTCCGGCTTAGACACTGGATGTGAAACAACTAATTGTTGGCGTTAACAAAATGGATTCCACTGAGCCGCCTTACAGCCAGAAGAGAGATACGAGGGAATCATTAAGGAAGTCAGCACCTACATTAAGAAAATTGGCTACAACCCTGACACAGTCGCATTTGTGCCAATTTCTGGTTGTAATGGTGACAACATGCTGGAGCCAAGTGCTAACATGCCTTGGTTCAAGGGATGGAAAGTCACCCGTAAAGATGGCAGTGCCAGTGGAACCACACTGCTTGAAGCTCTGGATTGCATCCTGCCACCAACTTCGTCCAACTGACAAGCCTTTGCATCTGCCCCTCCAGGATGTCTACAAAATTGGTGGTAGTGGTACTGTCCCTGTGGGCTGAGTGGAGACTGGTGTTCTCAAACTCGGCATGGTGGTCACCTTTGCTCCAGTCAATGTTACAACTGAAGTAAAGTCTGTTGAAATGCACCATGAAGCTTTGAGTGAAGCTCTTCCTCGGGACAATGTGGGCTTCAATGTCAAGAATGTGTCTGTCAAAGATGTTCGTCGTGGCAATGTGGCTGGTGACAGCAAAAATGACCCACCAATGGAGGCAGCTGGCTTCACTGCTCAGGTGATTATCCTGAACCATCCAGGCCAAATCGGTGCCGGATATGCACCTGTGCTTGACTGTCACACAGCTCACATTGCTTGCAAATTTGCTGAGCTGAAGGAGAAGATTGATCGTCGTTCAGGGAAAAAGCTGGAAGATGGCCCCAAGTTTTTGAAATCTGGTGATGCTGCCATCATTGACATGGTTTCTGGCAAGCCCACGTGTGTTGAGAGCTTCTCTGACTACCCTCCTCTTGGTCATTTTGCTGTTCGTGACATGAGACAGACAGCTGCTGTGGGTGTCATCAAAGCAGTGGACAAGAAAGCAGCTGGAACTGACAAGGTCACCAAGTCTGCCCAGATAGCTCAGAAGGCTAAATGAATATTATCCCCAATACTTGCCACCCCAGTCTTAATCAGTGGCGGAAGAACGGCCTCAGAACTGTTTGTCTCAATTGGCCATTTAAGTGTAATAGTAAAAGACTGGTTAATGATTACAATGCATCGTAAAACCTTCAGAAGGAAAAGGACAATGTTTTGTGGACCTTTTTTTTGTGTGTGTGGCAGGTTTTGTTATTAGTTTTTAAAATCAGTACTTTTTAATGGAAACAACTTGACCAAAAATCTGTCACAGAAATTTGAGACCCAAAGTTTAATGAGAAACCTGTGTGTTCTTTTGGTCAACACTGTAACTTCCCATAGTACTACTTAGGTAAGACTTAGAGTTGCCCATAACCTATTTCTGGTGTTACATCTGCTGAAACTAGAATTTGATAATTTGGGGTTAACATTTTCTGGGTGGGAACTTTGGGTTTTTTCACCTTGTTTTAAAGGGAGGAATCATCTGTTTACATAGTAAAAAGCTATGGGAGGGGGTCTGTTGGTGCAACTTATTAATAGGTTAGGACAGATAAGCAAAGAGTAACTGTTGATGTGTAAGCTAGTTTACAAAGGCCAAATTCTGTAATAAAGTCCACATGTTGCATATAAAATTTTGTATAGCTAACATCAATATTGAATAAATTTGTTGGTATGTCAAATTTTAGTTTTTCAGTTACCTGAATGTGAATTCTCACATTTACAAATAAATACTGAGGTAGTTCAAAGAGCCTAAAGTAAATGAGGGTTAAGTAATACTGAACACTGTCTTGCTACAGTTAATTGTATACAGATTCTAGGAAAAATAAATGATACTGGAAAAAAAAGATCTATCTATACCTATGTGTGGTTATGGATATTAACTAGACTATTATGGTGATCATTTCACAATATACACACACATCACACATTATGTTTGTACACCTGAAATAAATAATGTTATCTATCAATTATATCATAATCAAAAATGACAATAAATTCTTTTAAATTCTTAACAATTCAGAAACTTCTGGCTTTCTTTGAAAGATGCAATTTTTAAAACCTAATATTCTGGCTATGTCAGACAAATCATTAAAAGCTGAATGTTTAAGCCCTTTTATTTCTAAAGCAACTCAAAAATTAACTAAATGGAATTGTTCACAAGAAATATTTTATAAGGTCTTAAGTTAGGATGGTGAAATAGGTAAATACTGTGCTCGCCTCCTCCTATGACCACATCGAAATTACAAATAAACTACACAACAACAATCATTGAGAAATGCCTGCAGTCTAGATGAACAGAAGTCCTACAAGGATATACAGAAGAAGCCACATCAAGACTTATAGGAGAGGTGAAGAAGCAGATTGGGCTGGTCCCACACCCATTTGCGGTGGTTAAAAATCGGGAGGGATGTCTTGGCTATGGAGGTACCCCCAGAGTAGTGAGGCATCCAGCCTCACATCAGCCCAAGGTTCCAGTGTGAGGAAGAGCAGTTGTAATAACTTTTGGCTGTGAAAAGGAGATTGTGGCTAAGTGAGATTAAGAGCTGCTGGAGTCCCAGGCATTCCTCTTAAAGGGCCCAGGCACAGACTTACATGCTGACGGACTCATTCGCTCTGAGCTCCAGGGCTCAGCAAGCGGCTCAAAAAGCTCTAGGGACATATTGGAAAGAAGTGAATTGTCTGGTTTAAGGGAGGGGGCTGGAAGGGTAGGTTTCTCCCAGATAGAAGTGCTGGAAGAAGCCACTGGTCCTTTATTGAGCCTTCCTCCCACCCAGCCTGCACTCAAAGACAGACACCATATCTGAGTCTCCATCAACCTAGCTAACACCTTTCCCTAATGATTCCATGAAACCATGCCCCACTCAGCTTGTGGACCCAACCAAGCCACTATTAGTGGCTTTTCCACACAAATGACCTGTCTTGACTCATACTGAGGATTTTCCCAAAATCTCACAAAGGTTCACAGACCCCAAACAAGCAACCTATGGCCTCGATGTGCCCCATCCTCTTGCTAAGCAGCCTCAAGCCCAGCACTAGTGGCAGCCAGCCTCAGTTCACAGCTTAGCCTATTACAGGCACCTCCAAGCCCAGCACAAGTGGCAACTATCTGCAGATCACTTTGCAGCTCACACCCACTGGTCCTAGGCAGGTCACAGGCAGCAGGTGAACTTGGCTTGCATCAGAGGCCCTCGCAAGAGACTACAGAAACAACACACCTGGTGGCCAGCTCCAGACCACACTAGAGCACCACCCAACCACCTCCAAAACGACACATTCAAAGGGTGGACTTGGAAGGCACCAGAGCCCTGCTAAAACAAATCCTGCTCCATAGGGTCACCCCCAGCACAACAGCTCCTTCACTGTAGTCACTGCCAGTCCTCACAACCAAACAGCCTGAGGGTCAATCCCTCCCAATGACATGCAAACAGCAACCAAGGCTCAACTACAACAAGAGGGCACACATACCCCACAAAAGGGACATAACTGGAGTACCCAGCTCAAGTGACCAGGGAGACTATGGCACTGGGCCCACAGGAAACCTACTATATAAGGCCACTCTATCACAACCAAGAGACAGAGCAGCTCCACCTCATAAAGAGAAACAAATCCAGGAAGGCAGCCAAAATGGGAACACAAATAAGCATGTCCCAAATAAAAGAACAGAACAAAGTTCCAGGAAAAAGAACCAAATAAAATGGAGACAAGCAACCTACCAGACACAGGATTCAAAACACTGGTGGTAAGGATGCTGAATGATCTCAGGGAGCACTTCAACAAAGAGATAGGAACATAAAAATGGAGATAGAAAACATAAAAAAGAACCAGTCAGAAATGAAAAATAAAATAACTGAAATAAAGAATACACTAGAAAGAATTAACAGCAAATTACATGAAGCAGAGGATCAAATCAGCAATTTAGAAGTAGCAGGGAAAAAAGTATTTATTTAATAATAAAATAGTAACATCTACGTATCTCTCAACAATTACTTTAAATGTAAATGAATTAAATGCTCTAATCAAAAGACACAGGGTAGCTGAATGGATAAAAAAACAAGACCCTTACATATGCTGCCTACAAGAGGCTCACGTCACATTGAAAGACACACACAGACTGAAAGTATAGGGATGGAAAAAAGTTATTTCATGGAAATGAAACAAAAATCTGGAGTAGCAATACTTATATATAGCTGACAAAATAGGCTTTAAAACAAAGGTTATAACAAGAGATAAAGGAGGACCCAGTAATTCCACTTCTGGGTAAAACACGAAATGTAACACATGAATTCGAAAAGACATATGCATCCATATATTCATTGCAGCATTATTTATAATAGCCAAGATATGGAAGCAACTTACGTGTCCATTAACAGATGCAGGGATAAATGTTATATACAGAGGGTGCCAAAAAAATGTATACACATTTTAAGAAAGAAAAAAACTGTATTAAAAGTACGCTGATGGTAACCACTTTGAGCACCTCTTGTAATTGCTGAAGTCAAACATGACTGGTATTCATCTTTTGTTATTAGTATATATTGAATATATATACATATACATCTATATATACATATAAATATATAATAGAATATTACTCAGCCATAAAAAAGAATGAAATCTTGCCATCTGCAACAACATGGATGGACCTAGAGGATATTATGCTGAGTGAAATAAGTCAGACAGAGAAAGACAAATACCATATGATTTCACCTATATGTGGAATCTAAAAAACAAAATAAACAAACAAAACAAAAATAAAGTAATAGATACAGAGAACATTTGGATGGTTGCCAGATGGGAGAGGGGTTGGTGTGATGAGTGAAAAGAGGGAAGGGATTAAGAAGTACAAATTGGTAATTACAAAATAGTCGTTGGGATATAAAGTATAGCATGAGGGATGTAGTCAATAATATTGTAATAACTATTAATTATTAATATGTACAGTGTCAGACAGGTACTAGATTTTTAGGAGTGATTGTTTTGCAAGTTATATAAATGTCTAATCACTATGTTGTATACTTGGAACGAATATAATATTGTATGTCAATTGTAATTCAAAAAGAAAAATTTTTTTTAAAAAAAGAAATATTTTATAAGGGTTTCTCCTAATAATAAACTTCATTCTCAGTGTGGTATTTCACTTTATTATTGGAAAAGAAAAAGGTCCCAAACTTTCTTTTCTCTCACTTCATTAAAATCAATGTGATTTTCTAGAGAAAGTATAGTAAAATAATACTTCTAATCTCATTTATATCTTTTTCATTATTCACTGTACACTTTTTGCAACCTAGCAAAGTATGGAATGTGATTTTTTTAAAGAGAATTATAGCACTTAACAACTAACACCACCTTTCTTCCCATTCAATAAATTCACTGTAGATTTTTATGGAGGTTATAAAAATTGTATAAGATTTTAAAATGGGCAAAAGAGATTACTGAATATCCTTTCAATGGAATGTTGGCACCTCCAGGGATTACTTGATTCAAGTCCCTGTTGAACTGGGACTTGCTTGTCTTTTCCTAGGCTATTTTACATCTCTGCAGAGTAAAAGTTAACTTGTAGAAAACTCACAGTTGAAATAATTCTCATCCATAGAAATGCAAATTGTATCTAGTGGAAATAAAGAATTTTGCTAGTTTTGCATCCATTTGCATCAATAGCATGACTGATCTGTAATAGTAAGGCTCTTTAAATTCTCCTTTGAACCCATTATAACACTTAACTGATTCCTTTATTAATTAATGAGTTAAATATCTTTGGTGTGTGTTCATTTTATATTTGTATGAGAGTCATGATTATATCCTTTTTTAAATTTATCCTTCAATAAAATGAATAGAAGATGATCCCTGTGTTTCCTCAGAGAGCTTACAATATAGTAAGGGAGATAAATACATTCATAAGTAACTACAATGAGATTATTACAATAGAGATATGAACAACATACTATGAGAAGTAAAATAAAATGATTTTCTATCTGGAAGGTTTAAGAAAGTCTTACATCTAGAGTTACAATTATATGATAAGGCAGGGGTCAAGAAACCAGCGGCAACCCAGCCCACTGCCTGGTTTTGTACAGCCCATGAACTAAAATTAATTTTTACATTTTTAAATGTATGGAGGGGAAATCAAAGAATGATTATTTAATTACATGTAAAAATTACATGAAATTCAAATATCAGTGTCCACAAATAACCTTTTATTGGAACACAGTCACATTCCTTTATGTATTATCCAGGAGTGCTCTCATATTACAATGACAAAGCTGAGTAACTGCGAAAGAGACTTTATGTGGCACTCACTCTCATCAATTCACACTGTTGCTCAGCACACCATAAATCGCAGTATTAGCTCAACAGCATTTCAAGTTCCACATGTATCACCATACCACCACTTTTAAATTACCGATTAGTACAGGTCATGTAAAAATAAGCAGAGATAAGTGGACTTTGAATGTCATGCTTTTAAAGCACAGAAAAGTGTGAGGTCTGTTATCAAATTGGATGGCAAAACATTGTTTACTATGTAGTGACACTACAACTGTGCTAAAAGAATAGAATATACATCAATGTTACCAAACTTTGCACTCATCAAAATATTCTCAACTCACAGAAAAGCAACAATCTGAAAAATTCAAAAATTCTAAAACAGTATATATCATCAAACAGAATTTCTTCACAAAAATAGAAACAAGATTATATCCAAAGTAAATTTCCAGGTAACTCCTTTGTTAGCCAAACAAGGAAAGCCATTTACCATTTACTTTACCAAAGGTGGGTCAATTAAACCATGTTTGACTATAGCAGCCAAGAAATGCATCCATTGAGAAAACAAACTGTGCAAGCCTATTAGACTTTTCAATGAGAACAGTTGCTTGAAGAGTTGAGGTTTATGGGGAGCAAAATCAATAGTAAATTTTTAAAGAAGCAAATGATTCCAAGTGGTTTTCCTTGACTCTTGATGAGTCAACAAATGTAACCAACATTGCTCAGTTGTTGAGGAGCCAATGCTGACTTGAAAGTGGCTCAAGAATTAGCCTCTATGAACAGTCTACGTGGGACAACTACAGGTGACAATACTCTCAAATAAACTCAGCAAACATTCATTCAGTACAACCTGAAGTAGAATCTACTAAGATACAGTATAACAAATTTTGGTAAAAAATGTGTGGAACAGAAAAGGCTAACTGGATATACTTTCAACCTCTGTTACTGAACCTGTTATTGAATGGCTTTTTTAATTAGTTGCTGCTGCAGATTTGATGTTATTTCTAAAATTACAAGGCAAACCATTGCTTCTATGAGAAAGTTACACTACGGTATTATATAGAATCACAAGTAATCATGAGCTGCTATACATACTTCCCAAATATCAAACATTAAAGCAAGATCAGAGACCCCCATCGCCACATAAAGTTGCAGACAATGTATTTTCTAAGCTCAAACTACAGTTCCAAAAGGGTTTTTCAGACCATATTACAAATGCAAGCTAATTTCTCTATGGCAAAATTCATTTAACTATGCAACTGAGGAGCTTCTACCTAACCTTCAATTAGAAGTCTAACATATATTGTTATACTAAAAGGCAAATATTAAAAGAAAAATCTAAGCGAATTCTGTAAATGCCTTCTAAGTGATGAATACGCCCAATTAAAATCACATGCTCACAAACTGATGTTAGTATTTGGCAGTACATATCTGGCTGAAAAGGCATTTTCAAAAATGAAATACATAAAATCTCATTACAGATGAGTATTAACAGATGAACAATTTGCATTCAATTTTGATAAGAAACACTAACTTTCAACTACGATTAAATAAAGGGTTATTCTCCACAAAAAAGATTTTATTGTTCTTAGTAATAGACCTGAATTACAAAGAAATTATATTAGATTAAATGGGTATTTCAAACTTATGTGGAAAACTATACTGCATAGTATTTTTCCACCTAACCCTCAACAAAAACTCATTTTCAGCATCTCAGTGAATGTAAACTCCATTCTTCGGGTTGATCAAGGAAAAAAACTTGAACTCATCCTTGAGATCTCTTTATTTCACTCTCTATGTCCCATTTATCAGCAAAAATGGTTGGCTTTATCTGTAAAACTGTACCTAGAATCTAACCATTTTTCACCAAATCTACCATCCTGGTTCAAGCTACCATCACTGTACACTATTACAGTAATCTTCTAACTCGTCTCCTTATTTCCTGCCCCTTTAGCCTACTGAAAGCAACTAGAGACTCCCTTTAAAATGTTAAGCCAGATCATGTCACTTCTCAGCCAAAAATCCTCCAGTGGTTTCTCATCTCACTCATCATAAAAAAATCAAAGTTCTTATAATGGGCTACAAGAAACTATACGATCTGCTCTCCACCCATCCAAATCACTTCTCTCACCTCTTCTTCTTCTTTCTCCCAGTTCTATTTAAGCAACCTGTCCTACTTTTGTGTTTTTCCAACACTTTTTAATCCTACGCATAATCTTTAACTTGTTCTTCCATTGCCCAAAATGACCTTTTCACAGATAAACACTACTTACTCCCTCATATCCTTCAGGTGTCCGCTCAAATCTCACCTTCTCCCAGAGGTCCTTTGTGACCACCCTCTATAACTACCAACTGTCCTTTCACACTCTGTCCCTACCATTCTGTAAACCTACTACTCTGCATTAATTTTCTATAATAGTACATACCACCACTTGACATATTAGCTATGTAATTAATTGCTTTCTCTCCTATCCCATTAAAATATAAGCTCCACAGATTTGTGTTTTATTCAGGGTGCTGCTCACAAAATCTAAAATACTGCCTGGAATAGATTAATATATATTTCCTCAATGAATGAACAATGCAACAACAAAAAAAATTTTTTCTGTAAGTAATGCTTCCTCAGTTCCTTTAACTTACGTAAGTAAAATATATATATATATATATATATATACACACACACACACACACACACAACACACATATATATACACATATATATATACACATTTATACACATATATATGTGTATAAATACATATATATATATATATACACACACATAAAACTGATTTACCATTGCACTAAGTGTTTCTTCCCAGTCAGGCCGTTCTCGAGGGTGAACATTTCTGTGTAGTTCTGGAACAAAATCATCCTCTTCAGAATGTACCGAGGACTTCATCTTCCTAGAGATCAAAACATGAAAAACTGTGATAAGAATTCCTATTTCTAAGAAAACTTTCCAATGATCACAATTCGAAGAATAGAAAATTATATGAGATTTAAAGTTTAGTTAAAAGTTTAAAGTTTAGTTAAAGTTTAGTTAAAAGTTTTATGGCTAGTATTATTCCTCCATTTCTTCTAGTTTTCTGAGATCTTTCCTGATGTACCAAACACCTGCATTTATTCCAGAGACAAAAGTAAGGTTTATAACTAGTTAATCTTTATGGTCTATGTTAACTATTACATAAGGACTGATTTTATCTGTTCAGCACAGTTGAAACTTTGAAGAGATTTCCAAAAGCCATCAATATTTATAGTACTATGCTAAGTAAGCATTAGTAAAATTCCAGGATGAAAGAAGAAATACTTCTGTTTCCAATTTACGGAGCATGGTGTATTAAACTAGCACTTCCAAGGAGAACAACAATGAATACTTAGACCAAACATACAAAATTACTTGTCAGATAGTTTAGTGGTTACCAGAGGGTGGGTGGGGGGGGTGGGGGGTGGTAGATGAGAGTAAGCGGGATCAAATATATGGTGATGGAAGGAGAACCGACTCTGGGTGGTGAACACACAATGGGATTTATATATGATGTAATACAGAATTGTACACCTGAAATCTATGTAATTTTACTAACAATTGTCACCCCAATAATTTTTTTAAAAAAAATTACTTGTCAGAAGGCACAGGAAAGCAATCAATACAGGTAGGATTTCTGGGTCTACATTCTTTGAGGTAAGAAAACCCATGAAGCGAATTCCACATTTAATCATTCTTTTTGTATAAAGGATTTTCTGAATCATTGATGGAAAATAGAGGTCAAGCATAATATTGTAGTCTAACCTGGCTAAGGAGGCAGAGGTTGGACACTGGGGTTGCAAAGCAGGAGGGGATTTAGGGTAAAAAACTGTCGCCACTACCCCAGAAAAGTCCTGTAAAGAAAAAGCCCAAAAAATCTACATGGAAATTCCCCTAAGTTGTTAACTGATTCCTCAACATACAAGTATATAGGAAAAGATGTCAAGAAACCTATCAAAAAACAGCTGATGGGCAACTAAAGAGCCAACTATGTATTTCACAGCCGGCCATGTTGAAGACATGGAGGTTGGCAAGCAAGCACTGACAAGATGGAGGAGACGGGGTAGGGGTGCCGGAGGACCGTACCTGGGCTTTCAACTGAGACTCCAGAAAAGCTATGCCTTAGGAGTAAATAGCAATAGACAAGCTCAAACAAAGCCTAAAACCAAGCTTTAACATGATCTGAACTGACAAAAGAAAAAATAACTCTCTTCAGAGTAAAGTAATATTCTACAGTCCCCTTGTGTATTTTTCATCCACCTTATCTGGTACAAATAAACATGATAAGGCATGCTTTTTTAAAAAATGAATAAAAGTTGAAAAAAATGTAGTCAAAACAGAAAGAAACACACAATTGATTCAGATTTTAGAATTATTGGAAAGGGGATTTTAGATGGCTATGGTTATGACGTAGAAAGCTGTAAAAAGCATAACTCCCAGCCTAACAAGAAGAAAAGACAGATAATCTATGAAATTATAACTTTTCTATTTGGAAAACTGAGGTCTTGGGGCAACCAACAACTTTCTAAACTCTAATATCCAAGATGAATTTGAATCACAAGCAATTTCTTCCCTAGGGCAAAGCAGGGATAGAAGAGAGATATGCAAGCTGGTAAGAAGAATTTATTTAATTTTTTGTTAAGTTTCTAAACACATTTATGATGAATATGTTAAAACAATATCTTCATATGAAAAGAATGTCAACATAAAATTGGAATCTATGAAAATGATCTAATGTCCATCCTAAAAATGAAAAGTAAGATATCTGAAATTAAAAACTTAGTGGATAAGTTTAAGAGAACAATGGACATGGCTAAAGAGAGGATCCGTGAATTGGAAGATAGTTCAGTAGGCAATATCCATATTGAAGAACGTAGAGAAAAAAGAAAACAGAAATACATAAAACACAATACACTTGGTAAAAGGTCTCAAATATGTCTAAACTAGCAACTCAGCGATAAGAAATATGATCAAAGAAAGGGACAAAAGCAGTATTTGAAAAATAATGGTTGAGAAGTTTTCAAAACTAATGAAAGTCATCGAACTGCAGATTGAAGAAGTCTTCAAGTAAGATTTAAAAAACCAAAAACCCTATGTATGTTATACTCAAACTGCTATTTTTAAAAAGCTAAGAGAAATTCTTATAAACAGCCAGAAAATAAAACAAGTTGACTTCAAAAGAGAAATAGTAAGAAAGTGAGAGAACATTTCAATAGAAATGAGAAGATAATGGAGTGAATCTTCCGCATAATAAAAGGAAAAAAAAATACCGCCAACCTAGAATCCTCTCCTCACAAAACTCATCCATTAAAATAGCAGGTAAATGAGTTATTTTCAAACAAAAGTTGAAAAAAAATGCCACTAGGAGACCTGCAAAGAAAAGTAGCATTCTTCCAACTGAAAGAATTATAGAAATACACAAAGAGTACAAAACAAGGACAAAAAGTAGAAAAACGTATGTAAATATTAATGTAAAAACTAATGTAAACACACTAATGCAAACATCCTCTGAGGTTTATAATAAACATAAGAAAGCACAAATAGGAAAACTACATGCAAACAGTCTAGAGTCCTCAATTGGTTGGGAAGTGAAATAAGTTCAATTTTAAAGTCAAAGATATATATTACAATCACTATGGCAACCACTAAAAGAATAATAGGTGTATAACTAAAAAGCTGATAGAGGAGAAACTTTTGAAAAATAAAACATACTTGATTACTCTGAAAGAAAGCAGGAAAGGAAGAATAAAAGCAGAAAGAATAAACAAGGCAAATAAAAAAATCAAGATGGTAATCTACAATCCAAGTATATTATTAAAATTTTTAAAATAAATGGGCTAGTAGGCAAACATGTGGAGAAACTGGAACCCTCATTCATTGCTGGTACAAATTTAAATGTTGCAGCCACTGTAGAAAAGTTTGGCAGTTTCCCAAAATGTTAAACAATCATACCATATGATCCAGCAATTCTACTCCTAGGTATTTAACCAAGAGAAATAAAAACACATTATCTGCCAATGATGTGCACATGGAGACTCATACTAGCATTATTCATAACAGCCAAAATGTGGAAACAAGCAAAATGCCCATCAACCAAAAAATGAACAAAATGTACCAGATCCATACAATAAAATATTATCTAGCCATTAAAAAAAAAGAATAAAGAACTAATTCATGCTACCACATGGATGAATCATAAAAACATTATGCTAAATGAAAGAAGTCACACACAAAAGGCCACATATTGTATGATTCCAAATATACAGACGTACAGGTTAGTCAAATCCACAGAGACAGTATATTGGAGATTGCCAGGGACTCGGAGTATGGGAACATGGAGAGTTACTACTAATGAGTAAGAGAGTTCTTTCTGGAATATTCAAGAATTAAATAGTGGTGGTAGTTGTATAACTCTGTGACTGGACTAGAAACCACTTAATTGTATACTTTAAAAGAGTAAATTCTGGGGTGGCCGTTTAGCTCAATTGGTTACAGTGTGGTGCTGGCAACAACTTTGGTGTTGATTGGCCCAGTTCTATCGCCACATGGGCCACTGTTAGCTGTGCCCTCCTTAAAAAAAAAAAAAAAAAAAAAAAGATAAAGGAGTAAATTTCATGTATGTGAATTATATCTCAAGAAACAAGTAAATGGACTCAAAATTCATTTAAAGTAGACAAAGGCGGACATTTCACAATAATAAAAGTGTCAAATCAACAGGGTAATATAATAAAATCTATGTACAACAAATAACACAACTTCCAAATATATAAAGCAAATCTGAAAGAACTAAAAGGAAAAGAGAAAAACCCACAACTACAATTGCAGATTTTAACAAACATTTCTCAGTAACTGACAGAATAACCAAACCATAAAAATCAGGAGATTTGAACCAAATATTCCAATCCAAACTAACACAAAACATCAAACCCAACAACTACAGAATATACATTCTTTTCAAGTGTATACAAGACATTTACCAAGAGACCATACAGTAAACAACAAAGCAAATCTCAACAAATACAAATACACAACTGTGAAGTGTTTTGTGACAACTACAGCATTATACTAAAAATCAATTACAGATAACTAGAAATTCTCCCAAATGTTTGGAAATTAAGAAACAATGCCTGAATAATTCATGAGCCAAATACACAAAATCACAATGGAATTTATAAAATATTTTCATATTATTATCATATTTCATATTATCATATTTCATTATCATATTTCATATTATCGTTTATTCATATAAAATATTTTCATATTATTTTCACAAATAAAATACAACAGGTTAAAATATGAAAGATATAATGAAAACAGAGCAAAATTCATATTTCTAAATGCATATTACTGGAAATATGACAAGTTGAAAAATAAATGTTCTAAGCTCCCATCACAAAAAGCTAGGAAAATAGCAAATTAATCCAAGAAAATTCGAAAGAAAAAATGTTACTATAAAATAATACTGAATGTCAACTATAATTGAAAAATACAAAAAATAAATACAAATAAAAAAATTAAAAATGAAATAGAAAGCAGGTATATAACAGAGAAAAATCAAAGCCAAAAGCACAACCTGTAGGAAGATTCATTGAGAAAAAATAGAATACACAATATAAAGAATGAAAAGGGAGATACAACTACAAAGGTTACAGACATTAAAAAGATTCTGAGAACATCAAGAACAACTTTTTCCCAATATATTTGTAATTTTAGTTGAAATGAACAAATTCCCTAAAGACCACAGCTTACCAAAACTGAAACAAGAAACCAAAAAATGAATAGTCTTATTACAGCTACTAAAGAAATTGAATTTGTAAGAAAACTCCACACCCAAATGGATTCATTGGTGAATTATTTCAAACATTCAAGGAATAAGTAATAACAATCTTACATACATTTTTCCAGAGTATAAAAATAAAAGGAAAACCTCCCAATCTGTTCCATGAGGCCAGGACAGCCTTCATAACAAAAACTGATAAAGACATTACAGTAAAATTACAGGTCAATATCCTGAACATAGCTGCAGAACTCCTGAACAAAATATTAGCAAATCAAACCCACTGATTAAAAAAAAAATTGTAGAGTGACCAAGTGAGTTTTAGTCCAAAATGAAAATTAGTTTAGCATTCTAAAATCAATCCCTGTAAGTGACCACATCATTAAATAAAGCAATAAAAACATACCATTTCACTAGGTAAAATTTAATACCTATTAATGTAATGATTTTTAAATATATATATATATACATATATATACACACAGATAGACAGATTCAACCCTGCACTTGAGGTGTTAAGTCCATTTTTTCCAAAAGGTAAGAAAAAAACAAAAGGCAAAAAAATAGAAAGGAAAAAATACAATTCCCATCATTTGAAGATGACATGTTATCTACATAATCTAAAAGACTCAAAAACAATTAGAATAAGTTAGCAAGATGGCAGGATATAAGGTCAAATGCAAACATCAAATGTATTTATATATATTAGTATCATACAATTACTAAGTCAAAAAAAGCCCATCAAAAATACAACAGATAAATAATTCGGACAATTTTCCATTACTACACAGAAGTGAAAAAGAATTACTGTTGCCACATGCAAGTTGATGAATTTCATAAATGTTCTGAAACAGAAGCCAGACATTGGAGTACATAATGTTTCCAATATACACACGTATATAACCATTCAGGTTGCATATCTTAAACTTGTGTCTATTATATCTCAGTAAAACTGGGGGAGGAGGGAAAGGACTATATACTGTATAATCTTATTTACATGAAGTTCAAAGACAGGCACAACTAATCTATTGTGACAGAGGTTAAAATACTGATTACCTTTGGGAGAGGTACTGACTAGGAGGGGCAAGGGTCTCGTCAGGTGCTGGAAATAATCTATATCATGCATGATTGGGTTGTGATTACATGGGTATACACATTTATATAAATTCTTCAAGCTTTACACTACTTAGGATCTGTGGTCTTTATGATATGCAAGTTATACCTGAATAAAAGTGGAAATTTATTGGCAAATACTACAAAAATTATGTTTATATACACTGTCATATAACAATTAACTCCATAAACACTTAATATCTGTTTATTTAATTGACTCTGTTGTTCTCTTTAAATTATGAACAGATTTTACCTTAAAGTGATTACAGTTTCATCTTTAACAGAAAAGACACACTGTTAAGATTACCAACCATAAAACCTGAAGAATCTAGTGCTATATTTACAAGTTTTCGTTAACATATCTCCAAATTTGAACCTGGATATTTTTAATGAAAAGGAAAAACAGGAGGGAAAAAAGAAAAAAACACTTTTCCTCAAATTGTGGGAACCAGACTTACCACCTTGCTGCTTCCCTCATTCAAAACTTATTTAAATATTGACACACACTCACTTTATACTTGTATGAGATTCTTGTTTGTAACTTATGAAAAATTATACTTGGCAGTATTAAAGTTCCATAGAGAAGTCCAAGTGATACAATGCCCTAGACCTACCTATGGGATTGCTTTGTCCCATGTATATATTTTCTTGATCCCTGGAGTAAATTCCAACCAGCAATAGAACTTTACCTTTCTCCTTTTATTCCCCTAATTTTTGTTTCCATTTATTTCTGGTTCTTGGCCAAGTTTGGTTATGGGTCTGCAACACTTTTGGCCAATAAGTTATTTCCCATGGGATGGGGAATGGCTGGAAAGTCTTTTTATGGTCTGACATTATGGCGGTATTTGACAGAGATAGGCATCTATTCTCTGTCAGAGAGAGAATGTGGTTAAGTCAGTTTTATGTCTGTCTGTGAAACAATATGTCTCAATTCCACTGGAGAGAACAGCTCTGAGATCATCTAAAGTGGTATGTCTGGTGTTCTGTTTATTTTACACATGGCTGAAGCCGTAAAACTGAAGCTACGAGGTGTCTATATGAGTCTGTAACTGATAAAAAATCATTACCTGTCATCACAGGTAGTGATATATTTTCCTACCTTCAGAGGATATTAATAAATTAGGTTATAAAGCCCCTTAAAATGTAAGAGCTCTGTTCTAGTTGGTTTCTATAGACTAGTAACTAAGATAAATCTAATATTCCCAGAATTCCCAGAAAATAAAGAAATGAACTTCTTACACTAATGGGATCAGCTATATTGATGGTGGTAACAGAATAGAAGTTTGCTGAATCCAGTGAAACTGAGTTTTGGTCACCTCCAATTGACAATGCCAGATATACTATAATTATTAATAAGTATTATCATTTCATCAAAAATCAAAGATACAGGGACGGCCGGATGGCTCAATTGATTAGAGCACAAGTTCTGAGCAACAGGGTTGCCAGTTCGATTCCCACATGAGCCAGCGAGCTGCGCCCTTCACAACTAGATTGAAGGCAACAAGCTGCCAGAGGGGTGGCCAGATGGCTCAGCTGGTTAGAGCACGAGCTCTCCACAACAAGGTTGCAGGTTCGATTCCCGCATGGGATGGTGGGCTGTGCCCCGTGCAGCTAAGATTGAAAATGGCGACTGGACTTGGAGCTGAGCTGCGCCCTCCACAACTAGACTGAAGGACAACGACTGGAGCTGATGGGCCCTGGAGAAATACACTTTCCCCCAATATTTCCCAATAAAATTTTTTTTAAAAATGTATCTACAGTCATTTTAAAAAGAAAAATCAAAGATATAAAACGGTATACTTTGAAAAATATTCCTCCCTTCCCTGTCTCCAATCTGCCCAATTCCTACCCATTAAACTTCCTACCTTATATATTCTTCCAGGCTTCCTTTACGAATACAGGCATAGCTTGGAGATATTGCAGGTTCAGTTCTAGACCACCACAATAAAGCGAGTGTTACAATAAAGCAAGTCACACAAATGTGTTGGTTTCCCAGAGCATATAAAAGTTATGTTTACACTACAATGTGGTTTAAGTGTGCAACAGCACTATGTCTTTAAAAAAAGTATATACCTTAATTAAAAAATATGTTACTGCTATAAAATGCTAACTATCATCTCAGCCTTCAGTGAGTTGTAATTTTCTTGCTGGTGGAGGGTCTTACCTCCAATTTATTAAAAACAGTATCAGCGAAGTGTAATAAAATGAGGTATGCCTGTATATACACATATATTCATATGCATATGTAATTTTTCATATATTAAAGAATATATCCAAAGTAAAGTAAAAAGCAATGTGTAAATATGCTACTCTTTATGTAAAGCAATGGGAGAACGACTTTATTCCGTCATTACCACGCTACTTTTCCACATAAAAAGTATTTGTCTATATATTCTTGTATAGTTTTCTAATATTTCCTGGAAAGCTTTCCATGTCAGTATATAAAGACCTGCTTTGCTGTTTTGCAAACTGTGTAATATTTCACTGTGCAGATATGCCATAATTTATTTAATCAGTCCCCTACTGATGAATATTTGAATTATTTCCAATCTTTTGCTATTATAAACAATGCTACAATACGTTTGTAAATATGTCACTTCCACACATGTACAAGTACTTCTGAAAGACAAATTCTCAACAGTGAAAAAAATTCTTTTGATACATTAGCCCATTTTTCTACTGGGTTGTTGGTCTTCTTATCTATTTTTAGTTCTTTATATGTACATTAAACAGATTAGAACTTTATCTGTAATATGAGTTCCAAGTATTTTTCCAAGTGATTTGTCCTTGCTTTTTTTTATATATAATGCAGATATTTTGTATTTTATGCAGTTAAATTTCATAACCATTTCTTTTATGGATTTGCATTTTAAGTCATAGTTCAAAATGTCTACCAGATACAAAATATTTTTTTAATTTACCATCGTTTTCTTTTAAAATTTTTATGGTTTCATTTAATACACTTACATCTTTGATCATCTACAATTTATCTTGGTATGAGTTAGAACTCCGATTTTATTTTCTATAGATATGCACCCAGTTTCCCCAACACTATTTACAGAATAGTACATATTGTCTCCATTGGTTTTGCAGAAGACATCTTTATCATATCCAAATTTTTCTATGTATTTGGGTATATTTTTATGCCTTCTATTCGTGACAGTATCACAAAGTTTTAACTGCTCGTATTGAGACTTTCTAAGTATAATATCGGGTTGCACTAGTCCTCTATCCACCACCCATACTTTTTATCCCCCAAACAGTCTCTTGGCCAAGTTATTAAGTCAAGATCAAGTTATTTCAAAATCAATTTACCTAGGTTTTTAAAAAGTATTCTTTCCATCACATTAAATTTATAATAAATTGATATCTTTATGACGTTGAATATTCCCAGCTATGAATTTCATTTGTTCCAGACTTCTTTTATGTCCTTCAATAATGTTTCACATTTTTTCATACAGGTCTTAAAGTTCTTTATTAAGTTTGTTTCTGTATTCTACCTTTTTGTTAATCTTAAAAACGGCACTTTTTCTTTCATTATATCTTATAACTGGTTACTGTTTGATACACTATCATTTTAACCCTGTTTTGAAGACGGGGAAAACTGAAACACATGAGCACATCTCAGTCAGTCCAGATGTGGTAGACCCTTTTCTCCTGAAAGACCCCATTTTCCAGCTCAAAGAAGACACTGAAACAAGCTTTTCACATCTCTAAAGACCCACTGGACTGGGTAACAGACACCAAGATTCTGCCTCAGTGCTTTCTTCAGAAGTTTCCTCTCAAAAGCCATGACAAAACTACCAATGGACTTCCGATTCAAAACTGCATATATGTTGAGGAACAGATCTCTCCTTCTCCAAGTGTCTGAAAAGTCAGTAAGCTAAATAAAAACAAATCCTTAACAGAATGGTCTGGGTGGGATCAGCAGGCAGAAATCTTGATAAACTTCCCCACAACAAAAAGCAAGTGAGGTCATACTAAATGGTAAACCAACGGAGAAAAAAATGAGGTTCAAGGAGGCTACACTCCCATTTCTCTCCACAACAAAAAGATAGTTGCCCACAAGCAATTAATAAAAGCTGGAAAATTATCTGTAAAAAAAATTTAACAACCAATTAGAAGGACTTGGGATCCTAGCATGGGTGTTTGTACCTAAGAGGCAGAAGCTATGTGCATCAAGGGACTACTAAAGAAGGAGGCAAAGAAGGATGGATATTTAGCTTAGCAGTTAAAAACATAAATTCTGTTCAGTTAGAAAAAACAGAACATGTGCACTGGGTGAATAAAACTGCAAAACTGAAGAAGAAAGACAATAACCTAAATGTATTATTACCGTAGACTTTGAGGTTTCAGCTCCCTACAGTCAACTGCCGTCTGAAATATTAAATGGAAAATTCCAGAAATAAATGATTCATAAGTTTTAAGTTGCACGTCATTCTGAGTAGCATGATGAACTCCTGAGCCATCCCGCTCTGTCCCTCATGGGACAGTGTATCATCCCTTTGTCCAGTGTCTCCGTGCTATAAGTGCTCTCTGCCCATTCGTCACTTAGTAGCCCTCTCCATTATCAGATCAAATGCCCTGGTATCACAGTACTTGTGTTCAAGTAATCCTTATTTTACTTATTAATGGCCCCAAAGGGCAAGAGTGGATACTGGCAATTTGGATGTCAAAAAGAAGCGGTAAAGTGCTTGCTTTAAGTGAAAGGGTATGTATTTTCAGGAAAAAACACAGTATACAGGTGACCCCCACATAACATGGTTGTTAGTTCCTAAAAAATGCCATGTTATGCTAATCCGTGTTATACGACACAAAGAACTAGTACAAAAGAGGGGGTCAGATTCCAAAAATTTTTAAAACATACCATTATATTTTTACAATTAAGAGAAGAATCTTTATTAAAGCAATTTTCACCAAAAGTATAACATATTAATATGTATTAAATAATGTTTTCTTTGTCATCACTACTAAGCTTTTATTATGTTCTGTGTTGTTCGGGGATTTCCCTAATTTCGAATGAGATATTTTTTGCTCTTAAAAGCTCTTACTATGCTCCGTGTTGTTCGGGGATTTCTCTAATTGTCAAACCGTGTTATAGAGTGAAACCGTATTCTAGGATGCCATTTTGTATGAGGGTTTTCCCCAATTCTCAAACCGTGTTACAGTGAAACCGTGTTATAGAAGTGTCGTGTTATACGGGGGTTGCCTGTATATAGAGTTTGGTAGTACCAGTTTCAAGCAACCACTGGGGGTCTTAGAACATATCCCCAAGTGATAAGGGGGGACTACTAGATATAAATAGTATATGCCAGTATATATGTTATATCTATATATTAAGAACCCTTAAAATTAATTCTGTACAAATTGAATTTGGAAGGTTAAAGAGGATAGAATTAGCGGCCTACAAAACAAGTGCAAGAAATACCAAATCACAAAATAAAAAAGTAAAGAGAAATGTAACATGAAAGAAAGGATAGATTAAGGGCAATAAACAGGACCTACGAGAATATAACTACGATAGAAAAGAGCTAATGATTAAATTAATAGAAATAAATTTAATGCAAAGACTTGAATATGTAGATTTAAAGTCACTGAGCTCTAAGCTGAAGAATTGATGGTAAAATATACATGACTAAGAATAAAAAGAAAAATCTTACAAGCATTCAGACAGAAAGTATAAGTTACCTACAAAAGGGAAAAAATGGCATTTAAGTGTATGCAAGAAATCAGAGTACATCATCACTCAGGATTTATCTCAACAAAATGTTCAAGAAAATATCAACCAAATAGAAACTGAACGAAAACAGACACATTAAGATGGAATATGATAAAAAGGAGAACATACAACAATAAGCACTGAGCAATGATACATACAGGCATACTTCATTCCATTATGCTGTGCTTTATTGCACTTCGTAGATACTACATTTTTTTACAAATTAAAGGTTTGTGGCAACCTTGCATCAATGAAGTCTATAGGTGCCATTTTCCCAGCGGCATTTTCTCACTTCATGTCTCTGTGATAGTTTTTTATAATTCTCACAATATTTCAAAATTTCTCATTATTACCACATTTGTTATGGTGATCTGTGATCTACGATGCTACTATTGTAACTGTTTTCGGTTGCCATGAGTTGTGCCCATGTAAGATGTAAAACTTAATAAATGTGTGCGTTCTGACTGCTCCACCCTGTCTCTCTCCCTTTCCTCGGGCCTCCCTAACCCGAGACACAATATTAAGATTAGGCCAATGAATAACGCTACAGTTGACTCTAAGTGTTCCAAGTGAAAGGAAGACATACACATCTCTCACTTTAAATGATTAAAAAATGATTAAGTTTAGTGAGGAAGACATGTCGAAAGTTGAGATAAGCTGAAAGCTAGGCCTCTTGCACCAAACAGTTAGCCAAGTTATGAATGCAAAGATAAAGTTCTTGAAGTAAATTAAAAATGCTACTCCAGAGAACACACCAACGATAAGAAAATGAAAATAGCCTTATTGCTGATATGGAGAAAGTTTTAGTGGTCTGGATAGAAGATCAAACCAGCCACAACATTCCCTTAAGCCAAAACCTAATCCAGAGTAAGGCCCTAACTTTCTTTAATTCTATAAAGGCTGAGAGGGGTGAGGAAGCCGCAGAAGAAAAAGTCTGAAGCTAGCAGAGATTGGCTCATGAGGTTTAAGGAAAGAAATCATCTCCATAGCACAAAAGCGCAAGGTGAAGCGGCAAGTTCTGATGTAGAAGCTGCAGTTAAGTTATCCAGAAGATCTAAATAAGCTAATTAATGAAGGTGGCTACACTAAACAACAGATTTTCAAAGTAGACGAAACAGCTTATAGGAAGAAGATGCCATCTATCTAGGATTTCCGCAGCTAGAGAAAAGATGCCAAGGCCTGGTTTTCAAGTTTCAAAGGACAGGCTGACTCTCGTTAGATGCTAATGCAGCTGGTGAGTTTAATTTGCAGCCCATGCTCGTTTACCATTCAAAACCTACTAGGGCACTCAAGTACAGGCTAACTCGACTCTGCCTGTACTCTATACATGGAACAAAAAAGCCTGGAGAACAGCACATCTGTTACAAAATGGTTTACTCAATATTTTAAGCCCACTGTTGAGACCTGCTGCTCAGAAAATAAGATTCCTTTCAAAATATCACTGCTCACTGACAGTGCAGCAGGTCACACAAGAGCTCTGATCGAGATGTACAATGAGACTGATGTTGTTTCCATGCGCGCTAGCACAACAGCCATTCTGCAGCCCATGGATCAAGGAATAATTTCGACTTAAGTCTTATTATTTAAGAAATACATTTCATAAGGCTATAGCTGCCATAGATAGTGATTCCTCTGATAGATCTGGACAAAATAAATTGAAAATCTTCTAGAGAGGATTCTCCATTCTAGTTGCCATTAAGAATATTCATGATTCATGGGAAGAGATCAAAATATCAACCCTCATGGGTGACTTTAAGGTGTTCAAGACTTCAGTAGAGGAAGCAACTACAGATGTGGTGGAAAGAACAAGAAAAGTAGAATTAGAAGTGGAGCCTGAAGATGTGATTGCATTGCTGCAATCTTGTGATAAAACACGTGAGAACTTGCTTCTTACAGATGAGCAAAGAAAGTAGTTTCTTGAAATGGAATCTACTCCTGGTGAAGATGCTGTGAAGATTGTTGAACAAAGGACAAAAGATTTAGCATATTACATTAACTTAGTTGATAAAGCAGTGGCAGAGCTCAAGATGACTGACTCCAATTTTGAAAGAAGTTCTACTGTGGGTAAAATGTTATCAAACAGCACCACATTTTACAGAGAAATCGGTCATGAAAGGAAGAGTCAATCAATGCAGCAAACTTCACTGTTGTCCTTTTTTTAAGAAATTGCTACAGGAACCCCAACCTTCAGCAACCACCACCCTGATCAGTCAGCAGCATCAACACTGAGGCAAGGCACTCCACCAGCAAAAAGATTAAGACTAAATCTCAGATGTTAGTATTTTTTAACAATAAAGTATTTTTAATTGTTTATTTAGACAGAATGCTCCCATGCACTTAACAGACTACAGTACAGCGTAAACCTAACTTTCATTGCACTGGGAAACCAAAAAAAGTCGTGTGACTCACTTTAGTGAGATATCCACATTAGCGCATGGTCTGGAAACAAGCCCACTATATCTGCCTGTATAATTAAATCTGAATGAACGATGAAAAATATTACATCATCTCAACAAAAAACTAGCGTGAGGGTAGGGTAGAATAGTGACAAGTAAAAGTATCAAAAGTCTTATCCAGGCAGAAGGGGATTGAGAAAAAGAGGAAGTAAAAGTATTCTAAAGATCTTAAGAGAAAAAGAAGTAGAGAAGAAAAGAGAGAATCATGGTAGGAAAATACAGAACACCTGGGTGGAAGAAATTATTTGATTTACAAATAATAATGGAAAAAATACATATACGATATTAGAGCATGGAAAGGGAAGCTAATCATTAATGGAAAATAAAACTTCTACAATTAAATATCTAGAAAGGTTTTACTTATTCTGATTGTAATCTTGGTAGACTAGTCACAACACATTTTTTTAAAAAGAAAATTGACTATATTTATAAACAGAACTTTAAACATTTCAAAGATTTCATTTACTAAGTTTGAACATACAATTGACTGATATCTAACATTTAAGTTGAATGCAAAGGTTAAGAAAAACAGGTTTCTAAACTTTTAACTTTATGTAAATAACTTAATGACTAGGAATTTTTATATAGTTTTATATAGTTTCTGTGTTCTACGTCCCTTTTTGAACATCAAAAACCTTGTCCAGACAAATATAAGAAAGGCTCACCTTGGATTCCACCGCAAAGAGTTTAAAGACTGAAATACCAAGAAAGTCTTGTACTAGCATGCCTCATGATTAAAACAGATTCATTCACAGATTATGAAGACAGCCAGACTAATGGCTATACTCCAATGGGACATAAAATTTTCTGAGATTAAGTGATGTTCATATCACACTCTGATTACAATTATTATTTTTGTGACACTGATAGGAGTATGTTCGGTGAAAGTTATATTTAATATTGAAAGAATATGTGGGGGGGTGCCTAAACTATACTTCACATCACACATAAAAGATTATAAAGTTATATAATCTTTTTTCACAAAACACCTCTTTTTTTGGTATGGTACGTAATAGAGTATTAAGAGTGAAATGCCTATGAGAAGTCAGAAAGTATAAAAAAGGTCTGGGTATGATATTGGTATATACGTCAACGGTTAATTGTTAATGGTATCTCTATCCTTCTAGGCTCATAAAAACTGATGAAGAATCCCCAAATCAAGAATTTCTACTGAAGAAAAAGGAACAGTCATGGTATTAAAAACAGGAAGTTGTGAGATAGCTTTATGGGCCTCCAGAAGAATTTAGCCATTAAAGTAAACCATCCTAGATGTGAAAGACAAACAAGAACGAGGAAACGTAATACCATATTCCAAGCCCTTGTTACCTATTTGGACTGCTGCAACATCTTCTAAGTCCAATAAGGCAGAGAATGAGTAAAGCAACCAACCAACCAATCAACTGCATGAACTACATTAGTCCTTAGATGCCATAAACCTACAGATATCCCAAGAAAATTAAAATATGGTCATGAAATCATCTAGTTAAACTAAAGTCAGGAGTTTCTCATTTCACTTAAAATCAATTGTCAACTTAAAATCAAATCTACAATGGAGATACGAGTGAAAACCTGATTGAGAGACTTGGGCATCTTCAGGCTCTGATTTTAGAGATATACAAGTTCTAAAAATGTGGTTCAATTATGCACTATATATCATCTCTGTAACTGTTTCACACTAAATGTCATACTTGGCCAGGCCATGTATCTGACAATAATGTGATACCAGGAAAGACAAGCAAGATTATGTGAGCATTTCTACCCTCAGCTGCCACAGAACTAGAACCTTTCATGATCGTGTGTGTTAGTTATAATTCCTAGGTGTCCTAGAGGTTGTATCTTTAAAAGGTTACATTATTGTATACATTCACTTTTATATTGGTTACATAATCTGTACATCACTGGTGTTCAAAAGCTCCTCAAAGAAAGAATTTCAAAACTGAGATTATCAGCGATAGCCTCCAAAAGTAATTGTTTAGCAGGGAATAATATCTAGCAGCCGATATATTAAAGTTTTTTTTATAAAACTAGTCCTGCACTTTCAATGTCATTATATCTGGGTTCAAATTTTTGCTCTACTATATACTGCCAATGTGGTCATGATTTCCTCATCTGGAAAATGGAAAAAATAAGTCTTACTTCATAGGACTGATATGCAGGTAACTAATATACTGTATATAACTAATTTGGCTTAGACTGCATATAACTCCTAAAATGAAATTATTCTTTCTTAAAATAATTAAAACATTTGTTTTTCCTTTTCTGCCTCACTTTCCCCCTTCTGATTTATAAAGTGTTCTTTTAATGATCCCTGAGAACTATTCTATTCTAAGGTTTCCAAGCAGCTCCAAATATTCAGCCCAAGAACTATTTTACCACGGCAGCTAGAGATTCAAATGAAGACATTAACTTCACTCTACAAAGCAGAAATCAGAAAATGAGAGATCTGCGAATCAATGGTAGACACGTCTGAACTACTACCATGAAGAAGATTGGGCAACTTTCCACAGTGCTAGAATGTAAGAAAAAAAAATATCTTTTCCTCCAAACAAGTCCAAAAATAAATGCTGTTCTAAAAGCTACTGGATAAACATTAATATCTATCTATGAGTACGTCTTCCTAAGGCTGACAATAGCTGGGAGTACCAGAACCTACATTCTAGGTATGGTATGATTTTACGCTCTTAGCCATGGTGCCTCAAATGACACAATGCTATTCTTTTTGGAATGAATTTAAAACCAAGCTTAGAAGCTATTTGGAGAAAAGGAATAGTGCACAATCTTTTGTCCTCGTGTGTGTGTGTGTGTGTGTGTGTGTGTGCATGAATGTACGTGTGTAAGTGGAAATTAATGAGAATGTAATCAATAATGACAGCTTTGTTTAATGTGTATTAGCATAGATTTTAAAGAAACACATAGACTTCTCTGTACATTTTTTAAATTATTAAGTTGATTTTACAAAAACAGCTGTCATATACAACACTGAGTTTACTGTTTGGTTCTCCCAAGATTACAGCTAACGCTCCTACTATGCAACCCTTCACCTTTGCCGCCCACACACACATTTTTTTCTACGAGGCATTTCAGCTGGAACAGCCCTGTGGATGTTGTGAAAGCACCCTGCTGCCACATTTCCTCATGTCTTGCTGCTTAATAGGTGAGACAAACTACATGAAATGTGTATGCTGATCTCTTTGTTGCTTTTATAAATAAAATAAAACCAAATCTCAAAGACATAACTGGTTTGGGAGAGCCACGATGATATCCAGATATGAAATATCACTATAAACAAGACAAATGCTCTATGGATAGTATCATGGTTTCCTAAAACAACGCACACACTACCTCAGGACGAAAATGCTGTTACATAGCCCTGAGAAAAAGAAAAGCTCAATCTTACACAGATTTGCTTTTAAATTTAACTGTCAAAAGAAAATTCCAGGCAGGCTCTTGTTGCCCTAACAAGTTAACCGAGGATCACAAATCTATTACAACAACAAAGTGAAGGTTATTTCTTCCTTTGACAAATACCCCCAAATAACTTCCACAATTTTAATACCTGGTCAAACAGTTTTAATAAAAACAAAATAAATACTTTATTCCTACCAACTGTTCATGAGACTGACCACATTAAAAACTAAGGAATATGAGTACAATCAGCACACCTTAGGAGAGAAGTGGCTTACTCAAAAAAGAAAAGCTACATAAAATTATGGGGAGAAAGGGGACACAAGAATGTCATTTTCTAATAAATAGATCCTTTGAACATTGAATTATTTTTTAAAATTTAAAACATACTTCTTATTCATTTTAACAAGTGATTAGCAAGTTGAGTGTGGGTGGGTTATCAAGAGTTCCTAATATTCAACCCGTTTTGTCATTTAACCTAGACTTTAAAAATAAAATCTATGGATAAAGAAATCCTTTACCTTGAGAGAGGGAGAAACTCTTTTTGAACATTAAACATAAAGACAAGATCTGATGAAAATAATGGTATGCTCACCTACCCAAGTACTCATAGGTAAAATTATAAAAAATGTTTAATTGCCCCTGTGGGTGGCAGTGATGATATGTAATAAATACAAAGTTCTTCACAAGATTTTGTTAATGCCTGCAAAAATTAACTTGCTAACCCTGTTTGAAAAACAAAAGCCAAAATAAAGCCTCCTAAAATTTGTAACAGTACACAGAATTAATAAACAAATGGCAATGTTTCCACAGCTGAGTAAAACCTCCTTCTTCACCAATACCACTGAACTTTGAGAGCTGCTTAATCAGGATGCATTCTCTAAAAACTTCAATTACAAAGTTATACTGTTTCCCCGAAAATGAGACCTAGCTGGACAATCAGCTGTAATGTGTCTTTTGGAGCAAAAATTAATATAAGACCCGGTATTATATCATATTACATTACATTACATCATATTATACAAGGCCCAGTCTTACATTATAGTAAAATAAGACCGGGTCTTGTATTAATTTTTGCTCCAAAAGACGCATTAGAGCTGACTGTCCAGCTAAGTCTTACTTTCGGGGAAACACGGCAGCTAGAGATTCAAAACCAAGGAAGATAGGCAAGGGAGGATAGGGAGTGAGATACAAGGTCAGAGACAAGTAAGGATCAAAGCCATGAAATAATGAATTTGCAGTTAATAAAAATGTTTCATACACATCAATAAGGCAACAAAAGGAGCCACCCATATATTCTCTCTCTGTTTCTCTCTCAGAGAAAGAGAAGGAAATATCTATTACATTTAAATTCAGATCAAATCTATCAGGTACAAATCAGATGCAGGAAGGGGTAGGAATAGTTCACTATGAGTCTCTACTTGAAATTCCTGAAATGCTACTACAAAACCTGTCTAACGTCTTCTCTTCCTGGTGTTCTAACAAGCCATTTAGAAGCATTTTACAAGCTCCAGGCAAGTTGAGGAATGAAGGGTGCTATATACAACTAGAAACCTGTGTTCTTCAGTGCCAAACCTTCCCGCGGAGAAAAGAAAAGTCTTACTGGAGAAGATTAAAACAGTAGATGGGAATGGGGGTGGGGGAAGTGAACAGAGGGACAAAGGTGAGAGAGAGAGAACTAGGAATTAATTACCTGAAATTTGCTTCCCTTTCACCCTCTTCACTGTCAGTCACCTGGGTGATAACTTCAGAATCCAACCAAAAGACACTGTCATCTCCTAAAGTGCTGCTCTCACTTTCAGTCTCCATCGTGTATTCAAATAATGTAAACTTCAAGGCATAGAATAAAGAACACCGATGTTCAGCTCCTTCAGCTCTGTTTATGCACACTCAGGTGTGTGGCCGATACACCAGTGATGTGTGATCATGCTGGGCCACAGTCTATTACGCACCAGTTTAATTACAGCTGGGGTAAAGACAGGAAATCGCACAGCACACTCACTGCATCTGACTGCTACACCTGTGACATCCAGACCCCTCCCACTGCCTGAGGCTCTGTGACCTACATAACTAAACACAGAACACAAATGAAGGTGATTTTTTCACTAATTATTTATTATTTATTTAATCACTACTGTTCTCAAAGTTTCCAGTTAAGTTGAAAATAGATGTTTTCAAAATTCAGGCTTCTCTTACTTATATCCTTTTGCTATCTCCGACTTAAGAAAAGTAAACAGAAAACTAGAAAAGATAGCACTATGTGTAAAAATTTCCTGGGCCAACCCCAATGAGTGGCACTGTTATAGATGTCACAGTTAAGGAGGATCACAATTTACGGAGAAGGTAAGTCTGGGGACCTGCCCAACTTTCCTGCCTTCTAATATTACACCTAGCTCTCCTTCCCTCAGTAATAACTGTCATATACACCTTTGCTCAGGTATCCAAAGGAGGACATTCACAGCCAGGCTTGTCCATGGCCTTAAAGAAAAAAAAGATATCCCAAGTTAAAAGACGCTGACAATTATATCAAATAAAAAGCATGCAACATTTTTACACATCATTTAAACTACAGACGCCAATGATAGCAATAAAATGACTTGCCGGGAACTGGGAATTGAGTGAAAAGTATAGCATTTATAACTCTGGCAACAACACAAATGTTACTTAGAAAATGGCGATGTTGGTACCAACCACTGACATGTCAGATATTCATGGGTTTCTGCCTTTTTCTGAGTAGGAGCAAACTGCTGAGCCCTGATTTTCTATTAAATCTGACCAGACATTTTTTAAAAGGTACCCACTGTGATACCCTTGAATTTTCATAGTTGAAAACAAGGGAAATGAAACAAATAGCCAACTTTATTTATACTTTTTTCCTTTCTACAAAATTATGACTTACCTAATGTGCTACTGTTTTAATTTTGCTACTTCAAAACTCTGTGTAGTTTTAATCTACTGACTGTGGTCATTAAATGTATTCCTACTAGAAACCAAAATTTGTTTTCAAGTTTGGGAATAGATCTGCTCTTGATAGCAGCTAATTTGGAAAAACTCCTGAGAAATTAACACAGAGACATCTTGCAGACTAGTCTAATAATTTCCACTTAAAACAAATCCATAGCAAAGTTTGGCCTGAATAATTTTAAAAATTAAAGGATTACTGAGATTTCTCTATGCCATAAATCCCCTACCATCTTCCACAGGTTCTGAAGAGATGGAATTAAATGCAATCCCTTCTTCACTCCATCTAATAAAATTAATTCCCAATGGATCAAAGATTTAAATGTAAAAATAAAACCATAAAAGAAAATCATGAGAATGTTTTTATCATCTCACAGCGGGAAAGTCCTTTCTAAGTATAATTTTAAGAAGCCCTGAAACCATAAAACACTGATACACTTTACTACAAGCAAATTTTACAATCTTTCCTAACCAAAAAACAACAAAAAAAAAATTGTGAGCAAAGTCAAAAGTAAATAATCGAGGAAAAACTATTTGGAACATATTACACAGGGTTAATTTCCTTAACATACAAAGAGTTCCCACCAATATTTAAGACCCAACAATCCAAAAGATAAACAAGAGCATACAGAATAAAAGAAAATTATTAAACATAATAAAAGATAAACATTAAAACATAATAAAAAGTAATTTCCCTCATAATAGCAATGCAAAAAAAATCACAATAGGACAGCTTTTTTAATTTAATCCATCAGGCAAAGATTTTAAAAGGTTTTAACAAACTGTTTGGAACGAGATGTGGGAAAATAAATATACACTGCTGGTGGGAATATAAATTGGTATAACCTCTCTGTGCAGGGCAATTTGGCAAATTCTACCAAAATTCAAAAAGCACATATTTTTGGCCCAGTAATTCTCCTGCTAGGAAGTTATCTTATTTTCATATGTGGAAATAAGAGATGAATAGAAATATTCATTCCAGTAAACTTTATAACCACAAAATACAATAGCAAAAACAACCTAACTTGCCTATTAACATAACACTAGATAGTTAAATTATGGAATATCCATAGAATGGACTGTTATTCAGCTGGGTAAATGAGAAACACAAGGCAGTCCAATCTGTTGGGATAAGATAAGGAACAAATCCTAAGGCACATGATTAAGGCAAAGAAGAAAGAGGTAAAGGTGTGGAATAGCATATATGAAATGCTGCCATTCACATTTTCAAAGAAGAGGAGGAAGAAATATGCAGGATTACATATGTGCAGAACAGCTACAGAAGGACAGCACCAGTGATACACGTTGCCTCCAAAAGAAAAAATATAGCTAGAGAAGAGGAATGAAAGGGAGACAGCTTTTCACTATATCATGCACATATAACCCTTGCAAAAAAAAAAAACTAATTTTAAATATACTCTTTCATATCCCTCATTAAAGAATCAGATTCTTAAATATTAAGACACTAGGTTTTCTTCTCTTCTGAACAATTCCAACTTCATAATGTGTTTTCATTAATCCTATTTACCTTTCCCTTTAATCATTTATTTTGCTCTTTCATTACAGTGGTTGATTTACCTCACTTTCTCAAGCCCTTCAAACATGAAAAAGTGAATTGTAAGCACTATTTTTACACAGCACACTGCGCAGTCTGACTCATCGCCCATCGATGTGACATATGCACCAAAGTGGGCCTTCCAAGACTTGTTCTCACAGTTTTGACTCTGCTATCAGAAGTTTTAACAAATGTTTTTAACTTCCAAGTCAATATGTGGTCTGTTTTGTTTCCTTCTTCAGTAGCTAACAAAAATCCAGCAGAAACAAAAGGCAGGAGAGAAGAAAAACAGAGTCAATCACTCAGGCCATGAAGTTGAAAGAGGGACTCTATTCCTGAAGACCATGATTGCTTTAACCCCTTTTTTTTCCTGACTGGCTTACAACCTGATCGTCAGGAGTTAATATGAACCTAATCCCTTCTCTGTGTATTTCCCATCCCAACCTATGAAAAAACAAAATCCATGGTATTTGCACTCCATTAATAAAGAAATCTAACATCCATATTATCAGTGCAGAGACTGCATCTACTTACTGTTAAATTCATAAATCACATCACTTTCTTTCATTGTTTCCCTTTTCAAAATCCAACCCAATAATGCTTTGCTCCAACACTCAGGAGGCTCAAGGTGCTCTTGCACAAAAGGGAGATGGGGGTGAAGAACATGGTATCAACGCTGACATAGTCTACCAAACAAAATTAAAGTAGTCAGAGGCTGCAGAGAACAACTCACACATCTACCTAGCCAGGGACACATACAACAAGTTGTATCAGCTTCAGCATTCCATTGGCTGACTCAGTAAATAATAAAATAGGCATATTAGAATCTAGAAATCTCAGGAAATCCTGATTGGTCTGAGGGAGTACTCATTTTTGCTTTCAATCTATAGACAAAATAAATCAAAACTATACAACTGTTAACATATAAAGGCAAAGTTTGAAGTAAGTGTAATTCTAGCAATGAGTTAAAGACCACTAAAATACAACATCTACATACAGCGGTTAAATGAAAACACTGGCCAAAAGTAATAAAATTTAACAGAATTAATCATGTTTTTCAATGACCATTCAACAGTAAAAGTATTTCTATCGGAGTAAATCTATAGGACTAAAGGAAAGAATTGGACCACAATTAATGTAAAAGTATAGTATTAAAATTATACAGTCAATTAAGAATTAATTATGCCACAGTTGATTTGGTAAAAGGCCTTATAAAGATAATAAAGGTTGAGTATCCTTTAATATAATGTTGAATTAAAGGAAATGTTTCCTGAGCTGGAATTTAGACTGACTACGCTATAGCCAATGAAAGATACATTACTTTCACAAATTTAGGGCCCTAGAAAATTGTGGTCTTGGCAGAAACTGAACTATATATGTGTATATAACTGAACTATATATTACGTATATATAATACTTATGGTCACCACTTTAACTGGACCTCCTCCTAATGTTAATAATACTGCAAAGAAAATGCTAAATATAAATTTAATGAATAATAACCAGGGGAGAAAGCAAATTATCTTACTAGATTCCATCTAAGTGGAAGATCTAGGGAGAAGTGTGGGAGGGACTAGGATGAAATCAATAGGGGTAAAACAGAGCTATGCAAAATGAATGAATGAATGAATGAATGAATGAATGAATGAACGAACAAACGAAGCCTGTATACTTGAAAAGCTCAGGGTATTGCATCAACTTTCTAGAGTTTCTCCAACTAAACTACTTGAAAAAAATGCCAATAAATCGTGTATTTTCAATCTACTGTTTTGCCTATTGGTATCCTTACCTGGATAGCTCAATCTGTGTTGATTTGAGACTGAAGTAGTTCTAGCAGCCTGCTCCGTACCTTATTCTGCCTCCTCCTGTGCTATCACTCACAGGGAGTGAGTGGCAAGAGCAAACGTAGGAGTCAACAATAACTAGTTACTTAAAGTTTTAGAGAACACTCAACTACTAAAATTAAAAGCATTTTAAAATTATAAGCATTTTTCTCAAATAACACTCATCCTATCCTCCAGTAAAAGAAGCTAAACCCATACTACTAAACAGTACTCTGAGATATGTTATTCCGATGTAAAATAAGTATACTTCTATTCCTGGTATCAGTAATTCTTCAGTTTTATTTTCGTAAAAAGAGAATCAAGTTCCGAACTGCTCAATTAAATTTATTTCAGGAAACAGGTATTTTTCCCCTTATCTTTTGTTATAGAAATTTGTTCTGGTAAATTTTGTCAATTGCAAAAATAATAATAATGTAAATCTTTTGAAAAGTCAAATATAATAGAGAAGCAAAAAGTTAATATAGGTAGCTCTTTAAAACACACACATATTTAAATTTGAATGATACATTAATTAGGAATTGCATATCTGCCTATTTCTTCTGATTTTGCTGGGACCAGACATTAATATTATTTGTGGTACTTTTCATCTGACATTCTCAAAAGATACAATATATGCAAAGTACATTTTATGATGTCTCAAACAGTACTTGCAAAATAATAAAACTATTTTTTAACTTTCAATTCAGAATCTTCAAGTTATATCACTATTCCCTTGTGGTAAGATAAGCAGGTTTAGAAAGTAAACTAGCTGCTTACTGACACGCAATTCATTAAGCTACTGTTTCACTATTATAACTAGTAATCAAGTTACTTATGCAAAGTAATTGAAAACAACGGTAGTACTTTTGAATATCTATGGTTTCCATTTTAGAAATAATGTTGGATATTTTTTAATTTACTGAAGCTTAAATGGTTCAAATTCCTTCTATGCCACTTGTTACCTTAAGTAATTTACTTAAGATCTCTGAAGTTCAATTTCCTCATCTGAACAGAATAACCAGGCCTACTGCAACGGAAGTGATTAAATGAAACAGTATAGTATATAAAGTATCTATGTAACACAATATTTATAAATAATAGATGCTAAAAAAACTGGAAGGTATAACAAAAGAAAGATGTTTCGTGAATCTAGGTTTGGGATCTACTAAAAAATGTTAAACTCCTTTAGAAGAGGAATCAAAATTTTCATAAAAGCTTTTTTTAATTACAAAAATATCATTATCTCACTTCAAGATACTAAGCCACAATCCCTTAATATCACAAATATCCAGTCAGTGTACAAAGTTTTCCAGTTGTCGGGAATCTTTTTTTTTTTAAGAGTTGGTTTGTTTGAAACTGAAACTCCATACATGGTATTTTAGCTCACATGTTGCTTATGATTTAAAGATTTCCCCCTCCCCCTTTTTCTATCATGTATTTGTTGAAGAAATCAGGTCCTATATAATCTCTAACATTCTGGATCTTGGTGATTATATCCCTCCCAATGGTGTTTGTTATTCTACAGGTTTCTCTAGCTGTCATATTTCCTTTACAGGCATTGATTCTTAAATGCTATCTATATTAGATGCCTTAGTTTGATGTTTTATGCCTTAGCTACCAGCCTTCTAAAATATTAAAATATTAATCAAATGAACAGCAAAATGATAGAAAATACAAAGAAGAAAGTAACTAAAGGGCCATAGATATATTCTTGCAATGACTTAACCAGGTAAAAATGAGGCAGCTATCCATGGTAACAGCATATTAAGAGGTTTTGAGTGTTGTTTGATTTCTAATCTAAATGGGCCCTTGCATCTTCTGCTGCCATCTATGACATTTCTACGTCCTCCTACACAATCTACTAAGGACAATGGCAATACCTGCACACATCTAAACAATCTATGACTAATAGGAACTCTACCCAGTATGCTTGCCGCTAATTACTTCCTACTATTTTAGAAGGACAACATAAAAGCTGCATGAACTAGGGAATGTCTCTGAAGTAGAGGACAGAAACGTTACAGATCACTGCTACTTGGGCAGGATGGAACTGATATCCCAAAATAAATTATCAATTACGTGAAAACAGTTGAAATGCAGGAATATCCCATTCTAGTACACTAAACTTAGTTCGCCAACTCTTAAACATTTAAGATTAAATGATGGTAGGAATCAAAAGCTCAAAGACTTAACCTGTAATCGGCTGCATATCTGAGAATACATGGACTCATGACACAATGTAACACAAAAGGATAAATATTAATAAACCTTCATGAGCTTGGAAATCCAACATGTTAGTACCACGTGTCATAAATTTGCCAAGGAAAACTAGACAATCTCTTCCCTGTACACCAAAAAAAACAGTTACTATTTCGCCAGTGCATCAGAATCTCCAAGTCAAAGAACAGTTAAAACAGTAAAGATTCTACAAATATCAACTAGTATATCCACACATTCGGAAGGAGTTCTTAAATGAAATGGAAAAGACAATTCATCATGCACCGGTTTTCCTGCCAGCATCAACCAACCATCCAGAGACTACCATCCATTCCATCATTTTCAAATATAAAATACAAAAAAGAGGCCAGCACAATAAAAACATAACCTTAGACTAGCACAGCAGTTTACTATTTCCAAAGCACTCTGCCACATTTCAAAGCAAATGACAAGTGACAAAGAGAAATTAAACCAAGGGAAGGATAGGAATTTTATATCTAAAATACAGATAATAGGAAACTAAACTTTTAAGAGAAGAAAAATCATTGAAAACTGAATTTGTTAGAATCTTTCAATATCTACATAGCCTAACATTAAAGAGCTTAATAAAAACAGGTGCAACATGTTCCAGGAAATGAGTATACAACAAGAAAATATGGTCACTTACAGCTTTGTTTTCCAAAGAGGGGAAGAAAAATACTAAGGCTGTTTCTTCAAGTCTGGCTTTAAAACAGAGATTCTCAATCCTATTTTTCTGCCCCTAAAAAGGTCCGGGATATGTACACACTCATTAGTAACAACAACTCATAACCTATTTAGAGATTTATTTTGACTAAAAACAATTTTAAAAAGCAAATTCTTTGACAGTGTCAAGCTTGTTGAGCATTCAAACCTTAAGGTGGAAATTATTTTATTTAGAACTTAATTTATTTGAAATTGGCAGCACAAAAGAAGTTAAAGAGGGATAAGAAAGAAAGAACTGGATGGAATGAAGTCTCTGGTAGGCTAAGGGCGTATGAGGGCAAAAGGAAGAAGGCAAAAAGTAAACTTTGAAAAACTCCTTAAAATTCATGGATGAAGCACACATAAATCATTAATCAGAATGTCTAGGTTATCATAAGGGTACCAATACCCTTCAAAACATTCTGGAAATGACACCAAGGTGGCACAATACTCAACTCTGCATGGAACGTGGTTGTGCATTGTTATGGGGGCAATTCCCATGCTTGTTGTTGACACTTTTGTTAGGCTATGATCTCTGAAATGAGAAACATTTGCATAACTGAATATCTGGTACAGACGTCTGATAGTAAAGAAGAGTCTGGCCACTGGCTATTTACTGCTGAAAAGAATGAAGGGCTATAGAAATATTTTTGTCAGAGAACATAAAGAACTTGAAACAATTGGCACTTATATAAATTTCAGAGATTCAAATACTCTCAAAGTTAGAAAAAAATCTTGAAGACCATCTGAGCAGTCAGCTAGTAAACTAGACTCTAGAAATTCATGTTTCCTTTTTCTACCTTACAATTGTATGGTAAATTTTCACGCAGTATCTCACGGTAATTCTGATACCCACAAAACCCTAGTGATGTGATCAAGGAAACAACATGGTTCCTATATTACTTACGAGGAAACTGAGGCTTGCCCAAGGTCACACAATTTTTAAGTGGTATTTACCTCTTTGGTTATCGGTGAAGAAACAGAGTGCCTCCTCCACTAAGAAATTTTCAATTTATTCCCCAGTCCAAAGAATCTCCTTTCTGCTTTCCTATATAATACTTTCAAAATGCTTTTCAAAATACAGGAGAGGCATAAAGAGGTTAAGTGATTTGCCCAAGGAGACAGGGTAGAGCTGGGTGTCTGACTCCAGACATTATACACTTAACCGCTAAATATTTCCCAAAATAGCTGCTAAGTATGATCTCTACTGCTACAAAACATTTCTGTACCATGAATTTGTGTATATGAGGTTGGCAAATAAGGGAATGAGTCAATGTAATTCAAATTATATATAACAATTTTTGCCCACACATTAATGTTTTCAGCCAGGTACATCCAGCTTAACACAAAGTTCACTACTATAATACAACAAAATGCAGGGATCACCATACTCTACATGATGCCCATTCATGCCTCCTTGTTGTTAGTTCAATTTGGTAAGGCTTTTACATGGTACTTCCTCATTTTTCCATACTTTGCCTTTGTCTCTGTAATTCAAGTCTCAACCCTTCATTACACCTCTTTCTATTAAGCAACCATCACCTCCATTTAAAGGTAAAATCCCTTCTTTACTATAATATTTCTTTACTTACTAACAATTTGACATATCTTTTTAACTGTGCTATTATAATCTGGGCAATTATAGCTTTTATTAGTGCTCTGGATACAGACCTGTATAGATTTTGAGTTATCTGTGCATCCCTACTTTTACCAGACCTTGTATTTTTAGTGTATGATTTTTAAAACCACAAGATTTTGGAGAAATACATATACCACGTTACAGCAAAAACATTATATAAAAAAATGTTTTAAAACCAATATCAGTATTTACTGTATATGCCTTTATGGACAGCCAGATCTTTCAGGTCTTACTATAGAATAAAATTATTACCACCAAAAATACTAGGTATCATCTCTCGGCCTTAGCATCGTCTTCTTAGAAATCTCCACGCCATGAAAGCCAAGTGGAGCAAATGCAAAGGCTGAAGCGCAAAAGAAGAAAGATGAGGCAAAGGTCCAAGTAAACCACTAGCTTGTGCACCCGCAGAAGCCACAGAAGCAGAACTGAGGAAAGCCAGAGGCCAGGGACACTGGTACAAACTGTTGGACTGCATGCCTGCTGTCTAGAACTTCTCAATGGATCTAGAACATCCATCGCCATCTGTTCCCCGCAGCCACCTTTTGAGAGACTCGTCTTGCTCATATAAAAACAGTCCTTTGCTCTGGACTTCTAACATCCTGGACAAGTTCTGTTCTCAGTTATGGCTGAATGTAACGTGTACAATAAATCATCTGCTGTCTTAGCAGAAGAAAAATATATATATTAGGCATTTAACACAACATGCCCTACTGATCTCAGTGCCTTCTATATTAGCCAAAAGCCCGGAGGTCCTCAGAATGTATGTGAAAGAACTACACAAACATGCTATGACTGGCTCCTAAACTTACCTGAGCATCAGACTCACTTGCGTAGCTTTCAAAAATTCTTCCACCCCAACAAAGACCTGCCGAATTTCCAGAGACCAGATCCTAGGATTTGCATTAGATGTTCTTCAGTTGGTTTTATTTATCTTTCAGCCCAGCTAGCTATATAATGATTGGGTATTTACATAAGAAAGAAACAAGCACAAAAATTAAGCCCCCCAAAATGATATGCTTTTACTTTCTGAAATGATCAATAATTCAAGTAAAAGAAATAGCATTCCTAAATCAAGAGTATTAAAATTGTATAGTCATTTTTTTAATCCCATACCTCAGAACAGATTGATTCAAATATGGAATTTGCTATATGTGGTTAATGTGAGGCTTGAATGAGTGGAAATAGTAACATTATCAACGATACCCACTTGCCTGACATACTGTTCAAATAAGGCCCTCATTGTAGGAAATGGAAGCAAAACTATGGTGTTTGTAACTTATGCACATGTGGGAAGTTGTATTTTTCTTGGCACAGAGCTCTGGCAACCCGAAAGAAGGAAAGTCACTATCTTCTGTTAACTTTTTTATTTTGGAATTCTTGGGTCTGGGGGCAAATTATTCTCGTGAAGTCTGTACCAATATCACTAACACTATTACAAACCATACTGCTTAATTTACCTCAATGTAATTTTCACTTATGTCTCCATTAATATTTATTTAAATGCTTGTATGAATCGATCACAGTTGGTAGAATATTATAGTATATAACATAATACAACTGTAAACATTTGAGGTGGCAGTTAGAGCAAGTTCAGCTTATATAAAACATCCAGTAAAACTTCATAGCATTTTATGTACTTAAATAACATGTACTTAAGTACTTGTGATCCAGAATATGTACAAGAAGGCAACAAAGTTTGAATCTAAGGGCTAAAAAATTACTCATTTTACATATAAAGAACAAACCTCTTTGGGCTACCAAACATAATTAATTTGGATCTTAAATATTTTTATCTGAACTTTACCTAGTTGTTCAAAAAAAATATATCAGGGGTTCCAAAAAAATGTAAACAAGTAGACACTTTCGTCAACGTTGCTCAAGCAGTAATTCACCATAATTAGAAGTGTCTGGATGTTGATGGTAACCACTTTGAGCACCTCTTGTAATTGCAGAAGTCAAACATGGCTTGTATTCATCTTTTGTTATCGATATATATTATTACAATTTTAATACAGTTTTCCTTTCTTAAACTCTGTATAATTTTTTTGGCACCCTCTGTATATGATATCTTAATTTTATTTTCCAAGTCTCACCAAAGGTTTATATCTCATACTAATACATTTCAAATAAAATATAGTATACTTAAAGAATCTGAGCTTTCATTTATCTAAGCTGCAAATGTTTTGACACACTTGGTAGTTCTGATGTTTTGAAATTTACATGATATAAACTGAGATCCAGGGTAATCAAGAATTATCCCACAAGGCACTAGCATGCTGCAATGCTCAAGGAAACTCACATTTCATTGAAAATGGTCAAAATCACTGCTTCAGTTAAACCAGAAAAATATCTCAGGAGGTATTTTATCTGACACAAAGGATGTGGTGTACCACCTGTAGCAGATCAATTTTAATCTTCCATTTGTCAGAACTACTTGCCAAAGGCAAATGACAGCATGTAATAACGTACTGAAATTTCCTGCAATTGGCAGCAGGTACTGTGACAGTAATGGAAAAAAGCAACTGATGCAAGAGTCCAAAATGTCATCACAGCATCCTTAGAACTTTCATTAAATAACGTATTACAGGATATGTCAAAAATAGTGTGCTTTATCTCAGCTGCATCTAATGAATTCTGCATTACTGAAATATAAATATTAGACTAAAACTCCTAAAAATGTGACAGGTTCCCTTACCTGGAGTTAAATTGTATGTTGCAAATAACATTTTTAATAGTGCAATATTTTCATAAAGCTACGTACGCCATATAAAAACAGATTTACTTCAAAGACATCGTGTTCTATGATAGCCAAAATGACAAATCTTACATGAAGATACCATAGTGATGATAAATTGAGATATTAAATGAGGGTAGGAAGAAATAAAGAATGATACTATACACTCTCAGTGTTGTGGGAGGAAGGTGCGTATTGATTTAAATGATTTCTTAAAATAAAAATTATAAAAATCTTGAAGATACGAATAATATCTCATATTTACCTTATCTTGTCCATGCTTGTTCCTCAAGAAGCAATTTTTAAAAGAGAACTACAGTAGTACCCCTCCCAAAAAACCATAACCCCTGTCTAACCATAAGAAAAAAGTCAAACAAACTCCAACTGAGGGACATTCTACAAAATAACATACCAATACTAGTCAAAACCATCAAGGTCATCAAAATGAGAGAAAGTCTGATAAATTGTCACAACCATCAAGAGTCCACGGATAAATGATGACTAAAGGTAATTTGGTATCCTGGAACAGAAAAAGAACATTAGGTAGAAACTAAAGATTCAAATAAAATATGGACCTTAGATAGTAATTATGTATCAATATTGGTTCATTACATGTAACAAATGTACCATAATAATAATATAAGAAGTTAACAAAAGGAAAAATTGGATATGGGGTAAATAGAAACTCTCTGTACTATCTAAATTCTATTACTGTAAGTGAAAACGCAACTCAAACTGGTTTAAATGTAAACGAAATTTATTGGCTCATATAAGTGAATATACCTACTAAGGATTGGTCTCACTTTAAGCAAAGAGAGATTTAAAGGGTTCAAATGGCTGCAGGAAGGTATCTCTCATTTGTTAGTTTTACTATGCTCTCCAGATACTAGCTATAGTCTTAGGTTTCATGTACAGAAAATTTAGCTGTAACATTTGTTTTTAACAATGCAAATTTTTCCTAAGTGATTAATATCTCAGGGAACAATTTGAAGATACCATGAATTTTGTATTTGCTTATGCATGATTTCATCTGCAGGAGTCGGCAAATTTTTTCTGTAAAGGGCCAGATAATATTTTACGGTTTGTGTCACAACGACTCAACACGGCCTGTGTGGAAGGGACGCAGCCATAGACAACAGTAAATGAGTTGGCAGGGATCTTTTCCAATAAAACTTTATTTAAACCAAAACAAGCAGGGTCTTAGCTTGTCATTCGGGCACTAAGTGAATGCAGAAAACTGCACCCAGCTGAACTCAGCTGCTTAGGAACATACAGAACGCACCAGGACAATGAGCCACAGCCATCCACATGTTGTGTCCTATCCCTATCCCATTTCTGATCAGCCTCCTTCCACCACTTCACAACTCGCAAGCTACAGCCCTTCTAACCAGAGAGTGGCCGGGTCCTCCACCCTCTTCTCTTCTGGTAGCCACCAGTGATTCAGTTTAATTGGGCCAGGCCAGATTTCTTACCTGTTTCTGAACCAATCACCATGTCCAAAAAGGCATACTGTGCAGACTGGCCTGGTCTTGCAACAGGAAGGTAGAGTCCCTACTCGGTCCCTAAAAAAACCAAGACTGGGATGGGAAAGGATTCCCAAACAAAAGTCAAGGGCTATTGAGAGAATAAGGTAGAGGGTGTGGGGGGAGGAGAAATCTACTACAACTTCTATGTGCAAAAGCTACAGAGTGGCATGGCTTCATCCATCCACATGTGATTAATTTATGCAAATTCAGCAATACCTATTCAGTACCGGGTATGATTCCAAGTAGTTTAAAGACATGAATTTTTAATATAAAAGAGCTTCCAAGAAATCTAACTCAGTGTATTTCACCTGGTACTCAACTGAAAAAAAAACAGCAAATCTGTTTCATTGCTGGAGAGAAAAAAAACTACAATGCATTTAGTGAAGACAGGATGCTTTTATTCTGTTCTTTACAGTAAATTTTAAGGGATTTTCAAGGATACTTGCAACTAGGATTACTTCCACCTTGCCCAGTTACTTCAGAACTAACCTATGGATTAAGTGCAGCTCCTAGATATTAAAGTAAGAAATCATAAAATTTCCCAATATACAAGGTCAGACAATTAAGTTCGCGAACTCATCCTAGAAAAAGTGCTACATACCTCAATGCTGAATATCACTATGGTCACCTTCCAAGCACTCCCCTTGGGAAGCTATGCACTGACGCCAGCACCCAGTCCACCCTTTACAGCGATTTTGGAACTCTTTCTGGAATGGCCATCAGAGCTGTTGTCATATTACTCTTGATGTCCTGAATGTCATCAAAATGTCTTCCTTTCAATATTTCCTTTTTAGAAGTTACCTCCGTTTATGAACTCCACTCAAATCATATTGAAAACTCATTTCCCTGGACTCATCAATTTTTTCTGCATCACTGTGCCTTTCTTTAAACTGTTTAGTCCCTCCCCTTTGAAAAGCCTTTCACTTATTTGCTTGGTAAAAAAGACTCATCCTTCAAGGGTCAACTTAAGCAACACTTTCTTCTCAGACGTCCTTTTTCCCACTGATTATCATTGTTTCATTCTGGTTAATGATAATATTCCCAGTGTTCATGATGCTGCCTTTTGGAAATAAGACACACATATACACAGATTTTTATCATGTTAAAGCAAGTAACCATCTATTCCTTTTATCAAGAATGGATGTAGAATTTTAACAAATACTTTTTCAAAATCTATAGTAGTGATGAAATGAAATTTTTTTTCATTTGATTTATTTATATGGTGATTTATAAAAGAACTATCTTTTTATTCTGGGGGTCGGGGGACGGCAATAATTACATCTGATCAGGGTGTAGTATTCTTTCATGAGCTTTGGATTCTGCTAATAGTTGAAGGATTTTTACATGTATATTCATTTGTGAGGCTGATAAATAACAAGCATCGGAGAGGATGTGGAGAAAATGGAACACTTGCACACTGCTGGTGGTAATGTAATCGGTGCAACCACTATAGGAAACAGTATAAAGGTTCCTTAAAAAATTAAGTCTAGAACTACCATATGATACAGCAATCCCCCTTCTGGGTATTTACCCAAAAAATATGAAAACACTAATTCATAAAGACATATATACCCCGATGTTCACTGCAGCATTATTTATAATAGCCAAGACATCGAAAGAACCCAAGTGTATGGATGGATGAATGGATACAGAAGATGTGGGGTGTGTGTGTGTACGTACACACACACACACACACACACACACACACACACACAGGGATACTACTCAGCCATAAAAATAAAAAAAAATATTGCCACTTGCAGCAACATAGATGGATCTTGAGGGTATTATGCTAGTGAAATAAGTCAGATGGAAAAAGACAAAAAACGTCTAATTTAACCTACCAGTCTTTATTAAATTCTTCTTTTGTTCTCTTTGGATATATTTTGGTATTTTTTCTCTCCTTGACTTAGATGAGTAATTCATTTATTCTAATTCTTTCTTGTTTATTAACATGCATATTTATGACAAATAATCTTCCCTATAGTTTTAGCTAGATCCCATTGATTTTAATATATTTTTTTCATTGTCCTTTTTCAAATTTCATCTTTGATCCAAAAACTATTTTAAAAGTTTTAATTTTCAGGTGATAGTGTTTTTGTGTTTTATACTTCTTTTAATTAATTTCCACATTTATTACAACGTGATCAGATAACACTGCCTCAACTATTTCTATTTTGGGGGATTTCTTGAGTGTTTTTTAATGCCCCAATTTATGACCAGTTTGGATAATGTTCTAAGAGAACTTGAAAAGAAGAAAGAAGGTGTGTTGTTTTTAGAGTATAAAGTTCAATGTATTTTAATTAGATTTACTTTATGTTATTGGATTTTCCTAAATCTTTTTTTTTTTTTGTCTACTGCTATTTCCAATATGTTTCTATTTTTTTCTTATTTCCCAGAGTTTTCACTTTATGTTTGTCAGTGTGGTTATTTGAAGCATAAATAATCGGTGTGTACCCTTTAATCATTATAAACCTTCTTTGTCTCTTTTAATCCTTTCTGCCCTGAATTCCACCCTTTCTGATGTCAAAACCTACACTCCTCCTTTGTTAGCTATTGCTTCAACTAATCCGGAAAACTTTCTATTCTCTGAAAACAAAGCTGCCATGAGCAAGTAACACTAACCATATACAAAGTTAATGGAAGACACTGATATAAAACAGTGGTACAAGTTAGGGTACCCATAGCATGTCATACCCAGGGTTACACCTTGCCAAATCTAACATTGCACAAGAGGTAAGAAATTGTTAAATCCTGGGAAACATTAGTGTTTTTAAAGTTCAGTATAAAAGACATCTCCCATCTACAAGTATTTTCTAAAGCTATCTACTTTTATAACCATGTACACATATGCACCACAATTCATGTATCATGAGTCACATAACAATTGCTTCTGCAATGTGTTTCTAGCTTCACTAGAAATACACTGTATACTCAATAAACAAAGGGAAAAAATGAGTACTATCTATTCTCCATTTCTGATTTCTGAATCATTTTAATTAAAAAAGACTAAGAAAACAAATACTATGTATCCTCAAGAATTATTCTGACCTTTTAAATAAATACTCCTGTCTGGGAAACAGAAATATACTTATCACATATACTTATCAGCTTTGCAAAGTGGTTAAAAGCACTAGCTTGGGTGCCAACCCTGAGCTCAAATCCCAGCCAGCCTTTGTGATTACCATGGGACCTGGGGCAAGCTCTTTAATGTAAGCCTCTATTTTCTTATATGCAAAATAGAATCAACACCACCTATACACTGACAGAATTAAATGTGACAACGTACACAACAGACTGAACAAAATACTTACTCTATAGTATTTATAAATTTGTTTTTGTGCAGACACTCAGGTAAAATATCAACACCAACTCTGACTTACATCTACTTTTAAAGTCTGCTAACATTTAAGAGGAATTAACTCGATGTTAATTCAAATTCTGATTAATATCATTATATGATTTTAAATACACTATGAAGAATTAAACGTTCATATCTACTTATTATAAAGCCGATACTGAAAATATAAACTCATCCATAGTATCCAATTGCTAAAAAATGGATTGCAAACTTCCTTATATCATATACATGACCTTTGCATATCTGTCTAGTATCACAGCATCTTCTGTCAATGAGCCACAGCAACTGTTTATACTTCTCCACCCTTATCATGGTGTGTCAAGCTCTTTACAGAGGTGGTTCCCTATACCTTTAATGCACTCCATCATCCATCACAACTATACCTACACATCCCCACACCCCTACACACCTGAAAAAGTTCTTTGTCCTAAATTAACCTATGTCACCTCCTTTAAGAAGCCTTCCCTGATGTCCTCAGATGTAAATTTATATAAATATAAGTGGTGACAATCAAACTATAAAAGGAGGCAAGAGAGATGAGATAGGAAAAAAAGAAGGAAAAATACATACCAAAGGAAAGACAGATTGGGGGAGAAAGGACCTGAGGAAAATAGTTTCTGAAAGAATGCCTCTGAAACACAAGAGGAACCCTAATGGCAAGTAATAAAGGCTACTCAGGGTTACAATTCTAGCCAATGAAAACGTAAGACCTAATAATAACACAAGGTGGATATTGCAGGTTAGATTCTCCAGGAAGCAGACTCTGACACATTTGGCAATGTTTATTAAGAAGTACCAGTGGGATCGACATCTACAGTGCGGAGAAGAAGAAACCCTAATTGAGCCAAGGGAGAAGGTGACCTTCACTGCAGACCCAATGAGAGCAACAGCCACGCCCTTGAGGAACACCGGTGTGTGACCCTTCAGAACTGAGTAGGGACCTCAGTCTTTCGGCTACACTGGGAAGGGGTACTGAATTCACAAACACATCCCAACTAGATTTCAAACTCATTATGCTCTTGAGAACTTGATAGCTGAATTTTTTAAGTTCTCTTCACCTTTTAGTTGTGGTTTATTTCAAATAGAAATAGCTTATTTCGAAAGCTGTACTTTTTTCCTACCAGAAATAAATGCAAATTTATATATGTATGCCTATGTACATATAACTGATTTTCAGTTATATGTACATAGGCATACATATATAAATATTTTCTCATACTTTATCCACTATGTTTACTTAATTGTAATTATCAAATATAAAAATGGTTAAAGATTTATAAAGCATATCTTTTCCCTCTGTTCTTAATGTTTTATTGGGTTCAGATTGAGGTAACTTTCCTATAGCTTTTCTAGCATTCCTGTCCTCCAAATGAAAAACAAGGAAGTTTAAACCTATTTTTTAGCTAAATGTTTCTGAGGTCTGTTATTGCAATCTATGCTTTACATAAGAAGCACAACAGAGTAGAGAATTAAAGTTTCACAAACCAGCAGAGAGCATGCTCTTAGGCGATCTCGCATACTAGTTGGCCAAAATCTATTCTTCTGAACCCGAAATATCATTTCTCCAGTAATTTTCAAACTCCTCTAATATTTTGATAATTTCAATAACATTAACATATTTGTAAAGATAATTACTAAGACTTACCTCAAACTTTGTTGGATTAGACCAGGGGTGTCCAAACCTTTTTCAACGTTTTTCACCAAGGGCCATATGCGGTAAAACACACAAACAGCCGGGCCACTCACTCGAGGTGAAGTAGTATTGCCTCACCTGGTTTATTTAAGTAAACTAAATATATTTTTGGAATTTGCTGCGGGCCAATTAAAAATGGATTGCGGGCCACAGTTGGCCCACGGGCTGCAGGTTTGGACACCCCTGGGTTAGACCATAAACTTATGTTTCTACAACACTATTAATATTGTCTCCCAAAGTTTAAAAGGAAAATAGAGACTTGTTCCTACTTACAACTAAGTACCAGAAATTCAGAGATTACTAATATTCACATTAACTACCCATCCACACAATGCTCATTCTCAATCCCACATAATTTAGTCTGCCTCAAAGAGGAATCCATAACCACTCTCATGAAAAAACAAAAACAAAAAAATCCTGGCAATCCGATTTCTAAATCTCTTTATCCTAAAGCTCATAGACAAACAATGAAAAGAAATTATACTCTGGGCACATACGGCTTTTGAAATTACAGCGCTTGCACAAATTGCTTAAGAAACCTAGATCAGGCAAGCAAATCATTTCATCAACTGAGATAATGTGGCTTAAGTCCCTATAGCATGTCTAGTCACCATTGGAGTGTTCATAGGAGCACAGAAAAAAGACACAAACACTGGAGTTGAATTTTAAGGCAAAAGAAAGGGTCTGTATATAGCATGAGATTGGAAATAAGAAAGAACTATGATTGAGATTAACAATAAAGATATGTGACTTAAGCTTTGGGAATAAGAGAAAAAGGTAAAAATTATTTTATCACAACAAAAAACAAAAGGTCACCATTCACTTCTAGGTAAAAAATAAATAAATAAATAAAAACCCAGTGTTAGCAGGGGAGTATTAACTCAAAAATGTACCCAGCATGTTACTCTCAGTATTTTTTGCTTAAGGGCAGAGAAATATATCTTATGCCCAATAAAGGCTTTTCACTGAGTGTTAGGGCAGAATGTTGGAGGATCCTTTTCAAAAGGATCATTGAAAGACAGAAGTGGGTATAAGGTAAAAGCTCCAGTAAAGTTACTCTGGTCCAAATAAGCCTAGGCAGAGATTCATTAAAATGAAATTGTGAATTGTGACTAATAACTAACCCCACCTAATAAGTCTTTCATATCAAACTACTTTGTTTCCAATGCAAATAGCAAAAATGTCATCAATTTTTCTAATAGCTACATATTGCTGTTCCAATACTGCAAATCTGAGAGAATATATATTTAAATGTTTACCTTTCCAGAGTCAAGTTTTCTCAATACGCAAATATGCAAACTACTCAGTAGATTTATATCCTCTGATTAGAATCTAGTCTGGCTTAATGAAATGGATCATGAACTACCTGCATCACTATCATCTGCAAATCATTAAAAAGGCTCGTTTCTAGGATAGACCCTAAGTTCAGTAAGACTCAAAAACTCTGCCATGTTAACAGCTTATAGGTGATTCCTTTACAGATTAAAATCAGACTGTTGTTTTTGTGTAGAATCTATAATGGTAACGTATTGGCTCCAAGCTATATTTACTCATTTCCATAACTATTTAACAGATAAAATTGAACCAAATGGTACAAGAGTACTCAACTACACAGGAGAATTACCTGAGGAGCTTTTAACACAAACCAAAGCCTGAGACCCACCAACTAAATTAGATTCTGTAAGGATGGGGTGATAGCATCAGTATTTATCAAAAGCCTCCTAGGTGATTCTGTAGTGAGGCCATGTTTTAAAACTACTGACACAACTGATGTTACACATTCTAATTCAGGTAAAAGGTATACAAAAAATAAAAATGAACAAAATAACTTCTACAAACTGAGGACACTGATGTTTCAGATACATACTTTTCCCAATATCACATAAATACAATTTTAAAATTACATTGCTTACCAAAATAAGTCTATGTAAAATTATGAAGTCTTACTTTAAAGAGTCAAAAGATTCTGGCTTAGAACAGTTTTTTAGAAGGCTTTCCAGAAAAAAATCACTAGATAAATTTATAATTGAAAAGTTGACAACCAAGACTTCTATATCCACCAAAACTACCCTCCAAAAAGGAAAAACAAATCAAGACACTTTCAGATAAAAATAAACAAATTCATTGCTGGAAAACCTGCCCCATGAGAAATACTAAAGGGAGTCCATTAGGCTGCAATAAAACAAAACGGTAACTCGCAAAACTGTAACTCAAATGTGGATGAAGAAATAAAGAGCACCAGTAAGGCTAACTGCATAGGTAAGTAAGAAACACAGTATAAATGTTATGTTTGTGTGTAACTTTTTTTCTCCTATCTGTAATAATTACAAACCTGTGCTAATAATTGCATACGGTAATAATTACAAATGTACAAAGAGTAATTTTTATGAAATAACAGCACAAAGGAGGGATTAGAGAAAGAAACTATACAAAAGCAATGCTTTTATATACTATTGAAATTAAGTTAATATTAATTCAAACTACACTGCTACAAGTTAAAACATTAATTTTTTATAATTTCCAGAGTAACCAATAACAAAATAACTGAAAAATGTAATATAAGATGTGGAAAATAAAATGGTGCACTAGAAAATATCTAACAGAAAAGAATGCCATAATGGAGGTACAGAGGAACATAAAAGACATAAAACACATAAAAAATAAATAGCAAAATGGCAGATGTAAACTCTGTCTTATCAGTAATTATATTAAATGTACATGGATCAAACACTTCAACTAAACATTTCATTGGCAGAATGTTTCTTTAAAAAAAAAACATGACCCAACTATATACTGTCTACAAGAGACACACTTTAAATATAAAGTGAAAGGATGCAAAAAGATATGTCATACAAACTACCAAAAACAGAGCTGGCTATATTCATACTAACAAAGTAAGACTTTAAGGAAAAAAAATTGTTACTAGAGAAAAAGAGCATTTTATAATGATAAAAGGGTCAATGACAAAACACAAATATACATGTATCTAACAACAGAGTCCCAAAATACATGAAGCAAAACTGCCAGAATTGAGAGGAAAAACAGGGAATACAATAATAGGTGGAAATTTCAATAACCCACAATTAGAAGATTAACAGGAAATAGAAGACTTAAACAACATTATAATCCAACTTGACCTAACAGACATCTACAGGATATTTTACAAACACCATCCGAATACTCATTCTTTTCAATTACACATGGAACATTCTCCAAGATACACCATATACTAGCCATAAAACAAGTCTTGATTACTTTTAAAGGACTGAAAGTATTCTGAAAATATGCTCTCTGAACACAATGGAATGAAATTAGAAATTAATAACAGAAAAATTTGTGAGAAATTCACATATAAGTGAAAATTAAACAACACAATCCTAAATAACAAATAGGTCAAAGAAGAATTCACATGGAAAATTATAATTATACTGTGAGACAAATGAAAAGAAAAACACAACAGCCAAAATTAATGGGATACAGTGAAAGCAGTGATTAGAGGAAATTAAGAGCCTGTATTTAAACTAAAAAATCTCAAGTCAATAATTTAACCTTCTACCTTAAAAACCTAGTAAAAAAAAAAAAAAAGTAAGCCTTAAGTAGGCACACAAAAATAATAAAGATATCAAAGCAGAAATGAAATAGAGAACAGAAAAAAAACATAAAAATTGATAAAACCAAAAGGTAGTCCTTTAGAAAGATTAACAAACTGACCAACCTTAAGCTACTACTGACCATAAACTGTTAAGCAATACATGTCATTTTATTTAACAGTTATGACCACCTATGAAAGTACATTTGGCCCTACCCAAGTCACACAAAAATAAAGTAAGGTCATGATTTATTACATCATTTACCCTATGACAAAGAACCAGGAAAGAGAGAAGTCAAAACTTAAGCCACATGTTCTTTACATCATGCTGCAGTGCCTGGATCAGTCTTTGAATTTATGAAAATCTAAAGTATTTTTAAAGAACATAACTGTATTCGATGAGGGTAAAGGGGATCAAATATATGGTGACGCAAGGCTCATAATACCACATGGGCCAGGGAGCTGTGTTCTACACAACTAGACTGAGAAATAACGGCTTGCGGGGGGTTGGGGGGAAGGATGTATTACAGAATTGTACACCTGAAATCTACGTATGTAACTTTACTAACAATTGTCATCTCAATAAACTTTGATTTTTTTAAAAAAGAACATAATTGTATTAATTTCTTACTTTTGTCAAACACAGGCTTTTCATTATAATGTTCTTTTGGCTTAAATTGGGCATTATTACAAAACAGTCTTCATTAACTTACTAACTTCTCATATTTAGGAAAGTGTGTACTGATAGAAGGCCTTAGGGAATCAGTATAAATGAACCGATGCAAATTACTGGTAATTAAGTCACATGTAATAAGCATTTGAAAGGAATATTACTTTTACTTTAAATAATTTTCCTGAAATCATATTTATAGTAATTTAATTTGTAATCTTTTAAGAAAACATATTTCCTAAACTTCATACTATTGACTCAAGTATCCAACACTGAATTACCAAAGAGCTAATTAATATTGTTTTTATCTGTGTTATGGTTAAAATCTACCCCCACCACCATCACCATAGAGCAGCCCCAATGACTCCTACATTCACTGCCAACTGAGGTTTGGAGCTCTGTAGAGATAGCAAGGGCAAAAAAGGTGTAGTGGAGAGGCTATCAGCAAGGTATGAGGCCACAGGAAAGGAATCATGTATCTGAATCCCTTAAAATAAGTATTTTTTTTAATTAAGTTACTTAAGGATTTTAATTGTAATCATCTTGACTTTAATTGTAATCACAGTTTCCATATTAAGAGATGTGTATATGTAACATTAATGTGGCCAAATAACAAGCAACAAAAATATTTTAAGCTGCTACATGAAATAAGAGCCAGCTGTTAATAAAGAATTGGAACATCAGGTGGCACTCTTGTAAAAGAAATAATTACTGAACCAGAGAGGCTGAGAACATGAACCTAAAATTTTACACTGTACTGTTTAGCCAACCCAGATTATTTTATAAAACATAATTAAAAAGAAACCACTTTTTCCCCCCCCAAATCCATCATCCACATCTTTGAGGAAATGCTTCAGATGCTACTGAAAAATGCAACTCTTTTTGGACCTGGATAAAAGTCAGGAAGCTTTCATTTTCACTCTCCTTAACCTCTCCCTCTTGAGTTTTTAGTGAGAATGCAAGTAAAACATGTAATGAATGATGCAACTGTATTTCATAAAATATTTACCAGTTTATTCTATTTACTGTTTTTAAATTTGGTTACAAAACATCTTAAGGAAAAGCATTTTGGTAGGAATATGGCAGGAAAGCAAACAACTATTTAATTTAGGTATATTTGTCTTCTCCAAGCTAAATCTGACATCAAAATAAACTAGAAAATACTTTTAAAATAATATTTCTAATGAGTAATATTTCATAACAAGTGTGTGCCTGTGAGTAAAAGTTTTTTAAAAGATTAAAGTATCTTTGAACTAAATGATTTCAAAAGGAACTGTGTCAAATACTACATATCAAATCAATTCAATGATTGGCTAACTTGTAAAATATAAAAATCTATCAAATAAGAGCCTAAAATTTAATACAGTATTTAATACTATAAAATAATTTTTCATAGTTATATAGCATATACTTTATGGTTCTTGTGCAAATATTTACTCTTGTGTTGTGGTTTTATGTTAAGAAATCCTTCCCTGTTTTTGACAGCTATTAAACATGTAGCTAACAATTATGTTTTCTGGTTACAGATGAAACCTCCCTCAGTTTTGAGAAGCACTTTTTTGTTCAATTAAATACACTAATAAGCAAGTAGTTCAAAGTAAATGCAAAATACCTGGAATGTCTTCCCCATGTCAAATATAAGCATAATATACTACCAGCAAACCAAATTTATACTATATGTAACTTTCCATTTTAAAAACTTAGGAATATCCTGGTTCTGGTAATGGTGGAATAACCTGTATTTCTCCTTCAAGTTGTGTATCTCCATCAGGTTAAGAACCATCAATTGTGGACATTAAATATAAGAAAGGTACTTGAAAAATTGAAGAGGGACTATAGATGTACATCTAATGAAGGGATATAAAGGTCTGCCCTAGACACTCCAACTGGAGACAACTCTGAAGGGCCATCCCATTTCCGAACCTCCTATAGCTAAGGCTTTTTAAGACCTCATCACAGCCCAACTTCCCCTTCTACCCATTTCTTCCTTCCACAGGTGTTGACAACAATAAAATCCTAATAAACTTTCTTCACATTAATCTCTGTCCAACTGAGTAGGCAATAACAACAAAAAGCCAGCAAAACTATGAGGGATTCCACCATTTAGAAAGCACTCACCCAGGAGAGTCCTGGGTGAGATCCACACTGCTAAGCTTTTCCCCTGCGAGCGCATCCCAGTTCCATAGTGTAGGAGTGCCTAGAGTTCAAGCAGAAAGCCACAGTCTTGTTTCTTGGAGATTATCAAATGACAGTCTGGAGTCACCAAAGTGAGTGTAAATTTGAGGGTGGAAATTTCAGAAAGGAGAGGGCTATGGAGGAAACCTACCTCTAAAAATAAGCTTTCTTCAAGTCCTTGGCTATCCTCTTACTTAACTCATGTGCGCGAAGTCTCCATGGAACCCACTGGAAAGCAACAGCTGGAAGGGTGATAAAGGATGAGCAGTACCTCAGCTGCTGCCCACCACAGGGGAAACAGAATTTTCTATTTGAGTTAAGCTAAGTTACACTGCTGGGTAAACACTTCAGGCTTTACACTACATACCTTACAAGTGAAAACTATGTCCCAGAATTAAGAGCCCCTGGACTAGGGCAAAACCAGCCCACCCTGACATAGTATAAAACCAAGGTACCAAATGTTCAATGTGATCAGCCAGTAATTTAACTGTCTACTAGAAGCAAAATTAATACCCAGAGAAAGATAACAGAAGACAGGCTCTCTACAACGCATCATCCGTAATGGTTGGAATACTACAAAAAATTATTAAAGCATAGTAAAGAGAAAAAGCTGACAACAGAAACAAACCGTGCAATAAACCAGATATTGGAATTAGCAGGTACTTTAAATACAAATAAACTAAACACTCTAGTTAAAATACATATATTGCCAGACTGGAGAAAAAAAGCAAGCTGCAACTATATGCTGTTGACAAGCAATACACCTTAAAAACAAAGACAAAGACAGGTTGAGAGTAAAAGTATAAAAAGATAAACAATCAATATAGTGAGCCAAAAAAACAGCTGGCCTGACTTTATTAATAGAGTCACTACAAGAAAAAGTAGATAGACTTCAAAAAAACAAAAAAAAGTATTACCAGAGGTAAAATGGGACCTTTGCAAATAATTTTAAAAAGTCAATTCATCAGGAAAACGTAATAATGAAATGTTTATGCTCCAAATAACATAACTTCAAAGTATATGAAGTAAATACCAACAAAAATAAAGGTGAAACAGACATCCGTATCATAATTTAAAATTTAAAACCTCTTTTCCTCTCTAGAAACTCCTGGACCAAGAAACATTTAAGGATATAGAAAAGTTGAATAATGAGTATATCAAATTGATTTAATTGAAGTTACTATAATAGAACACTACACCCAAATGCAAAATACATTCTTTTCAACTGTACATGGAACACACATCGAGACAGAGCATAAGCTGCGCTGTAAACCAGGGCTCAATTTTCAAAGACTTACATTTTACAGAGTACTGTTTCTTATAACATAAACTAGAAATCAGTAACAACAGAAAAGACCCAAATATTTGTAAATTAAGCAACATATAACCAATGAGTCAAAGAAATTAAAAGAAAATTAGAAAATAATTCATAATACACTTTGTTGAAAATACACAACATCAGAATTTGTAGGATGCAGTTCAAGTAGCAAATATAGAGATACTTATAGCTTTAAATGCTTAAATTAGGGGGAAAAGTGACTTCAAATGAATCATCTAAACTTCTACTGATAACCTAAAATAAGGACAAGCAAATTAAATTCAAAATAAGTAGAAAGAAATAATAAAGATAAGCAAATATAAATAAAACAGGAAATCAGGAAATTTTAAAAAACAAAAGATTAATAAAGGTGAAAAGCACCTCAGTTAACTGATGTTATACTGCAATAAAACGTTTTAAAAACACCAAAAATTACTAGCTTTATAGTAAATGATTTTTTTCTAATTGACTTACAGCTGCCCAGTAAATATATTAAGTGTACTAGCTCTAAAACCCAGCCTTCCAAATCTGTCTCCTTTCATCATCCGGTCCAGAAAAGGCACTTCAAAAAACAGGCCCTTTACAAACTGGATATCCAAGTTGCAATAAGCACATAAAAGGAGGCTCAATTCTCATTAGTTATTAAGTGAAAATCAAAATCACAGTGAATTACAACTGTACACCCACTAGATAATCAAAAGTGAAAAACTGACCATAAAATGCTGAGAAAGATGTGAGGCAGCAGTTTTCAAAGTATAGCTGAGGATACCCAAGAACCTTACAGGGATCGGCCAAGGTAAAACTATTTCCATAATAACTTACTACCTTTTCACTGTGTTGCCTGATGGTATAAAATCAGATGGGTAAAAATGTTGGTTCAACCATGAACAAAAGCGTGTATTAAACTGTGGCAGTAAGGTACTGTATTCTTCACCAATATGCACGCACAATTACAAAAATCAAAATCTACTTTATTTTGAAATACTTAAGTAAGAGAACATTATGCTAAGAGAAATAAGTCAGACCAAGAAAGACAAATACCATATGATCTCACTTATATGTGGAACCTAACAGAGTAAATGAGCACACAAAACAGAAACAGATTCAGATATATATAGAGAGAAAAAATGCTGGCTAGATGGGAGCGGGGAGGGGACGGGGGAGAAGGTGAAGGGATTAGAAAGAGCAAATTAGTAGCCACAATATAGTCACAGGGATATGAAATACAGTATGAGGAATATAAATAACAATGTTGTGAAGATTATGTAGGTGCCAGACGGGTACTGAACTTATCAAGGGGATCACTCCATAGACTGTTAGATGCCTGACCAAAGTGCTGTACACCTGAAGCTGAAATAGAATACTGTATGTCAACTATAATTACACACACACACACACACACAGCCACATGAGGTGGAGTACAGCATAAGGAAGATAGTCAATGGTATTGTAACAGGCATATAAGATGTCAGAGGGGTAGTAGCTTGGGGAGGGGGGTTATCACTTTGTGAGGGGTGTAAATGTCTAACTAGTATGTTGCTCTGTACACCTGAAACTAATAAAAAAATAAATAAAATACTTAATTGAAAAGTAAATAATTTTATTCAATCCTGACCCATGAATCCATGTATCTAATATTCTGTATGGTGCATGGGAAGTATGCATAAAAAGCACTTCAGACTTCAATATACCATGTTAATGGTTGTCTTGAGGAAATCACTTGAGTGCTTAAGATACAAGATGAACTAGCCTCATTTTTCATTGAGTATCATTTTTATTTGAAATGTTCAGCAAATTATGGTTACCCAAAGTATGACATTTGGCAGATATTCTCAAAAATGAAGTGAGCCTGTCACTTCAAGAAAAACAATTGTCAGTATGTATGGCAAATGATGAAATTTGAACTTTCAAGTAAAGTCAGATTTTTGGAAAATTTCTATCTGATACTGACAGCTTGGCAGCTTTTCTGATGAGATAAGTGATATTGGTCTCAGGAGGCCAAAATCAAGGTGTCAGCCAGACTTAGCTCTCATCTGTCAGCTTTGGGAAGAATTTGCTTCCAATCTCATCCAAGTTGTTGGCCAAATTCAGTTCCCTGCAGTTGTAGGATTAAGGTTCCCATTTCCTTGATGGCAGCCAGCCAAGGGCCACTTTCGGCTTCTAGAGGGCACTTACATTCCTCTTCACATGTCCCCTTTCTATCTCTGAGCCAGCAATGGCACACCTAATCCTTCTCATGATTCTATCTGACTTCCCCTTTGGTCACAGCTAGAGAAAACTCTTAAAAGGCAGTCATTAGATGGGGTCCATCTAAATAGCCTCCTTATTTTAAGGTCAACTGACTTGGGACTTTACATCTGCAAAAATCCCTTCACAACAGTACCTGGATTAGTGTTTGAATAGCCTGGGGTCAGGAATCATGGGGGGCCTTCTTTAGAGTTTTACCTACCACACTTCTCAGGGCCTGCTCCCAGCCAATGACTGTGGCTCCCCTGACAGATGACTTTTGATCAATAACTCCCCATTGGCCCTACAAAACTTTGAGAACTACAGCACAGTCTGAGGCTTTTCCCACCCACCTGTCTTTACTTCCTTCTCTCTTCCACAGGGGTCAGACCTGTATAGATCTCTTTCAGCTGGAGGGATTCAATTGTTCTCAATTGTGGTATGAATTACTCAAGTACATACATTTGTCAAAACTCATCAAACCGTATACTTCAGACATGTATTTTATTATATGTATAAAGTTATACTTCAATTAAAAATATCTATGCTTAATAAATATCAATGCTACTAAAAAAGCGCCCTTATCTTTTGGAGATGTGCATTATGCACTGAAATAGTTACTGATGAAATGATATCATGGCAGAGATTTGCTTCAAAATAATCCAGAGTGGTGGGAGTAACTTTGGATCAAACAAAATTGATCATATAATAGACTGTTGAAGCCAGGTGAGGGGTACATGGGAATTTATCATATTCACTCTACTTTTGTATGTATTTCAAAATATCTACAATAAAATGATACTTAACCTAGCCAACTCTTGGCAGTGGATACAGAATGACAGGGATTCTAATACACAATTGGTTTGAGTAAAAACCCTTTAGAGATGAATTTGTCTAAATCTACTAACACTGAAACTGCACATACTATCTTCAACCTAGCAACTCATGTTTAGATACCCTAAAGAACTTACGCACATGTACACAAGGAAACGTACAAGACTGTCCAATGCAGCATAGTCAGCAAAAAATATGCAATAATCTAAATGTCTTTGAATGAGATAATGGATAAAGTAACTGTGTCATATTCATACAGTGAAAATGTTACACAATAGCTAAAATGAAATATATCTTCATATGTTAACATGAATGAATATCAAAAATGAGAAAGCTATAGAGTGATGAATATGACACTTGTTATATGAAGTTTTAATACATACTAATTCTATATATTATTTCTGGTTAGTCTTAATAGCAAGTCTATCATGAATTATTATGATAATGTACAAAATTCAGGATAATGGTTACTTCTAGATAAAAAAGGAAATAATAGCAGGGGTTCGACTTATATGTAATTGTTTATTTTTTTGAAAAAATATCTGAAGCAAGATGGCAAAATATAAGGAATTAATGGAGCTGGCATATTGATTTATGTTCTTCTTGTTTGTTTGAAATATTTCAAAAAAAATTTAAAAGCAAAAAAAAATAGATAAGGCTATTCCAATAATTCAAGAAAGAGAGATTACTACTTGATAACTAACTTTGAAGTTTTTAAATAAGATTTTCTTTTAAGAATCAATTTAATCCATTTCAAATGTTACCTAGTTGATTCATGTTATTTCAGAACTGTAAACTATCTCCCTTCAAAATACCCAGTTAAGTATTGATTTGAAAGAACATCCTACAGACACCACTAGTAACACATACTATAAAAATATTAATTATGAATAACTAAACCCAAAAATATGGTCGAAGCATTGTGCCAAATAATTCTAATAAAAATACATATGTAAAATGAATAGCCTATTGTGTCTATATTATTCTTCTTAAAAATATATATCCTAAATACGGCAAAATGTGAAATTTTAAGTTTAGGCTATGGACACAAGAGCTGTTATTCTCTGTAATTTTCTGTGTATTTTGAAACCTGTTATAAAATGAAGAAAAAGAAATATAATTGAAGTATCTGCAGAAAGAATGGTTTAAAAAACTACTGCTTTCTAGGAAATTCTTTCCTAAGATCTCCTTACTAGTTGTTCAAAAAAGGAAAATGTTTACTTTTTTTTTAACGTGCTGCCTGAATGAATCTGGCAACTTTTATTCAAAAAAAAACATCTCTCCAGGGTGGAATGGGGAGAACTTCTCAGCATGTGAATTTCATGCTCTTTTCAAAGGAAGCCTCTGTCCTGATAACTAGGTTTTGGTGGTGGGGGGAACCCGAAAAGTAATTGTTCCTATCTTTGATTCCCCACTTCACCATTCCCTTCATTTTCTAGGTTTGTAAGTAGGACTTTACAGGTTCTGATGACTGTAGTGGGTTGCATGGTGGCCCACAAAAAGATATGTCCATATTCTTTCATCTAGACCAGTGAATGTTACATCACTGAGAAACAGGATCTTTGCAGATGTTAGGAATCTTGAGATGAAATCATCCGGATTTCAGGTGCGCCCTAAATCCAGTGACAACTGTCGTTATGAGACAGGAGAGAAGAAGACTAGGACACAAAGGAAAAGTCCACGCAAAGGCAGAGGCAGTGACTGTAGTTATGCAGGCACAGCGAAGGAATGCCTAGAGCTACCAACAGCTGGAAGAGCCAAAGAATCCTAGAACCTTTGAAGGGAGCATAGCCCTGCCAACATCTTGATTTCAGACTTCTGCCCTCCAGATCTGTGAGAGAATAAACTTCCGCAGTTTAAAGGCACCAAGTTTGTGGTCATTTGTTACAGTAGCCACAAGGCACTAATACAATCTCACCTTCCCAAACATTCCCCCATACGAATTCAACTAGTTTACCAAACATAGCACCTGCCATGACTTGACTTGCTCTAGAATTTCAGCCCACATTTTCTGTGCTCTTCCCCATATGTGCCTGAGCCCCTACCCACCCTAGATGTTGTATGTGTACATATGTATAATCTATTCTGAAATTTTCATCATCTGTGGCAAAAGTGGGTTTGTACCATTTTTCTGCTACCTGCTGTAATTCAAGGACTGGTAAAGTGATAGAAGCACCATGGACACAATCACAGGTGTGTGGGTAAGAAGACAGGACAATAAAGCACGGTCTTCAAACAAGAGAAGACCAAATTTTGCTCCTGGGTGATGGTAATATTTAAAAAGAGAGAGAGAGAGAACTAGGAATAAGTGGTATTATTGGAGTACAGAGTCTCTGGTCATAAGAAAGTATAGACTTTTGAGTACGAATACAACATGATATGATTTACAAAAATTAATCTGGTTAAAATGTGACACCTACATTAAAAGATGCAGTTAAACCTAACATCAATTTATGAAGTTGTATCTTATTATAATTAGACAGAAACAAAAGTAATTGAATTATGCAGAAATTCTGATAGTTAAGACTAAACTACTTTCCTCAACCCAAATATGCAAGGCCTCAGGCAATTCTGACCCAATCTACATGCACAGTTTCAGGTTTGGATGGCATGGCCCTAATCCTACAAACACAGCTTCTGTGCATCCCTACAAAGGGATGTATGGTAGCAAGAATGCAGAACAAACATCAAGATGTGGCAGGTAGAACAAGGACAGATGTCCCCAGTTCAAGGCCAGTGAAGGGACTGCAACATGAAAAACAGTGGTAGAGTCAGGGTTTATGGCCACAAAACAAGGAACAGTGATAGAAAGTGTACAGGAAAGGATTGGAGCTAGACCCAGGAACCAGTTTTCTCATTTGCTGCAACATCCCATAAAAATCAATTAAAACTACTAAAATCACTGAGCAAATTATTTAAATTAGAGACAAAGATTTTAAATAACTTCTTAAAAAATTTTTAACCACTATAAACTGTTTCAGAAATTAAAAGCTTATTACCTCACTAAAAATCCAAAACTAATTTATCAGCAAATCCTCTCACTTTATCTATAAAATACATCCTGAATCTCACTATTTCTCTCCTCCCCACCGCCATCTTAGTCTAAGCCATCATCTTTCACCTAGACAAGGAATTGCTTCTCATCGATCTCCCTGTTTTCATCCCTGCCCATGCTGGGCTGGTATTTGTTACCAAAATGGTAGTGAGAGTGACACTTTCAAATTTTAAATAAGCTGATATCCCTTATTTCAATTTTTGACGGCTCTTCGCTGCACTGTCAGGCTCTGGCCCTGTCCACCTCACTCCCTTCTTGGTCCACTGCCTCCAACCGCAGTGGCTTTCTTATTCCTGCTACAGACACTGTTCATTCCCTCCCCAGTGCCTGGGTGCTCACTTCTCCTGGAGTCCCAGATTTTTAAGCTGCTGCCTCTTCAGCCAGGTCTCAAATGTCCCTCACTGAGGCCTTCCACAATCACACTTACCCCTCCAAATTACTTGCCCTATCACTCTTCACCTCTAACAATTAAAAACTAGCTGAAGGTCATCCATCACCCAGCTCCCAACACCGCCATCTATTCTTTGCATAACACTGCAATAATTCTACAACTATCTTGTGTATTTATTTAACTAGAATGTAATTCCCATGAGAGCAGGAAACCTATCTATACTCACAACACACAAAAACAGGAATTTATTTATTTGTGCAAGCACTTTGGTAAACACATTGGTATTATTTCCTTACGTGGCACATTCACATATGCTATAACCTAGCAACTCAGTTCCTAGGTATATAACTGAGAGAAACTCTCGTACATGTACAAGAGAAAATAAGTAGAAGAATATTATTTGTAGAAGCACTATTCACAATAACAAAACTGGGAATCAACCCAAATGTCCATAAACAGACAGTTAAATTTTGGTTACAGTTATAGAATGAAATACACATACATTATAAGGTGAATCAATTTTAGTGACAATAATATGGATGAATTTTAGCACTGTAATATTAAGTGGAAGAAATCCCAAACATTAGCTAGAGCATCATGATCTTTCCATAAAACTTAAAAGCAGTTTTTGAAAAAATAAAGTATTTTTTGGAACATATAGAAGAAATAAAACCTATCAGAAGAGCAAGAAAATAATGAATACAGAACCACTTCTTAAACTGTTTACGACGAGTGTTTTGTGTTTTTTTTAATCACAAAAACAATATAAAGTGACTAAAGTAAAAAAGATACTGTCAAGTTCAGAATTTCAGGCTTACCACATTCCCAGTTCAATGGGAATACAAACCCAGATCTCTGGCTGTGCGACACAAGGTTCTCCCAGTAGATGTCTGAACGCTACCCAGGGATGTTCACTTTTTTTTTTAAGCCCTTTCTGTAGCATGCTATCACTACGTACAGGCATGTGTGATAGCAGACTAAGGAAGTGATTTTAAATAAATACATACATACTTAAATGAACTCTTTACCTCTAACAAACAAAAATTGGCTAAAGACTACCCTTCCTCACCCAGCTCCCAACATTCTTCTTTATTCTTTTCATAACTCTGCAATCTGTCTGAAAGCAAGAAACAATGATTTTCAACACTAATATTTTATGGAGTCGAGACATTAATGCAACCTTAAAGTGTAATAGGCACTGGTTAAAAAAAAACTGGGATACACCATTCAAGGGAATACCAGGCAGGCAGTCCTAAAAAAAAAAGAATGAGGCAAAAGGCACTGGAAGTAATGACACAGAATTATGTGTTATGTAAAAAATCTTTTTTTTGTGGGTAGCCAGATGGCTCAGTTGGTTAGAGCGCGAGCTCTGAACAACAGGGTTGCTGGTTTGATTCCCACATGGGCCAGTGAGCTGCGCCCTCCACAACTAGATTGAAGACAGCGAGCTGCTGCTAAGCTTCCGGAGAGGCAGCCAGATGGCTCAGCTGGTTCAAGTGTGAGCTCTTTAACAAGGTTGCTGGTTCAATTCCGGCAATGTGATGGTGGGCTGCGCCCCCTGCAACTAAGATTGAAGACGACTGATGGGTCCTGGAAAAGCACACTGTTCCCCAATATACCCCAATAAAAAAAATTAAAAAGAATTAAAAAAAAACACAAAACTTTTTTTAAGGTAAAGAAGAATACATAATATGCTACAATTTCAGTTTAAAGGAAGTGTATGTGTATAATAACTATATTCATACTTGCAAATGCTTAAAAAATCTCTAGAAGCATTCACAAGGAGTAAATATTGTAAACTTCTATTTATTTTGAATTTTGAACACCTGAATGTACTTACATATTATTTTAAAAATTCTAAATTTTAAAATAATAAAAGACTACACTGAAAAACAAATATACTCAGAAGAGCAGTGATTTTTAACGTGATTTTTTTCAGAGGAACTACTCCATGGTAGCTATTCTTCTCATCTTAATTTTGTACACTCACAATCTGGACGATGAAAATACTGTCTACAGAGAAAGAGTGCACTGTACAGAGATTCTGACAGATCTTATTTGAAGCTTTTTAAGAATTTTAAATTAGGTTTCATCAAGTGAGTTAACAACTCTTTTCACATTTTGAATGCTATATTTCTTACCTATATATAAATTAGATTGGCTTCTATTAGCCTTTCTCTCAGATTGAAAAAAATTTAAATCTATTATTACCAAAACTGTACCAACAACCACCATCAATTTATGTCTATCTTTTGAATCACTAGTGAGACAGTTCACACTTTTAACTGGAAGAAAAACATGGCCATATCTGCTTTTTGATAAGAATTGTGGGTTTTGTTCCCTTAGTGTTAGATAACTGAATATTTACATCTAAAATAACTTGTAATTGTCTTTACACCCAACAACATCTACAAAAGCATGTGTTCAAAAGTGAAATGTTGGTTGTGCTTCCTAGTGTGGAGCATTTCAACTACTAAATTTTAAACCAGATAATTAAATCAAAAACTGGCCATCGGCACATTACTTCTCAAAACTGAAGTATTACAGCAAGTGACAAGGAATACAAAAAGTTTAAATGGCACATCTTCATGGGGGGGGTCAATTGTGATATTTATATCAATTTGAATATATCTTCCTGTGTGTACTGCAAAAGTCACGTGGATTTTTAAGATAAATATGAAATTTCAAAGAAATTTAGAGCTACTTAACTCTCATTTGACATTAAGTGTACCTCGGTAGAAAGTTTGTGATTTACTAACCTACCATCAGCTGGTTTTGAACTAGTTTAGTAAGAAGGTATACAAATAAGAACTTAGCATTGTTTACAAGGTCCTTATTTCTTTTTTCCAGAAATTTGCATTTAGTTTGAAAACAGTTAAGATAACAGATCAACTAAAATGCCTCGTATTTTCCAAAATAGTCCTGATTTTGGTTATCAGTTCTCATTTGGTCTTTGATGTCTGGACCACCACTAAACAGCGATGACATATTTACTTACTTGACAGTATAGTAGTACATGTAATATTCGGCAGAGTATTAATGCAAAAACTGACGAAATAAAATAACCTTCGGCTGTTTTGCTACAATGTCTAAGTTTTCCTTGCTTAGTACCTCAGAGTTCCTTTAAAGACGATGCTTTTGAACCTGGCCTTTACATTCTGCCACCTCCTAGTAACTGATGTTCTCTTCAGGGTAGTACATTTATACACAATGCATAACTTGCTATGTAGAATAGAAACACAAGGTCCCTATTCTTAATGCCTAAAAAGAGCACTGGTGAACCACCACCTTTATATTTGTATATAGAAAATCAAATAAAGGAATGATAAATCATTTCCACACAGATAAAGCACATATTCTGCAAGTAGGTTACAGCTGCAACCTCTATTTGTTTCAGTCAAGTTTTTTCAAATGACTTGCTCTAAGCAAACAGTGGTTGCTACCTAGACTGCTTTCCCTGCTACTATTTTCTGTATATTTTTGCACAACACTGTACCTCAAATGGTACTTCTGTTGCAGTAGCCTCCAGCATTATACCCCTGTGTACAGTACTAAAAAGAGCAAACTATAAGGACCCAGAATTTGCATTTACATTTGCACAAATCCTAACGACAATTTGCAAAATTCCTACACTGCACATTCAGCTTATTCCAAGGCAACATTCAAGTTAACTGCCCTTTATTTCCTGAATGTCTATTCCAATTTCTCACCCAATGACTCATATATTTTTAACTTCACTATACAGCTAGAGAGGAGTAGGATATCAAGAAAGAGTCAAAGGACGTTTCTAAGTATTTTCTATAGATAATGACCACAGTAGTGCCATTAAGTGCTATATCAAGTAAATTTTAAACAACTCGATTTTTTTTTATCAGTCATTTTTGCAACATTGTTTTTATAAGCCCATTATATACATCTTATTGCCTTCTTAAATCATAGTGAGAGGACTCGGGAGAAATAATGTTTTTCTTATTGTTGCCTCTTGGTTCATTAAAAATCTGTATTTCATAGAATGAAGCTAGTTATCTCACCTGAGAGATTCAAGACTATAAAAGCGTTTAAGGAGTAAAACTATACCACAAAATGTTAACCATAAATAGCTTGTAGAAGCATGAAAAGATTATCTAATAAAGCTGATCTCTGAATCTCAAAAATTTCAACATGTAATTTTATTTTGTTGAACTCTATTGTGCACTTGGCTGACACTAACATCAATGAGATGACCAAGCACATCCATGGTATTTTCAAAACTTAAAATTTTTAAATTAGTTAAGGCTTCAAAAATATAGGTCTTAGAAGTGTTTAAAACTTTCTCTTTTTTTCCCTTTCTTCCCCCACCCCAAGCCGTTCTCAGTCTAGTTGTATAGGACACAGCTCCCTGGCCCAAGCTGGTATTATGAGGCTTGCCCCCCACCCCCCCCGAGGCAGTCGGTCACCGGTCGTCAGTTGGCCGCTCACAGCAGCTCACGCCGGCCACTCATGGCAGCACACAGCGGCAGCACACGGTAGCCCACAGCAGCACACAGCAGCCCACGGCAGCTCATGCTGACTGCCAGCTGCTCACAGCAGCCCAGCTCCAGGGAGAGCTGTTGATCACAATCTTAGCTGTAGAGGGTATAGCTTACTGACACATGTGGGAATCGAACCAGCAACCTCAGTCTCCTATTAGGAGCACGGCGCTCCAACCACCTGAGCCACCGGGCTATCGCAGAAGTGTTTAAAACTTTAAAAGCAGAAATTATGTCACTTTCTCATACAAATAACTTCTAATAGTTTTAAATAACATTAATTCAAAATATATCTGCTTTTTTAAATAAAAATGCAAAACCAATTGACTAGATTTCATGACAATTGCATGGATTTAAAATGTCAGCTACTATTGTCAGATATCTTTGGAAAATTAAAATAATATACCACAACTATCAAAATATAAAAACATACACATTCGATATATTATCTACCATTTATTATGTACCAGCTAAATTATACAAATATCTTCTTATTTAAGTCATACATCAACCCTATCCATTAGCTAGGTAATATTATACCCATTTTACTCTTTAGAAAAACAGACTCAGAAAGGTTAAATAACTTGTCCAAAGTCACAATACTATTATAGTAAGAAAGAATTCATATTTAAGTATGACAAATCCAAGACACTTGTGTTATGCACTAAGGTATGCTGGATTTCCTCATAATCCCAAAGATCATTCTGGTATTTGCTATGTGTTTTTCACTTAGCCGTTCAAGTTCAATATAGTTTTCTGATATTTGAAACTGAGATTTTATTAAACCTCTGTCAAAACTTGGCCTAGAGCTGAAATTTGGTATTTCAAACAACCTGAAGCTTAAAAGTCTGAAATGAAAGGCAAGAAGTGTTTATCTGGAATCAAAGAATTGCAATGCAGGAAGCACAAATTCAGGCAGAAACCCAAACAGTGTCCCAACTACAGGGTGAAAGTAAGGGGTTTTTTTGTTTGTTTATTTTGTTTTTGTGAGAAAAAGGAAAAGAATACATGAAAAGAAGAAAAAAGTTCCTATTGGTGCTGACAAGCTGAGCCACTCTTGGCTATACATGACTGGTTACTGATTCTACCTTCAGAGAGAAGGTCCATAATCATCAGTTCTTGCGATCAGGATGTCTGCTTTCCTGCTGACTTTACACATAATTGTTTGTGAAACAACTGTGGTTTAGCTCAGTCCCAAGGTCTGGCCCAGTCCAAAGTTTCACAGAACAAGGTAAGCAATGCAGTTCCTCTGGAATGGCCACTCTGGCTCCAATTTAAAATGGTTCTTTTCATGTCATTTTTTTTAAAACGGCTTTAAGATTGAAAACTTCTAAATAGACACTATTAAGACGTAAAAAATTGTGATTTTGAAGAGAAAACATACAAGATGAAGACCACACCGTTAACCAGAGTCACAAAATCAATCAAACACTAAATAAATTTGTAAGAATCAAACAAGTTTTGCCAGCCCTCAAGCATAGATAATGTCATAAAAAAGACAGTTTATGGCTACAGGAAAAGAAACTTCTAAAGAATACATTCTCTCTATACCACCAAGTACTATCTTAAGCAAAAGCTGCTTGGATATCAAATAATAATCCTTCAGTTCCCTAGTTGCTCCTTTTCATAAATATTTTATATTTTCATTTTGCCTGCTCCAGTACACAGATGAAAATAAATACTGATGAAAATAGTAAATCTCAGATTTAAAGAAATATAAATCTCCCTGTGTTTAGAAATCATTCATCTACTATATAAATATTTACTGGCCATTTATTATGTTCTAGCTCGTGGGCATACTTCAGAAAACAAAATCCACACTCTCTTGGCATTTACATTCTAGTGGGGAAGACGAATGTTCTTAAAAGATGTATTTGTTGGCAACACCCATGTACAGTGCCAGGTGGGTACTAGACTAATCAGAGGGATCACTGCATAAATTATCTAAATGTCTAACCACTATGCTGCACACCTGAAACTAATATAAAATAACATTAAATGTCAACTGTAACTGAAAAAAATACTTTTTAAAAATTAAAAACAGAGGTATTTGTTGGGTCATATTAAGCACTTGAAGCCTGTTAAGGGCCATGGCGAATGCCTAGGACTGCTGCTTTCCAGAAGGTGATCAGAGAGGCCTTTGTGAGGAGGTGACCTGTGCACAGAGACCTGAATAAGCTGAGTAAATTATGTGGCTGTCTGCGGAAAAGGGGACCATCCAGGCAGGGCTACCCACAAGTGCAAAGACCTTGTGGCAAGATCAGCTTGATGGCTAGTGTAGCGCAACAGGGTGGGTGAATGGAGTGACAGGAGAAAAGGCTCAAGAAATAGGGCAAGACCATGTAGGGCTTTTCAAGTTGTGCTAAGATCCCCTGAAATAGGGGGATGCTGAAAGGTTTTTGTAAAAGAGGATCACAACCTCGCTTTTATGAAAAAGGATTAATCTGGATGTTATATAAGGCTAGTCCACAGCAGAGCACAACTCAAACAAGGAGACCACTTTAGGACTGTCGCCTTGCTCTAAACAATGCAGTAAAGATGATATACACGAAAATGGTAGCAAAGGAAGAAGTAAGAAGTGGCCCAATTCCAGATATAGGTATTTTGAAGGTAGGAACAATGGAATTTGCTGATGAAGTGGGTATGAGCCAGAGAAAAAGGAGAGTCACAGTTGACCCTCAAAGTTTTTGATGACTCAAAGTAATTTTTCATTTTCTCAATGATAGTTCTGTTTTTCCTGCAATTTGGATAAAATCAATTCACCCTGAACCTCCCATTTTAGGAGCCAAATAATCATGAAACTTATAGTCCCTACAAACTGAGGACACGGAGCACCTTTATGTTAAAGGATTCTTCCTTCTAACTTTTATACCATATGAGAAATAATTCCTAACTTAAGTATATGGTACCTTTGCCCTTTCACCCTCTTCTCAGTTCTCATGATCCAATAAGAAAAAAAAAGTTGCAGAGCGAGGAAGCACTGGGTGAAAAATCCAGTGATGGTCATTGTTCAATTAATGATTTCCCGGGCAGCTGAGTTTACTAATCATTGCATGTTCTGCCACCACCGTCGCATATCTGTAAATGTTACCAACAGGTGCTTTCACACACATTTAATTTAAAATTGTTCTGATACACAGATTAATGAAATTTAAAATAACCAACTGGCTTTTCATAAAATTTATTTTAAGCATACACATACTAAAAACACAGTTAAGATTTTTCTATAGTGCAATAAAATGTTATCGCCACAATTTAAAAAAAAAAAAAGCCCTAGTATATTATATACCGTATTCAATAGTACAGACTGACTTTCATACATCCTGTGTGGTCTTTCTAACTCTAGCCTTTGTCCTTTTCCCAGAATGATATTCTTCTATAGCTAACATTTTTTTTTATTTTATGTGTGGGCACTTACTCTGTGTTAACACATGCAGTAAACACTCCACTGCATACTCTCATTTATTCATCACAACAGCTCAATAAGTATTATCATTACCCCCGTTTTGCAGATGAATAAACTCATAATTGATCAGATTGTCAAGAGTGACAGGTGTCCCAGGACTGAAGACTCCAGAGCCCATTCTCCTAACTACAATTACACTAATCACCTCTTAATCCACCTAGGATAACCTTCCTAAAATAAAATTTGAATGATATCAGTTCCTGCTCAAATAAAATACTTCCAAGAGCTTTCAAACACCTTTAAAGACCTTTGAATTACCACCTAAATTCACTAAGTTCTACCAGAAGTAACTTTTTTTAATAACATGAGAGAAGAAAAATTTTCTCAGTATAATTTAAATGCCTCCTTTAAAGAGTTGCAAAGAATGTGAAGTCATCTTTGATCCACCTCGCACAGCTCCACGTGGAACCCTGAGGCCGACTGATTCCATCATATGTATCACACTCCTGTCAACCTCTCTTGATCACTGCCACCAAAATGAACCCCATTTTCCTTAGTGTTCTTCTTTAACCTATCTTCCCTCTGCTAACTATCTTCTCATCTTTCCAGTGATCCCTCAGGAAACTTGGGCCATTGGAAATAATTTCCTAACAAACTCAACCTCTTCACAGAATCACCACTGCAATGGTCTTAGGGGTTACTAGACAAATTTCTAGGTGAGGATACAGCAATTTAGCACAACGCTATTACTTCAGACTCTGGAGTCAAACTGCCTGGGGTTCCGATTCCAATTCAAGCACCTACTAGTTATGTGAACTTGGGAAAGAAACTCTAGTCAAACTAAACTTGCTGTTCCACAAACACACCCCCAAAATTTTCTGCCTCTACATTTCTACTGAAATAATAATTCCATTAATTGGGCTATCCATCCTTCAGCAGGCTCATCTCAAGTCACTTCCTTTTCTATAAGTTTTCCTTATGTCTTCAATAAATTCCCATAGTACCTAACTTACCCTTCTTATAGGATTAGAGGCAGAAAATTTTGGGGGTGTGTTTGTGGAACAGCAAGTTTAGTTTGACTTCTTATAGGATCTTCAATAAATTCCCATAGTACCTAACTTACCCTTCTTATAGGATATTTAGATTACCTTACAGTATACTTTTCATTGAATTATCCATAAGAGAAGAGGCTATTTGATTTATCTCTGAATCTCTTGAGATACTGTGTTTCCCTGAAAATAAGACCAGGTCTTATATTAAGGTTTGCTCCAAAAGACGCATTAGGGCTTATGTTCAGGGGATGTCATCCTGAAAAATCATGCTAGGGCTTATTTTCCGATTAGGTCTTATTTTCGGGGAAACACAGTACATAACACAACACTTAAACAAGCACTAAATATTTGTGAGCCAAGCAAGAAGTAAATAATCTATTTGATTATATTAATTTTCCTCTCTTTTCTCCCAAGCCCCAAATGCTTGAGCATGAGATTTATATTTTCTTTTATAGTTTTAGTCATTATAATCGTAAGTAACCACTGCACAAATCTTTTCTATCTTTAATACGACCTGAAAAATTATCTGAGTCTGTGAAAGTGAATTTTGTGTAAATTTTAAAAATTATACTTAAAAGCAACATTTCAGCAGATGTAGAAAAGAATATTCCTGGAGAAATCGGGGAAGCCAGAAGACAATGTATAGCTCAACTTAGCAGTTAAGAATATGGATTTAAGAATCAGACATTCCCAAGTTTGAATTCTGACTCCAATATTTGCCACCAATGCAGCTATGGGCAAATTATGTAACTTCTCTTTGTTTCCTCACCTATACAATGGGGGTACTGGCACCTCTGCATCGTAAGTAATAAATGAAATCATACATACAAAAAACAAAGGTCAGTACCTGGTACACAGCTTACATTTAATAAACAGATATTAGAAAAATTTTTAATTAAAGGACATAGTTACATAGTCACTTACACTTCATTAGATTTTCTTTTGTGTGGAAAGGTAAGAAAAAAATGAAATCTCCAGAAAAGTGCTAAGAGAGTCAGTTTTGACACTATAAATGGAACAACTAAACTCATTATCCTACTGGATTTAGTGAAAACAGTCTATGTAACAAGCTCTTACGCAGAATTCTTTCAAAGTCAACAGCATAATAATTTTGGCTGAATTATTCAACAAAAAACCCAGTGACAAACTAAATCCAAGGTACTGCTTTTCCAGCAAAAGATAAAACAAAAAAGTATTTGATGATGTCTAAATAAATTTAGACATTATCTAAATATGATATAAAACAAAAAGAAATACCAGTAAAAGCATAATACTTAGAAATATGGCAGTAAATACAGTATCAGGGAGAAAAAACTAGAGTTGAAAAGGGTTGCCCCTCCAGAACAGGAATAGGAAGCGAGATGAAGTGAAGTTAGATGGGATGGCATAGTGTCAAGAGACTGCTGTTTTTTTCTTTAAAAGTCTCATGGCGGCCTTGCTTTTTAAAAGTATGTGCATTATTTAGTTAATAAAACAAAATATAAAAGATGTTTATTGTTATAATCATTTGACAGGCAGGGCCAGGGCTAGGGCGAGGCGAGGAAGGCGCCTTGGATCCCTGTCGGGTCGAGCTCCGGCACACACTTGCCCAGCCTCCAGAACGCGTTCCTCCTCCAAGCCCGACTCAGGCTAGAGAGTTTTAGGAATTCAATGTCAGAAACAAACTGACGGATTTGGGCTGTTATAGTCATCAGGATATGAAATAAAATATGTTGTTCAATACATAATAGATTTCTAAAATTATTTCTATCTACAAATGTGCATAAACAGAAATCTAGAATGATCTTCCTGAATATTAATGATAGTTGTTTCTGGATAGTAAGACTTTTCTGGGCGGTGAGATTTTGGATATACCTCCTGTACCACCAGATTTTTTTTTAATATAATTTTTTTAAACTGATGCTTCTTTTTAAATAAAAAATGTGCAGCTCCCAACCTACCCCCACTAACAGCACACACACCCAGACATTCTCCCATGACAACTTAATTCACTTCAGGCGTCATCTACCACCTCTATGGATACAATTTACAAACCTATATTCTTACCATCGCTAGCCACCCCCAGTCCTTACTCCCCCAAGTTCCAATTCCCTATTGCCAATTGCCTCCTAGAGAGTACCAACTGAATATTTCACTGGCAATTCAAACAAAACAAATCAAACATAAAATATCATTTGTCCACGTACAGTGCATTAGGAATAACAAGCGCAATAGGTCCCCAAGTCACTTAGGTTTAAAGCCCAAAAGTTGTCTTTAACTTCTTCCTCTCCCTTACCCATCCATAAAATTATCAAGCCTGTCATTCCACCTCTGTAATGCATTTGACATCTAATCTACCTACAAAAACCACACTACAATGTTTCCCCGAAAATAAGACCTAGCCGGAAAATCAACTCTAGTGCGTCTTTTGGATCAAAAATTAATATAAGACCCGGTTTTATATTATGTTAGATAAGACCGGGTCTTACATTAATTTTTGCTCCAAAAAACACATTAGAGCTGACTGTCTGGCTAGGTATTATTTTCGGGGAAACGGTAGTTTCAGTCTTCATTATCGGTTTTGAAATACTACCAACAATCATAGATCAAGTAGATATGAAACAGTTTATTATCTTCAGTACAAAGCATAAAACATGGCACAGAAGAGGTAAGCAACAAATGTCTTTTTGAATGAATGAATAAATAAAAAACTAGTTTTCCCCCTTCCCATCTCTCCTACTTCCACCAAATCATTTAGCAATTATTGAATCTCCCTAAAACATAGCTCTTATCAGATCACAAAAGCCATCACTTATCAATGTCATGTGAATAAAATAAAAACTCCTCAGCTTAGCATTCAAACCACTCCAACATGAGGACTGTTCCTCTCTCCTTAGTCTATCTTCCATAATTCTATTCCACTATATATATGCCCTATTTTCCAACCTCTGTGTCTTTGTCTCATTTGCCCCATGAAATACCACCTCTCACAGTTTTATCTCTCAAAACTCTATTTATCCTTCAAAGCTCAGTGAAAATGTCACCATCCCACCTCCACAAACCCAAAGTAATCTGCAATCTTCCCTGTATTAGAGCTCTCATAGTATTTTGTAACTTTCTTGTGTCACTTACCACATACTGATCTATAACTAAATTTGGAAATATACTATATTCACCACCAAATAAATTTTAAATCCCTTGTAAACAAGAACGACAACTTCTATTTACTTATCTTCTATTGTAGATAAGTATCTCCTAACATAATGCCTGGCACAATTACATAAAAGACTACAGGAAATAAGACCTATACATCAATAAAAATAAAACAAAACAGCCCTAGCAGCCAAATTTGAGTGCTTTGTATAAGCCAGATACTACTCTAAGGTACATACAGAGGAGGGTGCCAAAAAAACCTATACACATTTTAGGAAAGGTAAAAACTGTATTAATACGTATCGATAACAAAAGATGAATACAAGTCACGTTTGACTTCAGCAATTACAAGAGGTGCTCCAAGTGGTTACCATCAGCATAATGTTAATAGTCTTTTCCTTTCTTAAAATATGTATACATTTTTGGGCATCCCCTGTATATACACATAGGTGTGTGTGTATTTCATTTATTCCTCACAACATGAGGAAGGTACTATTATCTCCACTTCAGATAAGAAAACTGAGGCAGAGAGATAGTTAACTTACTCAAGGTTTAACACTATAATAGTCTTCAATTGTACAAATAATTCTGCAGTTAACATCTTTCTATATGTAGCCAGTTTCTTATTTTGGACTACTTCATTAGATTCTAAAAATTATAACATTGAATCAAACAGTTTTACTGGTTCTCATACTTACTTTTAAAGTATTTTCTAAAAGGATTAACCATTTTATAAAGCCATCAACAAAGTACGAGGGTAACAATTTTACTGCCTCCTTCAGCCTAGTACGTCACCATTATTTCCCCATTCTCCTAGTTTAAGTAGGCAACGAATGATATGCATAATTCTTTATTTTAAATAATAGTATACTAAAGGTTTATAACTAGTGCTTTGGAGTAGTTAGTGCTGTTGTCATAATGGATGTTTTCAGAGATACTATGCCTGAATAATTTATTAGGAGTTATTTCAGAGTATTTACAAAGCTAATAGCAATTCAAGCAATTAATCTAACTCAGATATTCATTAAACCTTTGATAATATGCCATTCATTTATTCAACAAGCTTTTATTGACAGCTCACAGGGACCAGGAACTATACTAGTCCCTGGTCATAAATCAATAAACTATAATCCCTGCCTTCAAAGGGATCACAGTTTTTTAAACATGTTTTCAGAGATACTATGCCTGAGCTTGGGTGAGTTAGTTGACTTAAGAACTAGAAAACTGACTTAAGGAGGGGTCGCTCTCAAGTCGGTTTTGGTACTGATTTCAACTGAAAGTGTTTAAATTTCACACAGAGAACTAATGCATGGTCAAACAAGTTCAACTAAAGTATCATCAAAAAAAGGCAGTTCAAAAATAAAAGTCTTCACTTTGAAAAGGTAATGGTTGGGAGAAAACCATCTATGAAAGCATGGATGGTTCATAGATTTGAGTTCATCAAATCCAAAACCGTCAAACTGGTAGGATCCTTTGATGACGCATAAGATCAACAAGAAAAAGATATATGTTCTATTTCCTGTTGCATGAAATAAAATTATGAAAACCAATACCTCAAATGCAATAAACAGAGGTATAAAACAAACCCAAAAGGATCTGGGAAACATTGAGACAAAGCTATAAACTACAGCTCAAAGAAACAGGACAATACTTAACCTTTCAGGTACTATCAGAGATGAAAATCATGCTCTCCCACAGTAACAGAAAGAACTATTTTTAACTATATATTACTGGTGGCAATCAAATACTGAGATTAAACGTTTGGTCTGATCCATTCTAGCAATTTCTAATTCAATCCTCTTGCTCCATAGGCATATCAAACTGATTTTCCAAGGTGACCAATCAAAACACTAAGATGGGATTTTAACGGGGCCTATCCTTCATCTTATTCTCCTCTCAAACTCATCACTACCATCAACCATGCTACTAAAATGAGCCTTTTAAGAAAAGATGCATACCATAACATCAATGTTTCAATTTAGAATTTGATGGTGGCTGACTTCACTATCAGCTCAAAAGGAGCATTTTGCCCAGGTCTACCATCCATATTCTACTGTAAACACACTGATTTGCTACAGCTAATTCTTATTCATCATTCCCCTACAAACCCATCAGTGCTTTGCATCTAGCAAATGGTTAACAAAGGACACGCAACAGATTAAAAAACAGCAATAAAATGCTTATCCCACAATTCTCAGAAGTGAGTAGAAAACTATCACACTCCCATGTAAACAACCCACAGTGAAAGACCAAGGGTGTTTGCACATTAAAAATGAAAACGATGTGCAGACCTAGTTCTATTTATCATTCAATGCTGGACACGAGGCTAGATACTGGTAATAATAAGATTTTAAGCTGATTAATTAAAGTCATTTATAGGTTTATCTTCTCATGAATTCACACTTCCTGTTTGGTGATTTCAAAGTGTGTAATCCATGAGACTTTTTAAAGGATTTTAAAGAGCCCTCACAATCAACATACATCAAAGGAGAAGGCAAACACAACTATTTCGACAATATTTCCTTCAGAAGAAAAAGGTACCAAATTTTATTAATCTGCCTTCAAAGAAATTTATCTAAAAAAATCAATTCATTTCATCTCCAATTCTACATTAAGTGAAGAAAAATACTTTCTTTTATATGTAAAAGCTTTGCTACAGCAATTTTCCATCCATATTTTGAAGGTCATTGTTAATATTAAAACACTGCAAACTTTATAAGCACAACCTTTGCATTCTAGTAAAGATACTTTCTGAAAGATTAAAAACTCTCGCAACAGCAAAATAGGAAAAGAATTTCATATTTCAAAGTATTACCCACAAATAACAAAAAACTCAAAATATTTGTGGGAGAGGAATGCAAAAGACTGGTTCCTCCAAAACTTCTAAAATTAAACTGAGTCAATGGAAAGTTTTCTCTTAATCATTTATGCTGTCTTCGCTTTAAGTTAACCTTAAATTTGTTTAATAAAAGGCAAGTGAAAAAAACAAACATCTTCCTTCAAAACTACTTACTTCAATCTGACCAAGTCATAGGATCCAATTGAAAGAAAACTGAAAGCTTCTCTCAGCCAGCCTATCTGATCATCTAGGGAAGACCTATTTCTTCCAGAGTCTGTGTAAGCTAGCCATTCCATAATATCCACCTCACAGTATTTTACACCAAGAATGACTTCTTGGGATGAGATCCAGAGTGTTTTTATTTATGTCTTGCTCTCAATATTTTGATTACAGTATTATTTGAATTTTTAAAAATTTACTTCTAACCAAAATCTAATTGAAAATCATTCTACAGTGTTTCACCAACACCTGTAAAAAACACCTTTGTAAGTGGTGCCTACAGCTACCTGTAAGTCACCCGTGTCCCTTCACCTGGGAATACCAGAACATGGTATTCCCTCCTTTTATTTCTTTTGCCGTGTTGTTGTCGTTTGTACTCTCTACAGGTTAAATAAAATGCTACATAGAAAGCTCACAGCACAGTCTAAAATATAAATTTTCAAAAATATTGTTATCACTATTACTCATTTCTCCATATACTTGCAACAACCTGGCTGAATCTTCCTTCTCCTCCTTTTCCTGTGCCCCACACCCCTAACAACAGACTGATGATTCCGGCTGTATTTAACTATGACCCCACGGTTTCTTCTGCTATATCTGTGCTTAGCCATACCCTCATGTACTCAGTTTTACTGTGTGCCTACTGTTTACCAGGAGCCGTGTAAGACACAGTATACAGTGAGTAAAGCTGACATGTTCTCTGCCCTCCTAGAGCTTGGAGTCCACTTCCTCTTTCACGTGGTCATTTAGCAAGCCAAGAGCAAAGGACAACAATGCCACTCAGATTAACTCTTACAACAAATGATGCAGTACAAGAATAACAGTAACACACTAAATCAGATTAACATGTTTCCATTAGATAAAGGGTATAGTCAAAAGAGAATCATTCTGGATTCATTAAAAGTAGTACAAAATTTCTTAGATACCCTATGATGAGTCAAGCAACTGCACAGCAAGTTAAAAATATAAAGATACTATTGAGACACAAAAAACATTGACCAGTGACCAATCTACAAGGTAAGGAGGGTATGGTTTCACTGAAAAGACAGTATATTCCAGGACATTTTTAGCTTTCTAGAAAAAAAAATATATATATATAAAGAAAAATAAATATACCAGAATGGAAATGCACTCAAAGGGATGGATTCTAAAGGATCTGACATATTTATGAAAAGCACTGAATTGCCATTAATACTGAGATCTTTATTCCTAGTAGATACTCAGAAGAGAGGTGCTCCTGCCAGGTCATGACTGCAGACTGCTAGCTGAGACCCTGCCGCTGACTCAGAGTCACACACCAAAGTGGTTTCCCAAAGTCCACTCATTTTCTACCACATGAAAATCTATCCCAAACTGTTTTTTCAAAATGTGGTATTCTTGAAGGGCTGCAATTCAAGAGAAAAGACTGCAGGAAGAAATATAGCCAGAAATGACATCAAATATATTCGAGAAATGTGACTAAATAAGGAAACAAACGGAATTACAGAAATACTTATTATCCACTAAGCCTCTTAGCCCTTTAAAAAATTGTTTCTTTTAGTGAAAACATCTAGAGGCAGCAATACTGAAGACAGCAACGTTGGTGGTTCTGAAGTCCAAAGTATCTAGAATTAAATCCCTACTTTGCCACTTCACTGGCTGTTTGATATCAATTAATCCTCCTCTGAAAGCCTGGGATAATAACTCCTCTGCAAAATAGGGAAGTGTCTGTATTTTCTATTGTACTTCTAATAAACATGTGTAAGAAGAATATAATCACTAACTGCTTTGAGAATTTTATGTTGGTGTCTGTTTTCCCTAATTATCTTATCCACTGAAATATAACCTCTGAAATAAGTGAAGAGATCTCATTTTACATATTGAATTACTACAAGACTTACTATCCTGAAATCCTGAATACTTTTATTTCTTACTAGTCATGATGAATAAAAATAGCAATTTATCTACAACACAGATGTAAAAGAACTAATCAGGTTGAACCTGTGGGAAATTTTTTAAACTATACTTAGAAAAGTATGTTATTGCTAACAATTGGTTCATACAGAGCAGTGAGGCTTCATACCTGCCTCTTCCTACAATCATAAGTGGAAAACCTCTTTGTTTTGCTCTAATGAATATTCTCACTTTCTATCCTGTAGCAGAGTTATTTCTGAAAATATAATGTCATAAGCTATTCGATCTAATTTTTTAATATATTTGGTTTTTTAATAGTTTTATGGTATTTTTCATCTGTTTTGAAGAGCTTTACCTATTAAAGACAAAAACAAAGAAGGAAATTAACATTAGGTTAAGAACCAAATGTGTCAGACACTGTAAAAACTAACCTACATATGTCATATCTCATTTAATATCTAAAAAATATCCTGTAAGAAAAGTAAACCAGTCACCCCACCCCCCAAAGTCACATGGATGGTCAGTGGTAGGCAGGGCCAGGATCTGAATCAAAGCAATCTTTACTCCAGACTGAACTGCCATTATCTGTGGTTTCTGCTTTTTTAAAAATCTTACTATTTCTTCTGGTTATAAAAATAACACCTGTTAATTGCCAAAATTCTGGCAAATACAGAAAAATACAAAGAAAATTTAAAAATCTGAACTCCTACCTTCCAGAGATAAACACAGCTTATATCTTAGTGAATTTTTTTCTTGACAAAATAGAATCTTAAGTGTCAGGGTTTTTTTAATTCTTCACTTCAAATTACAGATTAATATATGAGTACCCTCTCATTGTTAAAATACAAGCAGGAGTCAAAGTGCGCCTTTTCCTGTCTCCAGTTCCAGTCACTGTTATTAACAGACTACACAGACTTTTTTCCTATGCCTATACATGCCTATATATGAATGTAATTATGGTTCATTTAGTGCAATTTTATATATATCTTACTTTTTTCTGTGTGTATGTGTGTATTATTCCATACTCTGCTTTTCTGCATTTAATGTGATTTGATGATTTTTCCAGATCTGCATATACAGGTCTGACTTGTGTTTTTAATTGCTATCTACTATGCGTTTGAGCCCAACTTTTTCTTTTTTATTAGTTTCAGGTGTACAAAACAATGCAATAGTTAAACATTTATCATTTATATCCCTCACACAGTGACAACCTCCCTCCCACCATCTACTACCCCTCTGACATCACATACAGCCATTACATTTCCACCGCCTCAATTCCTAATGCTGTACTCCGCTTCTTGTAATCACATATATATATATATATATATATATATATATATATATATATATATATAAAATTGTAGTTGACATTCATTATTGTTCAGCTTCAGCTTCAGGTGTACAGTGCAGTGATCAGGCATCTACATCACCCCTGAGGTGGTCTCCCTAATGAGACAAGTGTCCATCAGATACCCTACAAAATCTTTACATTATTGATTACATTCCCCAAATTGACTTTCGTATCCCCGTGGCAATCTTGTGGTTACTGACTGTGCTCTCTAATCCCCTCACCTTCCTCCTTATCCCCACCCCCCTCCGATCTAGCAACCCTCAGTTTTTCCTCTATGTCTCTGAGACTGTTTCTGATTAGTTCATTCATTTATTCTTTTCTTTAGATTCCACATATAAGTGAGATCATATGGTATTTGTCTTTCTCCGTCTGGCTTACTTCACTTAACATAATGTTCTCTAGGTCCATCCATATTGTTGCAAATGGTAAGATTGCATTCTTCTTTATGGCTGCATAATACTCCATTGTATAAATGTACCACAGTTTCTTAATCCAGTCGTCTACCGATCGGCATTTCGGTAGTTTCCTGGGCTCAACTTCTTACAAAGTTCCTCATACCTTTTTCATTTTTATATCATGATTTTTCCTTATTAGTTGTCAGAAATAAACTCTATAATGACTAAGTAACATTCCTCTATATGGAAACACTACAATTAACTATTTCTTGTTGCACATTAAGATTCACCAAATTTTCACCACTAAATATACTACAATGAATATCTTTGGTTAAATCTTTTTATTAATTTTATATTACTTTCTTAGGACAAGATCCTAAAAGTAGAATTACTAGGTCAAAGGTAACACTTAAAGGCTCTTGATACATATTCCTAAATAGCCCCTGAGAAAAATCACTAATTCACACACCCATAGGAGTGTATGAATTCCATTACATTATTTTTACCTTTAAACAGTTAGTTATTCAATAAATAGATATTAAAAAGTTACACTAAATGCTAAAATCCAACCTCCAATTTGGTTTAGATTCAAAAATACATTATGTTTTAAACTAGCAAGTTGTGATTTCTTAGATATTGGTTAAGAGAATTCTAAAACAGTAGATAGGTGAGTAAATCAATCCTATCTTGATGAGGCGCCACTAAGTAACTCCAAAGGTGATGGTGATAAGATATCTTATCTGGTTTATAGACTCTCCTTTTATCAAGCATCTCGCCCTTAATGCAATATGACAGTGCTCCAATAACCTTGACTGTAGAATACAATTCTGTTAAATGAATTATTTTTCTACCAGCCTACGTCACAAAATCTTGGAACTGTTTCACTAAGAAAATGTGCCTCTGAATGTAAAAAACACACGGCAAAAAACAGTAAACTTTTAAAATTAGTGGATAATGTTTACTCATGAAAACACAGAAAACATCTAATTTGCTTAAGCTCAATATTTAAATGCAGCTACATTTTAAAATTATACATTTGACAGAAATTTGCCTAATAATCTTACTGAAAAATTCAATATATGAATTGTATATATTTATAACTAAAATACTGAAGAAACAGAGCAGAAAATATTGAAGGTTAAAGACAACAATGAAGGACCTCTGCCACAAACATGCAAGTGTGATTACATGCCTCATCTGGTATTGTCACCACCACAGAAAAGGAGACAATGCATATTTCAGAACCAATTTCTAAACTAACATTAACTTTACATGTACAGTATATTTTTATCATCTTTAACACCTTAATCATCACTTACACTAATTGGTCTATTTCCAGCTTAACAGCTTTACTCTGGGCTGTAGTCATGTCTAATCTTTAATTATCAATGGAAGAAATCACTAGGGTCTACTGTCAAAAAATTGGTTAAGAGGCAACATGCTCAGCTGATTGGTGGATGGTACGTGTGCTAATTGTATTGTGTTAGGATGCTGCCTGTGCTAATATACTGCTTTCCATTAACAGCTCAACTGGCAACTTCGTCCTCAACACCGGATTCAAACTCATCAAAGATATCTGATGAACTGGGCAAAACATTGATCACCATTACATATTAGTTATTTCTATTAACCAAATGAAAAGGTAAAGTGAATCAAATACTCTAGGAAAATGTTAACAGGAAAAAGCTTTTAGGTATAAACGGCAGAACAGGCCTTCCAAATTCAACTGTGTAAGAGAAGCAAGGTTTCAGTGTATTTATATTTGAATTAAAGCTAGGATATACCAACATAAATATAACTGATTTTGCCGCATGCCTAGAGGTAAATGACTATTAGCTTTTAAAAGAACTATATCTTTCTTGGAGGGCCTCTGCTTGATGGAATGATACTGCCACGATTTAAAGCATTAAAGCCTTTGTAAATGCTACTCTCTCTACTTGGTGTGCTTTAGTTAGCCTCTTTTTAGGCCCAACACTAAACCCAATCAGGGCATATCACCTAGGGAAGCTCCCTGAATTCCTGCATGGGCATCTCAGTAAAATTATTCAGACTTCAAAATGGAGGAAGAATGAACTGGCACGGAAAAGTTTTAGTCAGGGAGAGCAACAAGGAGGCTGCTGCAGCAACTGGACGAGAAAAACAAGTATCAGAACGAGGGTAGAAGCAGTGGCAATGGAGGGAGGCAGACACATTTGACATTGGTTTGAAAGGTGTAAAGCAGAACTACATAGATAAATTAAGCCCAGATGTGCTATGGGGGAAGGGATTGGAGAACCAGAGAATTAAGAATGCAGAGGTTAACCTCTTGAAGATTAGCAGAGAGGGAAACAGAAAGAGAACAAGGAAGGGAGGGGCATCAAACCTACCTAATCCTGAGTAAGTGGTCCTAATCTTGCTCTTGTCCTAGACACTCAGGGAGTCATCATCCAAATTTTGTCAGATAAAGATCCTTCTCCGTGTTCATTACATTGCTTTGCTTCTTAACCAGGAACTTAGTGATATAAGTAGACAGATCATCTCTATAGATAAGGCCATATTCTGTGTTACCAAACATGGCTATAGTTTATGGATAGGTAGGTCTACATATTCTCACTATTTTCCAATCCAAGCAAAAGCGTAGCAGACAGGAAGCGTGATATATAAGGAACATGCAGTGCACGTTTGTTTTGGATGTTTTTGCCATGAGTACTCATGAAACAGCCATAAAGCTTACAGACAGAATATGCTCTGCATAGACTGCAAATAGCCCACATGTGACCATCTGATTCTAACACATTGTACTAGAAATTTTATACTTCACTGGAGTAGAAAGCCTGAATAGGGCATTCAAAAAAATTATTTACTCGTAGAAACGGAGAGTAGATTAGTGGTTGCCAGGGGCTGGGGAGTAGGGAAAATGGGGAGATGCTGATCAAGGAGTGCACACTTCCACTTAAAAGAGGAATAAGTTCTGGGGATGAAATGTACAACACAGTAGCTGTAGTTAATCATACTGTATTGTACACTTGGAAGGTGCTAAAATAGATCTTAATTATAAGAGATGAAGGATATGTTAACTAATCTTATATGGTAAACACTTTGATTGTGTGTGTGTGTGTGTGTGTTGCAAACCATCACATTACACACCTTAAGCTTACACAATATTATATGTCAATTATAATGCAAATAAATCTGGGGGGGAAATTGTTTATTGTCACCAGTATGCAAATACACCAAGTTATAAGCCTGAGGCGTACAACTCTAGTCAGAAAGTTCTGTGATGGCAGCAATCACAACTATTTTGCTCGTCTTTATATTCCTGGTGCTTACAAGTTATTTGAAAATCACTATGCACTCAATAAACACCTGTTCCATAAACGCTGCCACTGAGATCTTCAGGCAAAAATACGTACCTGACCCTCTCACACAGGAGAATTTCTGCCCAACATATGGTTGTATAAACGGACTGCTGCCAGCTATCAGAGCAAATGTGGGTTGGTTAGTCATTCTAATTCAAATAGGATATAATTAAGCAATTTTTTGTTCAAGTTGACATTAAAATTACAATAAATGAAATGGCATATTCTTTATTTGTACTTAAAAGCAAATAGGCGTAATTAGGGCCTTATGTGCCTAATTCACATCCAGTTCCAATTTCTAAATTAAACAAGAGCCTTTACAACTCACCATTTATTAACTGAAAGGGGAAAAAATACTCATGCGGCCCACATGCTCTAATCATTTGGCCCCCTATTTTAGAAATTAGAAAAAAGTTTCCCCAAAGTTATTGTAGTGATCATATATTTTCAATTTCTCAAGATAGTCTCAAATTTAAATAATGCATCATGTATGATGACACATGTCACATGGGAATTTGGAACACGTAATCACTGTATCCAGAAGGCTCTCTGCTTCTCTTCCTCCTTTCTATTCTCCACTCCCCAAAGAAAATTAGTAAAGTTATGAATGATCAATTTTGAAGAAAAATTATTTTACTTTGAAACCTTATGATTTTCCCCAATTGAATCAACATGAAATGGAAGGGGGAAGAAGGCAGGGTACTGAGAGAAATTTATTCCAACTGACAATATCACGTTGTTACTAACAAAGATCACTGCCTTCAAATGTCATGCACAGATGATTAATTCTTCCAGATGGGCTCGTCTTATTTTTATTTCACTATTCCTGTTTCATCTTTTTGAAACAAGCTAATTCCCAAACATGGCATCTACAGAGCTGGTCATAATAAACAAAACAGCTGATTACTTACAAATGAGAAAATTAAGCGCCAGTGCAATTAAGTACACATTTAAATTAAATATGTGATTACTGCACACACTGCAGTGATTTATGCTAAAAGTAAGCACTGGCTTTAAATGTGATTGTGTGTGAACCAAGAAATTATTTTGTTTACTCAATAAATCTGAAAATCCATTAAAAGGTTAGAGGTCCTAACTGGATTCTCTTGATAGCTAAGTGGATAGATAGTAAGCCAGTATTTCAGTCAGTTGGTTGAGAGATGTATATGGTAGAAGTTAGAAAGCATACAAAATGAATATTAACTCCACCTAACCGGTTGACAATTACCAAGGATAGCTAAGGCCATCTTAATGAAGAAAAAAAGCTGGAGAACTTAACACTAAGAGTTAATAAAATCTGTTATAAAGTTATAATAATTAAGACAATATGATATTCACAAAAGGATAGAAAAACTGACTAATAGAACAGAATAGAACAGAGTCCAAAAACAATCCACACATATTTGGTTTCCTGACTTACAACAAAGCTGGCAGTGCAGTCCAGTGGAGAAAAGGATAATCTTTTTAATAAATGGTGTTGACACAACTAATATCCACATGAAAAAAAATGTATTGTAAGCCCCCTCATATCATACACAAAAGTCGATTCTGGATGAAAGGCAGACCTAGACATAAAGGGAAAATAGTCAGATATAAAAGATAAAACAATAAAAGCTTTCATAGAAAAAACAATGGCATCATCTTTGTGACACTGGAGTAGGCAAAGATATTTTTTAACAGTACCCCAAAATTACTAACCATAAAGGAAAATTAATTTAACAAGACCTATTCCTCAAAAGACACTTAAAGACTAAAAGAATAACTCACAGAATAGGAAAAGATATTCATTCACAATACAAATATCAGACAAAGTAGGACCCAGAATATAAAAAGGACTCCCACAACCAATAAGAAAAGATATACAACTCAATAGAAAAAAATGGGCAAAAGACTTTAACAGGTGCTTCACAAAATACATACCCATCAGACAGAGAAGGTTACAAACAACGACAACATCAAGCGCCAGGAAAGTACAGAGAAGCGGAAACTCTCATACATTGCTGACACCTGTGATTCACCAATACCATTCCAAGGCATATCCCCAACGTAATATTTACACACGCTTGCTAAAAGATATGTACTAGAATGTTCTTAGCAGTAGTATTCAGAATAGTCAAAAGTATAGGGTGATCACTTCGTAAACTATACAAACGTCTAATCACTATGTTGTACACCTGAAACTAATATAATACTCAACTGTAATTGAAAAAAATCTTTTTAATTTAAAAAATATAAAAATAAAAAACTGGAAACAATCCAAATGCTCACCAATAGCAGATGAGATAAATAAGCTGGGAAACAGTCACTCACACAATGGAATGCTGCACAGCAATAATAATGAATGGTCTATAATTATATATAACGATATGAATAAATCTCACAGAAAATGCTGAGCAAAAGAAACCAGACACAAACGAGTATATTCTGTATGATTCCATGTATGAGTATATAAAATAGAAATACAGGCAAAAACTAATCTATGCTGTTAGAAGTCTGGATACTAATAATCTACAAGGACAATAGAGGAACTTCTTTGTTTCTTGATTAGATGCTGGTTACACAGATATGCTCAGTTCGTGAAAAGTCACAGAGCTGTACATGTATGATATGAGTACTTTCCCTGTATGCATATTACATCTGAATAAGTTCTGTTGTTTTTTAAAGGGAAACAATGTCCATAGTTAACCTTGGTACATCTGAGGGAGATCGGGGTTCATCAGACAGATTCCTGTCCTTAACCAATCCAGATGACCCTAATTGTGCTATGACTACCTGAAATCCCCTCCATTCAGAAGGAGCTCCAATAGTTTCAATACAGATTATGCAGTCAGACGACACCAGGAACTTGAAATTGAAGAGTGAATGAAACGACAGTGGAAAATTCTCGACTATTTATGAATACGCCTGCATTTCCTTCAAATTTCCAGCCGTAACCAATATCCATCCAGGTGAATATCCAGCTGGTCCAATCAAATCTAAAATAAATAATTCCAATGCTCGCTTCGGCAGCACATATACTAAAATAAATAATTCCAAAAATCCCAGGGTCCGGATTTGAAGTTAGATGAAATCCTTTGTTAAATTATTATCAGAAGAGTCCAAATCTCCTGAAGTATGTCACAATGGGCACGTAAATTATTCTCAGTTAGAGATGACGTTCTGATGCATGTAACAGGAAATCCAAATTATAGTGGGTTAAACAAGTTAAGAGGTTTATTCTTCCCATGAAATGGTAGTTCAGAGAAAGGCACTTGCTGATGTTGGTCTGGCAGCTCAAGAATACGTTGGCTAAGATCTCTGTAAATCTCTTGGTTTTCTCTAAAGGTCTCTAGAATTCTGGTCCAGCTTTAGTCATCATGTTTAATTTCTAGGCAGGAGGAAAAGGAAATGGGTGAAAGGGGTTTTCCAAAACCCTCATCCAGAAATCTCTGCCTACTTCTCATTGACCAGAACTATGTCACATGGCTACTCCAGCTAGAAAGGAGGCTAAGAAATATACAGTTTTTTAGCTAGGCATTCTTCTGCTTCTAACAAAACTTAAGGTTCTTATTAGAAAGGAAAAGAGGGGAAATTAATAAAATATAGGCATTTAGAAACTTCTGCCACAGCTATGATGAGATTACTAATGAAATGTTTACCAATACTGAATATGTTTTTTAATCTAGCCACTTACAAGTTTGTGGCTCATGGTAATAGAAGCAATTTTCTGTGGTACAATTCTGGCAACTATTTTTCCAAAGTATCTTTCATACTATTTACCACAGGAAGAAATGTAAAAGTTAGGGCATTATCATATTAAAAGGCCAGTTACAGGCACCATTTCTTCAGCTAGCAACTATAGATCAATGTCCAGATTGCTTTCCTTTCATATTTCAATTTTAATCTTTTATAAAGACAATTACAAAAAAGTTGAATAAAGTTTTCTAAAATACTGTTTCCAGGTGCTGTAAGTTAATAATGAATCAAAAAAAGAAAAAAGAGAACTTCTTAAATCCTAAAGAGAGTAATTATTTCCTGACAAATTTTTTCACAATAAACAATGAATTCTCAGTCTGCTCATTTCTGACCTAAAGCATTATTCACCATTCATCCAAATTACTATTTTTTTATTTTTATTTTAAATTTATTATTATTTGTCATTTCGTAAAATCAAGTAATGTGGCACTTTCCTGCTAAAATATAGTTATCAGAACACAAACTTTTCCTCTTGATATAAAAGATGTGACAATGCCGCTTAGCCAGTATTTCCCATATTCTTCAGTCCTCTTTGTCTTTTCCCCGCATAAACCACCCATTTTAATAAAATGGAGTACACTATTCAAAAAAAATTCTTATTTTTGTCTAAAATAGTGACAACATATTTCACAGAAGATTTTCTAAAGGGAATAGTCAGCTCACTCTTACATGGCAATTTTATAACATTGTGTCAAATATATTCTCTACTTTGTCTAAAGATTTGCTTGTTCTCTCTTAAACAACTGTCACGTTAAAGTCTAAACTTAGTTCAACAGATACCACCGAAAAGACTTTAATTAAAATAAACCAAAGCTATAAATGAAGATATAGTGTGTGTGTGTGTGTGTGTGTGTGTGTGTGTATAAAATCAATTAATCCAAGGAAGTTGAATTTAATTTTTTTTCATCGTTGCAACAGTGAACGATTGTCTCCTCTACCGGGTAAGTTGATCTGATGCCTGCAGTTGTTAGCTCTGATTCTACTCTCATGTCCTTTAGATTGGGATCTGAAAGGCTGCTCCTCTGCAGCTATTTGGCAGTCTACCTTCCTCTTTTTATCACTATCCAGCTCCCAGCTTCCACTCTCTTTCATCCATCTTCTCTGACAATCAAATGTTTCCCTTCATGGCTATAGTCCCGTCCATTCTAAATTTCTACCTCCACTGCGGATCACAACACTTGGAGGCCTCACTCATCTTATGCATATTAAGACAAACCTAAAAAGAGTCTGAAGAACTTCTGCCAGTAAATTGTTATATTTCGTAAGAGGAACTGATAAGGCAAGACTCAAAGCTAAACTTCCAAAGTAATTTTTCATATAAGTATGATGAATAAAATTCTCCAAGTATTAATGAATTAAGAATTTGTGTTAAACTTCTGGTAAATCAGTATTTCCATACACACATAAACACGTTTAAAAAGCTACTAAAAAGTCAATCGTTTTCTTATCATAACCACCATACTGATTTTTCACACCTTATCCCTTATCACTCACATAGACAAAGGTGCTAATGAAGTCACAGGTTCAAGCCCAAGGACTCCAGTTAAGCAATATGATCACAGATCTCTGCAACATACCTTAACCGATAAACCAAATTATGGTGCTGAGCAACGATCAGCAACAAACTACCTAAAAGCAAATGAAAAGAAATGAACAAATGCAGTATTAGTAGGGAGGACCACCTCAGAGCACAAGCACTATTAAATGGTGAATCGGTGTACTAATTTCAAATACAAACATCTTGTTTTATTAATAATATGTAATTATGCAACAATTAATCACATACATAATTCAACAACATAAGCCTGAGCCAGCTTTTCTCCAAAATGGTAATAGTAGTATTGATTCCTCATACTTTCCTAGGACAACACATATGAAATAAAATCTTGTTATCTGAGCCCAATTTGAACACTGGCTAGTACAACTAACAGAAGTAAACTCAAGGTTGAGCTACTCTATATCTGCAAAAGATCTTCTCTAGATCTGTATTTATGGTACTCTCATATTGAGAGATGTTACTAAATTTTTATTAACAACCTTGTGAGAACACTAAAAAAAAAAAGAGTATCAAGAGTACCGTAACTGCCATTATTCCTATTTTCTCACACACACAAAAACACCACACTTTTCCTATTTATTCATTAATTCAACTCATTCAGTTGACAAATGTTTACAGGTTCCACTCTCTGAATAATACCCAACTTTTAAACAATGTAAAAGAAAAAAAAGCTAAGGAATTAGTATGACCCAGATACAGAAGGACGTTTCGACTAGTAGAGCTGGAGGATAGCTTTTAAAAAGAAGATAAGAATTGCAGAGGAAGGAACCACAAGCATCTACCAGCCTTGTCAATTCATAAAATGGGAGTAATGTTGCTATTTTTGTAAGCGGAGACAATATTTTTATAGAGACTATCTCATGGAATATGAATATCTAATGAGATTTAGCTCAATGGACACGAGATTCTTCTGACACTAAAAAGAATTTCTTCCAATTAAGCTTTTTGTTTTTTGGTTTCTGCTTTTTTGTTTTTCTGGAGTAGGGTCATTCAACAATTCCGTAGAAAGCATATCCCAAGTCTACTGGCAGCTTTTCCCATCCTCAAACAATTCCTTGTTCAGATGCACAGCCACAGAAGTTCAAAGGGCACTGGCGTCTTTATACTCAGTTCCATGGTAGTAACAAACAAACTTTTGTCCCCATTCCTTCAATGACATGGGCTGCAACAACTACACTGACTGAACTTTTACAGCTGAGGCCTGCATGTGCATTACTTAACTGAAAGGCCATAGTATTTCATTTATGCTTCAACCATAAATTATTAAATATCTTTTGTGGAATAAAACAATTTATTTACCTGGGCATAAATGAATGTTGATTCTAGCCAAACACAAAGAACATCACTGCCAGTAATAGTGTTATGATTTCTTGTCATAATTATCATATTTCTTACAACATTACTTTATAAACCCTTTTGTCTTTCTCTATCTAAATCATACATGATAAGAGTGAAGAAATTTATTATGGCTTTTTATACAGAATTAAAAATCTAAAAATTCTTTTTTAAAATACGACAATAAATATACCTAAGAAATCTCAAAGTTATAAAATTTATTTTAAAATAAAAAAGAGCCTAAATATATATATATATATATATATATATATAACATACAGTACAATTTAGAATACAAGTAATTTTACCTTTATATGTCTAATAATTCTTTAAGTATAAAAGTCAAACAATTAATTGCTAAAACTCTCCTTTTAAACCTCCAATTTTTAAACAAATTCCTACTACTTTCATCTGCTAACAACCTCTAAAATCTATTCTAATACAATAAAATATTGTTATTATAGCTGAATAACGAATCAAAAATAATTACCCCCTAAAATTAACCAATAAGTAAAATTACATAAGCATCTTAGAAATAAAAATATTTAGCAGCAGAGCAGAGAACTACACAAACACAAATCAACTGAAGCATGATACTAAAAGATCTTTGCCAGTAAAGATAGGAAACAGTTTCCTCCACACAGAAAACTTTCCATAATTGTTTCTAAGGCAAATGCTCCTAGAAGGCTGGAAATACTACTTAAAATTTACTGAGCCACCAACACTGTGCTGAACATCATACTCTCAGACAAAATGGATCCAAACTCTTTTTTTATTTTATTTTAATGAGCATACAGTGAAAAGAAATACAGCTGAAAGTAAAAAAGAACAAATCTCAAAGATCATAGGAATACAGAAATATTGTTGAAATTGGGTGTACAGTGGCTCTGGACAGGGTTAAACAGAAGAGAAAGGCTCTAAAGTAAAAAAGGAAAAGTTATTCCAGATTTTGTTACATAAAATTCAGTAACTCAGAAATATTTCTAAACCACCTGCCTTTATAGGCTCATTTAACCAAGTTTTTTTTCTACTTCTACTAAAATCCATAATCTTGAAACATTAAGAATATCATAATATTTTTCACATCACTATCTAGCTAAAACTAATCTGAAGAATTTTATAAAACTTTTCTCTTATTTCAGACCTTCCCTTCCTACCTTTCAAGAGGTTAGTTGATAAAAGAACAGTTCCAGCTACATGAATTCAGTTCTCTACATGCTAAAGCCACAGTCCCTATTTTGATTAAACAGGAATGTTAAAAGAAATAAAGCCAGTAAAAACCAAGCATATTTTCTGTTTAGACCTCTTTCCTATGCCAAGAAAGCGGATGATGAGGAATTCACCAAATAGTTTTAAGGACATACTCCTAAGGAAATAAATGTATGAAAACTGCTTCCTACCAGGAGCAAAGAGTTGATAAAACAATTTGTTCTGTTAATCAGAATAATTTACACTTTAAACATCTCACTAAACGATTCCCAGAATATTAATGGTGCAATGAAAAAAAGGCAAATAAGTACCTTAGAATCTAATTTAGCAGGAAATCAATACGCCACCAGCAATGACAGAAATCCCTTTTACAGTGGTTAGAAGGAAAAAAATCTTCATATTCTTATGATTTTTATAACTAAATTTGTTTATGTTTAGCCATTACCATATCACCATATGAAAAATGAAGATAGAGCTTTTTATAAATGGGAAAATTATGTCTGCCCTTCATACACAAAGTAGGAGAAAGTATGAAAATCTGACAAAATGTTCACAATGTTTACTTAAGGAAGACTAAATTGGGCATGCTGGACATAAACTAGAATTAAAATATACCTCTTGAGCTTTCAATTTTTCCTCAACTTCTAAAAAGGTTTGTATTATATTATATTTTAAATTATTTTAGCTCTTTTATGCTTGTTTTTAATTTATAATAATATAAATGGCATAAAAAAAAGCCCCTACTTTGTATCCCCTACCAATCTATTTCCAATAAATAGGTAGTAAATATCTACTGAATTAAGGCTGAGATATTAGTTTAACCCAACTTACAAATAAAGAGCTGTAAAATCTGGCTAAAGCTAGCATTTTAAAACCATTTCTAAATACAGCTTTATACACCCTTTGGGAAGTTTTTAAAACATCAAGTCAGAATGTATCCCAACAAGAGAGAACAGTTGAAACCACATATGGGAACCTACTTGTTTTCCCAAATGAGTTCATTATTATACACTACATTTTAAATACACCAAAAAAGAAAAACAGCATTAAAAAAAAAAAAGATTAAAAAATAGACAGAGGACTTGAATAGAATTCTTCCAAACAAAACACACAAATGGACAACAGGTACAAGAAAAGGTGTTCAACATCACTAATCATCAGGGAAATGCAAATCAAAGACACAATGAGATATCCCCTCACACCTTTTAGAATGGATGTCATCAAAAAGACGAGACAACAAGTGTTGGCAAGGATGTGGAGAAAAGGAAACCCTTGTGCATTGTTGATGGGAATGTAAATTGTTACAGCCACTAGGGAAAACAGTATGGAAATTCCTCAAAAAAATTAAAAATAGAACTACCATGTTTCCCCGAAAATAAGACCTAGCCGGACCATCGGCTCCAATGCGTCTTTTGGAGCAAAAATTAATATAAGACAGAGTCTTATATAAGACTGGTATTATATTTATATTATATTATATTGTATTGTATTATATTATAACTGGTCTTATATTAAAATAAGACCAAGTCTTACATTAATTTTTGCTCCAAAAGACACATTAGAGCTGATGGTCCGGCTAGGTCTTATTTTCAGGGAAACACGGTATGTAACTTGGCAATAATATCTCAAGCTGGGAAGGGGGGGATAAAGTGCAAACAAGAAATCATTCAAACAAAAACCAAAAAACCCTTTTTTCCAAAGCTTGTATTATATATCCTGAATAGGTCTTATATAATAAATGAGTATTTCTCATTGTTGCTAAATTTAAAATATCACCCAGCTACACCAATTTTCAAGCATCTTGGGCTCTAAATTAATGCCACTACACAGTAATTAAGTAATGATTACAGCTCTAAAACAGTCTATTTCATTATAAATACAGTAATTTCATGGGAGACATTCCATTAGGAAAAAGAACTTTAAGAGAGATCTGTGTCTTGGAGACCTTACTCTAAGAATGCTGAAACCCAAAATTACTATCTCCCATTACCAAGTTAACAAATGCTGCTGATATAGTACTTAAAATTAAAAATCAAATCTCAGACGACGGGATAAAGAAGTTTGTTTGCTAAATGAAATAAGCCAGATAGAAAAAGACAAATACCATATGATTCCACTTACATGTGAAATCTAAATAACAAAATAAACAAAATGGAAACAAACTCATAGATACAGATAACATTTTGATGATGCCAGACTGGAGGGGCGGGGTTGGGGGGATTTGTGAAAAAGGTGAAGGGAGGGGCAGCCGATGGCTCAGTTGGTTAGAGCATGAGCTCTCAACAACACGGTTGCCGGTTCAATTCCCGCATGGGATGGTGGGCTGCGCCCCCTGCAACTAAGATTGAAAACGGTGACTGGACTTGAAGCTGAGCTGCACCCTCCACAATTAGATTGAAGGACAACGACTGGAGCTGATGGGCCCTGGAGAAACACACTGTTCACAATATTCCCCAGTTAAAAAAAAAAATTTGGTTTTTAAATAATATTGTAATAAGAACGTACGGTGTAAGATTGGTGCTAGATTTATCAGGGTGATCACTTTGTAAGTTACATAAATGTCTAATCACTATGTTGTACACCTGAAACTAATATAATATTGTATGTCAATTATAATTGAAAATTTTAAAAATATTAAAAATGTAAAATCAAATCTCAAAGAATAAAATTCTTACAAATAACTACAAAATTTCTGATATCTTTATCAACCTCAGTATCTTAAAATACAAGATGTGAATTGCCCTAAGTGTAAACCACTTTAAAGCACAGAAAAATGAGGTGGCTTTTGACATTTATCCTTAGATCCTTAGTAAAGAAGTGAAAGAGTCGGTCTGGACTAGTTGTTAGGCTATTCAATTAGCCCCACATTTCAGCACTAAAGTCAAGACCTTAACACTCTAGTTAACTCTGCACAGAGAAAAATGATTCTCCATCATCACAAACCTCAAAGATATTTAAGTAAGCTAGGGTTTTTCACACTGATATCCATGGCAGAGCTTCAGGCATTCTGCAAACATTTGATTTGAAGGTGTTCCCATACATCTTTACCCATTTTAAAAAATATAACAGGAACAAATGTTAAAAAACATAACATGCACGTTTGCAACAAACTGGAAACCACAAATGCATAAACTTTTGTTACCATCAATTAGCAAAAATAGGTAAATATTATACATGGATTTCTTAGATGAATATATACTAACAAAATACTAGTTATCACTAGAACACTGGAGGTCCATCTAAGATTTTGTTTGGGGGATAAAGGGGGTTTTGTTGCTGAAAGAGTTTGAAAATCACTGGCTGAGTGCATGGAGTTGGCAACCTATTGGAGGAGGTTACTGACACTTATTCACCTGGAAGAATACACACACACACACACACACACCACAAAACACACAAAAATAAACCTCACAACCCTAAAAACCTCCTTCATCTTACTGCACCAAATACAGATTATTTTGGGGTTAACTCTTTTTAAAATGTGTTAATACTGTCTATCAGTCACACCTCAATGTAAATCACCTATAAAATCAGTATGAGTACTAGCATACAGTCAAATGATTTTCAACTAGGGTTCCAAGATCATTCAATCGGGAAAAGGCAGTCTTTTCATCAAAGGTACTGGGAAAACTGGATATCCACATGCAAAAAGTAAAATTGGAACCATACTTTACACTATTACAGGAAAATTAACTCAAACCTCATCAAAGATCCAAACAGAAGAACTAAAACTATAAAACTCTTAGAAGAAAACATAAGGGAAAACTTCATGACACTGCATTTGGCAATGATTTCTTGAATATGACACCGAAAGTAGAGGCAACAAATGACAGAATAGATAAGCTGGACTTCATCAAAATTAAAAACTTCATGCATCAAAGGATACTATCAACAGAGTGAAAAGCCAACTCAGAATGACAGAAAGTATTTTAAATCATATATCTAGTAAGAAAGAGATCGATACCCAGAATATATGAAGTTCTCTAACAAAACTACAACAAAAAAAAAAAACCAGGGCTGGCCCAGTGGTTAGAGGTTAGAGCTCCATGCTCCTAACTCTGAAGGCTGCCGGTTCGATTCCCACATAGGCCAGTGGGCTCTCAACCACAAGGTTGCCAGTTCAACTCCTCGAGTCCCGCAAGGGATGATGGGCAGCGCCCCCTGCAACTGAGATTGAACACGGCACCTTGAGCAGAGCTACAGCTGAGCTCCTGGATGGCTCAGTTGGTTGGAGGACGTCCTCTCAACCACACGGTTGCCGGTTCGACTCCCGCAAGGGATGGTGGGCTGCGCCCCCTGCAACTAGCAACGGCAACCGGACCTGGAGCTGAGCTGCGCCCTCCACAACTAAGACTGAAAGGACAACAACTTGAAGCTGAATGGCACCCTCCACAACTAAGATTGAAAGGACAACAACTTGACTTGGGGGCGGAAAGAAAAAAAAAACACCTACCCTGATTTTAAAATGAGCAAAGGAAAAAGACTACAGCGGGTGGAGAGAGAGGAGACTGCCAAGATTTCCAGTTAGGGCAATGGGAATCTTCTCTGACTGTGAAATATTGGGCAAGAGCTTTGCCACTGGCTGGCCAAAGAGGATGCCGAATGTCTGCGTTGCCATACCATAGAGTTTAAGTTTCAGAAGACTGGTTAAGCAGTAACAATCACTCTGTAAATGATTATGTCTTCGCCTGTCCTCTATGATCATCACAAACTAATGAAACACGTTTTAGATCTTATGAAGTCAGATTATACTGTTTTCCGGATGCTCTGGTAACTGATACCGGGACCTGTGAAAAATGGAACCAAATTCTCTAAGGACTTCATCACCTGGTTTGAGGAAGGCCACAATGAGGAGAATCAGAAAGTGTCCCCAATGCGGCACATACAATGGAACCCAGGGACTGAGCTGGAAGAACCATAATCCGCTTTGGTGCACGGAAGCAGCCTAGTATTGAAGCTGTAAAATCACAACAGGCTCTGATCTGCAGGTTTACTCTGCAGCAAAGAGACCAGGGCCCCGATTACCAATGCTTTGTGGAGCTACCATGTTTCCCCAAAACTAAGACCGGGTCTCATATTAATGTTTGCTCCAAAAGACGCATTAGGGCTTATGTTCAAGGGATGTCATCCTGAAAAATCATGCTAGGGCTTATTTTCCGGTTAGGTCTTCTTTTCAGGGAATCACGGTAGGTGTTTCAGAGACGACAACCCGGACGGTAGACGACATGATCATCACTCAGCTGAGTTCTGGATGGTGTTATGTTCCCTCAGACCTGAAAGCTGCCACCCAGAGCTTCGTGGAAAATCAGTGCCAGCACACCAAGATGGCAGTGAACAGCCAAACAGAGGCCGCCCCTCTGACTCTGAAGAGCTCAGTTCTGAATGCAATGCAGGCCTCTCCAGAAACCAAGCAAACCATCTGGCAATTGGCCACGGAACCCACGGGGCCCCTTGTACAGAGAAAAACTAAAAACATTTTAGTGGTAAATGCAAGGCAAGCCAGAAGCATAGTTTGGGTATTTGCATACATCCTTTGTGCAGAAAATCAGTGCCAAGAGCTTGCCTGAGCGCCGTTTCTTCTGCTCCTGCCAGACTGACATCTCACAAGTCGAATGCCTCCAAGTATGAGGCAGCCCAGAGATGCATTCATTTCCTTTTATCTGTGCCTTTGCCAGTGATGAGACATTGGTTCAAGAAATCTCAGACTTCCCACATTTTTATTCCAGCCGTCATAGAGATTATTGTGCCTCAGCTGGGTTGCCATTCAGAATCAACAGTGTCAGCTTGTGAGCCCACTGCCTCTGAGGCAAAGAAGAGAAAAACAGGTAAAGTATCTGGTGCACAGTCGAACAGTTCACTGTTGCCTCAAAATGCAGTCAGCAATAATCTAAGGAAAAGTGGCCTGAAAAAGACTGTGGTTGCTTCTTCATTAAAAAGGCAGGCTTGTAGTTAGCTTTAGAAGAGGTACAGGTGACCTTATCCTTCCAAGACTGGCTGGTCAGCGTCACAAGACGCATCCATCAAACCAAGCACTGTCAGTTTAATGGCAAACCAGAACCACTGGTGTTCCACATTCCTCAGGCCTTTTTGGATGCCTTGCAACAGAGAATATCTATAGAAAGTACAAAAAAACGGTTTCCCAACTCTACCACAGCTTTTTTCTTCGAAAAGATGCCTTCCCACTGGGAACGCTTTCCAAGTATACCTGGCATATCCTGCAAGTTAAACAAATAAATACCCCCAAGATGCCCTTGGAAATTACCCATGGGTTTATCCAGAACTGAGATGGGGCGTATGAGCTGTTTAAATGCCCTAATGTGGAAGTAGAGAGCACAGCAGAAACCTACAGTCATATAGCAAAGCAACCAGCGCTGCAACCCTGGAATTAAAAACTTTCCTCAGTTTGCAACACTTCCCCAGACCAAAAGGAGCCAACACATTTCATCATCGAGTGGATCCCAGATATCCGCCCCCCCAATCCAAGATTGGTGGGGTGCAGATCAAGTTTGAGTACCACTGGAACAGGCATGTGGGGGATACCAAGACCACTGCCTCCCACCCCTAACCCATCCTTGGAATTGGCCCCTCTGGCCACCATCACTTTCCCTTCAGGCAAAACAAAAGTCTTTTGCTGCTAAATTTACACATCCCTACCCCCTTGACAACTTCAAATACTAGTTAGGTACTTAGATGGCCCTGATCCTTAGTGAACTGCTTTTAGCTAAGATACATTTTTCAACATATTCAAGTGGATTCTGTTGAAGAAAAACTTTTCTTGTAAATGGCCTTTTAGTGCCGCTGTGTATAGTCTTCATTATAAATGGGGGGTATTACTGGTTAGGGTTTTTAAAGAAACAAAAAGTAAACCAGCTCATTTTCCTTCTTAAAGTACTCACCTTTAGAGTTTGTTTCAATCTTTCTCTAATTCTCTAAGTAGGTAGAAGTACTCCACCTTACACTAACAATGTTAGAAAGTTAATGATACCCTGGTTAGGGCAGAATGTTAAGCACTATCCTGGCAGTTCCTAATATTCTGTTATCAAATAAAACACAGTGTCACTAGTTTTACCAAAAACAAAAATAAACAAAAAAAATAGGCAAAAGACTTGAATGGATATTTCTCCAAAGATGATACACAAATGGCCAACAAGTGTATTTTAAAATAGTCAACATCACTATCTTAAGCAAATCCAAATCAGAATCACAATGAGGTAATACCTCGCATCCATTAAGATGGCTACTAGCAAAAAACAGAAAATAACAAGTGTTGATGGGGATGTGAACAAATTGAAACTCTTGTGCACCACTGGTGGGAACGTAAAAGGGTACAGCTGCTGTGGAAAACAGTATGGCACTTCCTCAAAAAATTAAAGATAGAATTGCCGTATGACCCAGCAATTTTGCTGGGTATATATCCAAAAGAACTGAAAGCAGGATCTCAAAGAGATATCTGTACACCCGTCTTCATAGCAACAATATTCACAATAGCCAAGAGGTGGAAGCAGCCCAAGTGTCCATCAATAGATGAATGGATAAGCCAATGTGGTATATAGAGACACGAGGAAATATAATTCGGCCTTAAAAAGGAAGGAAATCCTTTCACATGCTACAACATGGATAAACCCTGAAGACATTATGTTAAGTGAAATAAGTCAGTCACAAGAAAACAAATACTGTACGATTCCACTTATATGAGGTATCTAAAATAGTCAAATTCATAGAAACAGAGCAGAATGGCAGTTACTAGGGGCTGCAGGGAGGGAGAAATGAGGCATGGTTGTTTAATAGACAGTCCTGCAAGATGAAAAAGTCTGGAGATCTGTTTCACAGAAATGTGAAATATATTTAACACTACTGAATGTACACCTAAAAATAAGAATGGTTGAGATAGTGCATTTTGTTATGTAAATTTTACCACAATAAAAAAAATTAGTACCCTGAGTACTTCATGGAAGCAATTGTGATGATTAAACCAAATAATACATGTAAGGGGCTAAGAATAGTTTCTAACATACTAATAATATTAATGTTAGCAATAACAGTAGCTACTGATAATATTAATAAGGCAGATATTTACCATTTAGCAAAACTGAATTCTGAATTGAGGAAAATAGAAAAGCGTTCCCTGAAAATCAAACGAGTTTAGTAAGTATATTAAGAATAGGGAATCTCTGTTGGTTCTGGATCTGTTAGACTGACGTAATAAAACTTAAGGAGATGGTTATGGCAACCTAAATCAAAGGAACACAAAATCAAGTCTGGGAAACTTACTGTGAAGAAATTGGGAAAGTGCTACAATGATGTTCTGGTCATGCCTTGGAACTCAAACACAAGGAAAAAGAGAAAGAACTTGTACTAGAATGCTAAGCAACTATTCCTTCAAATCTGTGCTTTCACTGATAAACACAACTCCTCATAGAAGTCACATTCTTAGCAAGTCGATACACAAAAGCCAGCTTAGTTGCATATGTATGTTACACAAGTTTTTTATTATTTCCAATCAAAAGTTCTAATAAAAATAAGCATAAAAACACAAAAGGCCTAACCTTCACCACTAAGAGGCACAAGGAGTTACGCATCTCTCATATATTCTAATACCTATTACCACGATAGTCAGCTAAAGAAACACACAATCAAGTAAAATCTTAACTATTCAAAACCCTTAGAGCGAGGTTTCTCACCCTCATACACTGACATTTACACCAGATAATTCTTGGGGAGCAGATGGAGGGGGAAACTGTCCTGTGCATGAGTAACTTTAGAGAATTAGTTATTCTAAATGTAAGACTATATATACATCATCCCTTTCCCAGCCCAAGTTAAATGTTTACAAATCATTTCACATTATTTATAGAGGAAAACACAGGTACTCTGAGGTCAAACAGACCTAGATTTGAATTCTGAATCAATCCACCACTTAGTTGGGTAACTTGAGCAAGTGACCACACTTTCCTGAGGTTTAAATAACATTTGTAAAGATCAATACATAGTGGGTATAAAATTAAAAGGAAGTGAATTACAAGTAAGTGCCAGAAGTTTTTTTTAATAACTGGCTTATGAAAGAACTATTTCTAAAATGTATTACACAGTTTTCTGTCTTAGTGTAATCTAACCTTTTATAAATGACTCAGGGTGACCATTTCAGACAAACATCACTGTAATAACTAAATAGGACACTAATCTAGGGAAGAGAGCTATCAAAATGGATAACACACAGAATCAAGTTTCAAGACACTGGATCAATTGTTTGATGCCCATAAAAATAATACCATTTAATAGGTATTAAATGGAAAGTTGAGTGTTCAGGCTAAAAAGTAACAATAAAGAAGTAACATAAGTTGGGATAGAAAAACTCTAAAAAATGTTAATTGCCTGCATGCCCTAAATGAACCAGAGGTGATAGCTGTCCAAAAAAAAGTACAAAAAAACCAATTTGGGTTAGTAGAGAGAATATATCAAAATAAGGGTAAGAAGAATGGAGTTCTAGTTTCAACTGCCCTACTTGAGTGAGAATATAATACGTAGCTAGATTAAGCCACTTAACCTGGATCTACATCCTCATTAATAAAAAGGGCATACACCTACTTTGACACCTCCAACATCGTCAGACAGACCAAATAATGATGCTGATTAAAAAACATGCTCTTAAAGCTAAATGTAAAACACTTTATACTGTGAGACCTACATAGTCACCATGCATCAGTCCAGAGCAGGGTTTCGCTGTACTGGTGCGCTGTACTGGTACAGGCACACTGGGGTAAATAAGCCACGCTGTTGCTGGCCAGTCGTGATCAGCCTAGAGAGTCTTGCCACTCTGTCACTGACAATACTCTCTGAGGACTCAGGAAATCAGTATTTCTGGCCCATCTGTAACACATTCAGAGCATCGCCTGGCACACCAGTTAAGAAGCTCTAATTAGAATACCATGTCTAATGTGGAGCACTATAAGAGGGAATTTAACATTTTCCACAATAACTGGCTCTGGCAAACAGAATCGAGGCCAGAGTTTGACTACGATAGAACAGTAATATCTTGGACCTAAGCAAAAGGGATCTGTGGAGGGCTATGAACTGGCCTCCCTCTGGCCACACCCGTGACCATGGAGGCAGGTGTTCTCAGGGCCTAAAAGGTGTGCCCACCTGCAGCCTACACACCCCCGCCCTCATCTTGCCCAGCACCCCAGAATTTCCTGCCTACTTCCAGGGTCTGCTCAGGCCTCTTCTCTGAGTTGGTCCTCCCAAGGGCAGACAACCCCATCAGTATTTATAACCCTAGTCCCAAGACATGGTCAAAGAGCTGCTGTCTGAAAGGTATGTGGGCTGGAGTATCCACATATGTACACAGGCAAAGCAAGAAGCCTGAACTGAGAAGAGGTTCTCGGATTGGAGGCTGGTTCTCTCTTTGCACTTTGCCACGTCCTGCAGCAGAATGCAAGAGAGTCTGAGAATTCTCTGACTTTGATTTAGGTACTTATAAAGTTTTATTTGTTAAGGTAGGCAATGGAACAGTTTTATCAGTTAGCCTCATTTATAACTTGTAGATTTTTAGACAATATGGCATATGGAACTCCATGTGTATTCTTGCCCTGAGTCCCAAAAATGTTAGGGATGGGCCTGGAAAATGATCTAAAAACCTTGCCATATAAGTAACAGTTGAAGAAAATGAGTACATTTAGTCTGGAAAGAAAAAAGGCTGATGGGAAGATAAAAGAACCAACCATTTTTCACATGACAGCTAAAGAACTATCATGTGAAAACTAAAGCAGATCTGTGTGGTATTGGAAATTCAGGGAGCGACATTCCACTTCAATATAATGAGGAATTTTTAAACAATAAGAACTCTTTTTACAAAGAGTTGGGCTGTCATATGAGTAACTAAGTGTTCAGACCCAAAAATACAGGAGGACAGGGTAGATGATTATCTTCCAAGGATAATGTGGAAGGAGTTCTGATACTGGGGAAAGGTACAACCACATATTCCCCAGAGGCCTATATAACTGCTGTATTCACCAGTCTTAGGAAGATGTAGCTCTCTATGCAGAAACAAGTGGTATGAGACACAAGGCAAAATGAAAATTAAACCCTGAAGTAACTTTTCTTTCCTAAAAGTCCCTGCTGTCATGTTATTCTTGTCCTTTGCTGCCTAACAAAATGGAGGTGAATTCCTCCATTCTACAAAAGTAATCACTAAGTAAAGGCAAAAGCAGCTTTATCTCAAGTGATTTTTTTTTCCATCCTCCAGAAAATCATAACCTTCCCTACTGCTCCCAGATGAATCCTGATTTATCATTATCACTGAACACCTTGTCTTCAATTCCCATGATGGACTCAGGCATCTCTCTGTCTCCAACAAATTATTTATTAAGTAGGAAAGCTACAGATACGCCAAGTATCTAGACAGAGCCCCACCCCTCAAATAGCTTATGAAGAAAGGGATTATAAATTACACACATAAGCAAATAAATGATAAACTAATATGAAGAAGATAAATGGGATAATAGAGAAGAGAGATTGGGATGCTGCATGTTTACAGGTAATCACAAAGGCCTCTCTAGGGAAGAGTCAGTCGTGCAAAGATCTGAAGGAAATACATTCTAAGCAAAAGGAACGGCGATTGCAAATCTCTAAGAAGGTATGTGCATAGCTTGTTCAAGCGATTTAAAAAAAAAAAAAATTATCCACTACACATCTATTAGAATGACCAAAATTCAGAACACTGGCAACACCAAATGTAAGAAAGGAACTTGCACTTGTTGCTGGTGGGAATGCAAAATGATACAGCAACGTCGGAAAACAGTTTGGCAGCTTTTTATAAGGCTAAACATACTCGGAGCATACAATCTAGCAATCACTCTCCTTGGTATTTACCCAAAAGAGTTGAAAACTTATGTCCACAAAAAAGACCTACACATGGACACTTAAGCTATTTTATTCACAATTGGCAAAACTTGGAAGCAACCAAGATGTCCTCCAGTAGATGAATGGATAAACTGTCATACATCCAGACAATGGAATATTATTCAGTGCTAAAAAAATGAGCTATCAAGCCATGAAAAGACCTGGAGGAAACTGAAATACATATTAGTAAGTTAAAGAAGCCAATCTGGAAAAGCTACACACTCTATGACTCCAACTATCCGACTTCCGGAAAAGGCAAAACCATTAAAAGTCAATAAACAGATTGGTGGTGGCCAGGGGTTGAGGATGGGGGAAAGGTGAGGGAAGAATAGGCAGGGATGAACAGAAGATTTGTACAGCAGTGAAACTATTCTGTGTAGAATATACAACACGAAGAGTGAACCCTAATATAAACTATGGACTTTGGGTGACAATGGTGTATCAATGTAGTTCATCGACTATAATAAACGTTATCACTCTGGGGGATGATGATAATAAGAGTGACTGTGCCTTTAAGGGGACAGGAAGCACTTGGGAAATCTCTGTACCTTCTGATCCATTTTGCTGTGAAACTAAAACTGCTCTAAAAAATAGTCTATAAGAAAGAAAAACAACACCACCACCAAACCAGAACTACAAGAAATCTTAGAGGGACTTCAAGATGAAAAAAATAAAAAATAAAAAATATGAATAAAATGGTAATAACTACATATCCATCAACAATTACTTTCAATGTAAATGATTTAAATGCTCCAATCAAATGAGGGTGGCTGAATGGATAAGAAAATAAGACCTTTACATATGCTGCATACAGCACATTTCAGATTAAAAGACATACAGACTGAAAGTAAAGGGATGGAAAAAGTTACTCCGTGAAAATGGAAACAAGCAAAAATCTGGGGTAGCAATACTTATACCAGACAAAATAGACTGTAAAAAAAGGCTATAATAAGATTCCAGATACAAAGAAGGATCCAATAATCCCACTTCCAAGTACTTATCTGAAGAAACCCAAGCGTTACTTCGAGGGTACGTTTGCTTCCATTATGTTCACTGCAGCACTGTTTACAATGGCCAAGATGTAGAGACAGACTGGATGAATGGACAGAGGAGGTGGTACATACACGTATATACAATGGAATATTGCTCCACCAGGGAAGGGAATGGGTTCTTCCCATCTGCAGAAGCATGGATGAACCTGGAGGGTATTGTGCTGAGTGGAGTATGTCAGACAGAGAAAGACAGATGCAGTGTGATTTCGCTTATACGTGGAATGTAAAGAACAAAATAAAAAACAAACAAAACAGAAACAAACTCATAGACAGAGAGAACATTTTGATGGTTGCCATGTTAGAAAGGGGAAGGGATTAAGAAATACAAATTGGTTGTTATCAAGTAGTCATGTGATGTAGCATATAGCATAAGGAATACAGTCAGTACTACTGTAATAACTATGTATGGTATCAGATGGGTTCTAGATTTATGGGAGTGATAGACGGGAGGGTGTGAGGGGAAGGGTGAAAAAGGTGAAGAGATTAAGAAGTACAAATTGGTAGTTACAAAATAGTCAAGGGGATGTAAACCATAAGGAATATAATCAATAATACAGTAATAACTATGTATAGTGCCAGGTGGGTTCTAGACTAGTCAAGGGGATTACTTCTTAAATTATATAAATGTCTAACCACTATGCTGTACACCTGAAATACAAAATAATATTGAATGTCAACTGTAATTGAAAAATGTTTAAAGGGGGGAAAAGGTAAAGGGGAATAAGAGGTCAAAATTTCCAGGTATGAAACAAATGAGTCATGGGAATGTAATGTACAGCATAGGGAATATAGTCATAATATTGTGGTACCATGGTCCAGTGTTAGATGGTTGCTGGACTTAAGGTGATCACCTCTTTAGGTGTATATGGCAAATGTTGAATAACTATGGTGTATACCTAAAACTAGTTAATACTGTATGTTAGCTAAAAATCTAAAAATAAATAAAATAAAGGAAAAGAACATTATTGTGACTGCAGCCCCGTGAACAAAGGAGAGAACAGAAGATGCAATTAGCAAGGAAGCCAGGAGCCGGATCATACACTACAGACATTCTGAACTACATTATTCTTTGTTGTTGGGGATTGTCCTTTGCATTGTAGGATGTTTAGCATCATCCTGGGCCTCTACCCACTAGATGCCACTAGCACATTCCCCTACTCCCCCACCCCCAGTCCTGACAACCAAAAATGTCTCCAGACATCGCCAAATGTCCCCTAAGAGCAAAAATCTTCCCCCGTTGAGAACCAATGATAAAGGACTTTGTAAGTGACTGAGATGGAAGTTTTGTTTCCATGATAAAATGTTTAAGTTTTAGTTTTAGTGTTAAGTGCACTGGAAAGCCAATAAGCAGGTGATCGGATTAACATTCAACATTATATTTAGCTCCTGTGTATGGGATGGGTGAGGAGGACATAGGAAGTCTGTTGGCAGTTTTCCAGGGGAGAAAGGACGAGCCTAGGTTTGTAATAGTGAAAAACCTGAGATGTAGTCAGGTCCAGTTTATATTCTGAAGGTGGAGCTGACAAGACGTAACATAAGGGGAAAAAAAAAGGAAGATGACTCCAACGGTTTGGCCTGCACAACCAGGTATATGGTGGTGCCACTTATTGAGACAGCAAAGACTTGGGATAGGCGGAGGAAGGAATAAATGAGAGTAATTTCTAGTTCTGCACTGTTCATGTTACATTTGAGATGACTATTAGACATCCAAGTGAAGGAATGGAGCTAGATGAGTCTAGAGCTCAAGGGAGAATAACAAATCAGTAGTAGAGTTTTTTGTTGTTGTATTGGGTGTTTGTTTTTCGTTTGTTTGTTTTGAGGAATTTAAGCCTCATCAGCATATAAATCGCATTTGAAACCATGAAAATGGATGAAATCACCTGAGGAAATGCCAGAGAAATTCCCAATTTTACAGTTGGGTGGGGGGAGTTATTGGGAGTAGAGATAAGCTGGCAAAAAGACATAAAGAATGAGAGGTTGGGTGGCAGGTTAGCTCAGTTGATCAGAGTGTGGTACTAATAATACCAAGGTTGCCGGTTCGATCCCTGATCCCCGCATCAGCCAATGTGAGCTGCACCCTTCTTAAAAAAAAAAAAAGGAAAGAAAGAAAGAATGAGAGGCTAAGAGCTCAGAGGAAGTAGTAGGCCAGTGTGAAATACTGGTGAGAGGTCAATAAGTTGTAGAGAGTGAACTGATCACCCGCTTTCGCAAGATACAGGGCATGACAGCTTGATTACAAATAACTTCAGTCGGGTTATAGAACAAGAGCTCAAATGATCAGGTTAAAGAGAGAATGGAAGGCGACACAACAAATATAAACATCTCTTGCTGTAAAAGGTAGCAAATAAATTGGGCAACAGCTGAGGGGAATCGTAAGTTGGAGGAGAAGGAGTTTTAAGATGGGTGATTTATTGATTCAGTTGAAGTATTAGTAGCTCAAACAAGATAGAATTTTATTCTTCTCTCACTTAACCATCCAGAGATACATGAGTAGTCCATTGCTAGGAGATGGCTCTGCTCCACAAGATCATCCAAAGAGCCATCTTATTGATCCTGTCCCCCTAAAGTGTTGCTCTCACCTGCAAGGTGGAACAATGTGCACCAGCACTACATTCTTCTTAGCAAAACAGGGAAAAGAGAAGTAGAAGGCAAGTAGCTCCCTTTCTAATTCCATGACCCAGAAATCGCACACATCACTCACTTCTGGTCACATCTATTTAGTCAACAGTTAGTCACATGGCCACATCTAGCTGTAAGAGAAAGGCTAGGAATAGTAGTCCAGCCATGTGCCCAGGTAAAACTTGAGGGTCCTATTACTGAAAGGAAGCCACAGAGAATGGCATTTGGGGAACAGTTAATCATCACTGCTGCAAGTAACAAAGCATAAGGTATGTTTGCATACCAAAAGAGAATGACAATTTAAGAAAGAAAATAACTGCAGAGTGAAGGGCTTAAGAAGGCAAATATGAATGAGATCAGGGCACAAATTTATTGCCTTAAAAACAGGGACACGTTGGTCTCCTGTCACTTCTCACATACTTGACTTTTCAGAAGAAAGGTTGTCCCTTGAGTGTATTTCCAGAAAATTAAAGTAACCCTTTCCTTCCATCTAGTACCATGATTCCCCAAAAATAAGACCTAGCTGAACAATCAGCTCTAATGAGTCTTTTGGAGCAAAAATTAATACAAGACCCGGTCTTATGTTATAGTAAAATATTACATTTACTATATTATAGTAAAATAAGACCGGATCTTGTATAAATTTTTTCTCCAAAAGACGCATTAGAGCTGATTGTCCGGCTAGGTCTTATTTTTGGGGAAACACAGAATTACACAGAATGAGTGTAAAAATCTAGCCTGAATTGAGCAGTTCTCACTTGGGTTGTCTCCCGATAGGCTGATTCAGGGCTGCTGCTTCTCCATCAAAGAGAATGTGGCCAATTTCAAAGCTGGAAGGAGTCTATAAAGCTCATTTTACGAATGTTCAGTCCACAAAGCATCCTCTCTCCCCAATAGTACATCCCAGGTCCTCGGACTGCCAGATAAGGGATCATCCCACTGTTCCCTTGCCTACTCTTTTATAATATTCTTTTTCATAATATAGTTTATCTTCCCAACGAAATGAACACTTTCTGAGCACAGACAGTCAATGCCACCTTATTTCATATCTATTTTCCATTGCATCTAGCATAGAACAAAATACACAGTATGTACTCAGCAGATACTTTTCAGTTAACTGATAAAAGAGACTTGGTTTCCCTCGTCTTACTGGAGCCTCGGCTTGCTCTTGAATCTGGAAGACCACTGTATATAAAGATACTAGTAAGGACTGTCAGATTCTCCTTGGGTAGATGAACGGAAACTAGTCAAGTGTAAGAGGATGGTCCCTGATTTAAAAAAAAAAAAAATCAGAGAATCATAGAATTTTAGAGCAAGAATCTTACAGACCTCTAGTCTAACGCCCTCATTTTAGACACAAGGAAAATGAGGTTCAGAGAGATTAATTACTTGTCCAAAGTCACAGCCTGTTTACAGCAGAGCCAAGACAAGAACCCAGGTCCTCTGACTTCAAGTCCCAATCTCCTTTACCTGTTAAAGGTTACTTCATTTTTTAGTCTTTGCTTAACTGGGTAATTACTGGACTTCACATAATATGTTATTCACAGTTGTTGAAAATGCTACTCATCTTAAGAGTTATTTGACCACATATGTCCCCAATGAAAAGAGGAACAGGAATTGACCGTTTCCATCCTACACACAAAGGACTATGAACAATGCAGTTAAATGGCTTGCCCAAGAATCACAAGGCTGCATCCCAGAGAATAATGATTTTACCTTTTAAGTGCAAACAATGGAATATCTACTTTAGAATTCTTTCCCAGAGTATAGTGCCTACCTCTTCTAATAGAGACAATGTAAACATATCATAACACTTCCATAATATGTGGATCTCACATGCTTTCCTTTCAATGCTTTCCATCTCCACAACCTCTAATATCAATGTATATTATAATCCATAATACAAAATAAGGTAGGAAAGGGATATATGACCATAAGCCAAATAATAGGATCTCTGAAAACCAGAATTCTACCTCCACACTGAACATTCTGGTTCATATATTTGTATGAGAAATAATTTCTCACTTCCTTTCACCTATCCTAAAGCAGTCTCCTTTAAATACCAGCGGAAGCCCCCTTGTCCAGTACACTATGAAACTGTAAACATCTAGTTTATCAAATCTTTACTACATTGGGGAATATTCCTTCTCAACCTTCATCTCTTCAGATAGGCCTCTACCTTTCTTGAGTTGCTACATTAGAACCCGACAGTTTAGTTTTCCAGGTGCTGCTGCTCTATGATTTTATGGAAGAGCCCCTCTGCCTTCATCCCACTGTTCCACCAAGGACAGTGCTCCTCCATCTCCCTTGGCTCAACCACACTGCATTTAAGCATCATCCAGCGCATGAAACTACACAATTTGTAGGACTGCAAGAGCCACAATGACCCCAATTCTGTTTTAACTCAGTCAGAACAATGGCCAGTGTTTATTTGCTCAATCTTAGTTTGAGATTAATGTTAAATAAACCAGCACTTGAAGTTGAAAAGCACATCTAATTTCTCAATTGTAAGATAATTTAAACCAAAAACTTCAAAAAGTAGCTTAATATGTCTCTAGGTAGTAAACTAGATCTACCTTTAAAAAAAATACTAACTTTCATTACTCCACGTTGAAGAGGATGTTATAAGATGCTAATACAAACAATAAGGAAGACTTAAGAGTGTCATACACATGTAAGGAAAGTTACCTAACACTGGCCTAATTAAAACAGGTTTTTCTCACATACCTTTCTCAAAAAAAACAATGTCAGTACCAAAATAGAAGTCGGATTTAAATTCAGTTTGCAAACTTAGAATAGTATCACAAAATTGTCAAGAACCAGGATCTCAAAAAATAATAAGAGAAAAACTACCTTTCCACCCATTCTTAATCATCCAAATAAGCGATTAATAAAAATGCAGTGTAACATATGGAAATTTCTCATATTATTCCAATTATCAACTGTTATCTAAACTAGTTTCAGTAAAGGAGAAAATTTGGTAACATATAGCATACGACTCCAGAAAACAACTCTATAACATAGGGGGCAAAGGTGACATAGTATAATGTTTCAGGCATATTGTTTAGACTAGAATTTATAATCAGCATCATCTATGACATATTGAGTGCCTACTACACACTTATATCTTATATTGTAGTATGCCTTGACATACCCTTTCACTTAATCATCACTACAACCTTCTAAGGTCGATTCTATTGTTATTCGGATTACAAAGAAGGCACCTGAGGCACAAAGACGTTAGTTTGTCCAGGATCAAAATTTATACTACAGCTGGCAAAATTTATACTATAACGCAAGTCTATCTGGCTCCAAAGCAAAAATCAGTACTTTTCCAGGGGTCTTAACCCCTTAAAATGCTATGATAGGAAATAACGCTCGTGCTAAGGAAGACAAAAAATTTTAAGCCCTAAATCAGGATTTGGCAAACTTTTTCTGCAAAGGGCCAGATGAAAAATAGATTAGGCTTTGCAGGCAATACTGTCTCTCTTGTAATAACGCAACTCTGCTGTTGTACTGCCAATGCAGCCACAGACAATCCATAAAGGAATGAGTGTGACCGTGTGCCAATAAAACTTTATGGACACTGATATTTGAACTTCATGTAACTTATACATGTCATGAAATCTTATGATTTTTTTCAAGCACTTAAATTTTTTAAATCATTCTTAGTTGGTAGGCCATACAAAAAACAAGCAGCAGACCAAATTAAGCCTATAGATTGACTTTTGCCAACTTCTGTCCTAAATAATGCAGAAAAATGTGAAATACATTTTTACTAAAAAGATTTTCTCATAAATACTAACTTGTGGCCTCTTTGATATTCTGAACTGATGATTTAAAGAAGCTCAAAGTCTCAATAAACTTCACATCTGCCTCAGAATAATCAAAAATTCCAAAATTTCAAATTGTAGGTACTACATATGGATTTCCTAAGAATGAGATGGAATCACAAAATTCTGAAACTGGAAGAGATCTAACACATTCTCTTTCCTTATGAGACTAAACAATGAACAATATTTATTTCATTTCATGCCATTTTTCTTCGACTACCACAGTCTTCTGAAGAAAACAGTTGCTAGTCCCTTACATTTGTTAAATGCATTTACAGTCAACAATGAATCTATATATACCATGCAGAAAATACACCCAGACCAGCTTGGAAAGGGAAAACACTGCTGAATAAGTCACCTAAAGAGAGAACAAGAGAGAGAGAGAAAGAAGTGAAGATGGATGTACTGACATTAAAGTCTCAGCCCAACTGCAGAATAGCTTCTGGTGACTGGAAAATGAAGTGGGGGTTGGGAAAAGCAAATAAAAGGAACATAACTACTGGAATTGAACCCAACATCAAAGACTTTAATGACAGTTGAGCCTGCCTGGCTGTTTCTTAGTCTCTCCCTAGAAAACAAAACAGTTACATAACCAAAGAAGGCTCTTCCAACCAGCATTTCCCCTCTGGCCCACGTACACCCTGTCACCCACCTCAATGTACACCACCATACAGTGAACTGGGCTGCCACCCCAGCCATCTTTGGACAAGTCTCTGTCCAAAGTGCTGCTTTATTTCATTGCCTGCTATAGAGACCATGGTATGAAGATAACTGGCTTGAGCACAGTTCCAACGTCCCACCACACTAGATACTTATTCTATAAAGTTTCACCACGTAACCAATTTCAAGAATGAGGTAGACTCTAGATATTACTGAAAATGGAAATCACAACAGCATAACGCCCCATCTTCACAAATAGCCCCATTTAAATTTAAAAAAAAAAAATCCACACCAATGAGTACTTGAAAACTTTGAGATCAAGTTGTAGCAGCAATTAAAGCTTCTATTTCCTTCACTCTCAAGTCCAAGGAGCAAGTGTCAAGATTCTGAGTTAGATTTCAATTTACCCAATAAGGAAAAACATATTAATGAAATCACAACCACCACTACCCCAAAATATTGCAACAAGTCCAATTACTGGACCAAACTAGCACATCTTTCTGGACTCCAAGAGCCACTGTACGCTAGCACCACAAGTTTTTTCTTCTTCCAGTAGAAATATGAATACAGACAACGTTTACAAAAGCAACCTATGTGTCAGAAGTTACATAGGAAAGTCGCTCCTGTTCAGAGGGACTTAAGAAGTCTAAGAAATCTGTGCCAAATAAAACTCTGAAAGAATGGAAAATAAAAGAGATGTTGACAACAATGCAATGTGGCCCAGCTGCCAGCTATCCATGTAGCATCATGCAGTGCCCCAAGCATTTTAAAAGCAAACTGCAATTCTGCAAGCAGATCAAAATTATAATTATCCCAATTCTATTTCCTAAAAGCTAACTATTAAACTGCATCCCAAGCATCCTCCTGCCGTGGGTCTCCTCTCCACCTTCTTTAAGCTTCAACAAGAGATGAAGTTATACAGGGTTCAGAAGTAGACTAAAGCTAAGAAATCGGGCTTGACTTTCTCTTCCTACCGTTTCTTGTGATCTGTTTGCGAAAACCTTCAACATAAATACTTACTCAACAAAAGGAGAAAGGCAAGACACTGGGGTGGCGGGGAGTTCAAGGGGGAAAAAGAGGTACTAAGTCACCAATATCATCCAATATGTAGCCAGTAACTTCAGCCAATTAGAAAGATGAGAGGGAAAACTCCACGGGAGTCCCCCCGGGACATGTCGCCGACCTGCCCCCACGCACCCCGGGGACAGCACCGGAGGGGAAAGCTCGCACGGCGATCCCCTGGGAGAGCTGTGTCCCCAGAACCCCCTCTGCCATCCCAGGGAGTCGGGACTCTGGGTTGCCTGGAGCCTCCGGCTGGGAGCACCGCAGCAGGCCAGAAACGCGTCCGAATCCCTCGTCCGCCGATGCCGTGGGCAACCGGAGATGCGAGCGCGGGAGACAGTCGGCCCGAAGCCCGGTCCCCCCGGGAGGCTGGGGCAACGAGTCCGGGGGGCACGGGGGAAACTCGAGATGGTCTTTTAAGAACATTAGATCTGGAACCTTTACTTTAAAAAAGAATTTCTTCCAAAAAGGAAAGCAACTCCCCCGCAGCCTTCCCCGCGGCGCCTGCCCACGTCACCGGTGCCCCCGGCCCGCCAATGGCCCCCGCCTTACCGAGCCCCGCGGCCCCGCCGCGCCGCCGCGGCCTCGCTGCGCCCCGCTCGCCGCTCCGTGTCTGCCTTCCGCGGGCGCCGGGCCCGCCGCCCTCGCCTCCTCCTCCTCCTCGTCCTCGTCGCCGAGCACCGCCCGCGACGCGAGCCTAGCGCCTGGCCGCCCAGGGCAGCCGCGGGGGCTCGGCCGGGCGGCCCCCGCGCCAGCGCCTCATCCCGCCTCGCCGCCCGTCAGGCTCGGGGGCGGGGACGCCGGGCTCCCTGCCGCGGCCTCACAATCCCCACCTCCGACACGCACCACGCTTGCCCGCCCCGGCGGAGTCGGCCCGGATCCGCGGCCCTCCGGCTAGGAGCCCCTCACCCGCCGCCCTCAGGCCGCCCCCGCCCCGTTCACCGGCGCGCGCCCGCCAGAGCCCGCCGCCTGCCCAGCCTCCGCCTCCTCCAGCACCTCGACGCCCGCAGCAGGGAGAAGAGGCGCGCCGCTGCGGCCGCGGGCACGAGCACGCGCGAGGGGGGCGGGCGGAGCGCGCGCGCTGCCGCGGGCAGCGGGGGCGCGCCTAGGCCTCGCCTGCTGTTGTCCCGGGAGTGCACGTGCACTGTGGGGGTGCGCGGGGGTTGGCCTGGAGTGGCAGGGGCCCTGAGATGTTGCACTAGAGGTTTGGGCGCGGTCAGTTGCTTCGGCTGTCTGCATTGTGCTGCGGAGCAAAAACGAAAAACGTGCCGCAGCAGCGGTATCACCGGGAAGAGACCTCCTCTGAGACTACGGCAGTAGCTCCTCTCCACTCCCAGCTGACCCCTGAATACTGTCACCGAGCTGGGGAAGAGAGGGAGCGTTCCCGCAAGTCAGGAAGATCGTCGTCTCTCCATCTCTTGCGCATTTTTATCTAAAATCAACTCATTGCTTTTTATTGGGAATGGGAGGCCTAAAAGTTCCTTCGGTTGCTTCTTCATTCAGAGTTATGGACCAGAAGATTGGAACAGACATGGCAGGGGAGAGGTAGGACAAGAAAGGATGAAAGTAGCAAACCTGAAGGTGCATGGCCAGACTGAAAAGAGATTTTGGAGATGAGTGAAAGAGCTCACAGGGAACCCCAGCCTGCAGATGACAGTAACCTTGGTTCTTCCCCTATTCCTTTTGTTCAGCCTCAAAAGGCTGTGCAGCACTTTCACCTGTAATAACCATCTATGTAACAATATATCTTGACATTCCACCATTTTCTATTATCTTTTTTTTTCTTTTATATATGCACCTTTCACTCCTGACTCTTTTGGTATCTAAATATCGGGGGGTGGGGGAATAATTACCTACATAATTTAACTCCTAGTCCTCAAACCTGATGCCAAATACTGCATCATCTAATGTCACTGCAGTGTTTTGGGTCCACTCAGTATTTAGTCATTGCAATGGGAGTCATTGAATATAAAACATGGCCTTGACCACACTTAGCCGAATTTCAAGGACATATACATGAAGCAGGATTTCACCACATCCTGGAGAGATAATTAGAGAGTGATCTTGTACAATAATCCCACTCTTGCCGGCTTAGTATAATCAACGTTCCTTTAAAGACCAAGAGTCTGGATGTTTTCTAGCAGAAAACCAGGGAAGGAATAGAATGAGAAGGCTAGCATAGAGGCACAAACTGGCATGGGAAATTTTAAAGAAGACTACTTTAAATAAATGTATCTTGATATAGCCTTCTACTGGAAACAGGTGCGCTTAGGATCCATAAGTCTTACTGGGCACTTCCTGAGTGCTGGTGAAACAGCAAAGTAAAATAAGGAAAGCTAGAGACCTTCAACTTCAATGTAAACCCACAGTTTAAAAATTACTCTTCTCCAATCTACAACCATTCCATGGGTTCACCATTTGGCCACAGAGAGCCACCTCTGCCAGAGAGGGGCAAGCATGCAGAGAGGGGTTCAGCAGCTTGCGCTGCTCCTGCTGTCTGTTATCATTAAACATGAAACCTCCCATGATGTCAAGAGCAAGTCAGTATCTCACATTAAACCAAGTCACCAAGCAAGTTTTGCCCCAGGCTCCCAAGGCTCCAGTCCCTTGGCTGATCTCAAGTAAGATAATGACATTCTGTATTCTTTTCGGAATGTAAAGGAAGGCCTTTACATCCCTTGGTTTTGCCATCACACCCCAAAATTCAGCTGTAGTGACTGAATGTTAAATGGTTTATGCTCAGCTGATGGAGAAGGTGAATAATACATATATAAAGGAGCTAGGATCTATGCATACATTAGATGACAGACATTTTACTTCAGAGTCTCAAAACATTTTGGTAACTTTTCCCCCATTGGTATTATATCTAGTTAAGAGAAGGAAGAAATGGATTCCACATGTGTATTCCAAGTGTCAGAGGTATCTGAGCAAGCTCCAGGGGGCAGATGCTCTTTACTCTCCTTCGGAGCCAGCACACCCTCTCCTTGGAAAGAAGCATCCAAATATCCTATGAATAAATGGATATTATTGTAAACGTACAAATAAACTGAAGGCTGTGACTTCTGGGCAACTCTGCAGCCATCTGAACTTGCTGTTTCAGATGTTTGTAACCAATTACCTCTGTCCTAATGATACCCTTAGTGATTCAATACATTTATCCCCAAAATTGCAAGATTCTCTAAAAAAGAAAAAGCCTATCCAGCTGTAAAATAATGTTCAATAACTCTGTTTTGGTTTGATTTAGTATTCCCAAGGTGAGGGGCAGGAGGGGAAAGAAAAGGCAAATCCCTTCTCTCTGAATCTGTTGGAGGCCTCAGCCTGGCCTCTTTTCTCGGCCTTGGCACTGTTGTCTTCCGGCAGTAGCATCTGGGCTCACTCCTGGCATCTCAGATCTGTTGCACTGCAGTCCCCTCCAGGCACTTGAGCAGAGTCATGGTGCAGACAAGTAGAGCCAGCAAGGAGGGCAGCCACACAGACGACTGCAACACTTACCTACCCTTGAGTTTTAGAGAAAGCCTGGGAACTGAGCAAGGTAGAGAGAACAAACTTATTTTCATCCCCAAATTGAATACTCAACAGCTGGCTTGAGAAAAATGAGTTGCTGAGACCTGGCCAGGCTTAATAGAGAATTTTCCCAAAGTGACATTTGACATTGCCTTGTTTATTTTTTTTCCTGCCCAAAGGGCCGGTGCCATATTGTGTCCCCATAAAACAGAACAAAATAGATTTTTGAAAAAGACATGTTGTCTCTATGTAGCATTCTTCTAGCTAATATGGATGCCCATGGAGTAGCTTCTTGAAACACTGAGCCCTTTACAACAAAAAACTATTGGACAACATTTTATGAAGCAGTCTGTAGTCCTTTTCCTAGGATGTGACAAATCCTTAGGGCATTCATTGAAAGGATAAACTTCCCATCTTCTCAGGAGATGGTCACATTTGGGTTCATTAGTCTCCATCACGATAATTTAGAACTTTTGTTGTTCTCCCACAACTATTTTTTTTTCCAGTCTTTAAACCTTAACATTAGCTGTACCTGTCTATATGTCTGTTCTTAAATGGTTCAGCCAGATAGTATCTCCAAGGCTGTCTCCTCCATTGAGTCCTCCTCCTCTTCCAGAATTCTGAATGTTGACTGCCCCAGGGCTCTGACCTTCAGCCTTTCCCATTCTCTTTGTACACTCTCTCCCAGGGCAGTCTCCTCCAGCCCTTGGCTTTAAATAGCCTTTATTCACTGATGTATATCATTAACCTTGACCTCTCTCCGGCACGCCAGGCTCATATATCCAGCTGCCTACGTGACATCTCTACTTGGATATCTCAAACTTAATGTGTCCAAAACAGAACTCTTGATTTTCCATATTAAAAACGAAACCCTAAATTGCTTCCTGAAAGTCTTCCCCATTTCAGACCAAAAACATCTTTTTCTCAAACACCACATTAATTTTAGCTGCAAATTCTCCCAGTTCTACTTTGAAAACATATACTGAATACAATCTCTTTCCTCCCTCTTAACCACCAACACCCACATCTGCCCCCATAACCTCCCTCCTCGGTGACTAACTGATCTCCTTGTTTTTATTTTTTCCCCTCCATGGTTGTAGTCACAAGTCAGCGACCAAAGAATATCTTTTAAAACATTAGTAAAATGGCATTCTCCTTGCTCAAAACCCTCCAGTGCTCTAAGCTTCTAATCACACAACAATAAAATTCAAAGTCCTTTCCCTAGCCCTGCAAGTCCCTTTAGCTCCTATTCACCTTTCTAGTCTTTACCTCTTAACAGTCTGTTCCAGCTTCCAAGGCCAGCATTCTTCTGTTCCTTAAACTAGTGAGGGCCACTTCTTCTGGCTTTTACATTAACCTTCTCAACTACTATCTAAAATAGTTTTGCCTTCTCTGTCCCCTTATTCTGTTTTGGTTTTGTTTTTGTTTTTGTTTGGTTTTCACTGAACTTATTCACTACATGATTGTGTTTGTAAATGATTATTTATTATTTGCCTTTTTTACTAAAATAAATTCTCCATGAGAGCAGGGACTTTGTTTATTCACCATTTTTTCCCACATTGCCAAATAAATGAATAAATAGTACTGTGAGAGTACAGAATTGATATGCTCACTTATTTTCTGTTGTTTTTTGCTATGGATGTATCTTTACACTTACTACAAGTGGGGACAACTGCAAATTATAAAATTATATAATTTGCAATTCACTGCAAATCAAATCAAAACAAATTATACTGAAAATCTAAGAAAAGCTCAAGATTCAGCAGAGAGGGTTACATAGTAAATGAGTAATGTAATGCCTACAAGGCAAACTCATAGTCTAACCTTGCAATTAGGTTTTGATATATAGAAGTTAAAGGTACAGAAAATTAACAGCAGTTTACATGAAGAGCCTTCTCATTCCCAGATGAAGTAATTACCGTGTTGGAAAGGAATGTGGTAAATTTTGGGAGATGCTAGTTATCCCTTACCTTATTTGTCTTGACCCACTATATAATCTTGAACAACTCAATTAACATCTCTGTGTTTCCATCTGTTAAATGGGCCTGCTTGCTTTCTTCTTTAGTTGGGTATCAAAAAAGTAGAATAATTTAATTATTATGAAAAAACTTTTGAAGAAAGGAAATTTGGGAATTAACAGTGATAATTATACTTCCCAAACTTCTTTGTTTAATATTTTGAAAATTGGGAAGAAATACATTTTTGAAATACAACTAAAGACTTAAGAAAATCACTATTTCTAAAATGGTCAGAAAAAAATGTGTGAGGCAGCAAAGCAACCTTAGTCACCCGAGCATATCACCCACTGTCTGAGGTCTGTATCAGCATAATCATGAACAACACAAATCCATTTTATAGTCAGATGTGAACTTCGCCCAGGAAATGAAAGGAATCGTGTTGAAATATGTTGTTGTATAAAGTATTGATTCCACTGATCAAGCAAAATTATGTGGAGGCTCCTGAAAGAACTAACAGAGGCAACAATAACATTTATATATATGAGATCCTCAATCTTTTGAAGGGTAATCAGGTCTAGGAGATTTTTTTGAAGCTGTATTTCTCTAGCAAACATGCTGCTTTCTTGAAAATGTATGTTTGATACACAAAGGGAAAACCATGTGAAGTCACAGGAAGAAGAGAGCCATTTATAAGCCAGAGAGGCCTCAGAAGAAACTATTCTTGCTGACACATTGATCTTGGACTTCCATCCTCCAGAACCGTGAGAAAATAAATTTCTGTTGTTCAAGTGAAAAAAAGTATGTTTAATTGAGGTTACTTGGAGGAAGCTAAATTTCCCATTGGTGGCCTTGACAGTGGTAAGGTATTGTCACTTCTCATGAGAAAACACTCACACACATATATTTACACACACTCACATTTCACTGCAAACACAGTGAGTGCTCTGCTCCTCTCTCAGAGATGTGCCTGAATCAGCACTCTACTCAGCTGCTGCGTGATGCTCCCAACCCCAAAGCCTTTTACTAGAGCTAAGGAACTGAAACCAGTGCTGAGGAAGTGCATGGGAAAGTGACTTGGGAAAGCAAGAGATCAAAGGGAGGTCATTCAACTCCAGGGCTGCTGATTTCCCAGGGTGCTCCCTGCAATTCCCCTCCCACGATTTTGTCTTTTATGGCTTCCAGTTTCCAGAATTTACTGCATCTCAGAAGGTCTAAAACATCTGTGTTTTCCTGCTATGTTCAAAATACATGTTGGCTGAGAATTTCCTATGTTTCTGAAACTTAATGCAGTAGACACTAGGTTTCCTGGGCAACTTGAGAAGACCAATATACCATTTTCTTATTTTTCAAAAATCACTTGTACTTGGCTTTGGAAGTTATTTTGTATTTAAGTTTAAGTATGGTTGATCCCTGGAAATGCTGGGGGTTAGGGGACCATAATGTATCAGACGAAACAGTAAAACTACCCTATCAAAATGTTATCCCCCGTTCCTCACTCAGTTTTTTTCTCTATGTAAAAGAAACAGCTGAAAACAAACAGCATTACTCCTCAGAGTGATATAAAAGGCCAGTCTTAAGCAGAGCTGATAATAGACACAAACTTCCTACTTCATTCTTTTTCCTGGGTCATGACCTAATTTAAAAAGTATTTCTCTTTAGTTCTTGATGGATTTTAACAAAAAAGCAACAGCAACCATCTTATTCATGGCAAAAGAATATTTTGTTAAAGAGGACTACATGCATGATAGAAAGGGTCAAGCAGCTGAGAAAGTTATAATTTAGGTAACTCAAAGTTTTTCGTGCTTGTGGAGCACCTTTCAATAGCCAATCTAAAGTTTTATCAACAAGTATGAGGCACTATTGAGAGAAAGTAAGGCACAGAGAGAGTCAAATTCAGACTGAAATTCAACCTGTACCTGATCTTTGTTATCTATTTTTTAATAAATATATGTTGATGGCTAGGTCACACAAAACTGGACAGGACTATTATTTAAGAATAATGTTATCTGTGCATTGCAGGAGAAAGCCCATCCAAACAGAAAAACCCCTTTCCACCCTCTTTCCTTCCCTCCACTGCTGGAGGGTAGCAGACTAGGGGGTCCTTGAATTTTGCATTTGCATTCTATTACTGCCTCCAGTAACTATACCCAGGGCAGTTAGCTCTTCCCACACCCAAAAAAGACAGCATCAAAAACAAATTCACGGGGCTAGGCCAGTGGCTCAGGCAGTTGGAGCTCCGTGCTCCTAATGCTGAAGGCTGCCGGTTTGATTCCCACATGGGCCAGTAGGCTCTCAACCACAAGGTTGCCGGTTCGATTCCTCGACTCCCACAAGGGATGGTGGGCTGCGCCCCCTGCAACTAACAACGGCAACTGGACCTGGAGCTGAGCTGCGCCCTCCACCATTAAGATTGAAAAAAAAAACAACTTGACTTGGAAAAAGTCCTGGAAGTACACACTGTTCCCCAATAAAGTCCTTTTCTCCTTCCCCAATAAAATCTTTAAAAAAAAAAAAAAAACAAATCCCCATGCAGGAACTGTGATTCAAGCTAAGGACCGGTATATTGATTAGCCAAACCATTGGCATTTTACATACCCAGCCTTTTCTCAGTTTCTTAAGTCTCCATAAGAGAACAATTTTTCCATCCTAATCCATTCCATAATTTCTAGCCCTGCTTCCATGCTAGGTTTCACATCCTACTCTCCTCAAATCCTTTGGGAGAGACAAAAACCTCATCAGCATCACCTTGATAGTATAATGGTGTGCTTTTAGGAGGAAAACAAAGTCAACCATCATGTTTTCCTTGAGCAGATGACGAGATTCTGGCACTTCTCTTTGCCAAGGGAGAAAAATATCTTCAAGGAGATGACTAACTCTCAAGATCTCATCTGTATGGTACCATGCTAGAGGCTGGGCAAGGAAAAGTGAACTGGGAGCTCCTTCATTTCTCAATGCTTAGCGTTTAAGATAGATCAAATCAGCAAAGGCTAACCTATGGGTTACACAGACGTCAAACAGCTGTGCAAACACTGGACAGATGCATAAATTAAGTACAAAAGTAAATAAAGTACTTACATTAAGTAAAAGTCATGCAGCTGCTGTTATTATTCTCTGTTAAGGCTCAGGAGGGAAGGAGGCTCATTAGGCAAAGCAGATTGCATTTTTCTGTTGGGGATGGTGTCAGCAGGAAGGAGTGGAAAGGTCACGTATGGCTAGAGGAACAAAGACAAACTGTTACGTAAACTGTTGTCTGCTGGTGCACAACATCTAAGCTGGGTCTTCAGACTGAAATGACTGTTTCTCAGAAATTACTTTTAAAAGCCAGACGATGCTTTTAGGAATCTGTGTCAGTAACTAATTTTAAAGTGTCAGAGACCACCCCAGTGGCCAGCGACAGCAGGAATCCAGTGAGGTGACCTGAGAGATGCAACAAGGTCTGTCCTACCTCAAAAAATATCTTGCCACTCTCTATGTGTCCACAGTCAAATGAAAGGAACGACAGCCTACTGCCATTGGAAAACCTGCCTGGTAGCCTGGCACCATGGAAATTTCCTGTTTTCTCTATGGAGGAACCTGGGATGCAGCACAGCTTTATTTAGCCTGGATTCCTATACTCGACACTTGGAACATAGGAGACACAAATAATTGATGAATTCCTAAGCTGCTCGTGAATCTCTCCTTACTGTAGGAGGTGAAAGGGAGCATGGCCCTTTGTGCTTATTTTAAATGAAAATATTTTTATTCAGAGACATTATGTGTAGTGTTCTATATTTTAAAAATATGATAAAACAACCAAGCTTATTGTTTAAAAAATTAGAAATGGCAGTAAAATGGAAAAATCAGCAATTATACAATTCAGAGATAATCACTTGATATTTTAGTACATGTCTCCTATATATCTTTATGTGTGTATATATGTATACATACATACATACATACATATATATATATATATATTTAACAGAAACAGGATTATATTGATTATATTGAAAATAATGTATTCAATCTGCTTTACTCCATAACAATTTTTTTCATTTTCATGTCAACAAATATTTACCTACATTATTTTTACATGACTATATGTTTCATACCATATATCCTCTAAATATTCTCCTATTGTTGGACATTTCTAGTGCTGACTTTTTTTTTTTTGCTCTGATTAATGATGGTTTGTGGGTCATCGTTGCTATATTTGTTTGCTCATCACAGACCTGTGAGAGTTGAATGTCTTTCTTCACCTACCAGCTAATACCTAGAATTCCGTGCTCAATGCCCCATCCCTTTGGCTTAAGGATTCTGTTTAGTTAAAAAGTGAGAACCCCAGGAGAGGTGTTTTCTTAAACACTATCCAACACTTATTTCCCTTTTTTCCTTGGGAAGCCCTGAGGAGGGTCTCAAAGACTGGTTCTATGCTCAGGCCTTGGCCCCAGACCTTGGCTGCTCAAACCAGAAAGGTTCCAAAGTCCATGTTCCAGTAGAACTGTTATATTTTTATAATTGACTAAAATCCTGAGCAGTTGGAAAGGCAGTTAATGCTGTCGGGTACTAATTCCTGCCTACATTTATTATAAGAAATACATTCAGTTTTAGCTTATTCCCTCAATACCTGATCCAGATACTCATGATTTTTATTCTCATGGTTTTAATATTTTATATTTGGTTTTCTGTAAATATAAATTTATTTACCTTATAGTCTATGCTCATTACTGCATAGTCACTGTATTAACTTTACTAAGATCTCAATTTTTTTTCACTTCCCAGAAATATAACTGTGATCAGTGGTCTTCAAAATTTAGGTCTGGTATACTCTAATTCCCATAGAGATGGTATAGTTCTTTTTATTCACCTACCCAGGACTGTCTTCATCCCAAGAAGTATGTCTCTGAAGTGTGTTATCAAAATATACTGCTTACTCTGTAAAAGGCAGAGTCTAAGGAGAAGTGAAGGTTCTTGCTTCTATGCAGTTGTGTGTGTGTATGAGAGAGAGAGAAAGAGAGAGAGAGAGTTATTTCTTATGAGAAGTGGTGTCCATCTCTAAAGACTGAGGGTTGGCAATGTCAAGGACTGCCAGGTACTTAAGACGTGCTAATTGCTTTTACTAAAGTTCTGTTTCCACTAGAGACTCACAGAGTAACCTTGGGGAAATGACTGAATGATTCCATTCCCTTAATCTCACACCTGAATACCAAGGACAAAAATATTTTCTGACTCCCTCCATTACAAAGGTATAAGAACGAATTAGTTTACAGTTGGTGTTTTGAGATTCTATGGCAACATTATTACTTCATGCTTCTTTCGTATTGCTTGTATTTCCACTCAACCATTATGAAGGACTACTAAGCTAGAGATGTTTCTTTTCTATACTACTCTCTTGGGAAGAGTACACAGTTGCTGAAGCTTAACAAGTATAAGAAGTGCGGGCAGGAGAGAGAGAGAAATCATAACCACCCACTCACACTCACACATATTTGGCATTTCGAGTTTTGAGCAGTTAATAACCAACTCCTTGACTTGAAAGCTGTCGTGCTCACAATGCTGGTTTAATTGTTCTCACACACCCTACTGAGCACACCTTCTTTCCTGAAAAGGCTCAGCACAAACCCACGGTTCAGCTTTGAAAGGCAAAAGGGTGGAATGGAGTTTTAAAGGAAATACAAATAAAAATGGAGTAAGGACCAAATGTAATAACTCCAGGAGGCCAGTATTTTTAAGCAAATACTCCAATTGTATGTATCTACTCACAGAGAATTAGGGTTTATAATGTAGTTTGTCTAGATTCCCTTCCTCTGACAAGGGTCTGAGGACCTAGTCACACCACATTGGGAGATCCACAGGAAAGAGAATGGATGAGGGAGTCTTTTATACAAAATTGTGAGTAATGCCGAAATACAGATCACATGCAGATTAGAGCGAGGCAAGCATCATGAGCCAGCAAAGGGAGGCTGAAGAAGCTACCAAATTAAGCAAAGCAGCAGATGTGGAAGCCAGAGAACAGAGCCAGGGGGCAGAGAGAGACCAAGGCAGGGAGGGAGCAGAGGGGACAAGAGCTACAGAAAAGACTGTCCTTGCAAATACTTGGGACAAGGGTTTAGGTCAGTTGGCTCCTCTTTGCTCACTGAGGCAGAGGGTGTGAGAGGACTGGCTATTGAAAGGCAATGGAGCAGTCCTGTAAGGTGTAAACCAGTTGTTGATCTGCAGCCACTCTGGAGACTCTGACCTTCAAGAAGTTTTATTGAGATGATAGCAAATATAATCACTAACATATATTGAACTTTTACTCTGCCCCATGGTAAACTGTGGACATTAATTAAACATGTGGTACTTCGTATTTGTAATAACAATATCAAATAGGTATTACCCCTATTTTGCAACCCAGAGAACTGAGACAGGTTAAATAATTTGCCTAAGATCACACAGTAACGGGCAACACTACGGTGTGAAGTCAGGTCTTTGTGTCTTCAGAGCCCCAGTTCTTTTAAAACTTAAGATAATTAAGTATGCACGTTGCTCCCAGATATTCTGATTCAATAGTTTTGGGGTGGAGCCAGGGAATCTGTGTTTTAACATACACTCCAGGTGTTAACACATGGGTTCAGTTCCACATGCCAGACATACCAAAACACTACCCTACACAGCAGCAAAGTTCAGAAACAAGCACATAGGAAACAAGGATGGAAATAAATTGGAAGGAAAATACAGAGGTTTCACCTGATCGTCTGTGAAAGCCATGATAATCTACTTATTTTTCTCCCCAAACATGTGTTTCCTGTCATTTGGAAATAGCCGAGAGTAATCAGTCTGATAACTAGAAGGATCAAGCTTCCTCCTGAGCTCAGGTCCCACAGACCCTAATCCCATGTTCAGACCCGGATTAGGGATACAGCCAGATCTCCCCTAAACATCCCTGGGACTGGATTCTACAAAGCTCCCAGGGCAGCAACATGAGGCACAATCATTTCTCAGATGTGAGAATCCCATTTCATTCGTTCTAACCAGAGAAGAAAGAGAGGAAGGACTTGCTTTTCGAGCAACCCAAAAGACAATTTTTAAACAAAGGGACTAGCTCTCACAATTACCCACCAAACAAAGCACATTGATAAAAATCACTGCTAGGTTTCCCAACATCATTATCATGCATGAACAGGCATTTCTCTTACTTTGGTTAAACTCTTGAGTTCTCGGATCAAGCTTCAAGGGAGAAGTTTGTCTTGCTCACGATGTGCTTTTCTCATCTCCCAGGGTCCCACTTTTCAGGGCTGATAACTTTCTTTTTACTGAGATTTCTTTAAAGAGGTTGGGAGACAGGATTCCAGCAAACCACGGGGGAGCTGTAGCTAGTTTCTTTGCAATTTTCATTTCTCCAAATGAGAGCAAAGAGGCCGTTTGAATAACTCATAATCTACATCAGCTGGAAATGTTCTTGAGGATTTGTTTATTTCTTCTTAAAATTTCCTAAGTCTTCTCTCCCCTTTCTCTGCTGCCCTTACACTCCAGTATGTCTGTAAGCGCCTTTGTGGCCTCCACTGCAGGCTTCGGGCCAAGGCAAAAACAGATTCTTTTCATCTATTCAAGTGTGATCTGGGCCAGACAAGCCTGCTCTACAGGCAAGAGGCACAGAAAAGTATTCTGTATTCAGCTTTCAGCTCCACAGAGTCTATAGTGGCCGCCCTGCCCTTGGCAAAGCCAAAGCAGTGACCAGGGCCATTTGGCAGAAACAGGAATGCTGTTTGTTTGGCCCCCTCCCTTTACCTGGACAGGGCACCCTGGTAGAAAGAGCAGCAGGAATGGTGCATCCTGTTCCAACCACTTCCTCTAAGTGCAGTTTCAATTTTAAAAAGCATCTTCTTTTACCTCTCAAAGCAGCAGGGTTGTTTGTTTGTCTGAGATACCAGGTAAATTTTGAGAGCATTACAGTTGCGATATATTGAGTTAATATAATAAGCTGGTATGGTATGTAAGTATGAAACAGAGCTCCCTATTAGTCTTCAATACACAGAGGATTCAACACAGAGGTATATTGACAGGAGAAGGGAACTGGGTGAAAATTGAGATTGTGCTATATAAAGATACCTTTCCTTTGGGTCAATTTACTAAAAATATGCTTTTTCTCTAGTGCCTTTTGAAAATTTCACCTCAAACTAAGTGCAATGATGTTATGCAAAACAAAGGTGACTACTATGTTGTTTATTATACATTGTTCTAAATGTGTTTTATGAGAATAAAAGAAGAATTATAAATATTGGCCGGGGGGTGAGGGGACAGCAAAATTATCAATGTATCATAACATCATATACTGGAAAAACTGAAAAAAGCATTAGAAATAATATAAGAATTCAGTAAGAGGGTAGGTTATAGGATAAATACACACACACAAGTAAAACTTTCTTATATTCCAAAAAATAATCAGTTAAAAAATAAAAATGTAAACAATTCCCATTAACAACAAAAACATATGAAGAATAAACGGAACAGAAATGTGTAGTATCTCAGTGAAGGAAACTGTAAGACACTAAGGGAATACAAAAAGACTCGTTCTTGGGTAGTAAATTCAGTATTCTAAAGATGCCAATGTTCACTCACCAAAAGTATCTATAAATGGGATGAATTCCAATCAAAAGCTCAATGACATATTTTTTCAAGAGATACTAAGAAAAAAAATTGATTCTTTTAAAGGATAATTTACAAAAAGGTAACATCATAACTATCCACAAATGTAAAATGTACGTTTGGCAAAGATCATTAATGAGGAAACCATTATATAATTATAACAAGAATTATATAATTGAATCCGAGAACATTTGAAAAATTCAGTACAGAGAAGCCATTTCACACAGAAATTCTAGGTAAGATAAGATTGCCAAATTTGATTTAAAAAAACAAAAAACAAAGCAACAGATTAATTCCTAATAAGCCATAAATCTTAGAGATGATCTGTTTCACAAGACAGAAATTATTTGCATCTCTACCAGAGAAAAATGTGTAAGTTAAGAAGTAATTTCACTAAGTCTGGGAACTTTGATCAACAGCAAGCAATAAACTAAGTACACTTCTCTACAATCCTAAGGTAACATTAAAAGGATGTGCTGCTCACCCTTGCCTTATGTCCAGAATTGGGGTGATTTTCCTAAAAGTTCTGAAGGTCATTGAAATAATAAACTTGAGAGTAACTAGGTAATTTTTGAAAAACAAAAACAAGGGAAGGGCAATTTGCCTTACCTGTTACAATAAGGCCTTTAATAAATAGGAGGAGAGTGCCTTACCTTGGTGAGATTAGTGAGAGTCTGCCATCCATTTCACCAGCTGTCCCAGCTTTGAAACTTAGGCTGTGCACGCTTGTTCCTGCATGATTCTCCCTCTCCCTCTCCCTCTCCCTCTCCCTTTCCCTCTCTCAGAACAGCTGCTGTGAAGGCGAGCTGACTCTCCCCTCTTGCCTTTCCCCTACACCCAGCCCTGTCATTTCCAATCTAGTCATCACTAAAGTCCCTATGATGCTATGCTTCAACTCCCATCGAGCCCAGTTCTGTCTTTAAACACCGTTGGCCAGAACCCTGAAGGTGGGGAGGACTGAAGGATGTTTCTTAGTGATCTTGACGTTTGCATTAGTCCTTCACACCCAAGTGAGACTGTGTGTGGGGATAGAGCCACGAGTGCAGTTTCCAGGCTCTCGGCCTCGCGTGGAAATGTGCTCACTCAGGTAGTAAATGGCCATCAACTGTGATTGGATGGCCATCAGCTGTGGCTGGTTGGCCGTCAGCTGTAACCAGGGAGCCATTGGCCACTAATATAACTGCGGTGGCTAGGCTAGCAGAAAATGGGGGCTAGCAAGAAGATGGTGGCTGAGCTAGCAAGCGACAGAGTAAGGGTTGCGGATCGTGTGGCTCCTGTTTCCTGTGTCTCCAACCCAGCCGCCAGCAAGAATATAATGGTATGACTCCCCCATCTATGGCTCCATGGGTGTTCCTTTTTGGCCTCACCATATCCTGTGTTCTTATGTGGGGAACGGGACCAGAGACCCCACAAGACACCCCGCATTACTCCCCACACAACACATGGCGCAGCGAGCAGGGTTCCCCGCATGACTCCCCACACAACACTGTTATTTGGGGGAATATTTTGGCATTTTTTGGGAAGTCTTTATAAGTCTATAAAATATTCCTTTTTATTTTCTTGTGCTTTTAGGAGTCAATTCCTATAGATCATTGATACACAAAGTTGCAGCATCTCCTTTTGTTTTTGTTTTTTTTTCTTTACTCTCCTAATAGCCTGCCGTGCAGGGTCTCAGCTCCTGCTCCCCTCACAAGAATGCAAAATATGGTGAGGCCAAAAAGGAACACCAACGGAGCCATAGATAGGGGAGTCATACCACTATATTCTCAATGGCGGCTGGTCGACACAAAAACAAACATCCGCCAGTCCCCCAACGAGGCGTCTTCCTGCACCCCAGTCTTGCTAGCGGCCTGTTGAGACACAGGAAGTAGGATCGACAGGATCCGCAACCCACCGTCCGTTTCTCTGCCAATCAACCAACCCAGCTCCTTACTGTAGCCATGGCAGGTATATTAGTGGCTAATGGCTAACCAGTAACAGCTGATGGCCACCCAGCCACAGTGGATAGCCATCTGATTACAGCTGATGGCCATTTAATAACTGAGCCAGCACCTTTCCACGTGAGGCCGAGAGCCTGGAAACTGCTCTTTGGGACTCTGTCCCCACATAGTCTTTTGGTGTACTGGAGGAATACGTCATTGAATGAATTGAGAAATCTGCGATTTCATCCAGAATAAGCCCCTGGATGTGTTTTCTCATTTGTGAAAATGAAAATGATTTCACTCCTTAGATTCCTTTCTGCTCTGGTTCTATGACTATTGTTCTTCAGTCACATGCTCTCCTATACCTCTTGTTTAATATTGGCAGGGTCGCTGCTGGGGGATAGATTAGGGATACCAGTCGCTCACCCCCCTCCCTAGGGTTCTTACTAATAGAATAAAAACGAAAAGGTGTTCTGAATTGGGGTCAAAATCCTCTAGTAATTGCTAAACGAAGAATTTAGCTGATTCTTATTTAGACCAAAGTTCGTTTCTGACTGACTCAGAACCCTAGTCTAAGCCACTATTTCTTACTAAATTAGTTAATCTCTTCTAAAAGATAATTCCCAAATCTCTATTTAGCAGTCTTTCCTCTTGGAATACTGCTTCAGCATTCAGGAAGCTTAACACTCTTGATAACAATATGTGGTTGTAATACACAGAGACACAGTTTTATTTTCCTTAACTATAATAAGTCAGAGCTTTCCTCTTGGTCATTTCGTATCTTCTTCAGGAAAAATAACAAAGACTGTATGTCCATCTTGCCAAAATCTCTGTGAGAAGTAAAAAGTTCAATCATTCCAAAGCATTGCCTATGAGTCTGAAACTCATATTCAAGTGATTGACTGAAATTTTCACTTTTCATTCAAGTATTTTGTGCAGGTAGATAGATCTGGAGTTGTTCATTTCAGAATTGACCCTCTAAGTAGCTCTCCTGTCATTGCGTGAAAAGAGACTGAAGAACAATTTTAAATGTGTATTTGAAAGTTTGGATAGAAATAATAAATATTCAGCCTGTTTATCCCATAGTCCCTACCTGATTTGGAACATAAATTAATACCACCAGATTAACTAGGAGCAAATATCTCAGCTGGAGATATATTAGGATGAGCCAATAGAAATAAGATACTCACTTGTAGCAAATAAAATATTTATCCTTTGGTGTCTTGTTTGAATGATATCAATTGTTTCTAAAAACCTACAAATTATTTTTATGTATTTCAATTAGGTGATAAAAGTTAGGACTATGTTTGACTCCATACACGTATTTCAATTTGTTTGTAGATTTTTTAATATAATTCTGATTTTTGTAACAATCAGGTTTCCCTTGTAAATACTTTTTATCAAGCATCCAAATTGTTTTGCTATTTAAAAAAATGATAGCACACCCACAGTGGTTATTGTATTAAAATCTGCAATACTAGAAGGTCAAGACTTAGAATGAGGATCGCTTTGAGCATGTAAAGCAGAGTCCCGACATAAAGCCTCAACCATACTCCTTGCTGATTCAGACCTGTCTAAGCATGTTTAACGACCAGCAATGCAGGCTGCTCATAGATCTATACATGGTGAAGGAATTCAGAAGCTTGATTTAAAGAAAGAAGTCTAGCAACTCTGCAGTGCACAGCCAGCCCTATTCTGACACCCCTGTGTCACTTAGAGTTCTCTCAAGTGCCAGTAACAGAATATCTCCAAATGGGGTAAACACTAACCAGATGTTCAAAGGTAGTTAATGTCCAGGATTGGTGGTATGACTGGAAGATATACCACCCTCTAAGTAGCTCTCCTGTCAAGGACCCAAGTGTTTCCATTGATTTCTTTGCCATCCTCACCACGTCACTGATCACAAGATGAGTCAGAATATCTGGGCAACAGTCCCACTGAAGAAGAAGGGGCATTTGTTTCCATTGGTCCCTTTTTATAAGAGAAGTTTCCAAGATGCTCCCCCTGCCCACTGCCAGATCTCTTTGGATAGGGTTAGGCTACATGCTCATACCCTTACTGTAAGGGAGACAGGAAAGCAAGTTTGTGGCATTTTCAGCATTTATCACTGGAAGAACTCCCCACCAGCAAGGAAGAAAGAGTCCTTACAAGCCTCTAAACCCTTGGGTAATATCTCATATCACCCACAGAAAATTCATGAGACGGAAGAGAGGCACAGTGGTCAAGCGTGGTATGTGGACACTAGAGATCTGACTCGGAGAATCATTGGGCCTTCCTTCGGGATAATCAGACTTTTTCCTATCAGGCTGCCTTTGAACCAGTGCAAGATTCTTCGAAAAAGAGGTATGTCAAAGGCAAACAAACAACAATCAAGATTTGAGTCCGACTGTATGTAATAGATAACATGAAAAAAAAACACCAGTAGTTGAACAAATTAGAGGTTTTATTTTTTCTTACCTTACAAAGCATCTAGAGGGAGCGATAGTCCAGGGTGAGTATGGTAGCTCCATGATGTCATCAGAGACCCAGACTCCTTCTACCTTTGCATTCAGCCATCCTTAGAGTATGTTTTCTTCATCTTCATTATACTGATATGGCACCTGTTCCACCCCTAGCCCAGGCATCATGACCCCATTTCTAGGCAGGAAGAAGAACAAAGGACAAGGGGCAATGGTGAGTGTCAGCTGACTTATTACTGAAAGTCTTATGAAGTCACTTTGACTTTCATTTTAATGGCAATAACTGGCACATAAAATTCCAGCTGCCAAACAGATTGGGAAATGCAGTTTTATAGGTCGGTCCATGCCATCCAAAATAATGTCAAAGCTCTGGTCCTAAGAAAGAAGAAGAAATTCACTTTTGTTAAGCAACTAGTAATTTTTGTTATAACATGGGGTTTTTATGTGAAAATTAAGAATGGAAAATAGTGTAGTGTAACAGTGTTAGGAAGGGGTATTTCTCCCAATTCATTTAATTTGGGGGGGGGGGAGCGGGAGAAAAAGATCATTTTCTGCTAGGAACCCTGGTTATTCAGGGCACAAGCAGGTGGTTGTTGAAAGATCACTGATGACACCCACAGGGACGCAGGCTAAGGCGGAGCAGAGGCTTCCACAGATGCACCTGGGAACTGCCTCATACTTTTTAACATCACAAACTCTGAGTCAATAAAGATATGTGTAACTAGTTATCATGCAGAGTGTCCTGCGGGGTCTCTGCTCCCGCTCCCCACATAAGAATTCAGGAGATGGTGAGGCCAAAAAGGAACACCCACAGAGCCATAGATAGGGGAGTCACCACTATAATCTCGCTAGCGGCTGGGGTGGAGACACAGGAAACAGGATCCACATGATCTGCAAACTGCCGTCTGCTTCTCTGCCAACCAACCAACCCCACTTGCTACTGCAATCCGCGCTTGCTGGCTCAGCCACCATCTTCTTGCTAACCCCCATTTTCTGCTAGTGTAGCCACGGTAGTTATATTAGTGGCCAATGGCTCACTGGTTACAGCTGACAGCCAACTAGCGATAGCTGATGGCCATCCAATCACAGTTGATGGCCATTTACTACCTGCACCTTTCCACATGAGGTTGAGAGCCTGGAAACTGCACTCCTGGCTCTGTTCTCACACTAGTGATAGAGGAATTTTACAAGATTGCCTGGATACATACGTTGTGGAAATAATGCTTGTTACATAGTTCTTGTATTAGTGAAATCATTCTATAATCCTATAGAAAACTGACTTGAAGAAGTAGGTAAGACTGCCGGTGAATATTTGATTTTCCCATAGGTGCTGGGAGAGTGTAAGTCAAATGAAGGCCCGAAACTAGTGACCTCCTGGAAGGATGAGGCTGGCTAAACATTACACATTTCATTTGCCTGATTTCTCTCTCTGGAAACATAGAACATAACAGAGAATTAAACTGAATATAAAACAAGCCTCTAAACAAGCCCCAGATGAAAGAAAGGTAGTCAAAATGAGCAGAGACACATGTATGCTAGATAACTGGAAAGGGCTTCATGGAGCAACTAGGTCTTAATTTGGACCTCACAAAATGGGAAGAATTTGGATACTTGCAGCCAAGAACAGGGAGAGCACTCTGTTGAGGTGCACTGAAAACTGGGGGAAAAAAAAAAAAAAAGAAGAAGAAGAAGAAGAAGAAGAAAAAGGACGCAGTTCAGGGAGAAGATTCAGAGAGAAATTTTCCTCCAGCAGGTTCTGGAACAATCTGAAAGGAAGAAGGAAAATAGGACAGGATAGGGGAATGGGAGAGGTAAATCCCTGGGGGAGGAGACCAGGAGGTCCATAAGTCACCCAACTCCTCACTACCTTTCTTTGTTAATACTTCCAACTGTCTCACCATACAAACACTTTCAATTCAAATCAATTCAAATAAAACTTGGATGAATAATATCAAGAATGTGTATGCATTGCTGGTAGGAGTGTAAACTGATGCAATCACCTGTAAAGTCATCTGGCAGTACTTAGCGAAGTGAGGATTCCATATGTGCTATGACACATCAATTCAACATACATAAATATGATATATATATATATATCATATATATATATTGCACATATAAAGTCACCTTAGTGTCCATAACTAGGGGAATGAATACATAAAATGTGAAGAATGCATACTGTGGAATAATATGCTGCAGTTTGAAGCACAGAACTAGACATACATTTAGTGGCATGGATGGATATTAAAAACGTAGTTTTGGGCAGCCGGATGGCTCAGTTGGTTAGAGCATGAGCTCTCAACAACAAGGTTGCCGTTTGAATTCCCGCATGGGATGGTGGGCTGTGTCCGCTGCAACTAAAGCCCGAAAACGGTGACTGGACTTGGAGCTGAGCTGCGCCCCCACAACTAGACTAAAGGGCAATGACTTGGAGCTGATGGGCCCTGGAGAAACACACTGTTCCCCAATATTCCCCAATAAAATTACACAAAAAAACAACACGTAGTTTTGTGTTTAAAAAGTAAGGAAGAGAATGAGATGTAAGTACAATGCCACTTGTATAAATTAAAAACACATAAAACACACATAAAAAAACACATAGACACAAAACGTTACATCATTTAGAAGAATTCATGGAGAAAAGAATGAAAGGAGAGGTTGGGGACGAAGGGAAGAAATTAAGTTTTCAAGCGAGGAGCCTTCACACACCGTTGCTAATGGCATGTGCTATGAACTCACCTCTCTGTACCCACTGTTTGCCCCCAGCTCTCCTCTCCAAAAAATAAACATTGAGGGAAAGGGCACATTCTTGACCTCTAGATATTTTAAATGTGTGAATAGCACTAGAACATATATTTCTCTCATGCGTAAAACTGCCATAAGAAGAAGAATCTCACTACGCTGTGAGAAGATGAAAGGAGATCTTGTATTAGAGGCCCACATGGAGCCACACTCGGGTAGTAGATGGTCGACTGTGCTCGCTCACTGGCAAGGGGACTCGCTGTGAACTTGATACCAATCTCAACAGTATTTGTGTTCAATTCCTGACTCGGCAAAACGGTAAATCATTACATCATGAACTTTCAGAGTCAAGCCAATAGTCAAAACCATGTACAGCGTGTTAAGTCCTCAAACGCAAGGGTACAAGTCCTGTTCCTTGTTGGCTTCAGCCCTACAGAGAAAACGATACAGCTGTTGATTTAGGCTGAGGGAAACTTGTTATTCTCCCCTACAGTCAGTTTCAGCTCAACTCAGTGCTCCTTTCTGACCGTTACTCACCAGAGAAGGCCGCCCTGCCAATTCAGTGATTACCAGGCAGCATGAGCTGGGTGGTGAAGACTAATGTAGCCAACTGACTCTGTGGGGAGGAGAAGACGGGCCAAAGTGTAATGACCGAAACTGGCATTTGATCAGATGATGGGGATTTTGCTGGCCTTTGGTCAACAGTCTGGCCCTGTACCATTAGGTCTTTTGGAGAACAATGCCATGCCATAGTATAATCTGAAAAAGTAATTTAGAGCAGTCTATTGGGGGTAATGTATTTTTTTGTAGCCAAGTTTACAAAAATTAGAGGTCTGAGAAGCATTATAGTGTTCTCTCTTTTACAAATACATGAGCAGTTCTGAACATAGTCCAAGGCCTCTTAAAATTGAAGTGAAATGTGACCTAAATATTCTTTGCTACAAAACTACTATCCATGCAAGAGGAAAGTACTTTATCTTCCTACCCTATGAAGGAACTTTTTAGATATCCTATCTATCCTGCTACCGTACATTATTCATAAAACATGTGAATCATGTACTCAGCCTCAAAAATGTGGGATTCTTAAAAGGACGTGGTAATCTAAAAGAATTCTCAGCCATTTACTATAGATGAAGTCTGGCGAAAGTCCAGATCTCCATCGGATGATCCCTCAAGATCTCTTCCAGACTGAAGTTAAAGGATTACTTAGTACGTGAATGGGGAACAAATTTAGAGTTTTAAGAGATCTAAGTGGTCTTTCAGTCCAATTTCTTCTTTGTCTTTGTCTCAGCTAGCTCATTTCTGTTCAACATACATTTATTGAATAATGGCTACATTCCAGGCATCCAATTAAATGCTAGGAATACAGATAGAGTAAATAATAATAAAGCATGGCATATTAGTTAAGCATGCGTGCTAGAGCCAGACTCCCTGGATCCCATTTTAGCTTTACTATTTACTAGCTTTGTGACCTTGGGCAAGTCACTTAACCTCTCTATGCTTCAGTTCATTATTTGTAAAATAAAGTAATAAGAGAATATAACTCATAGGATTGTTATGACTCAAAAGAAGCAATATACTTAATGAACCTAGAGCAGAACAGAGCCTGGCACATAGTAAGAGCTCTGTTAAGTATTTGGTAATTAAAATACCAGGTTTCTGCTCTCTAGAAGCTCTTTATCCTTTGTTTAGACAGAGAACCCAGCACGTAGGGGGAAGTGCAACACTAGCCAATCTCATTAGTGTTATATATGATTTGAGGGCAGATCTGTCTAGTTCAGCAGTAAAGTCTTCCCATCCTGTGCCTAGTATAGTGCCTGGCATGTGATAGATTCAGTATTTGCTGATGGGTGAATAAATGGACCACAAAACTAAAGAGTCAAGAAACAAGCATCCTGAAAAGCAAGGATTTGAATAGGACCTTAAAGAATGAGAAAGAAGAAGAGCATTTCTTCATATAGAGAAGGGATGAGGAATTCTAGGCAGTTGAAACAACCAGAGCAAAGGCACGGGAATGTGATGATGACTGGCTTTCTTTGCCTATATTTATAGCCTACTTTTCTCACTTCCTTTATTTGAGGGATTGGTGAATTAGACCTAGGTGTGTGATGGAATTTGCAGCTCTCAGCTCCTGCTGTGTTACATAGCACCATTCTGGTGAAACTAGGTGCTAATGAAGACACTCAAGGGGCTATCAGTTGCGCTTTCCTTTAGCACGTGTTCACTCCGGAGGAGTGGGCTGATTTTGGAAACCCAGTAAGGATTAAAGCACTGAGTGTGTATGGACTTAGCCCATCTGTTCATTGCGAGAGTTTGATTACATTTTATTGTTGTCTATTGCATTATCCTTTTGAAGGACTGAAATAGTTTTATTCAACTAAAACTACCTGTAATTGGATTATTTCCCTTTGAAAATTGTTGACGTTATTAATCACCTGGTGGTTCTTACGGCAGAAATATCTGGTTGTCCCCCAATATCCATTCTCCCTTCTTCCATATCAACAGCATACTACTCAATTTCTATCTGGGCACATGGACACTGAAGATAATGACTACATTTCCCAGTCTCTCCTGAATCTATATGTGGCCAAGTGACTAAGCAGTCATGGTATGTCCAATTTCCAAAAAATGCATTTTAAAAGAGTAACATTTTCTTCTTCCTTCATATCCTCTCCTCTAGATGGAATGTAGATGTGATAGCTAGAGTTAAAGCAACCATTTGACCGTTTGAGGTGACCTTGGGAATGGAAAAGAATGCTCAGGAAAACAAGAAGTTTGGGTCTTTAATACTCTATGGAGTGCCATATAGGCATGCCTACCTCTAGACTTTCGTATGAGAATGAAATAAACTTATGCCTGGTTAAGCTACTGTTACTTTAAGTTTGTTGTTGTTTTTGTTTCTTGCAGCCACATCTAATGCTAACTTAAACAGTTTCCTCTTGCTACTCATCCTGTCATCTCCTTTACCCTTTCCAAGTCAGTTCTTACAGCTCAGAGAATAAAAATTAAGATTTCTCCAAGCAAATAAGAATAATTAGGAGGATGAATACATTGTAAAAACTTTACTTTTTCCTTCCCCATCCAAAAATATCACCTTCTGAATTTCATGGCCATTTTAATTACCTCTGGATTGTTTCATTGACCCTACACGAATGTATATGTTTAAGAGTCAGTTTATGAGTGGGAGGGGAAGAACAGGAAAGGAGAAAAGGAGCAGAAATGTTACTGAAGCAATTTAGCAGAAGAAGATAATAGACTCTCCAACAGTATATAGATTATGATATGGCTATAATGTAATGCTATGCAGTGATTAAAGATTGTGTTCTAGAATAATATTTATTGCTTTGGGAAAATGGCCAGGATATTTTGTCAAATAAAAAAGTAGATTCCAGAACAATATATAAATATATATTTTATTTATTTATTTATTTATATGTACACATATGAAGTATAGACACCAAAATGTTAACAATAGTTATCTCTGGCTAAAATGATAATTTTTACTTTCTTCTTTTTTTTTTCCTGAGCATTCTTTTTTGTTTATTTGTATTTTGTAATTTACCATAATAAACATCCATGATTTATATAAATTTTAAGTTTTTAAAAAGGCAATTCTTGGGTGGTGGCAGAAGCAGGAATAAATCCCTACACATGGTTAAGGTTTCTATATTTCATTAGTCAGAGTAATGTTAAGCTCTGCTTTGATGACGAACAAACCCTAAAATCTCAGTGATAAACACACCAAAGGTATATTTCTTATTTATGTAAAATCTGATGTGGATCAGCAGGGATACCTCTCCACTGGGTGACTCACGGATCCCTCTCAACATGTAGCTATCAAGGTCAATGCAGAGGGAAAGAGGGATAGAGAAGACACTTCCACTCATAGTTTTTTGGTCAGAACTTACACATAGCTCTTACCTAACTTCAAGGGAGGCTGGGAAATGTGGGGAAGTATATGAGGTATCTGGCGAGCACTGTCTCCACCACATATACTTATGGTGATTATGCTTTCTCATCCCCAAATCAAAATTTACAGTATGGCAAATAAGTAAGTGACTCTAGGACTGATTTTTTAAAAATACACATGCAACAGAATATGTGCATGCTTGCTACAGCTTTTAAAATAGTCAACAATGGACTTGGCTGTGAGGATGCAGCCAAGACGAAAGGTGTCCTCTTCTCCCTCAGGCTATTTCCTCCCTCAGGCTCTTTCAGGCATAAAGGTCAGTCTCAACCATAGCTGGAATGGAGAGAGCAAAGCCTGTGGATTGAGCCATGAAAGGGCTGGCCAGGAGAAGGAGCGAGGATTTCTGAGAGACTAAGAAGTACAGCGTAGACTTTCACTCAAGACAATGCAAATACCAGGCAGAAGGGTGAGCTGGCTAGAAATCGGGGAGGAGAGCCAAGGTACAAATAGGATGGAGAAAGTTATGAAGACTGCCAGATTTGGGCAGTGCCAAAGGCAGGAATTAATTCCAGAGTAGAAAGCCAAGAATGTAGGGTGGGGATGAAAGTGGGATTTGAGCAATTCGCTTCAAATACACAGTACCATTCCAGTCTTGCTCTCAAGAAACAGCAGGTTGTGATGTGTAGTCTGACTGAAATGGCCATGGGTAAGACAGACAATAGAAAGCAACTCAGCACTCATGGCCCACGAGAAGAGCCTGGAGTCTAAATTAGGGCCCAGGGCTACATGGAAAACTTAAGGCTACCCTGAGCATCATTCCAGACATAGATGGAGGCAAGCTGTGGAGACACAGGGGGGATGGATGGTTGACATCAGGAAGGTAGCAGTTATTCCAAATGATGTGAAGGGTTGGATCAGGACACCAGCAAGTAGCTGGGGTGAGAGTGATAACAGAGTGAGAGAAGAGTCCAGCTCCTCAAGAGTTTCTCGCAAGAGAGACTGTGATGGGGTCCTACTAAGGGACAGGGCTTCACAACAGCTACTACCCGGGAAGGATAACTGGAATACAAATGAGAAAAACCAGGAAAATAGTAAATGTAGACAAAAGGCAAAGGAGGAAGGGAGACCTCAGCTTTGGGGGTATCTGGTTGCCTAGGGCCTCAGCTCTGATAAAGTGAAGACCAGGATGAGGACAGAAAGATGAGGCAGCTTCTCTCTTGCTAACCTTGGCCTGCACTGGCTTGGGAATGGAGCAGAGTTGGGCCTATGGACAGAAAGCATCAGTGCCTGAAGCAAAGGTTTGGTGAGGTTGGACTCAGATTTACTAACAGAATTTGAACAGCAGTTCAGAAAGGCTTTTCCAGGATAGCCTTGTACATATGTAGCTACATGGCTCTTCCATCCAGCCTTTCCTACTAGGCCTAGTAGTGTCCAGGTGTATGTGCGTCATCTGTTACTGACAGAGGGGATGGTATTTAAGATGGGAGAAAACACCTAGACTGGCTAACCTGTCATTATTTACCAAACTGCTGTCACTGGTTTACTGAGATCTTGAATGAAAACCCAAAATCCTATGTTTTGTCTATTTAAAAAGATATTTTAAAACACACAGAACTTCTTTTTATTTTTTTAAGTTTGAAGTTTTTACCTCTGTAGTCAAATGTATCTCTCGTGCGTGGATGCCTGTTTGATTGTTTGGAGATAGCATGGTATGAAGGGAAAGCTCTGAACTAGGAATTAGTTAGAAATTTTAATATGGTTCAGGTGAGGAGCAAATAAAGCAATAATTAGGGATGTATTTCAAATGTCCCAAAGTAATTGAAAAAATAAGGAGTGTGTGTATATCTACCCATCGAGCAACTTTGCAGAGCTGAGATTCGGGGGACACAAATGAGGTACCTACTTAGAGTGTAAAATTCAGGGTCATGCCAGCACCCTGCTGGCAAGAATGAGAACTATGTATAACAGGACCAGGAAGCCTTTCAGAACAAGTATCCCTGTCTGGTACTCAGGACATGAGAGGAAGGAGTGGGGTCTGTATGGATTTCTGAAAGTTACCCTTCCAGAAGCTGCTGAAAAGTGAGGTGATTGAGAGGCTGAGAGAAGCCCAGTAGACTGAGTTGGGTGCTTTGGCCTCCTGGCAGCAGATTAAGAGATGGCAGAAGGGTCAGGGTCAGGAGGCAAGATCTTGCCTCCATTCCTCCGCTTCTGAGCTGCCACGGCGTCACTGGCCTTAGGGGTGATCAGCACCTCTCACTGCCTCTCCATCCACTTTCATCCCAAGTGAAAGGTTTCCTTTGGGACTGTTTTAGAAGCAGCTTTGCTGATGTGATAGGACGGCTGGCGGAAACAACTCAGGCTGGGTCCTTAAGCCTTTATCAGTGAATGCCTTATCAGTCTCGCCTGATCCGTTAACACCTCCATTGGAATTAATGAGTTGAATGTCAGCTGAAGGCAAGAACAGGTCAGGAGAGTAAGAGGAAATAGCTGGAGAAAGATCCTTCTTAATGACAAGGAAGAGCATCACAATGTGTCACTGCAATCTTGCTGGCATTGGCCCTGAATGTGCCACTAAAGTAGTTTACTCTGTCCCTTCCAACCTACAGGGACCATCAGGTGCAGATGCTCAATTATCAGATGGTGTTATCTCATTGTCAGCGTAATTTGTTGATGCCCAAAATTACCCATTTGTTGAGGATCCCAAAACAGATTCTAAAAATCAAGGCATGTCAGTTGGCATTAATTAAATGTTCCTGTCCTCAGAGGAACCAGGTGCTGGGAGAAACAGAAACATATATGTAGAAGAAGGAGAATGCCTAAAGAGTTTGCATTCTAGGATTCAGATTCAACTAATACTTGACAAACTCCTCTGATGTACCAAGTAGATCTCATTCAATGTTACAAAATCCCTTCAATATAAGTATTATTATCCCAATTTTTATTCCCAGGGCACTCGAGTCCAAACCAACTGCTGTTTCTACTATGTTATGGGGGGGGGGGGGAGAAAAGTAAATATGGGTAGCACACAGAAGCCCAAAGAGCTGAAACACATAAACACACTCATGAGTCACTAACGCAGTTTGAGATAGCCATAATTAAGTGTCATATATTTGGGAAGAGGTATGGCAAAGGTAGAAGCTGGGAGAAAGGAGTCGACTGAAGGTTTGGGAGGATTGAAGCAAGGTGGATCTCCTGTGAGGTTTCCTGAAAGAGGTGAGGGTAGAGCCGATTATCAAGCGGGAAAGGCTGTGGTGTATGTGGAGAGGCGGTGGGGGCAGGAACAGCCTGCCATCTGAAATAACAAAGCATGAATCAGTCAATGACATCCTTTTAATATGTGGTTAAGGGTGGGTGCCCCTAGCCTCCTGGATACAGGTAACCAAGGGACACAACTGTAGCCAGAGCTAAACTGTACCAGCGGCAGCTTCCAACAGCAGGGGTCCTGAGTTGCGTAGACAGACACCAGTGTGCTAATTCCAGCCCAGACTGGCAGACAGCAGGGCTCTGTGTCAGGGAGAAAGAGCACTAAAGCTGGGAGGACACATTCGAAAGGAGGGGATAAGCTCTGAGCTATTTTTAGTGCTGCATCTCTGTGCACAGCGGACCTAAGATAAGTGCGTGCCTGCGAATTCATCAGATGGAAATATAAGCATGCAGAGCCTGCTCCCTAATGTCCTTTCCACCCATAAGAATCCTTTCTACAACCTGACCTGTGGTGGCATCATGTCCTACTCACTGTCGTGTACTGATGCTCTGCTGGTCAATTCCTAAGGCCTCTGTCGAAGATATGTACAGCAAAACAGTGGACGTTGGGGCATCAGCAGCTTTTGACATCAGAGGAAAAGGAAGTTTCTTGATTTCCCAATTTTTAACGCGTGCCAAATATAAGCTCAGCTTGGTTGGAAATATCAGCACAATGGAATTCAGTAGAAACTTAAACGAAGCCACAGACAATTTTCCCAGAGCTGCAGTGGAAACTCTACGCCCTCACAACACCTAAGAGCTTCCCCACCAATAAAACTTCTTTGCAGAGCATTACGTCATCAGCAAAAAATCTGATTGGCTGAGTCTATCTTCAAGGACACTCCCATTTGTCACAGAGAAAACTTTTCCAAAAACCTTTTTGGGCATCAGACACCACATTTAGTGCTCTCCTTTTAGTGCAATGCTTTAGTACAATAATTGGCATGTAGGTCCTTTAAGAGGCTGCTTCTACTAGAACTTCCGGCAAAAACTCTGAAGTTGCTTTTCCCTGAGTACCTTAGTGCCAGCACCTATACGGGCGGGCAGTACCCTACCTTGGTAGGTGGGAAATTGCAAAGCAGTTTAGTGAGGAAACTTGCTACTTAGCTTCCAGATTGGACATGCCAATAGTGATTCTGAGCATCAGCCAAAGAATGTCATGACAGAGGCTACTATTAAACCAAATTAAAGGAGCCCGGGGAGCCGGGGGAAGTCTTCGAAACAGAAATGTTTGTTAATTGCTTGTATGTCGTGTATTAGGCTAGGCAGGTGGGCCCTTGCCTTCAAGGAAAACACAAACATCCATTCAGGCCGCCTTTCCCACGATTTACTGACATCACTAGAAGAAATGTAAAGAAGAGAGCTGAACTACTAGGACAGCAGCACAAGTCACACACACTTCCTAACACATAAAATTGATCTTTGGCTGGAAAATAAGTAAAAGGAAGTATATACCCACTGCTTCCACTAGGTTCCCCCACCCCCACCCCGTGCTTTTTTGGGGCCCTATTTAGTTTCTATTTATCTATAACTGTCTCTCAGTTGAAAACTGCACTTGGAAAAAGAGACAAGTTATAATCCGTGTCGCACTGCTATTACCACTGCTTTATTACTCTGTATTCTTCCCTATTTCCCTTTTCTCCCTCCCTCTCTTTCCTCCTCCTTCTCTTCCACCTCTCTCTCTCTCTCTCTCTCTCTCTCTCTCTCTCTCTCTCTCTCTCTCTCCCCTCCCCTCCCTCCCTCCCACCTTCCTCTCCCTCCTTCTCCCTTTCTTTCCTTTTCATTTTCCTCCCTGCTCTCTCTCAACCTCTGGCTCATTCAGTTTCTCTCTGTCTCAGTCTCCCTGTCTTTCTCTTTCTTAAAAGCAAGTAGATCTCCTTGGTCTTCCCTTAGAGCCCTCCTCTCTTTCCTCCAGATGGATTTCACACCTGACTCTGTGGTCAAGAGAGGACTTTGTTAAAGGAGATTTGAGTTACCATTCCTGAATTAAAATATCCTCCGTGGGGGTGGGGTGGGGTTAGTTTCCCAGGAGACCAATCAGTCCCATTCCTATCCGGATGGCACATTTTCTACAGGTCTGTTTCTAGGTAACCACAGCAGTGGGGGGGTGGGGGGGGCACTGGGTCCTTAATCCAGGTAATGTTTTCCCAACACTCAGTGTCTAAAGGGAAAGGGAGAAGGAGGCCATAAATCCTCCCACAGGAAGTAGGAGATGGATTACATCACTATGGGTAAAATGAGGGTAAAACTGTGGCTTTTCATGCAATGAAATCTTTCTGTCTTCACAGTTTGAGTTTCAGAGGAGTGAAGATAATAACACAAGTAGAAGAATGCAAGTTTCTTGTGATAGAGAATTGCACTTGGGAGGTGGGTAAAAAATTGAAGGGATCACAGGGACAAAATCCGAGCAGGGTGGCTGCAAGCAGCACGTGAATTCCAGGGCATGCAAAAGCAGTGGGTGTATGGCAAAATCAGCCCCAAACATCTAGGGAGAGGCTGCCAGGTTTCTGGTCAGGTCTTGTTCTTTTAAACTGAACGATCGAGATAACCCCAGGCAGCCAACTTTGGTGAAAATGAACTGTTACCTGGCTTTATCCCCAGGTTTCATCCTGGACTCTGACTTTCTTCCCATCTCCTGACCCGTTCCTACTCCCACAGGCTCCTGCCCTCTTCATATACTGCGATGAACCTCAGGTTTTTTGCTATGATCTCTTCCTCCAGGACTGATCTCTGCTTGCTTCTGTTAGTCCAGCAACTGGCCCTTTAAACGATGCCAGCTCAGCAGGCCCAGGCTGGCACAGAAAAGCCTGTGGCAGACAATAGTGTTTATTCTAGGCAATTGTCATAGACTGGTTACTCCCTGCATACTCCCCACCTGCTGCTGTGTGCTGTCTTCTTTCCCAGCATCTGAATTCATCATCCCCAACCAAGCATTGGCTAAGAGGTTCCCTTTCCCAGTCCGCCCAGAATTACCTAAGCCCCTCTTTTGGGGGAAGGGAATAGAAACAGCAGGTCAGATGTGACTTACACCTGTTCTAGGTAACAACTGCCCTGGGTCAGGGCAGTCTCCGGGCTTCACTCCAGCACAAACCTGCTAAGCCAGGTTTCCCTCAGCCTCCTCAGAGCCCACAAAGGGCAAGGCTTCAAAGTAGCCTGGGCTGAACGCTGCACTTTCAGTTACTGCGCCCAGGTGAAGAGAGCTGGAGAGGTGGCGCCACTGCTCAGCTCAGAGGTTCTTGTCATCCTCTCGTCCTTCTTGCCCCCTAACTGCAGGGTTTCCTGCCCTGGAAATGGCGTCTGCCAGCGCAAATCCCAAGCACAAGTTCTGGAAGCCACGCTGCAGTTTCCTCAGAGCGTCAGCTGTGTCCTTACTCTGCCTGGGTTGGACTTCCCACGGAACCGAGCGAGGCTTCTGAGCCCCATCCTCGGTGTCCCCCGGCTCCCCACCCTTCTCACTCTTTTCAGCCACCCTTCCTTTCCTGTACTGAGGTCCCTTCCTTTCCCAGAGATGATTCTTTTTAATCACGTGGACTTAGAGATAAAGGAAGAGTAAAGGACAGAGAGTGGCTGGAGGCGGGGCATGAAGGAGCAGGGGTCAAAATGGTGGCAGTGACAGACTGGATTTGGAGGGAGGTGGGGAGACGGCCTCATTTCAAGTTTTACTGTGAGTCTTATTATTTCCACCCCACCTACAGCAAATAGGAGCTTCAATCCTATAAAGTGGTGGTAATGGGAAAGGGAAGGAAGGATAAGACTTACCGAAATTCTTGCTACATTTTTATGGCACTTCTATCTGTCTTATACTGCGTGGTTCCCCGTTGTCTCATCTAAGCTTCCTGAGGGTAGAGAGCATGTCTTGGAGACCCAGGAAGTGGTGCAATATGGTGGAATCAGGCCACTTAGTGTCTGAGTGACTGCAAGCAAGTCACTCCATCTCCATGAACTTCAGTTTCTTTATCTGTCAAGTACAAATAATAATAACTCTGTTTTGTAGGGTTCTGTTCTGAGGACTATGTTTAAGACACATCAAAACCCTGCCACCTTGTAGATACTTTATAAAAATATAGCTATTATGATCAGGCTTTAGTTTCCTCTGCTGTAAAATCCAGATAATAAAAAAACCCGTCTTATTCAGTTGTTTTGAAAATTAACAAAGTTAGTATTTTAAAAGTTTTTAGAAAGGTGCCTAGCACATGCTAAGCTCTATCCAAGTGCTGTGACATAAAATTAATCATCCTGTCATTTTTCACAATACCTGGACGCTGCCTTGCCCAGGTAGGTGCTTTCGTAAATATTGCTGACATCAGTCTGACGCACACACCAGGGTTAGGAAAGAGACGAGGGCAGACACTCACAGAAGCGGCGGTGGATTAGACTGGGTAGCATACTTCTGTTTTGTTTTTTTTCTTCTCCTTGTTTCTCCTCCTATTACTGATGGCTCATTCTGGACCATCTCCATCAGCCCTCTCCTCCATTCCCTCTGCCCAGGACTTCTTCTTTCGAGAAAGGAACAGGAACTGATTCCAGAGCTCCCCACATTTTCTACAAAAGTGTGCGAGTACACCCCACAGTTCTGCCTGCACCTTCTGTTTCTCTCTCCCCCTGTCCAGCTTCCATCTGAATTTCCTTTTGTGACCTCTACTTAAAATACCCAGAGCTTCCACTGGATGTAGTGTCCAAGCTTAAATATGTAGTGTACATATTTATTAAATTTGGTGAGGCATTCAAAAGCCTAATCCAGGGTATAAAGGAAATATATCCACCAGACACAATGTAAGACCAACCCAGTTAGTCACTCTATTGACTTTCTTCCCAATTCATCCATTGCCCAATTCATTTGTAAGATAATATTTACTATGTATTTACTATGTATCAGGCACTCCCTAAACTCTTACATGGTTTCCCTATTTCCATTTCACCTTCAAATCACTCCTATAGAGTAGCTAGTATAATGTCTATTTACAGATGAAGAAACTGAAGTTTAAAGAAGTTAAATAACACATCCTGGGTCGCACAACTCAGTGGCAGAGCCACTCCTTAAACCTGCCGCCAGTTCACTATACAACATTCACAGGTACCAGCAAGTTCCCAGGGAAGTTAGACTTGACTATTCTCTTGACTTTCTCATTTTTGATTTTTAAAATATATAGGAGTCTTTGGTGACATTTTTGGTTGGCAAAGAAAATGTGTGCATAACTTTCATCTAAAGGGTCTTCCGCTTCACCCGTTTTACATCCAGAAAGCATCTTTCCTGCTGTACGCCCTCAGCAATGCCAGGCCTTTCCTACTCTCAGCTTCACAACCTGTCACTAACTCGAAGAGAGTTTTAACAAAAGAACTGGAACAGGAAGAGTTTTTAAACAGGCTGTCCCTTTCTTTAAATAATTAAAGAAGATGTTATCAGGGAGATCAGGTTTTTATTAGCTCTTCTCAAGTTCGGTGTCATTCACTTTCATCTAAGGCAGGGTTGAAGGTTGGGGTGGATGGTGGACATAGAAAAGTGCCCTAATTTGGACAGAGTGTTGAGGAACACATTGTAGAGTGCAGCTATTCACCACCCGCCTTGATTCTTGGCAGAATAGAGGGTGGGTTTGAATGGCAGGTTACGGTTCTTTGGAAACAAATTAAGAGGAAATGAATGAACGAAGTAATGAATGAAGTAATTGTTGAACCCTGACAATAGCGGGTGTATCATAGGCATTGAGGCTTTGAGAACACTAGCTCCAGGGCCTTGGAGAGTGCAAAGCAACTAGATTGATGGAAAAAAAGCATCAGGAAAACAATTTCTAAACTGGGGACTTGGGAACACAACTCCCATTCAAATGCGTCTTCTAAATCTCGGTCTCAGCAACTTGTTTTCTGCATTTTCACTCTCTTTGGTGGAACGAGCAGGCCAGCAGCCCATGTCACACAGCAGGGTGTCTCACAGCAGCCGATAGGACAATAAGGAGGAAATTGGTTTTCCGGGAAGCAATTTCTCTATCAGCAGAGTAGTTCTGCATTTGCATAGAGTAGAGGTTAGGCTGACAGTTGGAAGGATTCCATCTGCTACTTGGAGTCCTAATTTGGATAGCTGCAGTGTTAAAAGGACACTATGAAACGTATTTTTCAATGTGGGAAGGAGTGTAGGTCCAGAGGTTGGGGGCCTCCAGGCCAAAGAAACTGGCAGGAAATGGACTCGCCCTGAGACCTTGAACTGATTCCTTACTCTTTTTTTCTCTTACTAAATATGAAATGAGGTCAAACAGTGCACGAAGCAGGGGTTTGGGGAAAATTGAAGATTTAATAACAAATGTTTATAGAGCCTAACTCATTACAGGGCTTATGCAGATCCTTATTAAGTACTTGTCAGTTTGACTTGTTTCCTTGATTTACACTAGAATTTAGAAAGCCAAAGAGGTTATTATTAGCTTATATCTTGTCGTTCTAATGTCCTGTTTCTGGGAGAAAAAAGAAAACCGTAGAAAATATCATCTGCTTTCCACAGAATGTTTCCCTCCTGAACTACTTTTAGTTCTCTAGATTCCTTTTGGCCTAGCTGCCCCCATCTGCAAGAGCTCAAGACCCTGAGATTTATCTGGCTTCTGATGTTATTTCTCTGGTGTTTCAGGGACAGCTCACACATTCTGAATTAAAGCAGGCACTGTGGAGTTAGGTCAGTCCACTCAGGGAAAAGCAGTCTGGAACAATGGCCCCTTCTTGCTCTCCTCAACCCACGCCCTGTTGACTCAACCTTCAGAGTTGAGAAAACAGAAAACATTTCTGCCTACGACCTCCAGCAAGTCATTTAGCCTCTCTGGGCTTTGGTTGCCTCAACTATGAAATGAGAGGGATTAGATTGGCTGATCTCTAAGAACCCCAGCTACGAATCCCCTTTTCTAGGGCAGCAACAGCTCAAATAATCTGTTCGCTGTCTCTGTAGGTGCACTTGGGTTTGTCAGGCTAAATGTCCTAGTTTTGGGTTCTGAAAATATGGTCACTGTATTTATAAGATCACTTCAGCACTGACATTCTATGCCTCTAGGATTCTAAGTAGGTAATAGCCTTAAGTGACTGTTCTCATTACCAATGATATGACCTTGGGCAAGTCGGTTAACCTCTCTGGGATTCAGGCTCTTATTTGTAAAATTAGGGATAATAAAATCCTGTTTCAAGGCAGGGAGCTGAACTAGATAGTGATCCTTCTTGCTAAAGATTTATGATTCAATGACTTGGGGCCCATCTGCTTGGACAAAGGCATAGCTACACCCCTAGATGTTTAAAAGAGGTCTATAGACTGTCTCCCAAATGGTAGAGCAGAGGCATCAATGGTGTCCCTGAGGACAAATTCCCTTTGCAACCTGGAAAAGAATCAGAAGCATTATCCCAGCTGTTTACTATGGAGAAATGAATTCTTATGGGGAGATATCAGTGGCCTCTGAAGCAAAGCTTCCTGTGCATTCCTTCTTTTAGGACTTTGGAAAGCCTCTCAGGAATTCACAAGGTAATAGGAATTTCAAAGTATTGCCTCTCCTTCCCTCCAGTATTTCTATTATCAGAGGTGTGTGTGTGTGTGTGTGTGTGTGTGTGTGTGTGTGTGTTTGAGAGAGAGAGAGAGAGAGAGAGAGAGAGAGAGAGAGAGAGAGAGACACTCTGGTCCCAGTTTCCTCATATGAAAAATTAGAATGTTTGATTACATACATGAACTCCAAGATCTTTTTAGAGCTTCATTGGATTCTAAAATGGTGGGTTTCAGGCATCAACAAGGGATTATTTGGGGGCAGAGAGAATTTCTTTCCCCCTCAAATCATAAATAGGCAATCATGTCTTCCATTACCCTTCCAGGCTATCAATGGAGTGGGTTTTTTTCTGGGAGACAGATTTTTATGTTCGTACTTTTATCCATGTCTCCATCAATCGTCTAATCCTAGCCCTGTGTCCAGCACACAGCATATGTCTCCTGGTAATTTAGGTTTCTGTTAAAAAAGAAAAGTAATAATGGGATGCTTTGTAAATATTCCAAGTTGATTCTTTATTGGTAAAGATAGGCCGTCCATAGTGTATGGAATAGAATTTAAGTTGAAGAACTGTGAGACGGCTGTGCTAGTCCCTGCACAATGCAATGAGAACTGGGAATAGCTCCCAGTCTTCCAACCTGAACACTGGGGTTGACTCTTGCTTCTTCTCCCTTATAGCTCACACCTCATTCAACATCAGTTTGGGTGGGTTCTCTGTCCTCGATGGTTCTCAAATCTGTCCACTTTTCTGCATCTTTCCTGCCTCTGCCTGAGTTCAGGACATCAGGAGGGCTCCCCAGGTGGTTCTCCTGCAACAGACTCCTCACATGTTCTCTGCATCCAATCTGTTCCCTTTCTGGTCCATTTAAAAACAATTATGGACTATTTTGAGCATGGAGAAAAGTACAGAAAATGGTATCAAAACACTCAGGAGAGGCAGTAAGTTTCACTTTGGAAATAGTAAGAGAATATCACTTTAGAAATAAATAGTTTCAGCTCAAATCCTGGTTCTACCACTTTCTGGTTAGGAAACACTGGCAAATTCTTTGATCTCTTTGTACCTTAGTTTCCTCATCTATAAAATGGAGGTGATGAGAGCAGTGCACTGAACTCACAGAGTTGTGAAAATTAATTTATTCATTTACATGCTATATGTGTTAGCCTTTTTCTCTATCCTCTGATTTTGTTAAACTTAACCCAATCTATTTTTCACTCTTACTCTAGAGAGAGCACAAATCAACAGCACAAATTTAATCCTGTCACAAACCTTCTTAAATGCTCTTGTGGCTCCCTGTTGCCATTAGGAAGGACACAGTCCAAACTCGTTCACAGAGTTTACTAGAGTCTGGGAGGTGTGACCAAGTGTCATCCTGCATTTTCATTGGAATGAGGCAGAGGAAAGAGGGCATTCCAGGTTGGCAACACTTCATGAAAAAGTAGAAATGAGGCAGGCGGACTGCAGATGCCTGCAGAATGGCAGCTATGAGCAAGCAAGTCTTTGTCAGCAGCTGGACTGCAGAAGTTCATACTGTCAACAAAAGTTCGCTGCCACCAATCTATGTCAACAAAAGCCCCAAAACTGGGGTGCAGAAAGAGGAGAAACTTGATTCAGATAAACACTTTGCAAACTGAGAAATGCAGGTTCTGGTGGAAACCAAAAGTGTGCTCCATGGAGACAACATGAAGGCCTGCTTTTATAAAGGAAGTTCCTGCCCCAGTCCCTGATTTGTCCATTTATGTGCAAATGAGAAATACACATTTGCAGTCTGATTGGTCCAAATATCACTGTCCTGATTGGTGAAAATCACACATTCTGATTGTTGTTATGGAGCTTCTATGATTGGTCAATAAAGATACAAATGAGGATATAGTTGTGCAGTTCTGACTGGATGGGGCAGGTCTCAGCTCATTAGTTGAAAGACTATTCCAGGGACTCCTTTATAAGGGTAGGCTCAGATGGCAGGAACATAGGGCAGGAGGCTGGCAGTTCAGTCTGTGGCTTTCCCCTGAAATGCCAAATGTGTGAGAGGCCCCTGTCAGCAATGGCTGCTACACTCTGATAATGAATTTGAGCCCCATTAACCACAAGGAGTCCTTTTTGGCAGGTGTATTATTTTTGGGGATCAACAATACTGTGGTCCTTGCATTTATTAGCTATGTGACCTCAGGCTAATTACTGAACTTCTCTCTATCTTGGTTTTCCTGTTTGTCAATTTTTAAAGGAAGCACCTACTTTATGAGGTTGTGAGAGGATTGAATGAGCTGATATATAAAGTGCTTAGAACAGTTCTATGTATGTAGTGAGCACTCAAGAAATATTCATTCCTCTTTGGGTTAAGAATAAAGGTATATGGTGCAGATTTTGTAGGATCTCAAAGGCAGAGAGAGGAGTTAAACTGAGCTTGGTAAGGATTAGGCAGTGAGTAGTACGCAGAATAGAGTTCAGGTTGAAGAACCTGACTTGGGCAGCCCAGCCAGGAGGTTACCGCTGGGTTTAGGGTAGTCGGTGGCAGGGGAAGGAAAAAATTCATCCGAGACAGATCTCAGGACTGAATGCCAGACCAGATACAGGAGTAAAATATTGCTTTTGAAATGTTCCAAGGCAAAACTTGAACACTAGGTCCAGAAAGCTACCTGTGAGTAGTACACATTCATCGAAATTTGAGAAATGCCACTCATTTCCTAATTTGGAAAGCCACAGTGTACGCTAGCAGGTTAAAGCAGTCTAGAAACCCTGCAGTAAACAAGCCGTCAACATTTTGATAAATCTATTTCCGAAGTAGTTTGGTCACAGGACATCCCTTTCTCGTCCCCCCAGGAATAACACAGATTAACGTTTTGAAGAAGAATGAGTGTTCCAGGGTTTGGTAGGATCCCCTTTGGAATACAGTGTCCTGAGGTAACACCAGTGAACTGGATAAACAGTTCTGGAGACAGGAGAACACACACACTCACAGCTACACAATGGTACTGTTTTCCTCCCCTCGGTTTTCTGGTGGGCTCAAGCAGTGGGGAGGCCGGGGCAGTTTAAAATGAAAGGCAGATTTCCCTTGCCTTGCCTGCTTCTCTCACCCTCCCTCCTTCCCACTTCCTTCTCCAACAGTGTTTTCTTGCCCTAGAGAGAGCCATCTGGATATTAATGTTGCAATATTGACTATTTCAAGGGACCTCCTTTTGGCATCCATTCTAGTTCCCAGTGGTTTTACTTGAGTCTCTCTGTTAGAAATTTATCTCACTTCTTTAAGAGGTTTTTTAGGGTAGTATCCTTATTATAATTTTGCCTTTTTTCCCGAATTAAGGCTGTTTTTCCTCCTCACGGACGTCATGGCATTTCTGTGAGGTTTATTATTCTGTTGTTCTTGAAGTATGTGGCATCCTGTTTGCACTGCAAACAGTAAAGTAAAATTCCACCTCTGATCACTAACGAGCCTCAGTCACTTCTGCTGAAGGAATCCCATCTGTCCTGGGTCAGCATCTGGACCCAGGAGACATGTGGAGATTGGCAAGGGAAATCAGACAAGCAGAGGCGATGCTGACCTTTAGGCTGGTGTTTAAGTTGTGAACGTGAGTAGATACCAGTACAAGCAATGCAGACAGGGCCAAGAAGTAATGAGGTTGTGTTAACCACTGACTGAGCTTCATGAACCTGGAGTGGATAGTACGAGCTGGTCCCACTTCTCTAAGTCTCATCAACTCACTCTTATGTGTAAAGAAAGGCCTCCAGCGGATTCTCCTGAAAATTCTGTTGTCAACTCATGTGATGGAGCAGCCAGGAGCTACCTCAAATGGCAGGCTCCGTGACTTGGTCTCTGGTCAGTTCTGCTGTGCTGAGTTTGGTCTTCATTAGTCTTGAACCTTCAGACACGGTCTGTTCTCTTTGCTCCTGTAACGGCCCTGAGCAGAATGGCATCGTCAGCACACTTCCGTTAAGAAGCACACACAAAAAGGGAGTTCTCTCAGTTTGTACAGAAGGATCAGTGATTGTCCGTGGCTTTGGGAACAGTCTGCTGTGCACAACTTACTACACCAGTACCTTCCAAACTTCTCCCCCGTAATGTCAGCATTCTTGGCCTGGTTTTCCGGGCAAAGCAGGTCCTTTAAGGTTGGGGTTCAAGTAACATGCCCAGCTCCACCTCAAAACTATCTATTCAGCCACTAACTTCTGAAAGGATTTTCCACCCTCCAAGTCGCCTGATGAGCCTCACCCAGTAGCGTACAAGTCCCACACCAAGCTCCAAAAATGGCTTCCCCCTCCTGCTGTGATTGTAATTCTGTAGCTTGCTCTGGAGTGATTGCCATGGTTTTCTGTCCACAGCCTCTCCTCTCCTTTCTTGGCCAGATAAGAAAGTTTTATTCTAGAAGACTGAGAAATAACTGAGAGACACTTTAAAACGGCTAATTTCTGCATAGGCAGATGGGCGTTGCTGCTGAAATAATTTTAGTATATAAAAAGTTGACAGTGGCTGGTTAGCTCCGTTGGTTAGAGCATGGTGCTAATAATACCAAGGTTGCCAGTTCAATCCCTGCATGGGCCACTGTGAGCTGGGCCCTCCTTAAATAAAGTTTAAATAAAAGTAAGTTGAGTCTTATTTTGTCCTCATAGGCTGGTGAGCCTAGTGACCTATAGACTACTCATAGTGTTGTTCCTTGTAGATATTTTTTTCCTGTCCTACAAAGACCATAACCAATTCAGCTTTACATCTCAGAAGCTAGCCCAGTGCTTGACAATAGATAGTGTTCAATGTGTGGTTATTGAACAAATTTCAAAAATAATTCCTCAGTGTGAAAGGTTAGTCTGTACTGGATTATCTTCAGCGAAGGGCAAGCCCCTGATCTCACAGGTTAGCCCATTCCACTAACAGACACTTCTAACTTTTTAGGATATTTTTCTTACATAAAGTTGAAACCTGCGTTTCTATAACTTACAGATATTCTTCCTACTTCATCCTCTGGGATCACAACTACAGGTCCAATACCTCTTCCTGTGTGATATTTGGTTTCCTAAGTCTTTTCCATGTTCAACATTTCTAACTCCTTGAATTTTCTCTTAAATGGTAAGTTTTCTTAATGCTCATTGCCCTGGTGACTCTCTTTAAATATCAGTTTATATTAATGGGCGTATGTCAGAGGACTCTCTTCTGAAACCACTCCTGTTCATTAATAACCCTTGTAAGGGTTAAAAGGTGAGCTCCAGGAACTGCCCTCCAGTCTCTCCAGGACAGAGCATCCCTGTGTAACCCCCTCCTTTGCCACCTGCTGTCTTTTTCTATTGAGGCACCTGACATGGCACTTAGGTTTTTCAGAGGCTAGAAGGAGCCACAATAGACTACAGATTTTGAGGAATGTAGTACTCGGGAAATGGAAGATAGGGCAGCCTAATTTCATGAAAGTAGGATGGAGAAATATCTGGGGAATTGGAGGTTTGGGGGAAAGGCCAAGCCATGTTGGGAATTGTAGTAGGTGGAGAAATAGGGAAAGGGGAGGGATCCTGAAAAGCTAATGGACAAAATGAGAGCAGGGGGCCTGAGAGGTCATTAAAGTGAGGTTGTCACTGGGAATGACATTGTACTTCGGTTCTTTGTTTTCTTGAGGGAAAGAATTCAGTCAAGAGACAGGGTTTGTGCAGCATAGAAAAGCAAGTTTATTTGTAAAAGCTAGTACATTCCGAGACATGGAGCGGGAAACCTCTCCTTAGACTGTGTGCGAGTTTTTATTTCTATGGGTAGAACTGTCTACCTCCCTCTTTTCAGTATCTCTGATTCTCCCAGCTGGCGTGCCTCATACTCCCTTCTTGCTCCCACGGTTGTCTGAGCTTATAATGGCCCTGAGAAGCGGGGTGTACATTCTGATAAGCAGGATGGGATCTCTCTCTCCCTCTCTCTCTCTGACACCCCCACCCCCAACAATATATCCCTTTGATTTATGGATGTGTGTGAGCCTGGAGTCCAGCTGAGCGAGTAAGACATTGGTACCATAAGTGAATGCAGCTGCAAGTGGTCTTGACCTAAATAGGAGCTGCAGCATGGGGCTTTCTAACCGGGGCTAAGTCTCTCCTTCTGCTCATTTCTATCTATCTACCTGCCCTATCCAGGTTGTTGAAAGGAAAGGGGGTGAAGGGAGAGAAAGATAACTTTCCCACAGCTCACAGTTCTTCCTCAGTTGACCCACAGTCCGGTGCTTAAAATTTGTTTGAAGTGTGGCAGTGTCTCAATTAAATCTGAGACTAAAGTTATTGAATTAGTCGTCAAGGAAAAATTATGTTATTTAAATTTCATTTTAATATGCTTCTGTTCTATGAATTTTGATCAAATGTGTTTTACATTTGCACTCACACAAAATGTATGATTAAATTAAGAATAAAAATGATAAATTAGAGAGAAAATGTTAGAAGTTTTATTCAAATGCCAGCCTTTTAAGCAAATTCAATCTTCAATTTAATTATAGTAGACAAGAATTTTCACTAAAAACTGAAATATAAATAACTGTTTTCACATCTGTATTTCCTTTCCTAGTCAGTTGGTAGGATAATGCGCTGTGAATTTGGTGTTTTTCTTTTTTTTTAACTTTTTATTTATTTAAGTGTGTTTTTCCAGGACCATCAGCTAACTGGCCACCCAATTTGGGGTTTTTCTTCAAGAGAAAGCTGTTAAGCTATAATTCCCTTCCTCTTCCTCCTCTTCCTCCTCCTCCTCCTCGTCTCCTCTTCCTCTTCCTCTTCTTCCTCCTTCTCCTCTTTCTCCTCCTCTTCTTCTTCCTCCTCCTCTTCTTTCTCCTCCTCCTCCTTTACCTCCTCCTCCTCCGCCTTTTCCTCCTCCTCCTCCTCCTCCTCCTCCTCCTCCTCCGCTTTGCAAAAAAAGCTTCTTTACTGAGAGCATTGAGTGTAAACAGCAACAACAATAAAGGTGTGAGGCAGGGGTGGCTTCCCTCCCCATGTCCTCCAGGGCCCACCCTTCCCTCCTGTGCCCGCCCACCTACTCCACGCTGCAAGTACATACAAAAGCCACTCACGGTGCATATAGAAAGGGCAGGTTATATAGTGTCAAAATCTTCTGAAAACTCTTTCATTTGCTAGGCACTTAGGATGAGGGAAGAAGTGTGGGGAGGAGTCATGGGGCCGGGTCAGTATGCACAAGTCCATGCGGGGAGGACCCACTGGCTACACTCTTTCTTCTTTCTCTTGAAAGTTCTTCTTTCTTCAGGAAAAACGCCCTGGGGTGGATCAGCAGAATCAGGCTTCCTTAGCTAGATGATCATCTTGGAGATCAAGGAGTACAACCCTTATCTTTTTGCAGATGAAAGAACAAGAGATGTTGCTGATTTGCTTGCAATCATACAGCTGGTTGCTGGCCACTGTTAGTCCTTTAGTGAATGTTCTACTGCCAGTTCTTGGACTTCTGGCATTTCAGTTTGGATTATTTGTCTTCTGTGCCAGAACTCACAGTCCTTCATCTCTCCTCTAGATCCGGCTCCCTGATTATAACAAATGTGTACACTTTGAATGAAGAGCAGCTCTGCCTCTTCCAGGAGAAATGTGAAGACCACACAGAGTCTGAATATAGGGCCTATTTCTAACACATCATCCAAATCAGGTGCAAAATATTGGTGTGGAGGATGCTCAAGAGAAAAATACAACCTAGTAGAGAGTAGCCTGGTTTGCATCTGGTTATGCTTTATGTCTCTGGTTATTCTCTAGGTATGTCTGTCTGATGTGCACAAGGAGATAGGGAAGAGTGGGGAGAGCGTGGAATGAGACTATTCTGCTGTTTTTAATTTGATACCCTGGATGATTGTTGATGAATAAATGCTGGTCTCATCTACCCACTGGGGTCATCTGGAGAAGGGGCATTTGGGAGTATTGCTCTACCTTAAAAGTAACCTCCTTGGCACATTCTGACATAAAACAAAGCTGGTCCCTGGGACAGAATGGGAGCATGCAACTCTGAGTGATAATTTATAGTTCTTTGTCATTGAGGCCAGGTCGTGATTAGATACACTATGTTTGCCTAAACACTTTGAGGCCTGGTATAGTGGCTGCCAGGGTCCTGCTAAGTGAACGAATACAGAGTTAGGAAGAAAAACTGAATTGGCCGTGCTGGTTAGAATCTCTGACTGGTACTCTGAGGGACTGTGGTCTTTCACCTGCCCACAGGACGTGTCTGGATGAACAGCCTTTGGCTAGGGCACAGCCTCACAGAGAGCATTTACAGAATTTTGTTATTGAAAACAAATGGAAAAGATTGCCCAATGTTTTTTATACCTGACGTTGAACTTTACTACAAATATGGGGTGCAGCCATAGCCAATTTCAGCACCCATTTTCTGTTTCCTCTTTTTCCTCCATGTCTTCGCCCCTACCTCCCATTTTTTCCCTTCCATCTTAATTTGCTCCTGTTTCTTTGATTTCTGTTCCGCCTGTCTTTTACTCTTTCCCTGTTTCGCTCTCTTTTAGATGAGAGACAAGCAGAAACATTAGGAGCAAATTGAGAATGATACAGGAGGTTGTAGAGTGGAGTATTAAGCACTCTGGCTCTGGACTGAGGTTCAAACCCTGATTTTGACCTTTCCTAGCTGTGGAATCCTCAATGAATTGTTTAAACTCTCTGAGCTTGTGGTTTTTCTTTGGTAAAATGAAGACAAAAAGAGAACCTACTTCATTAGTTTTTGTGAAAATTAGAGAACACAATGCATGTTCAGGCCTTAATAGAGTGGTTGGACATTGGTTAATGGTAGCTACTTTTTAATAATAAGAGAAACAGAATAGGCATTATCAAAACCATGCCTATATTTATTCTCTGTGTATGAAGCATAGGACATTTAATTCTTTAACAAAATTGCACGTTTCAAATGTGTGTTGTTAGGGCTATGGGAAGAGACCTCCCATTTGTGTAGGGTACTTTTTAGATGACTGACCCTTTGGAAAGGTGTCCCACTTACCTAACGGTTCCCCTCCTCTATTCTGTGAAACTTAGTGGCTTGAGGACCAAAGAGAACAGGGGAAGGAGGTGGACACTTCTAAATTTGGAGCTGAGATATGCCTGTAATTATTCGAAGTCAGCTGGGCCAATCTCTTATCCCACGCCGCATCCCATGGACAACCCCACCGGACTACAGCTGGACTTGGTAGTTTGTCTGGATTTGAGCACTACGGACTGGAGAAAGGATGCAGTGGGGACGACAGGTGATGAGTGCAATGGGAATGGGGAGACACAGGGAGGAGAGAACGTGCGAGGGACTACACGCTCAATAAATTATAGAGAGTTTGAATGACAGAGCCGTTTATTCACTATGAGACTACCTACCAGGGGCCATGTCCTGTGCTAGGCTGCAAGAAATAAGATGAAGAAGAAATGGTCTTTGTCTAGTGAGACACAGAAATGTAAACAAATAGTAATTACAAAACAATGAATGCAGTGTAGAATTTACTGCTTAATGGTTTGCTAAGCCTCTGCCGTTGGACAGTGTAGTTTGGAATCCTAGTTCTATCACTTTCTGAGTAAACTTGGTCATGTTAACTAACCTCTTTGTGCCTCAGTTTCTTCATTTGTTAAATGGGGATAATAACAGTACCTTTGTTCCTCATAGGGTAGGTGTGAGGATTGAGTGAGTTCTTATACATAAAATGTGTAGACCTCTGCCTGGTACAAAATAAGTGCTATGTACCTGTTGGCAACTATTATTATTATCACAGGTAAGGTCACCATGTGCTATGTGGGCACAGAGACAAGAGCAGGTGACTCTCTCTGGGGAGGTCTAGGAAGTTTATAGTGGAGGTGACATTTGAGTTGAGCCTTGATCTAGTTGTTTGCCGTACAGGGATGGGTGCCTGACAGGAGAATCCGCACAGAGACAATATCACATGCATGGATAAGGACTCTTGAAAGAGGATATGGTGACTGGAAAACTACCAGTAGACTGCTTACTTGTGGGATCCTTAAATATAATACATTTCTTTGTTCTTTCAAAGATGCAATAAAGGGGAAATCTCCAATGTACATGGAGAAAAAATATTCTTACTGTGTTTTGTTCTGATATTGTCATGAAAGCACTGAGTGCATGTGTATATGTGGAAGGTGGCCTCTGTAAGTAGAAGAAAGCTGTTTATATGTATGCAAGAATATATAGAATCACCTATTGCATACACATGTCAATTTCCATGCACTGAGACAATTGTCTTTTGTGGCTGGTTTGGAAATCATCCTGTTCCTGGGCTTGCAAAATTCAGACTTGTACTGAATGTATTGATCATAGACTTTTAGACCACAGAGATGAAATAATCCAACAACCTTATTTTGTAGCCAATAAGCCCGAGGACCGAAGAGTGACTTGCTTAGCATTACAGCATTGCCCAGTCAGTTAGTGGGAGAACCAGGATGAGAATTTGGGTGTTGTTATAGGCTGAGTTATGTATCCTCAAAATTCATATTTTGAAAACCTAATCCCCAGTACCTCAAATACGACCATAGTTGGAGACAGGGATTTTAAAGAGGTGATTAAGTTAAAATGAGATCATTAGAATGAACCCTAGTCCAATCTGTCTTTATAAAGAGAGGAGATTGGACACAGACACCTACAGAGGCAAGACCATGTGAAGACATAGCGGGAAGATGGCCATCTTTCAGCCAAACAGAGAGGTCTCAGAAGATATCAACCTGCTGTCACCTTGATCTTGGACGTCTGGCCTCCAGAATTATGAGGAAATAGTTTCTGTTGATTATGTCACCAGTCTGTGGTAGGTCATTATAGTGGCGCTAACAAACAAATACAAGTATCCTCACGATGAGACCCATGCTCATGTCACTGCCTCCAGAGGATAGTAGGAGGTGACTGTGATGCCAGGCAGGAGTTCTGGGCAAGTCTTCAGCTTCTGAGGGAAGACTGGGGCCTGCGCTTGGTGCAGGGCGAGGCTTCTAACTCCACGGCACTTCTCCAGCTTTGCACTACTCTTGGAATGAATATTATCCCAGGCTGTGCCTACACAATTTACAACCTCACCCAGTGACTTAATTGCTATCCACAAGACTCAGAAATTTCACCGAGGTCAACTCAGTGAAATGTTGATACAAATGGTATTTTGTAGTTGATGATGATGATGATGATGATGATGATGATGATGATTTAACTTGTGTACATAGGCTATTAATAAATATTACTGTTTTATTTACACGTCAGCTATCTTGATTGTAGTCTTATTGTGGGCAAGGACTTCAATAAAGTACTTCTTTTTATATTCTTTGCTCTTGGTAAAAAAAAAAAAAGTCCTCATTAAACAATGAGAAGAACAATGATCAGTAATAATCCAAACAGTGTCTCTGTTCTGGAATCAGAACAAGGTCATTCATTATTAACTCTACATTGACATACTGCCATCTGGTGGAGCGGGGCCTATGGCTCCGCTTGCGCAGTCTGATGTGGCATGTATTTTGATACAAGTTTTTTTCCCATTTCCTGCTGGATTTTCTTGACAGCTGTCCAAATCCAAGGGTAAGAACCACTCAAGTCCAAGTCTTTGCTAAATACCGAAGGAGGTAAAAATGGTCTTTGGATTTTCTCCTGCTTTGCCTAGCAGCCTGGTGTTCCCCCTCCTCTGATGAAATTTTGAACTCTAGTCACCAAATTAACAACTCTCTCTCCCTCCCTCAAATGTCTCAAAGTTTTATTTGCATACTCAAAGTTTAGAAGTTGCTTCTGAAACTACTCTCTCATTTGGTTTTAAAACAACTTTTTGTAGTAGGCTGGTCTAGAATATTAACCTCATTCCACAAAAATGTATTGAATATTGGTTGGGCTCATACTGGGAAGTAGGGATACAAAGACGGACAGACCAGGGCCAACTTAATATTGGGTACAGAAGGCCCAGTGGCTGGCATCCACAATATTTTTAAGGAATGTCAAAAATTTTAAAATAACAGAAGTAAAACCAATGAACCACCAAAGTAGTAATTAGTAAAAGTATCGTGCACACTCCAAAAAAGACAGTTTGCAAACTGGGAGCACTCAAGCCAAAACATGGAGTGAAGCTCAGGGGTATATTGTTATAAAGGAGCTTATATCGTGAGAAAGCAGTGACTGTTTACTCTTCACGGTGACTGGTTACAATATTAGAATTTTCTTGAATGATAGGGAATTGGTCAGTGCTTACCTCATACTAACCTTGGGAAACAGTTTAAGTTTTGCTTATGATTTTCAGAAGCACAAGAAAGAAATGACCCAACTCAATTAACCTTACAAAATATGTTAAACTAATCTTTGCTTATATGACTAAACTGGTTTTTGTTTGCTCAGGGAATTTTCAAGATTGGTGTCTGTTTTATTATTATTATTATTATTTATTTTAACAGGTCCCATGAAAATGTTTTAATTTCCTTTAAAATCAGAAGAAAAAAATGAACTTTTAGGTGGAAGAAAATATTTTACTCTGTAATGGTCATATATTTACCTTTATGTCAATACAAATTTTTAATACACTGTTAATATTTTAAAAATATAATATTTAGCATTTTTTGTAGGGGAAGAAGTCCATGAAAGCAAACTTGCCGAGGACCCACAGCAATCATAATGCAGCTCTGGAAAAAACAGGAGTAAAATTAAACCGTCATTTAAGCAAATAAAAGTAATATGAGTAAGGGCATTTTAGTTTGTGTCTAAATGGGACCGAAACATGTTTGGCTGAACACATCAGGAAAGCCAGAAAGTAACTTGTATGTGGGTTTAGAAAACTCCTGGGCAAGAACCAGAATGATGGCCAGTGCTGGGGTTCAAATATATTAAGAATATCTGGTGAACTAGTTGTGAAACCCAACAGAGATTCAGTACTCTAGAGATAACATGCAGGAGAGTTGTAAGGAGTTTCCTGGGAGAGAAATCACTCTAAGAAAGAAGAAAACAGCCACAATATGCTTGACTCCACAAGATAGTCCCATTCATCCTCCTGAGAAAGAATTTGTAGGATGCCCACCACATGAATTTATTACCTGTTCAGTTCTGTGGAGAGCATGAAAGTGACCAGTTTATTTGTGAGCACTTGTGAGACCCTGTTAGAACTCTCAGAAGCACTCTAGATAGGGAGAACTTACGGGGTAGGGCTGCCATCCTGGTGGGTATAAAATGGTATTTCATTGTGGTTATAATTTCCATTTCCCTGATGACTAATGATGTTGAACATCTTTCCATACCCTTATTTGTCATTTGTGTATCTTCCTTGGAGAAAAGTCTAGTCAGACCTTTCACCTATGTTTTTTGAATTTTTATTTCAGCTTTACTGGAGGTATAACTGACATGTAAAATTACAAGATATTTACAGTATACATCATGGTGATTTTATATACATATAGATTGTGAAAGAATTCTCCCCATCTGGTTAATTAACTCATTTATCATTTATACATATATATTCATGTATGTGTGACTGAAAACTTCCCTATCCTGGCAAAGGAAATAGACAGACAAGCCCAGGAAGCACAGAGAGTCCCAAACAAGATGAACCCAAACAGGCCACACCAAGACACATCATAATTAAAACATTAAAGTTTAAAAACAAGATAGAATCTTAAAAGCAGCAAGAGAAAAGCAATTAGTTACCTACAAGGGAGCTCCCATAAAACTGTCAGATGATTTCTCAACAGAAACTTTGCAGGCCACAAAGTATTGGCAGGAAATATTCAAAGTGATGAAAAGCAGGGGGTTATAACCAAGATTACTTTACCCAACAAAGCTACTATTCAGAATAGAAGCACAGATAGTTTCCCAGACAAGAACAAGCTAAAGGAGTTCATCACCATCAAACCAACATTACAAGAAAGGCAAGAGGGACTTCTTTAAGAAGAAAAATAAGAAAAAAAGATAAAAATATGAATAATAAAATGGCAATAACTACATATCTATCAACAATTACTTTAAATGTAAATGGTTTAAATGCTCCTATGAAAAGGTAGGGTAGCTGAATGGATAAGAAAGCAAGCCCCTTAAATATGCTGCCTATAAGAGACTCACTTCACATCGAAAGACACACAGATTGAAAGCAAAGGGATGGAAAAAGGTATTTCATGAACATGGAAACAAACAAACAACGCTGTGATAACAATACTTATACCAAATAGACTTTAAAACAAAGGGTATAACAAGAGACAAAGAAGGACCCAGTAATCCCACTTCTGGGATATTTATCCAAAGAAACCCAAAACACTACTTCAAAGGGACACATGTATCCATTTGTTCATTGCAGCATTATTTACAATAGCCAAGATATGGAGGCAACCTGGGTGTCCATCAGTGGATGAATGGATAAAGAAGAGGTGGTACATATATACAATGGATAAAAAAGAATAGAATCTTGTCATCTGCAACAACATGGATAGACCTAGAGGGTATTTTGCTGAGTGGAATAAGTCAGACAGAGAAAGACAAATGCCATATGATTTCACTTATGTGTGGATTCTAAAGAACAAAACAAAGAAAATAGAAACTTATTATATATATATATATATATATATATATATATATATATATATGTAAAACATTCCACCCAAAAGCAACAGAATACACAGTCTTCTCAAGTGTACATGGAACATTTCCCAAGGTAGACCACAAAACAAGTCTTCATAAATTTAAGAGGATTGAAATCATATCAAACTCTTTGCCAACTACAATTGTATAAAACTAGAAATTAATTACACAAATAAAACTGGAAAATTCACAAATATGAGGAGATTAAACAACGCCACGGAACAACCAATTCCAACAACCAAACAACCAACAACCAAACAACCAAAGAAGAAATCAAGAGAAATAAAAAAATACTTTGAGACAGATGAAAATGGAAATACAACATATCAAAATTTGTGGAATGCAGCAAAAGCAGTTCTAAGAGGGAAGTTCATAGCAGTAACTGCCTACCTCAAGAAACAAGAAAAGTCTCAAATAAACAGTCTAACTTTACACCTAAAGGAACTCGAGAAAGAACAAAGCCCAAAGTTAGTGAAAGGAAGGAAATAAAGATTAGAGTAGAAATAAATGAAATAGAGACTAAAATGAAAGTAGAGAAGATCAGTGAAACTAAAAGCTAGCTCTTTGAAAAGATAAACAAAATTGACTGCCTTTAGCTAGACTCACCAAAGAAAAAAGAGAGTACGCAAATAAATAATATTAGAAATGAAAGACGAAATATTACGACTGATACCACCGAAATACAAAGGATCATAAGAGACTGCTATGAATTATATGACAACAAATTGGACAACCTAGAAGAAATGAATAAATTCCTAGAAAAATGCAATCTACAAAGACAGACTCATGATGAAATAAAAAAATTGAACAGACAGAAAACTAGTGAAGAGATTGGATCAAATAATCAAAAACCTTCCAACAAACAAAAGTCCAGGAACAGATGGATTCACTGGTGAGTGCTACCAAACATTTGAGGAAGAATTAATACTAATCTTTCCCAAACTCTTAAAAAAATATATATATATATATATATATATATATATGGAGGGAAAATTCCAAACTCATTTTATGACTCCAGAATTATCCTGATATCGAAACCAGATAAGGGTGCCACAAGAAAAGAAAATTAGGCCAATATCTCTGATGAACATACACTAGATAAAAAAAATCCTCAACAAAATATTAGGAAACCTAATTTAATAATTCATTAAAATGGTCATATACCATGATCAAGTGGGATTTATTCCAGGAATGAAGTGAGGGTTCAACATTCACAAATCAGCCAATGTGATGTACCACATTAACAAAATGAAGGACAAAAAATCATTTGATGATCTTCAGAGATGCAGAAAAAGCCTTTGACAACATTCAACATCTGTTTATGAGAAAAACTCTCAACAAAATGAGAATACAGGGAACATACCTCAATACAATAAAGGCCATGTAAGATAAACCCACTGCTAACATCATACTCAATGGTGAAAAGCTGAAAGCTTTCCTCTAAGTTCAGGAGAAGGCAAATGTGCCCACTCTTGCCACTTTTTTTCCCTTCCAACAGAGTACTGGAAGTCCTGGCCAGAACAATTAGGCAAGAAAAAAAAAAGGCATCCAAATTGGAATGGAAGATAAAGGAAGATAGCTATGGGAACTATTTACAGATAACCTGATCTCTCTCTCTCTCTCTCTCTCTCTCTCTCTCTCTCTCTCTCTCTCTCTCTCTCTCTCTCTCTCTCACACACACACATACACACACACACACACACACACACACAAATTGTGGCAAAATATATATAATATAAAATTTTCTATTTAAGCCGTTTTAAGTGCATATTTCAGTGCCATCTCTACATTCACAATGTTGTGCAACCATTATCACAATCTATTTCTAAAATTGTAATCACCCCAAACAGGAATTCTGAAATCATTAAACAATAACTCCCCATTCCTCCCTCTCCCCAGTCTCTGGTAACCTCTAATCTACTTTCTGTCTCTATGCATTTGCCTATTCTAGGTGTTTCATATAAGTAGAATCATACAATATTTGTCCTTTTGTGTCTGGCTTATTTCACTTATATTTTCAAGGTTCATCCATGTTGTAACATGTATTAGAATTTCATTCAAATACATGGCTGAATAATATTTGAATTATATGTATATACCACAGTTTGTTTAATTTTCTGTTGATGGACATTTGGGTTGCTTCCATCTTTTGGCTATTGAATATAATGTGCAATAAACATTTGTATACAAATATCTGTTTGAATCCCTATTTTGAATTATTTTGTACACATACCTGGCAACTGAATTGCTGGCCCATATGGTAACTCTATGTTTAGCTTTTTGAAGAACGGTTTTCCGCCGCAGCTGTACCATTTTACATTCCCATCAGTAATGTACAGGGTCCCAATTTCTCCACATCCTCGCCAACACTTGCTATTTTCCATTTTTTATTTGATTATAGCCATTATAGTAGGTATGAAGTGATACGTAATTGTGGTTTTCATTTGCATTTCCCTCATGACCAAAGATATTGGGCATCTTTTCATGTGTTTATTAGCCATTTGTATATCTCCTTTGGAGAAATAGCTGTTCAAATCCTTTGCCCATTTTTAAAATTGGGTCATTTTGTTGTTGTGGTGGTAGGAGTTCTTTTTATTTTGGATATTAAGTAGGTGGATATTAAATGGGTGTCACATCAAAATAATCCGAGTTTCATGAATTCTATTTTCTTAAGTGCTCTTCAATCTCTCCTTTTAAAAAATCTCCATTACTTCAGAAGCCCATAACCTCTCAGTTGGATTAATGTAATAACATCTTAACTAGTTTCCGTGTCCATTCCTGCTCTGCTCTAATACCATATATACTCTACAAACTTTGTGAGCAGGGCTTTCAGGAGCACAAATCTGATTATGTCATTCTCCCTCTATAAATCTTTCAGGTGTCTCTTGTTCAGAATAAAATATAAATCAATAACATAGCTTTAAACATGCTTTATGATCTGGCCCTACTTTTCTTCTTTGACTCTCTCCTGACACTTGCCTTTCCAAAGCTATGCTTTTGCTACTCAACTACCACAGGGCCCAAGACAGAAGACACTTTCACTTGGCTCTAGGCCTTGGATGTTTTTCACATCTGCCTTGAGTGCTCTTCCGGTTCCTTTACCCCTTGCTAACTCATACTCTTCCTTCAGGTCTTAGCTTAGACAACAGTTCCTTCTAAAATCCTTCTTAATCCCTCTTAAGACTAAGTTAGGTGCTTTTTTGGGCTCCTAAGGTTCCCAGAATATCTTGGTATAGCTGCCTGTTGAATCCTCTGTCTCCACTAGGGGTCTATTATTCTGAGGATAGGGAGTGTGTATTGTGCACCAGTATATTTCTTTGAACCAGCACAGTGCCTGGGGCAAAGTGGATGCTCAATAAATATTTGTAGGATAAATTATCTCCGTATTCAATTTGTATACATTTGTCTGTACCACAGAACTGTAATGCATGATCACAATTAAGCCAATATAGTGTAATGCTTAGAAGAAAATTGTGCCATTCAAGAACGTGGTAGTTCTTGATGTAGTTCTTGAAATGCCCTGAAATAGAACAATATCGTGTCCCCAAATTCAGTTATCTGATTGGCTGAAGTGATGAGGAATGTAGCACCTCTGCCATCTTCTTAATCATTGTCCATAGTTTCCTGGTACTTTCAGCAAGTCACATGTAAGCTTTTTGATGGGACAATAGCAAAATCGGTGGCAGTTTTGAATTTGCAATTTATAGGGTCAGGGCTTTCTCTCCTGGTAGGAAAAAAATGAGTTTTTCCTATTTCTCTTCTTTTATTTTCATCCTGCTATTAACATTTTGCCTCTTACAGTTTCCTTTTTTTTTTTAAAAAAAAAGTTTATTGGGGTGACAATTGTTAGTAAAGTTACATAGATTTCAGATGTACAATTCTGTAATACATTATCTATACCCCACATTGTGTGTTCACCACCCAGAGTCAGTTCTCTTTCCATCACCATGTATTAGCAGTTTCCTTTTTTTTGGTCAGATCCTCAACTCTCTTTTTTCAGACCCTCAACTTTAACCTAAGTTAAAGGAGACCAGATGTCATCTATAAATTCAGAGTACCATAAGTGCACCCAATTCATAAAAATTGGGTATATTAAACTATGTAGGAAGTTAGAAAAGTAGAAAAACATATGTAATTAAAATGTAAATGTATGTACATATTGCTGAACATACGCGAGATTTAGCACAATAAAGTAATTAGCTCTCTGAGACAAACTGACTTGGGAAAGTAGGCCTGTTACTTATGGCTGAGATCCACAAACCTAGGTTGGACTAAAGCTGCATTCTCTTTGGTGGTGGTGTGGGGACACAGTCCTGGGTCTTGTGATTGTGTGCTGTAGACTTTCTACTTTTATCATGTCCTGCTTTCACATCCTCCCTGTTAAATCCCTTATTCAACAGAAGTAGAATTAAGTTGTATAAAATTACCTTTGATGGAGAATTTAAATCAGTGATAGGGAGGATATTAGGACTAAAACTATCAAAGAGCCTTCCTTTTGAAATCTAGGGTGTCCCTTGATCTGCTTCACAGTTTTAGGTAAGATTAACAACTAGTGACCCTTCTGACACAGAACTGAGATTAAGGAGCCCCCAAGAGAACTCGATCGCGGTTGGTACAATGACTCAAATGTCTGCGTTGAAGATCCATCAAATGATACCTACTGAAGACCACGTGAGCTTGTGAGCGCCAAGATACGGTTCTGAGACCAGCGGACAGTAATGAGCGCCGACTCAGCATCTCCTTAAAGCCCGTTTTCGATTTTTTTCTGCCAGTAGAGGGAGACATGATTCCACAGCACAGACGCCGAACTGCCTTTTCATCCGGTAGAGGGCAGTGACCGCCACACTTGTAAATCAAACTTCGCTGCGCCTTTAGAATTCTCTCCTGATTCCAGGCATGGTAAAATGCCACACCTGCTTGACCCTAAAACTCCGTGAGATGCCTGGGCTTGATTGTTAGAAGGTGAAAAACTTGTAAGAACTCAGAGAAATATCGTTGACAGTCCACATTCTACATAACTATCAATTTATATTCCTTGCTCATCAAATTTGTTAACTTTTAACAAGTCATTGGGACTCTCTATATTTAGAGGATTGCCTAGTAGCCAAAGCGGCAGGACACGGTTAGGGTTTCTATCAGAGACCTAACTTTGATATTTCCTGACTTTAATATGTTTTCATATCAGCGTTCTTAATATTCAGTTTATCTGAACTTTATCAAGTGCTTACCATTTCTTTAAATTGGGGAGGATTAAGTGAAAAATAGGCGTTTGTAAAACTGGAATCCCATTTTTTTTTTTTTTTTGGAGGGAAAGATATAACTGGGATCAGTGAGGAAGCATTAACCAGTAGAAAGTATGGTGAACTTGGACTCAAAAGATCTGAGTTTGAGACCAGTCTGCAACTTCAGCTGTGTGTTGTATCCTCAACTGAACCATTTATCCTCAGTTTCCTCATCTGTAAAGCAGAAATGAGAAGACACCTCCTTTTTCATTCACAGAACTGTGTGAGGCTCACATGAAGTAAGATAGTTGGAAATTTTCTGTAAAGTGCTCTGAAGTGTTATGCAAATATAAGATATTATTGAAGTACCCTTTCTATTTTTGAACTTAAATACAATATTGGGGGAGGCTATAGTAAATGTTAATTCTAAAACAATTCAAACAATATTCAAAACTACAGATAGGAAAGTAAGTCACTCAAAATCCCACTATCAAGAAATTATCATTGTTAATATTTGAGCATACGTTTGAACATCTCTGCATGCACATATATACATATACATATATAAACAATGTTTTAAGAATTAAATTGTATTATACATTCTATTATTTAAATTTGCCTTTTTCCCCACTCAACATTGCAGTAATAATAGCTAACAGTTATTGATTTTTAACAATGTGTCTATCAGCCACTGTCTAAACCATTTATATGAATTCTTATTTAATCTCACAACAATGGCATTGAGTATGTACACTTATTGTAAAGGTAAGGGAACTGAGGTTCAGATAGGTGAAATAACAGATTTTCCCATTTTCTGCAATTTTAAGGAATTTTACAACTAACCTATTTCCTTCTGCTTATGGTTTTTCCCACTTTTATCTCTTTAGCACCCTGTTTGTTAAACAGTAGCCAAATCAAGAGGGCTGCTTGTTTAAAAATGTCAATTCTTAAACCAAAAATACTCTGGGGGAAGAGACCTAGGAATTGGGAGTTTTTAAATAAGCTCTCCTAGGACATTATTATGTGCACAATCATGTTTGAAAACCTCGATCTTGGTTTAAATTCTTTGACTGGGATTGCTGGATTTTGAATTTGAGACATAATGCAAAACTGGTCTCCAGAAATTTCATGTCAGTTTACATTCCCACACACAGTGGGTGACTAATTTAGGCTCTTTTGTTTGGGTCTCTGTATTTTACAATATTACCTTGTAAATTACATTGTAGTTTGTCATCAGGACAGTAACCTATTTGTAGGCTATTTAACGTTTATGTGCACGCATGTATGTATTCTGAAGGTTGTACACTTTTCTTCAGATTCGTTAATCATTTTGAGGTTCTCAGGAGCCTATCTGCATATCCTGTTCACTGACACCCATGCTTTCTTTCTCTCTCATTTGTTCAACGTGCCCCCTCATGCCCTGCTCCCTTTCTGTTCTCCACGCCATTCTCTTCAGGGCTGTAAGATCTACTTTTCTAAAATTATACTGGATAAATGAAGGTATAAACTCTGCAGAATTAGTCCTTAAAGATGGAAAACAATTCTAGTTCTTGTCACAAGAAGTCAAGTGCGATCTATCCTCTGCTCCCTCCCCCATTCTGATCTCCCTAGTGTATGCTGTTCTTAGTCCAGAGTCCTTCTGCCTAATCTCAGAAAAGTCTTGATTCTCCCAGCCTCCAATCTCAAAACAAAAATTGTCAAAAGGAAAATCATCCCCTTGGCTACATGATCGTCATTCCTTCAGGGAACCCGACATTTTACCCTGTGTGAGCTATTAGCTGTAATTTCTAGTTTTTCAGAAAGTAAGATTCTCCTTATACTGAAGTTCTAAATACAACTCTTTCGCTTTATCAATAATAATTTTTTTCCTGCCTAGAAAACTGATTTCTTTTAATTTTTTCATCCTTGAGGTAAAGAGCTATTTTCTCTCCTGAAGGAGATAAACAATTAAAAAACAAACAACAACAACAACGAATTCATTAACAATTAGCACTTGACAATTAAGCTACAGACATTTCACAAGTGACGCACACACATCAGCCTAAGAGATCATGTACGTGGTATGTTCAGTAGGAGGGTGAGTCATCTCAGACCTTAATATAAAGTTTACATTATTCAGTTATGACAATTATTTCTAATTGTCTGTGGCTTTATAAAAACTTCACATCTATGCACAGAAAACAAAGCCATAAAAAATTTGACACGGGCGGGTTATCTGTACTTAATGTTGCTCCCAAATGAATATAAAAATGTTTTCTTTTTCCAGTGCATTTATTGAAGTGAAAGCCTGCATTCTAATACAGATTTCTGAACCAAATCATTTTATAGAACGTTTCAGATCAGAGGATTTTTAGTTCATGAGTGAGAGCATTAACGTAAAAGGAAAATGAGGTAATATGAGCAGAATGTTGGGCTGGGATCCTGAAACTCTCCCTCCCCTTCTTTGAGCATTTGTTTCTCTTCGGGACTATCTCTACGTGATACATAAAGATAATGATATGAATTCCAAATATCCATAGATGATATCATATAAGAGACTGGAGAAATAAAAAGATAGGATTGTTTTGATTTTATAGAGAAGCATGTTTTGCAACAGCGGGTCAAATGAAAAGCTGTATTTACTGATATTTGGTAATTCAAATTACATGTCAGATTTCCTTAAAGTGAGGACACACATGCACAGGAATGCCAGAAAGTTACAGGGGAATAAGCATTATTCTTATTTCTAACTAGTGATTTCTAGCACTGCTACTTTTATTTTTTAACATTTAGTAAACACCAGTCTGGCTTAATTCTGGCGTAGTCCCAACTTTGAGATCATAGAATTCAGATGAGCACAGAATTGTCTCAGAGATGTGGCTGACATCTTCCTATCCATGGCATTTCTGTACTGAAGTTCTGTCAGAACACCTTCCAAACATTAATTGATAAAAACCACAACCTTCTTCAAGAACTATGGACTCTGTTCTGGTTTCAGAAGAGGAAACAAAAACCTTTTGAGCTCTAGCCACTTACTGTCTTCCCTGAGAAAACAACCCATTGTTCTGCCTATATAAATGACTAATTTGACTAATTTTTACCCCTGACTTGGCAGAATCTTTTATTGAACTGATTGAAATGACCAGATGTTTTGGCAGCTTATGTAGACATAATCTAAGAGACTCAAAAATTGACTTAAGTAAACGTATCAGATGTGGACTGGCAATAGAATTGGGGATTCTCTGTTCTGTGATGACTTCAAATCCCATTTAAAAGGGCAGGCTGCTTGTGTAATTGAAATGCACAGAGACTGGCAGCAGCTCATTCATTTGCTTTGGTAATTTATAGTCTATTTAGATCTGAGCATCCTCATAACTTGTGAACATAAGCAAGGAAAAGTTTCAGCAGTAGAAGTCTATAAAAATTGTCTTTGAGGCTTTGAATAGTTCAAAGTGAAATGAAATATTTCTCTGCATAAAAAAAATCCCCAGGTAAAATATTTAAGCAAAATTTCAGTCGACTCAGATTATCTGGAAAATGTTTGCATTTTTCTTAAGTTTTTGAGCATTTTATGTAAGAATGTTTAATATCAGAATTTTCCATATTTTTTGATTCTTCATTTTGCTTTGAGCACATTTGCTACGTTGTAATCTCTATTGATGATAAAAATATTCATTATAAATAGCTCATAGAGGTCAACTTTCTCTTAAAAGCTTATCATCGTAAGAAACATTTCAAATTGTGGTTTATTTCTTAGGAAAAGAAATAGTCTATAGTATTTCCATGCAGAAAGTCTGCTAACCTAGGCTGAGAAGTTGGGCTAGACAACTCATGTGGCTCTATTTTCTTTTCCCCCCCTCTAAGATTAAGGATTTATTTTTAATTTGTTTAGTAAACACGATTTTCAAATCTCTCTCCTTTCCCTTTTTCCATTCTTCTTTCCTACCCCTCTCTTCATTCCTCAAAAAACAAAACAAAACAAAAAGCTTACAGAGCATGGCACAGGCACGCATAAACACACACACATAATACCTCTACATTTAGACCTAAGTAGGTGATTAGCATCTATGTCCAGGAGTTTGTACAAAGGTCCTCTTTAAGGACCTGAAGAGCAGACACCATTACATTCTCTGACTGACACACTGCACCCAGTGTTCTTGGTAAATATTGTTCTGAATTAGCCTAATAACCATCATGTCACCAAATTTCTTTAATCATTCAAAGCTCTCTGTGAGTTGTTTTTCCCTTCATGTGTTCAGAAGGCAGACCGGCTCCACAAGTCTTTCCCTATGCTGGCTGACACAGGACCCTTCCTGTTCTTGATAATAGGCCATGTGAATGACCGACTCACCAACCACTTGATCTCTGAAATCCTGCCTCACTGGGTTGCTGACTGGCCCTGTGTTAGGGAAGACTACAAAAATGCACGTGAAACCTATCTAAGGCCTGCTGGAGGCAAAGAAGAGAATAAAAATATTTTATGAAATGATTTGTCTGAGATGTCACCCACTAACTAGTTGCAAGATCATGCCTTTTTTTTTTTTTTCCGTACGCAAAAGAAGTAACTATAAATGAACCAATCTCTTGTGAAGTGCTGGTTAGAATGATTGACACCTGCAGATGTGCTGAGTCTGTGGCTATAGATGCCAGATGTTAAGTAGCACTTAGGGACACTTGGTCGCCAGGGCCATTTACTTTAGTTAAGGAGAGTCCCCGTTCCTATGCCTGCTCCTCTCATTTTTGTTTGTTGGTTGATCTTTGGTTTTGAACATTGAGCAAAAACTAACCCCAAATACATCTGAAACAGCTGAGGCTCTCTGATGCTTTTTAAAATGCATTTTATTTTTGTGATGGTTTTTGATAGTGAGTTGCTTATTTTATTGAAAGTAAAGGCGGGGGGAGACTGCATTTCCTGAGTTAGTGCCAGGCACACGGTCTTCCATGGGATTCTCCAGCAAACCTGAGTTGCCTAGCATCACCCGCATGTTATGGTTGAAAACTAGAGGTCGGGGAAATTACTAAGTGATTGGGCTGGGAACAGAACCCTAACTCAGAACCCTCCCTCAAAAGTTCTTTCCACTTACCCACTGCATATTTAAGTTTTCTCTCTCTTGTTGCAGCTTTCTCATTAGTGAAGTGACATCATGTGGGGAAAAACAGGCAAACTCAATGTTACTCAAACTTCCATATCTATTTTCATAACATTATGACAAAGATAGGAGAGATTAAATTTTATTTTCCTGGCTATATCTTTGGGATAATTGAGGCACACCGGCTATTGGCAGAAATAGGGCTGTTTGATGTCAGGATAGCACAATTTGAAACAGGAAATAATCAGTAAAACAAACAATTTTAATCTTCTAAAAATTTGGAAACATTCACGTTTTACTGCATTTTCACTCTTCATGTAAATGTTCGGTGCTCTGTAAACATAGCCATTGTCTTATGTTTTTTTCCAGTTTACACTTTTCCTCCAGAAAGATGATGTGAGAAAGGATAGAAGGACCTATCCAAGACCTTTCCAAGCCCATTTGTCAAGTGGACTGCATTTGTGCCTTCTCTTAAAAAGATGCTTTACAATGTATGAGAGCAGTTTTTGTAAATTAATATCGTCATTAAAAATAAGCTGGACTCCGTGTGCACCTCCTTTAACTTCTTGTTATGTAAGGCTGCCGTGCCCGGCTCTGCAGACAGCAGTTTTGGCATGGGCCCTGGGGCCCAGGGGAATATTAACTTACAAGGCTTCCCCTATTTTGCTTTTGCACGTCTGAAACTATTTCAAAACTTAGCGACTGAAATACAAGTTATTAAGTACACTTTACTAGCATGTAAGAAGTCCTTTTGTTCTCCCCTCCCCCCCACCGTTTTGAAGAAAAGATGGTTGGGAAGGAATTAGTGTATTAAGACTTATATAATGGTTGTTTCTGAATATCTTCATGGACAAATAGGCCAAGATTGTAAAAGGATATAGTTAAATAAAAAATCAGGCTGAATTCTCCTAGGCTTAGATATTAGGTACAACTCAAATGCAACTCTAGGATTTTTAAAAACCAATTTGTTTTATTAAATTTTATATTCTGGTTGAGTGGGGTTACTGGGTGTGAGCTGAAATGGGAAAGAGGGGTTCTTTGGTTTCTAGTCGTCGACAGAGCATCCTAACTTTGCAAAGGTGTCCTTGCCCCCTTCTTTCTGGCTTGGCTCTCTCTCCAGGAATCAGGTGCCAGATTGGGGAGGGGAGCTGCCTGATCTGAAGCCTCCTGGAGGGTGTGAATTTTTATCCCCTTCAATACCTGCCTAAGCGGCTGGGTACAGACTGGTCTGTTCCTCTGTGCATGTGTGTGTTCCTCCCCAGTACAAGGGCAGACAGACACTGCCTGGGTACAGTCACAGGAGGCTGGAAAGTGTTTGCGGGTCTCCAGCAGCTGGAAAGGTTTGAGTCTTTTTGGCAGATGTTTGCTGTTTCAGCCACTTCATTAATGTTGGAAACTAAACCCCTGACTTTTCCTGACCAAAGCCCCACATAGTGATTGACAGCTGGGGTGTGCTTCCTCCCACAGAACTCTTTTACAGTCTGAGAGCAGGAGAGAGGGAGTGAAAAGAGGGAGATGGGAGCAAAATGAGAATTAGGCTAAATAATATTGCTGAAAAACCAAAAATATCAAGGAAGGAGAGGAGACACACATTTAAGGAGAAAGACAAATTCAGTGCAACTAGTTAAGATTTGAAGTCTCATCACATGCTTGGGTCTTTCACACACATTATATGATTATCACAGCTTTCATGCATTCATGACACATTTCCTGACAACCTACTTTGTGCCAGGTGTATGCTGGTATTGGTGATACAAGAGGAATAATAACACACAAGGAATTGGCCCCCCAGGAGTTCATTGCCCAATGGTTGAAATAAACATGCAAAAGACAGTAAGATAGTAAAGGAACCATTAAGACAGAGGTAGAAATCACAGTCTTGAGGAGTGGGGAAACGTTTCACAGAGGAGGTGACATTTGAGAAGGGTCTTGGACTAGTTTTTTCAGGCCAGGTGGGAAGGAGGGTCTGGGCTGTGGAGGGCATTCCTATAAAGGGAACAGCTTGTGTAAAGGCATGGATTATGAAAGGCCAACCTTGTGAAGTAGGTACCATGATTACATTTACAAATGAAAAACTGAAGCTCAGCTTTGATTATAAACAGCACAGAGGTGGAGGCTCCAGACTCCAAGATCTGGAATCACTTTCCCCATTACACTCGGGGACTCGTGCCCTCAGATTTCTCTGATACAGTTTGCCACTGTAGTAGAAAATAGAAAGATGGAAAATCCAAGGGTTTGTTGACTCGAAATGTTTTACATCTTTGGCTCTTTAAAACACTGCAGATTTCAAATCAAAGGACCAGTCTGCAGGAGATTCTGGGAGAATTTTGTGCCAATGGTGGAGTGGAAGGGGGGAGGTAGGAGACGGCTGGAGGGCGCTGGCCGCTCGCAGAGGCGAGGCTGATTCAAGCCGGGCCTGGAGTCCGGTGCTTTTGCGTTGTTCCTCCCTGTGAGTTGCCTGCAGCCTTCGGTGTGGGACTGCCTCAAGCTCAGGGGCACAGGAGCGTGGCTCCAGATCCGGATTTGAAGAGAGGGAAGGAGAAGAAGAGGAGAAGGAGCAAGGAAAGGAAGAGAAGGAAAAAAAGATAAAGAAAAACGGGGTGTAATATAGGGAGAAGAGAAGCGAGGGCAGAAGACTGAAGAGACGGGGGGCGGGGGGTGGAGAAGTTGAACAGAGGAGAGGAGGGCGAAAGTGTTGCGAACAGTGGGAGAAAGGGAGAAATGGGAGAGAGAAGAGGTAGAGAGTCAGCGGCGGTGAAAGGAAAGGGAAGAGCCCGAGAGGGTAAAATAGTTTGGAGGATGAGGAAAGAGGTTGAGGAAAAGAAGGACAGTGCAAAGGCAGGCCCCCCGAGAGTAACTAGGAGCGCACGCATTCCGCGAGCTCACGGCGGGGTCTGACAGTCCAAACAGGTAACGCTCACTCCCTCGCTAGAGTCGCTTGGTGGAATGGAGAGGCTGGACCGCGAGCGCTCGAGTCCACCGCGCTACTGGTGGGGTGGCCCCCGGCCACGCCGCGCTCAAATCCCGCCAAACTCATTTTTCGGCGGCTGCCGACAGTCCGCACTTTCCAAGGGGCAGATGTAACTCCCCACCCAAGACTGTCCTGGCGCTTATGCCGCGCCCCTGGGACCCCTCTCCGGCTCGTGGCACAGCGGGTCCTTGCTCCGCCCTCTCGCTGGAGAACCCCTGTCTTGGCGCGAAGCGGCGAGGCCCGCGCTGAGCGGAGAGCGGTTCTTGGCCCCAAGCGGAATAGCGGACAGGCCGCGGGGATCGGCCACCAGAGCCGGAGGCGCTCCGGCGCTCAGCGCGGCGACCTCTGGGCCTTGCGGCGGAACGCGCGCCGCCGCCGGGACACCTGGCCGCAGTTCTGGCGGGCCTTGGAGCCACCTCTGCGGCTCCAAGAGAAGAGAATAAAGATTACGAGATTAAAGGCTCCAAGATTAAGAGAATAAAGGAAAACGAATATAAATGGAGAGGAAGGGACAGAGGGGCTCCAGGATACACACAGACGCTTTGGGAATGAAATTCCTCAACGGCCCCTTGCGGGAGGTGTCTGATGCTTGGCTCTGATTCGGTTTGTTACTATTTTTCCAAAAGCCTAGCGATTATTGCCCCAGTTGTGTCCCTTCCCTCTGAGTCCAACCACCCACCCAGGCACGGGTCGACTTGCTTCCGCGGGGACTCGGGCTCCTGGGCAAACAGCTCCTGAGCGAACCGGTCGTGACTCGGGCCGCTTCTAAGTTTCGAGTGAGGAAATGTCATCATCTCCAAACTCGGTCTCGGAGAAGGCCATCTTCGTACTTAATTCTTAATTTCCCTATTACACGTTTTCCTCTCGGCCCCGCGCCCAGCAAATCGGAGACAGATCGTGGGAACCCAGCGCCTCCGGCCGGTTCCGCGGACCGCCGGCGCGGTGGCAGGACAAGGGCAGTGGGAGCCGCCCCCGCGCGGATGTTGGGCGGTGGGCCCCTCACCCAACGATTACAACTGAAAACAAAATTTCCTAAAGATATGGATTGGAACGGCCTGCGATAGTAGGCGCCGGGAGGAAGGAGGTCAACCGCCTAACAAACACGTGTCATCGCGGCTCCCCAAACCCTGCGCGAGGCGAGGGACTCAGAACCAAAGTCGCGTTGCGGGGAGTGTCAGTCGCTCGGAGCAGCGAACGCACTGCCTGCGAGCGAAGGACACGCAGGCGCCGGATATCGCGCTGCACTGGCTCTTTCGGCGACTGAAAAAGTTTATAAACAGTTCAAAAATAAAATAGAACACATGCTTTTGTTGGTTACTTTTTTTCCTTTTTTACAATTTATTGCTGGGATAACGGACAGGGCAAAGGTCAGGTATGTTCTGGGATATCCGAGGGGCAGTCAAGTTGCAGCCGGCGCAAACTCCCCACGTTCCGCGCGCACGGGCTGGGCTCGGACTGCGAGCGTAGGGAACCGGAAGGGTGGCCGTAGTTCTCGGGAAACGGCCGGCGGGGGTCCACACAGGGATGGAGAAAGGTACACTGGTCGCCAGGGGCGCCAGCTCTGTGGCCCGCAGCCTTCGGAGCCTCGGTGAGGACTCGATTTCTCCCACTCGGAGACCTAGACGCGTCGGCCCGCTGGATTGCGGGCGGCGGGAGCCGGGCTGGGAAGGTTCCCGCGCGCAATGGAGGTGCGCGGGAACCAGCCCGAAGCAGCGGCCGGCGGAGGCCAGGCCCACGGGCGGGGCGGCGCGCGCTCTCCGTACCGCGCACACACCCGAGCGCGCACACTCTACAAACACACACCTGGAGCTCGTCCCAGGAGGGGGGCGGGGAGGAGAGCTGAAGCGAGTGTCTTAAAATAGAGAGGCAGGCGGAGGAGCGCGAGACGCTGATAGGAGGGAGGAGGCGAGGAGAGCAGCGGGCACGCGGCGCGCAGGCCCGCGCCCGGGTGGCACAGGCGGGCTGGGCGCCGACGCCCCTCGGCGCGACTCCGCACCCGGCCTCGCAGGAAGCGCGCGCTGATTGACAGCTGCGCTGTCCCAAAAAGGCGCGGCGAAGATGCTGATCTGCTGGTGGGTCTAGACGTGCGGCCCGCGCGCCGGGTGCCCGCTCCCCTTCGCGCCCCTCCAGGGCTCTGCCGCCTCCCCCGCTGCCGAGGCGCCGGGCAGAGACCCCACCGGCACGCCAGCCCTCGCTGCCCCGGCTCACCATGCACTGCCACGCGGAGCTGAGGCTGAGCTCGCCCGGCCAGCTCAAAGCAGCCAGGCGGCGCTACAAGACTTTCATGATCGACGAGATTCTCTCCAAGGAGACCTGCGACTACTTTGAGAAACTTTCCCTCTACTCCGTGTGCCCGTCATTGATCGTGCGACCCAAGCCCCTGCATTCCTGTACCGGTAAGGCGTCCCGCTGGGGGAACGGTGGGGTGCGACGGCTCTCAAGCCGGTGACGAGCGCTTTACCTTCTCTGTCCTTCCATCTGAGGGGGAGAGGAAGGGCCCCGGGGAGTCCTTTCCCGTGCCTCTGCAGGAAACTAGGCTCGTCAACCCCTGGCGTTGCACAGGCGTCTGCAGCCTGGCAAGGGCCGGTCAAGGTGTCGATCTCCAGGTTGGAAATGAAGGGAAGTCAGCGCGACGCATGTGCGGGTTGCCGGAGCGGGAGGACGGAAGCTCCCGTCTTCCCAGCGCCGCTTGGTTCTCAGTCAGAAAGTTCAAACCCTTGACCTGGTTGAGCGCCTAAATCATTTTTTCAGGAAGTGGTGTTGCTTCTCACTTTAAGTTAACTCCAACCTCTTTCCGCGTCCACTGGGAATTTTACAAGTAAATCGGTATCCTGAGGTTCTCAACAAAATCCTGTATTCTCCGAACTTTCCTTAGAAGGAACTCCTTTTGAGGAAATAGTTCTGGAATATGTCGGTGGTGGTGAAAGCAGAGGAGGTCAACCCCCGTTAGTTTTAAGTGACTAAAAAACAACAATGATAATAAAAAACATGCCTCAAATCTAGTTTCCTTTCTCTACAAGAGCTAAGACCAACAGTAAAGATAAAGAGCACTTAGTAAATATATTGAAAAAGTCGTAGGTTTATGTAGAAAATCCAAAGGTATTTAAAAAAAAAAAGCTTTGAGTGCATTAAGAGAGGATTTAGGCTATCCAAACATAAGTATAGCAAAACAAAAGAAAACAAAAAAACGAATAAAACAAAAAGTTGAATCAATTTTTATCACAGTTATTGAGTGTGCTTTCAACTCAATGTAAAAAGTTAGTATTCCCAAACCAAAAGAACCTTTGAGGTTATGTTTGTTGCATGGGTGGCATGAAATACATTAATTATACTTACATTGAAAAAGTAAAGTGAAGAGGTAGCAGTGTTTTTGAAAAACATTTTTAGAACATTCAGGCCAAGAGCTGCTAGTGGACAAAGCTTGGAATCCTGTATTTTCTGTTGGTTCCATTGATAGTTCCTGTAGGACAATCAGTAAATATCTGTATAAATGCACACAGTAAAGTTCTTTTAAAACTAAGTTGTTCCTACATATATTGGTTATAAAATGAATACTATACTCAATTATGCCTTTGTAAAATAAATTTTGTCTGTAAGGTGGAATCAGGCCTGATAGCCCATAACAAGACTTGTAATGCTGAATTTAAAAAACCGACAAGTATGTGAAACAAGAAACAAAAAAATTTTAGAAACAATATAGATATCCTTGATGTTGATATTTTTACACGTGTGTCTGCCATGTGTAAACCCGGGATGAATAGTCTACATATATATTGGACAAGTGAAGTAGGCTGAATCTTGTGAGCATAAATAATTGTTTGCTACAATAACTCAAATCCCTTTGAGGAAAAAGAGAGGATTCATTTTATTTATTTATTTTAAGGTATTTGTTTTATTTTTATGTATTTCTTTTTTCTTTTTTTAAATTAGTTTTAGGTGTACAAAACAATGTAATAGACATTTGTCATTTATATCCCTCACACAGTGATAACACCCACCCCATCTACTACCCCTCTGACATTGCATACAGCCATTACATTTCCAGTGTTTCTATTCCTAATGCTGTACTCCACTTCTTGTAACTATATGTATATATAAAATTGTAGTTGACATTCATTATTGTTCAGCTTCAGCGTCAGGTGTACAGTGCAGTGATCAGGCATCTACATCATCCCTGAAGAGAGGATCCATTTTAATCACAAATCTCAGTGTACCCTGCAAAGATTATATACTTGGAGATTTCTAGGACAAAACAGAACAACTTCTAAACACCTACTTAAGGTAGAGTGTAGTTTTTAGTGAATTTGTGCAATGAGTTGATTTGAAGGCAGCTTTTCCTGGCTTTTAGCAGTCACGGAATTGGATCATAGAAGAAAACATGCCAGAAAAGGAATAATAAATAGCCTCCAAAAACAGTGATCCAGTCATTAGTTGAGGCTGAGTAAGTTCTGTGTTTTATTGAACCTTGTGTGGGATATAAATCAGAGGAAAATAAAATGGTTCATGTGATGTTTTATGAGCATTAAAAGTGAACTGCACGTATACCATGAACTAAGAGTTTTGCTTAGCCTTGTACTTTTGAAGTTCATTGATGGTTTGTGGGAGAATATGGTTGTTGGCAGTGGTTTTCTTGCCCTCTCATTCCAGCGCTTGGAAAGAATTTCTCTTTCTTTACATTGTTCTTTTGAAAATGTGTCGTGATTTTGCTGTAGTTGAGATTTAAAATACAGAAACTGGGATTTGCCAGTGGAATTAAACCCATAAAACTGGCTACAATAGTCCACACTTTCAGATCCTAAGCTTTCAGTAGGTTTACGATTACAGTTAAAGCCTTACATGTATTAGATCATGGGAATCCCATTAGTGACTTTGCAAAGGTTTTGCAAATACCATACTTTGAAAGCATTTTTGTTGCTTTTAACAGTTATGTTCAGGATCAAAATCTTACATTGGATGAACTTAGTCTTTTTTTATTAATTAAAAAAACAGCAATAAATTCTGGCATCCATCATCCATAATGAAACCGTAATTTTTTTTTCTTTGTTTGCTGGCTAGAGATAACTATTTAACACTTTTGGTGGAACTAATGCATAAAAAGTTCAAATAAAATGAAAGGCATAAATTGGATTTAAGTTACTGGACTTTCTCATCCTTTGGTTTGCTGTTTTAAGATTTAAATAACCAACAATTGAAACTTGTCAGGTAAAATAATGAAAACTAAGGTAAAAAGTTACCAGCTTGCACAATAAGTACATAAAATTGGGGTGGAAAGAATACTACAGTATTTAAAAAGCCTCTACATAGTAAAGCAGTCCATGTTGTTTAGATTTAGTAATTTAAATGTAAATTTATGAATCTCCTCAGGCAGAAGAGCATGAATTCAGGTAAACGGAGAAATGGAAACATTTTTCATCAGGCAGATAACCACCTGACAGTAATTTCTTATTATTAGACACTAACCCTGACAGAATGCTCATCTTCAAAAAAATTATTCTTTATTTTACAGGCCCTTTCTTACTATAAATGTGGTAATTTTAGTCTTAGAAAGCTGTTTCTAAATTTAAGTTTCCCAATAGATCTCCTAAACCACATAATAGACATTGAGAAAGGGGAATTCTTTTCTTCTAAGCCAAACTAAAGGAACATTTATCATTAAATTTAAAATAAAATTTAAAAACTAAGCCCAAAGAGAGCCTCCGTTTGAAAACAGTTTGTTATTCAGACCATCAATGAGATGTAGAAAATGTTTAGAAGTAATTTAAACAAAAACAAGACCATGTTTTTTAAATCTGATAACAGTAATCCCCATTCAGAATGGAAATATATTGCCATTTGGAAATCAGTAACGATTGCTAGTAAACATTAGAACATTGACAGTGATTGAAGACCAAAAATGAGGTGCAGTTTACTACATCATAAATACTGTTTAACTCTTGAGTGCATTGTTTGATTTTTCTGGCTGTGATTTATGTTTCTTGGTGGAAGGGAAGAGTTACTTGGAGAAACTCAGCTTCTCAGGGCAGAATAGATTGCAGATAGGGTATCGGCACAGTAACTTTTGAAGGATCTCTTTCAGTTTGATCTTTAGAAATAGGCAGAGTCTCTAAGTTTGAGGAATATTTGGAAAAAATGAATAACTTGTTTCACACAAAAAGGGATGTAGCAATTTAAGAGTTTTCATATGAGGATACTGAGAAATCAACCTACTGTGCTAATTACTTATAATTTATTATAATTTATATTATATCCTAGAACTACCCTAGACTTGCACTTTTGGGGGGAAGTGAATATAGATATTTGGACATTTTACAATCTGTGACCACTACATGACTTTTAATTATTGCACTAAAACCATAGTCTAATTATTTTCCCCTTTTCTGGCAGAATGGTTCTGTTGAATCTCTCCGTGACCCTTATTGGCCAGTCTTATTATATAGCTGACTGGAGTTGTAGAGCTGTGATCATAGCCTAGTCTCCCCAAATAGAAGATACTTTTTTTGCAAAGTACCAGGGTCACATCTGTGCTTAAACAGTTTCAGTCCATGCTATATACACTCCTCCTCGTTAGGGTACTCAGAAATCAGGAAGACTTTTCCAACTTGGTTATACACCCGGGATAAATCAGTGCAGTCACACCCAAGGAACAGTCAACCAGCCAATTAAAAGGGGCATCTGGGGAAGGGTGTTTATCTTAGGAGGTAGCATTGAGAACATTTTATCCTTTGGTGGGTCCAAGAGAAACAAGTTCTTTGGGGTGGTGTCCTTGGGTTCACTTTTATCACAAAGATTGTGTGTCATCGCAGTGAAAAATGAAATGAGGTGCGGACGTGTATAATGACTTCTTTAGGAGTTAGGGAACTGCTAACTGCTTCATGGAATTGGCTCCAGTGATTCCCCAAACTCAGCTCTCTTTTAGTCAGAGACCAAAACCCGTAGGATCTTGGGAACTGAGAGTCAGGCACTGGAATGTTAATGGAGAAATGTAAACTTGGGTTTGGGAAAATGATCATTATGAACAAGCATTTGCATTTCTGCCAGAGGCAAACAGGCTTTTATTACAGCTGCTTCTCCTGTCCCCATTCTAAGGGTGAATAAATCGAGGGATGCATGGGGAAACAGGACTCATCCAGGGTCAGAATATATTTGGGGCTGAGTTCTTTTGAGATCCTCAGCTGTTGTCTCATTACTCCTTAAATTTTGTAGGTCCTTTGTTGAGTACAGATGCTGAGGGCTTCCTTAGAAGTCAGTTTTACCTAGTGAATGGTTCATGAGGAGTTTCTTCTCTGATTCTCACTTTTCTAATAGCAAATGGGGAAGAGATTAGAAATTTAGTTCACAAGTTAAAATGTCTCTCCAAATGCTTGTCATCTTCAGTATCATTTAATTCAACAAATGTTTATTCTTGCTTGGTGATGGCATTGTTATCGAGTCCTTATTTTTAAGTTTATTCTAAATCTTGACTAACAGTTGGGGTATTTAAAAATTTCTCAAAACTACTGTAGAACCATTGACAAGCCCTTCTTTGTTCTCTCAAGTATATGATGGGCATTTTGGAACTGGGATAGGGGAACATTATGACAGTTTAATACTTTTGCTTACCATATGGAATTTTCTCTTTGAACTCCACCTAAAGAGTGTCATCACCAGCAAAATTGTCATATTAACCTCCTTAAATACAACTCAAATGAAACTGCATATATAGTAACTCTTTTATGAAATCACTTTTGTACAGATATGCTAGTGTGCTTGTTGGTTGTACTTATGAATTTAAACAGAATTTGTGATACAAGTGTGGACAGTGTAAAGTTGCTAGTTTTAACGTACTTCAGGAATCTAAGTGAAAAGATTGTTAGGTTTGATACATCACAGGAATCTATGTGAAAAGAAGTGAAGATTGTAAAAGGTTCTTTAAATTGTAAAGAGCGACTAAAACGAAAACAAGAAAGGAACAAGGAAAAGAAGAAAAAGCATTTTTTTTTTTTTTTAAACTCTTGAAGCCACTTGATTCAGCCTTGTATGTAGCAGGTTCCTGCTGGGCATTTAGCATTGACTATGGAGGACTGAATAAATGTTAACCCAGGATCATTTTTAGGTGTTATTGGCACTTTGTTTTGAGGTAAGGGAGGAAGAGGAACAGCGTTGAAAGCTAGGTAGGTCACAGGATCTGAGGTTCCCTCATTTATGTTAAGCCCACGAAGTTCTGTGGGTGCTGTGAGCCTGCCCCACCACGCTTGCCACTCGTTCTACCCAAGTCAAATTAATTCGGGTCCTATGGCTAAGCCTGTTGACCAACTCTTAACTAGAATATGGTTAGAGGGCTGCAAGGATTTGGATGAGACATACAGATTTAAGCTTCACTTTACATTCTTTTTTGGGGAATGCTGTGTTCCATTCTGGTCTCATGGAGTTGGTGTTATTGTTGTGGCGTTGGAGATGGACCCCACACTCACAGCTAATTTAGCCTTCTTCTAACTGAGAACTTCCACAGAATGGTCACCAACCGCTCTGCTGCAAGTGGCACATTTCTCTTGGAAGCAGCATGACAAAGAGGAGGAAAATAAGAGAAGGACTGAGAAAATTTGTATGAAGACTGTTCACATGTGGCAAAACCCTTCTGTCCCACCTGGCTGGTGTCTGCCTCTGCTTTAGGGGCCTGTGACATTGGAATGGTTCTTTCTTCCTCCACAGCACAGATGACAGTGTTAGAATTGGCATTAGTGTTTATTAACAACGGGGTTCAGATCAGGACCTTGTACAAACTTAATATAAGACCTAGTCTTACTTTACTAATATAAAACCAGGTATCATATATCACATCTTGTCCGGTCTTATTTTACTATAATGTAAGACCGGGTCTTATATAATATAATATAATATAATACCGGGTCTTATATTAATTTTTGCTCCAAAAGACGCATTAGAGCTGATTGTCCAGCTAGGTCTTATTTTCGGGGAAATACAGTAGTAGCAAACTAAATATTCTGTTTCCAGGAAGAGGGGTTTTCAAAAAAATTTTTTTAGCCAGAAAACCTTTGCACACCCTCAGGATTTAATTTATTTTTATTGCAGCTTAATAACAGTTAGAAGAAAAATGTCTTGTTAAAATTAATGCTCTAAATAAAAACATAGTTAATTTTCCATTACAGTGTCTAATTACTCATCATCACCAGGGCATTTTTATATGGCAATTTAACTTCTTGAACGTGGAAACTTGGCACACATTTAAGGAAGAAAGCACTGCGCCTAGATAGATATCAGAAGATGGTCTAATTATATTTGGGCTACAGTTGACTCTCATACATGATTGCTCTGAAGACGATAGGTGGATAGGTCTCTTTCTTTAGTCGGTAAGGAAAATGTCTGCCTTCTTTAGTGCCAGTTGAAAGTGAATATGGAGGGAGACAATTCTGAATGTTAGATAATGTACAAGTACATCTGAAAAGAGACCCTGCCAGCCACCAATTGAAGCTGATGTCAGGACTACTTGATAGGCCTGGAGGACAGCTATATATGCTTTCTGACTCCACTGGCAGAGTTCAGAAGGATGAACCGGCCTTTCTCCAAGGAAAGGTCAAGTTGTGACTGAATAGGAGCCAATCTGGGAGGATCTCAGCACCAAACTAAATATGTTAAGAGTCCAAGCAGAGAAGCTGACGTGATTCCTTTTTATTGCATCTCTCTAGCTTAGCAACATGTCCTTAGGAACATGTTCTTATTGGGGATGGATGAATATTTTCAGTGTGCATTGAATAAGATTGGCTATCACCTGGGTGATGTCAATGTACTTTTGGTCATTATTACAAAAAACTTGTGTATGTGATAAGTGATATGATGATTGTCCTTTGGCTTTTCTTTTACCAGGATCGCTTATGACATGTGGGGAAATGCAGTGGTCTTGGGCCTAGTGGAATCTCATGAAGTTATGGCTGTATTTCCATTTTAGGAATACCTGACAGGTCCTGTCCCTAAAATTGACATATCTGCCAGCCTCCACAATCCATCTCCGCCTTCCCACAGTTCTTTTTATGCTTTAACTTAACCAATTCAGGCTCACGGTCGTTTCACAGAGGAGGTTACAGCCCCTGGTGGATTGAAGGAAGTGTTTAGTTTAAGCAATACGTAGGGGAATAGACTGCATGTTTCTCTAATGGTAACTTACAAACAACCAAGGACTGATATTATGTCTTCATCTCATGGGGAAATCACCTGGGTGGGGAGAGTTGCTGAGACTGCTCCTCCCCAGTCCTGCAGTACTTATTCCAAAGGGGACTATAAACTTGGGGGAAATACTAGAAATACTTTAAATACTTTAAATCCTGAGCCTTATTTATATTCATAACAATCATAGAAACAGTGACTGTGTTTTTTTTTTTTTGAGTACCTAACGTGTAATAAGCACTGGACTAAGTGCTTTATCATCAACATTTTATCATCCCTAAGAGGTAAGTATCATTACTCCGATTTACTAATGGGAAGCTGAGATGTGAAGTAACATTCCCTAAGTCACAGAATATGTACAGTCTCTTACAAGCAGTAAGAAAAAAGGCAAGTAGCAAACGGGCAATTCATAGGCATGAAGATCTAGATGGCTAGTAAACAGGAAAAGATGTCATGCCTCACTGGTAATCAGGAAAATACAAATTAAAATGAGATACCATTTCATACCCATTAGATAGGCAAAAATGAAAGAATCCGACAATATCAGTTGATGAGAAGGATGTGGAGCAAGAGACATTCTCATACACTGATGGTGGGAGTATTGTTTGGTATAGTGACTTTGGAAATCGGTGTGGCAACACCACAACCTACAACCCGGCAGTTCCACTGCTGTGTGTACGCCCTGAGAAATCATTGTATGTGTGCAAAAGGACACATGTGTAAAAACACTCATTTCTACTTTGTTTATGATAGTGAAAAATCTAAAACAATTTAACTGCTTTTCAGAATGAAAAAGGATAAATCATAAGGGCTGTATTTTTCATGCAGTGAAATCCTATCAGTGATGAAAATGAGCCAGATCTACTCATGTTAATAAGGATAAATTTTAGAAATATAATGCTGAGATAAAAAACAAGTTGTGGATTGATACTTACCCCTTACAGAATGCATGAAAACATGCAAACTAATACTATATATTGTTCAGGGAGGCAAGGATATGGGATTGGGAAGGCTACCCACAGGTTTTTATTTTCTTGTGTAATTATTTATTAAGGAAGAGAAAAGGCCTAATGTAAATATGGCCAAGCATTAAGATTTGACAAAGTTTGGTCATGGGTACACAAATGTTCATTACATTATTCTTTGTATTTTTCTTTATGTTTGAAATTTTTTATAATATAAACATTGAAAAAATAATAGTATGGGAGACCCCCACATATCCATGAAACTCTTGATTTTTGTGGAACTTTTGATGGCATTCTTAATAGCTTTTTTATCCTGAAACAGAAGCTTTTCAATACAAAGCTTGTTGTACACAGTCTCACAGTGGAGAAATGAGAACACTTTATAATTAGACACGTGTACAACTCACTAAATCAGCCACTGTGGCTTCTGTAGTTGGCATTTGGATCTCACTACTTACCCTGGCTGGGTGGGGATATTATTTACCATCCAGATAACTGCTGTTCCCCTTCAGTAATGCTTTGGTTTATGAATAAAGTGTCTCTGAGCTTGTGGGCACCAGGGCTCAAAGGAATTGCTGGGAAATACTTGGTTTTTCCAAATATATCTTAATAATCATGCAAGCAAGAGTCATTACGGGTTTTCCCTCTTCTTAATGTTTAAAATCACAGTAAATTTCCTTTGATTTCATCTTGCTTTTATAATATTTGCTGGTATGATATACCACCCTTGGCTTTTGACTGTGGTCCATTGCTATTGGCAATTCAACTTAAAAAAATTGTCTTGGGACAGCTGTGAATACCAAAGATCTGAAAATTTAAAAATGTAGCTTCTGAGCAGGGAAGAATAATGTTGATACCAGCGTATAAATTGGCTGAGTTCTCTTTGTATTCTGTAACCATGATTTGGTTTTAAAATTTTGATGTGTGGTATCAGGGATTGTTAGGAAGGGATGGGAACTGTCACCATGGTAATCGCACAGAGAGCTGTCTGTTTGGGATAATAAATTGTCCTGTGGTTTGGAGAAGTTAACCTAGACCACATTACTCTACAGTGACAACCGTAGTGGCAGATGTTGTGTTCAGCCTATCTTAACAGCCAAGATATTTTTCTCTTCTTTGCAAAATATGTAGTTCCAATTTGGAAATATTACTTTTAAGACATTTCGACAAAAATGCGGCCCTTTGGGAGCTCTGTCTTTTTGTGTCCCTTCAGAAGTTCTCCTTAGTGTGGGTAAAACAGTCTGTAGAGTCAAGAGTTGGCCAAAGGTTTTCCCCTTCCCAAACCAGCCCTCTCTGCTTAAGTACATACACAGGCAGAGAAGGAAGTACTAAATCAAGGCACTCAAGGGCCCTTATTAGACCATTTATAGCCAGTGTCACTGTACTTTGTTTGGCACTTGGCAGTACACCACGGTCAGCGGGAATTGATGACCATATCTAGAGAGTGGCCAAATTGGACATGACTGAAAGGACGGTGGATCTATCAAATGTGTTGCCAGTGAACAGACTTTCCTTGGTGGTAGGAGCATTTTGTCTTATCTAAATAGGTGCGCATGATACGATGGCTGGGATCAAATCCAACGGACTGAAACTTTCTCTTGTGTCATACTCTGTCAGCCTCCTGAATCCTTTGAGGGAAATCTTATCCCTCATAAAGTGAGGAAACTAGCTAGGCCTGGGACTGTGAATAGAGGAAACCTTATTAACAAAGACATTCCAAAGAGCCACCATGCAGTTACATAAGGAAGATAAAATGCAGAAGATATAACTCAGGTTGTTTCTGCAACCCAGGAAAGCCTGTTTACTGGCAGCAAACCTGAGAGAGCCACCTTGGATCTTCATTTTGGAACTACTTGGGGAAAAGACAAATGAGGATTTAGGACATGTATGGTAACTTTTAGCACGTTTCAGAGAAAGAGAGAGAGAGAGGGAAAGAGAGAGAGAGAGAAGAATATATTTCATTAAGGCTCCAATCCAAGTCCTTTTTTTCCTCATGACTAAAAATTTTGTTGAAATATTTGGTGAATCACCCCAGAAGAGATTTTTTTTTTTGGTGGGAGGAGGCTGTTGTTAATTTTTTTTTTAATCCCTGGCTATCATGGTAACTCATTATTGCTCTTAGCATGTTAGACAGCTTTGTATCTTGGAAGCCTGTTTTCAATCCTCAGTTTAGCGTACAGCATAAAGGAGCATCCTATTGGAGTGTGTGTGTGTGTGTGTGTGTGTGTGTGTGTGTGTGTGTGTTTTAAACTAGGTCACTGGGCCTTGGCAGTTAGAACAATTAGCTGCATAAACAAAATCTGTTTCACTTTTTAGGGCACTGAAAAATAGAAATAACAGTAATTAAAAATGGTAATTATGTACCAGGCACAAGGTGCTTGTCTCCATTAAGGCATTTAAACTAAATGGAGACTCTATATAAAATAGAATTACCACTGCTTTTCAAGTGAGGAGAATGAAACTCAGGAAAGTTAACAGATAGCAACAAGGTTACATGAGTAAGTGGCTGAGTTGAGACTGGAACTCAGGTCTGTCTCTTTCAATATATAATTCCATACTAGCTATAATCGTATGAAAGTATGTGAATTAGCACCCAAGTCTGTCCCTTGCAATGGATGCTCCCATATATATATATGTATATATATATATATATGGCAAGGTCCATTTAATATGCCAGCTGCATAGGATTTTATTTTGAGCCTATTAACTCCTTTATACATATTTGTAATCATTTAATGTGTGCCAGTCAATCTCTCAGTGATGATTTTGGTTTCTGAGTGATTCCAGAAGAATTCCAAGAAGCAGTGCCGTTTTTGGAGGAAGTGAGGTAGTTGGGAGATTATAAACTTGATGCCGTCCGTGACACTGAACTAACTCATCTCATAGCCTCTGGGCTCCTTTGGACACAGTGTGCATCCATGAACTGTGATTCTCTGAATAAAGCTTTCCTAGGATAGTCAAGGGTGGCATTCCCATTCATTCATTCATTTATTCGTTATTGTGAACCAGAGAGAAAATACTTAACAACTAAGTATCACACAAATAAATGCCTTGAGAATTACAATTTGGAATATTTTTTATGAAATACTTGTTATTAATTTCAGTGAAAAAAAATTCTGGCCATTAGTTTGGTGTCATTTAAACAAAAGAATAAGAGACTAATTTTTCAAATTATATCTAGTTGGTCTAGGGCGCTTCTGGGAATCTCTTTTTAAAATGCTTTCTCTATGATTGTATTGAACAATCAGGTTTGGGAACTACTATAATGTAGATAACAACTTAAAGATGAGAGTGATGTAATTTGCACGCCATGACTCAAATATATGAAGCCATTTAGTGGAGTGATCCTAGTTGTATGGGTTTTGAGTCAAATGGTCCTGGGTTTGTTTGCATTTTATTGTCTGTGTGACCGTAGGCAAGTCATTTAATCTCTCTGACACTCAATTTCTTCATCTGTAAAAGGAAGATAATAACTACTTAGTAGGGTTAGTCATGTAGGTTAAATGAGATAATGTGTGTAAAGCTTTTAGTGTAGTTCCTGGCATGTAAGTGTTCAGTAATTGATAGCTTCTATTAGAAATAATTATCTTATAATAATAACCTCATCTTGGTTGAATGAAGCACAGTCCTTCAGGGAAGGATGACGATTCTTGGTGAAGTAAACTCAAGAAAAATTAAATATCCTTAAAAAACTACTTTAGCATTCTTGTAGGTTATGTCATTATACGAGCTGCCTTTTAATGCCTCTTGCAACCTGGGTGGCCTGTGAGCTGTTCAAGTTTGAGTCTTCATGAACAGGTATGTTTCATTCCCCCAACCTTTCAGTTTTATAATATGAATTCAGCATTTTGTAAATTCATAAATGAGTGGCATAAACAGGTCAACACTACAGCATCACAAAATGTGCTTTGTTACTTTATTTTTTGCAGGAGTTGCTCAGGATTAATTACCCTTAGGAAATGTTTCATCATGCAGCTGTGCATCTAAAAAACTGTTTTAGAAAAGTGGCAGGATTTCTCAACAGTTTAATTTCTTTTCTTCTTTGAAGAGTAGAGTTAGGGATAGTCTTTTCTTTTAGAAGAGAATATAATGTGGGAAAAGGTAGCAGTTTGGGGCCTGTGATTCAGGGGGAGTTCCAAATGAAGGCTCTGTTTTACAGCTTTTAAGTTGCTGGTGGGGCTTGTTTAGGATAGCATTCTAAGTGGTAATGATGACCGTGTGTGGAAAGGTCTACATGGACAGGGGTTCTGCGTGGATTTTTTTCCCCCTGGAATTGTGTTTCTCAACTAGTCACTGATGTCTTAAGAAGTCAGCTATCTGTTGATGAAATACTTTACTTGGTGAATCCGTTTCATAGTATGAGAAAAATTCTCTTGATGAGGAGTTCTCCTTTTAAATGGTGTGAAGGAAGCCGCAGCGAATAGGGTGTTACCTCTACCCAACCATTTTTAGTGAAGACTCCTATAAGCAATCTCTAGTCACCTCATCTGGGTTCAGTGGGGGGCGGGGGGCCAGGTGGAAGCAGGTGGGATAGGTCATGTGAGCGTTTCATCGTGGCTGCCATGGAGCGGTGTTGATTTGTGTAGGGAGGAATAACTCGGTCCCTCAAGATCCTTAGAACATTGTTCAAATAGGATTCAGTTGGAGATACGGATCTTTTGCAGCTTGTTGAGAATACTCTATTAAACCTATGAATTCAAGGAATCAAAGTGCACGTGTTAATGTTCCAGTAGGAGAGAAGTGGGCAGGAATGGGTGGGGGTGGGAGGTGGGAGGTGAGAAGGAATGTTGGTAAACGGGCAAAGAAGAGTTAGGGTAAGCAAACAAGTTATTCTATTGAAGCAGGGATCTTTAGATGTTTGTTTAGCATTTGTTGTCCCCAGTAGGAAAACAAATTTTAAATTTTAAAATGAGAATGGACTATTTCATTTTGGAAATTGCCTCGTGAGTACGTGCTTATTATTAGAGGCGTTCCTCATAACTGACAGCAGCCAATGACTTCTGATTGGGTAATGGCCTGCCCAGCCACACATGTAGCCTAATTATTATGTATATTAATGATGCATTAAAGAGTTTCATCATCCTGGGTCACAAAAGATCGTTATTATTATATTATAATACAGTAATGGTATTCATGCAGTGCCATGCAGGGGATTGTGTGCACCTGCTGTAAGGAGGCACTGTGGGAGCAGAGGTCCCGGGGTAAATCTTGTCAGAAAACCTGCCTTCTTGGGGCCTCCACTGACCTGTTCTGTGACATTTCCATGCCTCAGTTTCTGCTATTGATAAAACAGACCTACCCCTTCTGTGTGTTAGGGAGGAGTGGCTGATTAAGGAGTATTAATGTAATGCTTTGAAAAGATAAAAGTGTGGTGAACATATTGTAAAGACCTAATGTGAGGGAAGCTGGCAATCTCCAGGGAATGACATATGTTACTGTGTTTTTCTAGGCAACTAGACCAGAGGTAGGCAATATTTGACCTACCATCTCTTTTTCTACTGCCACAAGCAAAGAATGGTTTTCACATTTGTAAATGGTTGAAAAGAAATCAAAAGAAGAAGAGTATTTTGTGACATGAAAAATATAGGAAATCCAAACATCGGTGTCTGTAAAGTTTTTTGGAATATAGCCACGCCCTTCTGTTTACGTGTTGTCTATGGTGGCTTTTGTGCTACAACAGCTGAGGTGAGTAGTTTCTACAAAGAAAGTATGGCCCAGGAGCCTAAAATATTTACTATCTGGCCCTGTACAGGAAAAGTTTGCTGACTCTTGAGCTAGACTATTGGAAGCATGGTTCCTCAGTTGTCAAATAAGGTTATTAATGATCCACAATGGAGGATGTCATTCTAGGCCACAAAAATACCTCCTTTGATTCATCACAGACTAGGGTTCTGTTGTTATCCTGTGATGTATGAAAGGCCTGAAAGTGGAGTGTAGTGGGGAATTTTGCAAAGACTCCCTTAAAGTGAGATCTGGCTCTTAGCTCTAAGGATACATTTTTAAACCTTTCTAGAAATAACACAAGATTTCTTTGCACTGAAAGAGGGGTCAGAAATATTTACAATAGAGTGGTTGTGATTCAGTTGAATTTAGGGGACTTTTCTTTGCTCTTCTAACACTCACTGGTTTTTCCAGAGGAAATCTGAGGATGACAACTTATGTGAGGTTGGGAGTATCAAAATTACTGACATTTTTCAGTTTGAGGGTTCAGTGACATTTTATATGCTTCTTATTTGACTTTAATTTGTTGCCTGTCCTTTGAAATAGTAGTAGTAGTAGTAGTAGTAGTAGTAGTAGTAGTAATAGTAACAATTATTATTATTATAATACAATTATATTACCACAGTCCCACTGAGAAGAGTTTGTATAGCTGGATAAAGCACTTATTGCTAACGTACATTCTGCTATGGAAATGCATGTCTGTATGTGTCTGTTGGAATTTTCAACTATTCAGGGTCAGGCCTACCAGACCTTTCAGGAAGGATGAAGCATGATTATTTAGGTGCTTCAGTAGCACTCTTATTTTCATTTAGGCACTTGGGTTAGGGTAAGGCTTCTAGTTTCCAAGGCAGCCTTTGAGTTAATGAAGCCCATTGGGAAGTAGAAGATGTGCAATTAATGTGATTCAGCTATAACTTCTTATCCATTGTTGGATTTATCCAGGCACTAGGTTGAGAATCCTTTCGATTTAGCCCTTACCACTAAAAGGGACTTGGAGAGGGGTGTGTACAAGTAGAAGGTAGACTAACTTCAGAGGAAGAAATTATTGGCGTTGCTAGGTAAAATTTTATTTCAAAGAGACGTGTGTACATGCTACAATGGGTTTTCTTACTCCATATCAAAGATGAAGTTCACAAAACGACAGTAATAAAAAATATAACAGCAAACACTTATTATGTACCAGGAACTTCTCTGAATACTTACGTGAATTAACTTATTTAATTCCTACCATAGTCATATGAGGTACTATCATTCTCCTCTTTTAATAGATTAAGAAACAGAGAGAAATAGATAGACCTCTTCTTGGGTGGGATAGTGTGGAAGAGGAGAGAAGTAAATAACATTCTAGGTTGTGTAGAGATCAACTACATTAAGAAATAATCTCTGATTTCTATAATGCTAATAAAAATATAAAGCCTCAAAATATATGGGTGAAGGAGCAGAAGAGAAATCCAAACTTTGTCACACATAGGGAAGTCTGCTGCCTAATTTGGAGCTTAGACTCCTGAAGAATGTCTTTTTTGTTTTTTTAATTAGCTTCAGGTGTACAAAACAATGTAATAGACATTTACACCTCTCACAAAGTGATGACCCTCCCCCAATCTACTTTGACATGTGTATAACTGTTGCCATTCCATTGAGGGAATGTCTTATTTTTAAAAGCACAGTAGATCTTCAGCAATACATATATTTTTAATTTCTGATTTTCTTTTATTAAAACTCATTAGATTTTTCCTTACTTAGTTATTTATTGCCAGGTTTTCAAACTACCACTGGAATGATTAGGATATGTTTTTTTTTTTTAATGATAGAAACAGTACAATATTTTATCCATTCTGTTTCACTGCCTTAGATACTGTTCCAGGATGGATATGATTTAAATAAATTTCATCTTATTGTTAATATTTTAAAAAACTAAATGTTGAATAGATAAAAATATTTAGAAGATCTGCATAGGATATAAAGAATAGCAATATAGTAAACACTTGTATACCCACCACACAGTTTAAGAAACAAAATGTTTCTTCTGAGGTTGCCATGTTCCCCTCCCTGTCTCTGTCCCCCTCCTTCCCCTGTTAGAGGTAACCAGTACCGCAGTTCTGTATTCAGACCCTGCTTTTTCCTGTAGTTTTACCATATGTTTGTTTAGCTTTCCTCATTTTTGAACTTTCTATAAGTGTTATCAGATTGCATATATTTTTTGTGACTTGTTTTTTTACATAGCATTGCATTTCCAAGAATCTTCTATGTTATGTGTAGCTGCAGTTGACTCAGTTTCATTGCCATGTAATATCCAGTGTATAAATATACCACAATATATTTACCCATTCCACTGATGGCCTTTTGGGTTGTGTCCAGTTCTTAATATAAATATTGCTGCTTTGAACAGTCTTGTTAAATTCCTTTTTAAAAAAACCAGTGATCAGGAGGACTCATTTAATTAGTCTTTCTATGAAAAGAATAGTCTTACAGACTTAATGAAAATTATATCTACTCCTTGCACAGATGAATGCAGTTTTTATTTTGGGAAACATACTACATACTAAATGGGTTTATTTTTTAATTGCTTTATTAATGAGTTTTTTCCATACTTGATAATCATTTGTACATTTTCTTTTCTAAATGAATTGAAGCATTTCTTGTAAAAATCACTGGAAAATAAGTCTGCCCAATTTCACAGTAAAGGTTTTATAAATATTTTAATAAAACAATTAAAAATAATAATTTTAATTAGAATGTAAAGTACTTTCTTCTCTAAACATGAAATAAGCTTTCGTCATCCAGAGCAACAAAAATTAGTGCTTTATATAGATAAGATGGTCTTTGCCACACTCTGGTTTATTTGCAGACTTTTTAGAAATTTTTATTTTTAACATTTTTCAACTTAAAAAGACCTTAAACCTTTTCAAATAATTTATAGAGTTGTGCAAAGGCACAGAGGTTTAGAGCAGGTAAGAATTATAGTCCATTTGCTTTTTTGACTGGGAAGAAAACCAACGCCCAGAGTAACCAAATTACTTAACCAAGATTGCAGGGAGGCCCGCTATGCCTTTTAAATACCACAGCTCTAAAAGAGCTATATGAATCTGTAGTTTCATTTCTAAGTTAGAAGCCACAGGCTTCTTTTCATAATAGTATTTTTGCTTCAATGCATCCGAAATTATTTAGTATGGTTTTAAAAATAAAATTATTAATAAAATCTGTTAAGATAGTTCGATGTTTGATTTTGACAATTGCTTTTCTCTACCCCTGGAGAGATTTTATTTAGTTTCTATAGCCTGGTTTCTGACATTGACAATATGTCCATTGTCTTACAACACGGCTGCACCATCGGTTTTAGAAGACAAGCACTAAGCTGGAAGGATCCTGCTGTAGTGTCAACAAAGAATATCACAAGCATCTCTTCCACAGCTTGTCCACACACTGTCCTGGGGCTTTCCCTCTAAGGAAGCGGCAGCTTTGCAAGAGAGATCTTAATGAGGTCATTTGGATTAGACTGGGTTAGTGGGCAGTAAGTTCCATGCATTTAAGGTTGGGTGTGAGGCTTTTAAATGTTCTTGGAATCTCCCCTGGTCCTCCTGTCACACCCCTGCAGTGCCACATCCAGCCCTCTCCCTCTGCCCCCATCCTGAAATAGCCATGGTTCAGCATGGAAGAAATTTACTCCCCTAATCCTCATGAGCTGGTGAGCTCTGCATCTGCCAAGGGGTGGGTTTGGACTGTCTTCCCCTTAAGGAGAATCTCTGAAAATTTATAATCTGTTTTAAAAACCTCATAGGAACAACAGGACTGGGGTCGCATGGCATAGATTGAGTTTCTAGCTCTGCCACCTGCTTGGTAACTTTGGGCAAGCTGCTGTGCTTTTCTGGGCCTCTCTTTTTTAACTGTGAAATAGGTATAACACTAATGCTCCTGGGTTTGCTGTAGAGATTGAGTGAGCTAAATCTCCTGAATCTCATGTGGACAAAGGATTTTACCTCTGAAATAAGTTGAAGCAAACAATAAATATATATCCTACATATTTGTTTATGTTTCTACATCAGAAGGGCAGGGGACACATCTGCAAGAAGCCAGAGTAATAATAGTTTTTAAATTCATAGCAGCCGAGCATCGTTGTTCACCAGCTGCCCCCTTGCCCTGTGCTCCCTCCCCACCGGAAACTTTTTGTTTGACCATCTCTCCTGTAGGGCTCTGAGCTTCCATCAGGCAAGATTCTGCCTTATTCTTTGTGTCTCTATAGCATCTAGCATATTTTTGGCATATAGTAGGTGCTAAAAAACACCTGTGTGGTTTTGAAACTTACTAAACTGTTGAGAATTATCTTTGCCCAGTGTTTCCTTATAGTGATTTTCTTACTTTAGGCAATATATTTTTCTCTTGCTCAACCCATCTCTGCTTTCTCCACATAATCGAACTTTCTCCTGTCTAGGGACCATCCTGATCATATACCTGCAGTTTTCAGAAGTTGCTACTCCTCTCCCCACCCACCTTTTAAATTTTTGGTTCAAGAATTTATAATATGTGGCTTGTTAAACTTAGCTAATGGACTTTATAATCTGGAATGGTCTGCTCCAGCATTAAGATCCTTAAATTTAAGGCATTATTTATCTATGGTAAAGTATCTACTGTTTCTTTAATTCTCTAAGTTCATATTGATTGTATTGCACCATGTGGAATAATGGTTCATTTCAAGTTCATCTACAAGACTAAAGTGTAACCTATTTGGTTGGGGGACAGGAGTTAAATGGCAGCTGTTAAACAGTGCATAGCAACTCCTCGCAACGGCTTAAACATGAAAAAGGAATTGGAGTAATAGAATATGCTGGAATTTGAGAGGACACTGAGTGCTACAGGACATGGGATTTGAACTTGCAGTTGTAGACAATGATTACACCTCCTAAGACCAGAGCCCTTGAACCTTTAGCCCCTCAGTGCCCCAGGAGAAAAGCTGGTGGAATTACCCGCAAGGTGCCAGTGTAGCTCGTGGAACTTCACACTCCCTTGTCATACAACATTCGTTCCTTTCTTCCTTAAACTTCCATATAATCGAGACATATAGTCTTGCCACCTTCATGAACCATGAAGTTGATGATCAGAGTAATTGCATAATCTTTTAAAACTTTCAGAGATGAAAATTGCTAAGAAACTGAAAGAAGTCACCTAATACATATAACTGCTATTAAACATCATTTCATGAAAGAATCTAGCCTAAGTTAGTAAACATTGAAAAATGCCCTGAAATGTTTATAGCATCATTTAAGAGTACTGACCCATTAGAAATAAATTTATTAATGAGCTTGCTAACCTCTTTTTGTGCATAGGAAATTGAACAGATGGCTGTGATTTTTTTGGATTTTATACAAAATCAGATTCTAAACAAGTTTATCAAAAATTTACAATGTCTACATTAAAAACCTTAGTGAATTTAATGTAACCCTTAAATGTTGGAGTAACATTAAACTTTCTGATTAAAACAAAGAAAAGCTAAACGCTAACTATTGTTTCAACTAGAGTTCATTAATTAAAAATGTTATTGTTCATTTACCACCCCCAACCTCCCGCCCCAGGTGTTGTGCTAAGACTGGAGATATGCTGGTGACAGTTCCTGCCCTCATTCTCATGGGGGATGCAAACGAGTAAATATGAAGCCACCAGTACAACATCATATGACAAATTCTGTGATGAAGGAAGGTTGGTGTGCTGAGGGGCGCCCGACATTGACTGGACTTGAGGTAGCAGTTAGGGCAGGCAACCTCTAAAGTGAGACTGCAGGATGAACAGGCAGGCAGGGAGGAATGCTCTAGCAGAGGCAGAACAATGCTAAAAGGAGTTCCTTTTCCTGAATGCTGTAATGAACATAATGGAACACTTTTTGTGATGGTTGAAGAACTCATGACCTTCAGGTAATTATTTTTATCACCAATCTTTATATAGTGTTGTAGGAATAGTTGTATGAAATGTAATAGAATATTAATGACGCTATCTGAAATGCATCTTTAGAAGTTGTGTTTCAAAAGTAAACCTGCATAAACAACCTAAGGACAATGCAAACCATTAGGGTCAATTGTGTGTTTTTGAATCATGACTTATTATTGCTTCATAAATCCATTCTCCCCCGCCCCACCCTTCATTGTTGCCTTGGATAATCAGGGTATTATCTGTGCCACTTGATGAAAGTAGGGCTTTATGTTTTACCAGGAATGGAGGCTCATTGGATATACTGAATTTACTTTTAATTTTATAGTGAGCCCCTAGAATGACATGGGTGAGTTGTTTAATTTCTTTTGAACTTTTTTCTTTTTTTTTAGCAGAGATATCATGCTCGTTGGTAAAGTACATGGAAGTTCTTAAACATCAAATAGGAAACGTAGGTGAATGCAAAATATGATTACCTATGTACAAATGTTTGCCTGTTTGCCTGTTTTAAGCAGACGCTTAATAAATGTTTGCTGAAGTAAATTTGAGAGTTAACCATTCACGTTCATTGTAAAGTGTTAGTTCCTAATTGCAACAGGTGAATTAAAAAATACATCATTGCTGTTCCCATTAGAATTTTAGAGCTTCATGTGTGAGTATTTTTGATTCTGGTTCATTCATCATTTGTTAGCTAAGTTAATCAGAATCTGCATAGGAGATCAAGAAGTGTTAGTCCACTTTGTAAAGAACACAGTACAGCATATTGGCAAAAGCTGGCTTTGATTTCAGTTCTAATACTTGGCTTATAAAATCTCAAGAGAGCTGTGATGGGGTTTGAGAGGGAAGGGGCGTAGGTGGCTATAAGTTTTCTTGTACTCAGAAGGCTGGGGATAACTGTGTTTTTTTCCTTTGTACCACAGTGGCTCAGGGAAAATCATACCAGAAGACTTTACCCCCTTAACCTATTATTTTGGGATTGCAGTTCAACTCTACGGATACTTTCAGAAAGAGAAAAAATGTAACCACTTTTGTCAGTAGCTGCTCCGCGAACATCATGACAGAGTACCAGAGTACGGGTACGGTGGTCCATGGATCAGCTCCTGTCCCCCAGTACATTAGCCCATTAGTATTGCATTTGCCATACCTAATGCCTCAGCACTGGAGGCTCTCGGGGAGTGTCGTTAGACGGCTTGTTCTTTGGATTACTGTTCTCGTGGGAAGACTGTCAGATTGAACTAGAGGGGCAAAGTGGAATGACAGGTGGTTCTGGAGAGCCAAGAGAACAAGTTCGACTGTAAGCCATCTGCTTTTCTTGAATCTGGAGAGCTGGTTCTTTGATTAGAACCATAGAGCCTTAGAGCCAAAGGTACTAGTGACTGCTCATCTGGTAAGCACCTTCGTTTGGCAGAGGACAAATAGAGGTTTAAGTCAGCTCAAAAAGCATTCATTGAGTGCCTACTCTTTGCCCTGTTGAAGGAGCTGCTACAAAGATGAATTATCAGAGGACTTACTAAGTAGTAAAGGGATACAAACATATTATAAGTCAATTTAAATACTCCTTGGTAGAGCAATGTGAAAGATTAAGCCTGGAGGCACCATGCGAACACAAAGGAAGGGATTTAACTCTGTGTAGGAGGTAGCAGGAAAAGGCTGGGGAAGGTTTTATGGATGAGAAAACCAGAGCTGAATTTTAAAGGATGAATAAGAATTAGCCATGGGAATGAGAATCCTGGAGGTGAGGCTGGGGACATTCAGGGAAGAGGGGAAATATAACCGAAGATAAAGTGGCTTGAGACAGCGTGGTCTATGTCTGGGAACTGGGCAGGTCGGTATTAATAGAATGTCAAGTGTGAAGAGAAAGTGCTGAGACGTGAAGATGGAAAGGGAGGGGGCCTATGTCATGGAGCTTTTATTCTATAAGCTCTGGAGAATCACTGCATGCATTTAAGCAAGGGAATAACAATTGGATTTGGGTTTGGGGAGAATCATTTTGAATTATGATGTTGACAGGAACAGCTGAAGGCCGGAGAACCAGTTAGGAGGCTCTTGCCATCATACAGACAAAAGCTGATGAACTAGGGCATTCGTAGGCGTGGCCAAAGATGGAGCCATGGGGCATCCCGGGATTTAATGGGCAGGAGAGAATTAGGAGCCTAAGCAAAGCCCCAGTGGGAGAGATAAAAGAAAAATCAGAAAAGAGTGTCAAGAAGAGAATTTCAAAAGGAATAAGTGATCAGCGGTGTTAGATGCAGCTGAGGGATGCAATTGACTAAAAACTGAAAAGTGTCCAAGGGCAGCAGTACTCAGTGTGGTCTGTGGGCCAGCAGCACCAGCAGCATCTGGCAGCTCGTTAGGAGCCCAGACTCTGATCCACACCTCAGAGACACGACCTGCATGTAGAAGTGGAAGTGGTTGTTGATGACCTGGACATATATTCACTGGGATGGTTGGGACAGAAACAACATCACAGAAACTTTTTGAGTTAATGTGAGATGAGAAAGTAGAGATAATATAGTCTTGAAAGAAACTTGGCTAAGATAGTAAAGAGAGAAATTGTTAGAGAGAGATGAAAATCCAGAAAACACGTTTTTAGCATGGCAGAGACGAGAGCGCCTGTTTTTTTTTTTTTTTTGGCATAAAGAAAAGTAGAAAGATTGAGGTTTATGATATGGAAGATGGATAAAAAAAATAAATGTGTAGAAGACATCAGTATCTTTACAGAGAAGTGTATGAACAACTGTAAATTATAGTAGTTTGGGATGAAGTGAAATGATTGCTGCCCTGGAGTTATGAAGCTTGGCTTTCAGTTCTGGCTCTGTTTTTCAAGGTTTCTTTGAGAAGCATCATTGTATATTAATATTAACCTACAGCTTTTTACGGCACAGACCTGGTTTGCATTCTTAATCCCTCAGCAGTAAGTGTGTAAATTTGAACAAATTATTTAGACAATGAGCATTTGTTTCCTCATCTCTAAAAAAGGCATAATAATCTCCACTCCCCAGGACTGTAAATGAGAAAGTGCATGTATGTAAACTCTTGGGTGTCCCGTACCAGGACAGTTGACCCTGGTACAACATGATCCACTGACATGCGGATTTGTTTCAGTAAATACCCGTGCTGTTTTCAATTGGGAGTCCGTGGGTGCGGAGGGCCGAGTGTATGCATTGATCTATATGCCATTTTACGTAGGGAACCCTAGCATCCACTGATTTTGGTATCTGCTGGGGTTCCTGGAACCAATACCCTGTGGATACCAAGAGACAACTAAGTTTTTGGGGAGCCAAAAGTTATACACGGATGTTTGACTGCACGGGGGTCGATTCTCCTAACCCCGCATTGTTCTTCGGTCAATTGTATAAATATAATAAGCTCTGAACAAATGTTTGGACGAATGATTGAGTGAGTTGATGTAAAAATCAGTGCATGACTAGGCAGGCCATTTAATATTGGAAAACTGCAATTTCCCCAGCTGTGAAAATGGGCCAATAATAGTGCCCTCTCATTTATAGGACTTTATAAAGAGAAAAATGAGCTAATTCTGAAACACTTTTGTGAAATTTAATGTTTCAGAAGTTAAAGGAGACATTTCACTATGTTCGTAAGTACTGAGACTTTAGTGATCAAAGGATTAACTGATTAGTTAACTCTTTTTGTGACAGGTTCCTAGTAGATCCTCTAAAGGATAAATCGATCAATTGCTATTTGAATGTCTAAATGTAAGATAACATTCTAGAAACTGAGGGAGATCCAAAACAAAGAAACAAACAACAACAAAAACCCACCTGGAACTTAAAGTCTATCAAATATAAGCTGTTCCAGGAAGAAAGTGATTCTGGCCAGGTGAGGAGCTGAAACAGTACACAGTAAGGAAGTTGTTCAGAGGAGGATAGCACTCTTTATGCAAATATACAATATTTTGAGAAATTGGCATATATGTAAGACCAGACCTTGGAATAAGATGTCGTAGGCCTTGAGTTGAAATGGCCTCTCCTGCGTCTCCACTGCTTCATAGAGCTCCGAGCTCCAGTGGCTTTCTCAGCCTCCTTGGGTTTCCTAGTCAGGAGTTAACTGTTTGGAATGGTAGTCACTGTCGGTAGTTTACTTTGAAATTTTTTCCTCTCTACTACTTCTTGCCTACAGAGTGGGTGGTGGAAGAAACAGAAAGGGATATACCAGGGCAATGTTGCAAACTTAATTTTTATCATTGAAATTGTAGGTGAGCCCTGCATTGTCTTCTTGGAAGGAGCCGTATTTAAAGTCTGTGTGAAATCTGGATCTGCCTCTGGTGTTATTCCCAGTTTATCCATGAGGTTGCTGCCGGCTTCTCAACCTTCCACCTTCCAATGGCAGCCTTCATTAGACTATTATTTTATTAGACACAGTGCTCACTCAGCACGGGTGTTTCCCAGGCCAGTGGACATTGTGCAGAGTGTGTCCCTCCTACCACACATGACTGCCCATTTTATGTTCATCACTGACTAGCATTTCCTTCGGCAGATTTCATGTGGAATTGTGGGTGCCTGGATGTGAAAGCAGTAACTTAGCCCCCACTCTGTTTCTTGATTGCCACCACTGCAACTGGATTTTGGATCAAATGGCAACTTGTACTTTTCTGAAGGCACAGAAAAGTCAGCAGGGATAAGGACAGCACTAGAACAAGGTTTAGGGTGCTGAACCAGGAACCAACTCTAAGTAATGATTTGATCAAAGCTTCCATGAGAGACAATCTAGTATTCATTTCACCTTGAAATTCCCAAAAGGAGAACCATTAAGACCCATAGCCACACATGCTGCCATTTTTGTTACAATTTTGGCTGCTATTGCCACATCCTGAAGTAAACGCCAGTCAAATTGGTGAGGGCACTGTGGGAGGCTTCAGGCAGACGTGGTGAACAATGCCCTATTTACAGGTTACAAAGGCAGGTTACAAGTTTGTCTCCTGTGCCAACCAAAATGGTTCTGGGAATAGATGTCACTATCATCTTGCTTCAGGTGATAGAACCAATTAAGAGGGTGACACATAGTAGAGACAGGGAAAGAAAATGCAGAGGGCATGAATTTTTTCCTCTTGGCCCAAGAGAGAATGCGAGGGTTTGCCATCTGCTTCCCAAGTCCACTTATAAATTGCTGGATAACTTTAGTTTGTCAGTTGACCTTTCCTGGCTCTTCTCCCCTTTGGTTCATAAAACAGCAATGATGCTACCTGTTCTGTGAGAGTAATGTCCTAATAAGCCTGGTGGGAAATACTTTCCTCTTTGCAGAGTCTAGCTGTTATTCCATGTCTCAGTCCCAGGAAAACACAAAGCCTGTCCATTTGGTGTGAGCAGTGAAAGGAGGATTCCAACAGGTGCCATTGTAAGCTTGCTGGTGGAGGAGCCATTCAGAGGGCACCAGGCTCGTTTTGATCTTTGCTCAGATGGAAGGCTTTAGTGCAATACCCTCTCAGGCTGGGCAGGGGACTCTTTGATCTCCCTTTGCCTAATAGGCAGAACCCTCTTCTCTGTTTCCTCTAAGGACAAAAATAAACAGAGAAGCTGAGTTTGTGAACAGCTGCATAAACAATGCAATTTGGAAGTATGCAAAAAATATGTGGGTTATATATACATTCATACATATATCCTCTTGATCCGTATTTTGCTTCCTTGTGACCATAGCTTGATCTGAGACAGATTTCCATCGATGCAATGAAATCCAGACCCTTAATGCTCAGAGGGGTTTAAAGCCTCAGAGCATTTGGGCAGAAGCATTTCTTTCCCCTGGACATGGAGCAGTTCTGAGACATTCCAACTATCATATAATAAAAGAGCCCTTCTTACTCGGTAGAGTAGGCTATTCACACTCTGAAAGGTAGGTAACTTGAGTTGATAGTCTAGCAGCGGTGATAGGTTTACACTTAGATGATGGAGTCTATAAGTCTGAAACCAAAGTCATCTCCTCTCCTGTGCCCCTCCTTCCCAAGGAGGTCTTTCTTTACACATCTATCATTTATTTAATGGGATCACCATTTGCCTGCTCCCAGGCACAAAGCTCTGAAGTATCCTTCGTTTGTCTCCTTTACTCCCTACCTCTGATCCGTCTCCATAAACTGCGTAGTTTTTCTTTTTTGTCTGTCTCTTCATCGACACTCTTAGGTTAGGCCATTATTCCCAGGACTAATGTAACAGTTTCCTAGTTGACAATAAAACTTTGCATTTAAAGATGATAAATAAAGATCATTTTGGTAATACATATAATAGGATGGGAAGCTCAGATATACCCTTTAGGCTCTTGGGGAGAACATAGAATAAACAATGACTTTCAAAAGGTAACAGAGATTAAAAGTATAGAAACTCTTTTTGACATCTGATGTTAGTCTCTAGTTATCTTCTGTGACTTTTCCTCCCTAACCTGTCGTAATGTTTTTATCTTTATACCTCCGTCACAATGTCCCCTCTGCCCAGAATGCTTGCATTTCTTCCTTCTACTGATCAAAATCCTCTGTTATTCAGAGTGTAGATCATTTCCATCTCATCCTCTCAATATTCCAGGCAGAAGTTTTCACTCCCTCTATTGAATTTCTAGAACGATTATATTCTTTATTCCACATTTAATTGAATGCCTTGCTCTGTGGGTACATATGTATATTACTTATCTGTATCTTTACTAGATTATGAATTCCTGGACAAGAGGTTTTTTTTGTGTGTGTTTTTTAAAAAGACATATTTGTTACCTGCAGAGTATAGCATAGTGCTTTGCATATGCTAACTCCTAAATAAGTACTTTAAAAAAAATAAATGGATGGTATAAAACTATGATCATCACATTCATCTATTATTCCTTGTGCCCATTATTTTTTCCAGGTTTACTGAGGTATAATTGACAAATAAAATTGTAAGATACTTACAGTGTTCCATGTGAAGACTTGTTATATACATACATTGTGAAAGGATTACCCCTATCAAGTTAATGAACACACCCGTCACCTCACATATTTACCTTTTATTTTGTGAGAACATACTTATGTGTGTGTGTGTGTGTTACCATGACAGTTGACCTGATAACCGAGAGGGCTACTAAGTGACTAACGGGCAGGTAGCATATAAATAATGGGCAGGTAGATACAGTGGACAAAGAGATGATTCACATTCCAGGCAGGATGGAGTGGGACAGTATGAGATTTCATCACACTACTCAGAACAGCACGCAGTTTAAAACTTATGAATTGTTTATTTCTGCAATTGCCCAATTAATATTTTTAGACCGCGGTTGACCGCAGGTGACTGAAACTGCAGAGAGTGAATCCATGGATAAGGGTGGACTCCTGTATTGATACGTGTTGATTTTAGCCCGCTCCATGCTTTAAAAATCCTGTCAAGCGACATATTATTTTTTTGTGACATAGTAGGATTTGATAAGAATACCTTTCCTGTTTCTAGACAAATTTTGGATAAAAATATTGAAAAAGGAATACTAAGACAAGGGCTGAAGTCTTTAACATGGCCTGGAAGGGAGCTGTTAAACAGCATTGCACGTGGATGGTTGTGGGGACAGAGCCCCAAACAGCAGTTTCCAGGCTCTCAGCCTCACATAGAAAGGTGCTGTCTCAGGTAGTAAATGGCCATCGACTGTGATCAAATGGCCATCAGCTGTGGCTAGTTGGCCGTCAGCTGTAACCAGTGAGCCATTAGCCATGAATATAACTGCCGTGGCTAGGCTAGCAGAGAAAAGGGGGGAGCTAGCAAGAAGATGGTGGCTGGGCCTGCAAGCGGCGCAGTGAGGGTTGAGAATTGTGTTGCTCCTGTTTCCGGTTTCTCCAACCCAGCCGCCAGCGAGAGTATAGAGATATGATTCCCCTACTTATGGCTCCGTTGGTGTTCCTTTTTGGCCTCACCATATCCTGTGTTCTTGTGTGGGGAGCGGGACCAGAGGCCCCGCCTGCCGCCCCGCACGACACTTGGCGAAGTCGGCAGGATCCCCTGCACTACAATGGTCTTACAAAGCCTGCTTCACCCTGCCTCACCTGGTCCTTGCCTGTCTCTCCAAACTCCTATTGTGCTTCATTCACATCCTCTTTGCTGTTCTTAGAACATGCTAAGCTTTTTCTTGTTTCTGGTCCTTTGCATATGCTGTATTACTACCTGAAACACTCTTTTCATGTTTCTTCTAAAAGGTCTCCTCTTAAGAGACTTGAACTATCTCAGCCTTCTCACGCCCAAACCTCACCCAGATATTCTTCATCACTCAACCTGTCTATTTCTTTCATAGTACTTATCTCGAGTTGTGACTAATTGTTTATTGTCTTATTTGTTCTCTCTCTCTCTTTCTCTTTCTCTCTCTCTCTCTCTCTCTCACAGAAGCTCTCTAAGTGGAGAGACCATGTCTATTTTGTATATCACAGGTGCTCAGTAAATATTTAGGTGTTATTAATCAAAGGTTTCTACAAATACCCATGGAATATGGCACACGTGAACCCTAAGAGATGGGCAATGACCTTTACTATCCTCAGGCTAATCAAAGGGAGTTTAATCACTATCCAGAATCTGGAGTGATGGCTACATTATAGACAAGCCTGCATTATAACAAGATTCTTTCCATGTACATTCTTGGACTGGCTTGAAATAGGTCTGTAATACAGCAGATTTCACAGTCTCTGTGGTTGTGTTACAGTGACCCTCCATGTTGAGCTGAGAATCCATAAAGAATCTCAGAGATAATCTCATATAAATGAGAATAATATGGGCATGATGAGGTTATGCTCAGCAAATAGTCCTGTATTTCTTTGGGGGAACTGTGCTTATATGGGAATTCTGTTACTGAATTATGGGCTAATGGGCTAGGTGGAATCAGGTGGAAAACAGTAAGAGCTGGGATGAGGCTTATGTAAGACAACGTTCAGAGAAAGCAGGTGCATTCACTTAGTGACAGGAAGATTGTAGGATTCATTATGGTCCATATGCATGCCAGTCAATAAATCAATAAGAATTTTGGGCCTTGTAGTTTGTACTTGGTGATGAGTTACCTCTAAACCCTGGTTGCACAATGGAATCACCAGGCCCCCCACAGGCCAGTTAAATAAGAATCTTTGTGGGTGGGGTCTGGGAATTCATATTTCTTAAGAGCTCCCAAGGTCATTTTAATTTACAACTGGGATTGAGACTCATAGGGATGGAGTCCCTGTGGAAAATAATCAGATATAAAACAGGACTTCTGTCCTTAAGATGCTTGATGGTAGCTTGAAACTGAATGCTGAAAACTTAAGTGATAACATAAGGTGTGCCACATAAGTAGTTTATAAAACACATGTAGACAAGCTTGGAATAGGGAGATGTTTTTGTGCTTGGGATAGTTAGGATCTAATAATTGAGTGCCAATTATGCACCCCCACCCTGAAATAAGTTCTGAAGGAGACACAGAAAACAACACGAAGTTTGCATTTTAGACAGAGAAAAACAAAATGACAAGCTTAAAGAAAAGTTATTTGCTACTAAATTATGATTGGAAATTCAAGTGCATTAAGAGTTTGAAGAGGTATCCTTAGATATATTTGGAAAAAGTTTCTAGTTGCAGGTGGAATTTGAGTTTTGCCTCAAAGAATTGAAAAGATTAACTTAATTTTATAATTTGAAAGGCAGAGGACATACTTCTTCCAAGGCACCATGCTAAGCACTTCATGTGGATTATCTCATTTAGTTCTCATAGTATCCTTATATATAAGCTATGTGTTATTATTATCTCTGTTTTGCAGGTGGCAAACCCAAGGCTTATCGAGGTTAAAGAAATTTGTCAAAGGTCACACAAGGTATGAAGTGATGGAGTTAAACTCAAAACCAGGGCTGTTGAGCTAGGCTTGTAACCACCGTTGATAGGACCAGGGTGAGCAGAGGAGGGAGGCCCGAGTGGGCGAAGTATGTTTCTTATAACATATTGAGTAAGTAGCATGTTAGGTTTTAGTAGATATTTGATTGGAAAGGTGAACTGTGGCCCACTTCAATTTATCAGGGTTTTTGATTGCCATTTCCGAGAATTTAACTTTATCTTCTAGACACTTGGGGAATCCTTGAAGGCTTTTTGAGGCAGGCAGTGCGAGGATGAAAAGTATTTTTTAGAAAGACCATAGAGCTTGAAGACATAGAGACCAATTTAAAAGATGTCTCAGTGGTCAAGGCATAAAGGCTGAAGGGCCTGAACGAGGTCAGTGACAGAGGAGCGAGAATGTATGGGATCGCGTGGGGCACTCTGGGGAAGCATGCCTGTTCTTTAGGTCCAGTGACAGCAGGCGTGTAGGGATGGACAGTATCTACCTTAGGGGTTATTTTGGTTTGATACTAGTTTGAATTTCCTTACATTGCAGTAAGGTAGGGAGGTTTTAGAAGGTATATTCTTCTTTTAAGAAAAAGGCAAATGGCGATTTTTCTGAAATTAAGTTTAAGTTCTAAATTAGCTGTAGGCTTATAAAGACTCTATGACCTTTGATTCATTTCAGTTCTGAATATTATTTAATTTAGGCCCCGTGACTAAGCTATTTTATATGGCTTATCTAAGAGCTTCTGAGATAAAAGAATTACGTAAGTCCAATCTTTGACTCTAATGTAGGACGCTGGTAATAATTCTCAGCATGCCAGAAAACCTTCTCATCCCCCTGCTTTCTTTCTGTAGTATTAATTACAGCTACTAGCTTGCGTACAGAGCTCTCTTTAACAACCGGAGATCTTTCTCTATTGAAGATCTTCTCCAAGTCGTGGATGGGAAACTTCCACAGATCCTTTTCCTAGGCTTCCCGAATGCCGTGTTGACATCTGTGTCTTCAAGTCATGTGTGAGCCTTACATGGGGATGACAGCAGTGGGAGCATCAGAGTCTGCTTGTAACTCTACTGTGCTTGTTGTCATGTGCTAGCGTAGGGAAGACCCTGTGCCTTGATTACAGGTATCCTAGGTATGTGAAAATGCTACCTGAGCTAGGTGTGAGAAATTTAAATGCATTATTGCTAATGATTTTCGTAATGGCTGAAGAGTTTAGGCCAAAAATAATTAGAGTGAACAATAGGGCTGTCAACATAGTTCCCAAATAATGAGATAGCAGTTAATGAATGGGCTTATTGTTCTTTTTGCCTCCAGGGCATGAAGCATTTCATTTTAAGGCGTGATAAGTAGGACACTATTGCTCATTTGTATCTTTATTTAATTCTGTAATTTTAATTTTAATTTATTTTAAATTTAATAATAAATCTTTTAATTTAAAACTGAGATGATTTCCCTCTCCCTGCCCATTACAAACCTTATGAGCAAGAGTGATTTGGGTCCTTTTTAACTTTCTCTGTTTATTCCTGATGATAGGCTCCAAAATTAGGCTCTTAATAAATGTGTAATGGTGTTAATGATGATAATGACCAGTTTTAAGTGTGCTAGTATTGCCTAATGACGCAGACACTGATGTTTTCAGTGATTTCATTGTGTAGGGTCAGGTTTACCAGTTGTTCTCTTCACGGCCTTTTCCCCTTTTAGACCCAGAAGTATCAGGAAAAGCCTTTCCCCTTGTTTTTTTTAGCGAAGCCTGGAGGATGTCACAGGAAATGCTCTCCTTGAACGATTGCAACCAGCAAGCGCTCCTTCCCACAGCTGTCCAGAGATTTCAGATAAGCAATATTGGTTGCTCTGCTGAGTCCATTCGTTATAACTTGTATATTAAATGCGTCTACCATCACCTTCAGCATCTCTTCCTGCTCCTCAAGAAAGACCAGCTGCTTATAAACCATTTCCCAGATCACAGAACACTGGGTTCAGAAACCTTTGGCTCCTTCTTATAACTAAATTGTTCAGAGAGTCGTAAGCTAAGGGGTCATATCCTTCAATGTGCAAGATACGTTTAGACAAAAATTTATCAAGACTTGATTTAATAAATTCCTCTTCCGTCACCCCAACTTTCCTTTGTACCATCCTCCTGAAGAAAAGATGCCAACATGCCATTAGAAGCCCTATCTGAAGCCATAGAGGACCCCAGGTGTTTTTGAAGTAAATGGGTGGCTTAAGTCCCACTAATTTTCCTGCATGTTCCAACGATACTGTTTTTTGAGACTACTTATTATGGGGTCTGACATCACCTGGGCTTTTAGCTCCCATTTTAGGCTACTCAGAGTCCATGCCAAAAAAGACCCACCCAGTTTCAGAGATACGGACTTTCTTAGAACCCCCTACCCCTTGTTTTATCTTTGTCTTTTACAGGAAGGATTGCATTAGATGGGCTGGCTGTTCTCCATGTGGGCACTTGAAATACAAGGCCTTCCATTTGGTCTGAAAGGTGGGTTCAGGGCCAGGGGCTGGTCCGGAGGATAAGGCCAAATGTGCTTTTTAAATCTTCACACTGTGATTCTGTGGGTTCTGTCACTTCATCTCTGTGTTTGGGAATCATGCTGGTGTCTTCTTCCGAGATTGTTTACCCAGCCCTGACAGATGGGTGACACTCAGTGGTTGTTGTGGAGAGAGCAGGGTGTGGTTAGGGGCGAAGGTGGGAATGTTGGTTAAGAAAGACAGCAAATGTTAGTGTGTTGAGAAGTAGGAGAAATGGTGGTGCTGGCATGGAGAAGTTTGGCAGGCAGCCTATTCCTACAGAAACTTTTTCAGAAATTACTTGGGAAAAAAATGAGTTGGCTGTGTTTCTGATTGATTATCTTTAGTTATAATACCCAAAGAATTTTGAAACTAAGAATTCTATAGATCCTTGCTAGTTAAGAATAATAAGAAATTGTAGAGTCTATACTTGGAGTTGATATGTTAGGGCTGATCATTTTCCCCTTGAATTCTGACCTAATTAGGTAGAAGCCCTATCAGTAAGTGAGTGGGTTAACAAGTTGTCACCACTAGCTTATGTTTAATAACTAAGAAAAGTGACAACCTGAATCTGATTCTAATAGCTTCATTACATGCCTAAAAATATAAAAGACCAACTGTGGTTCTTTCTCTCCTCTGGGAATGGATGGTTTCCACTGAGATTTTGGTATGGTATAATTTGGCTGCTGCTTGAGGCTATTTTTGGAGGCTTTTGGAGTGTCCTAGGAGTATATTTATCCAGTGTCTTTATCTGTACTTAAAAGACATTAGAACACTCCTGCCTTCTGCTCGTTCTTTGCTGAATTGTGAGGTAATAATGTAGACATGGCCAGATCAGAGAGGGACACTGCTGCGCCCTGACTCTCAGCTCTGTTCCCCAGGACAGGGGAGGCGCTTCCGCTGGAACAGCCTCATCTCAGCCTCTCACACATGTGATGGATGAGAGGGAAGGCATGATCTGGCCTGAAAGGACCTGAGTGGGCAGTGGGATGAGAGTCTGCAGGGTTGGGCCACGAGAAGAGAGTCCTGGCCCGATTGAAGGAGCCCGTGCCTACAGGGCAAAGTGCATGTTCCAGTTCTTCTCTTTTGGGACCTAAAAGTTGCTCTTGTCAAAAATCCTCTTTTCTGTGCTGAATCTGAATAACAGAGATGAATATACATTACAGTTGTCGGAGGAATGTGGGCCTGTGGCAGAATCACGTTGAGTCCCTGCTGGTAGGTGTACTTGGTGTGGGAATTGGGTTTTGTAATGTTGATGGTTAGAAGGGAGATGTTCCAGGAAGGAGTGTGCTGGCGCAGAGATCCCCTGTCAGATGATAATGACACCTACATTTGTATTGGCCTTTTCAGTTTATAATACTGTGTTTCCCCAAAAGTAAGAGGTAGCCGGACAGTCAGCTCTAATGCATCTTTTGGAACAAAAATTAATATAAGACCTGGTCTTATTTTACTATAATATAAGACCGGGTCTTAATAATATAATATAATATAATATAATATAATATAATATAATATGCCGGGTCTTAATTAATTTTTGCTCCAAAATACGCATTAGTGCTGATTGTCCGGCTAGGTCTTATTTTCGGGGAAACAGGGTAGTATATACAAAGTGTAATATGTGGATTAGTACATTGACATTTTCATTCTTTTTCATTTTTTGATTAAATTTTAAAATCTTGTTCTGATTTCCATCTTATTAAATAGGCAGAAGGGATTCTAAATTTTAAAAATATATACTTATTTTAAAAATCTGTGTTTTGTAATAATCTTGGTAACATTATGCACTACAGTTTATTGACCTTATTTTTTTTCTGTTGCTAAAATAACAATTTTTGAGCCTATAATCCTGAGCTCAGAATCTCCTGAGGAGAAAGAGTACTTATTTGTTTATTGCATTTATACTTCTACGGTATTTGTTAACTTTTTAGCAGCTGGGGAAATAAATTTGACTAATTAGGGGAAATCCAAAGCAATATTGGTATATGTCTCTAGGAATAATGGTTACAAGTTCTATAAAAATGCTCTGCTTCTCACATGGCCAATGGGGAAATGGCTCATGGAAAATGAGAAAATACCTGGGCATCTGGCTACAAATCTTTTTGCCCATGTGTGTAGCTTGGCTCAGTTCTTTGGTCTTGGTAATAGGGTCATTATTTCTGTGTTAGATGGATTTCAGAATGTCATATGTTGTTTAAACCCAAGCCGTTCCCCAGGAAACACAACTGTTTGTCCTCTTTTCTTGCCTAGACTAAAACCGTAGTGCCATCTTTCTTCCAGACAGAGCAAAGCCTCTCCAATAGCACCTCCTTCATCTTTCAGAAAGCTGTGTATGTCACTGGTTTTTCTGTATGTGGGAATGAATATACATACTTTTTTTGGTGTATATACTTCTATAGATTTAAATTTTCTACATTGAAACATATTGCTTCCTACTGGGAAAAGTTACTGTGATCTAACAGGAAACAAACATATATCCTTTACCTGCCTTTTTCTTTTGGGAATTGGGTGCTGTGTCATGAATATTGTGGGGGCTCTGAGATACATATTAAATCTTCTTGTGCAATATGAGCTAATAACAGTCAGTGCATAACTCATCAGCACACCCTGGAAGAAGCAGAAGGTTCTAATGAGGTATGGATGTACCTTGACTGGAACAGTGGAATATCAGAAAGGAAAGCACCTGGTAAATGTATTTTAACATTTTGGAAGGCAGGATGATGTAATTAAAAGAGCTTGGCTGAGTTCAAACAGATTTCTGTTCAGATCCCAGGTATGTGCCCTCACTCACAATGTGCACTCACAAAGTCTGGCCCATGATGGTGCTCCAAAGTCTCCTTCTTTGGTCCCCCATCTGTCCGTTGATAGTATAGGTGGAATTTAAGAGACATGAGATTGAGTTAGTGGTTTTTTGAGCCTCTCTTCTTTTGGAGAGATTGATGCTTCCTAAGGCCCTTACCACATGTTGGTGGTATTATTATTACTATTGCTATTATTAATTATTTTAATGAACAAATCAGTGCCAATGTTGCAGGCCAAGTTGTAATATAATCGGAGGTTTACCCTAACTCTCTTCTTTTCTCTCTTCCTAAACATCTATTAGCCCAATTTAGGAGAAATTTCCCAGCAGTCTTTCAGATTGGCTGCTAATATATCAGATTATTAGTTGTTCTCCTCTGATACACTCAAGCTTCTTAAAAAATAAACCACATGATTACAGCCACTATGGAAAACAGTATGGAGTTTCTTCAGCAAATTAAAAATAAAACTACCATATAATCCAGCAGTCCTATTTCTGGGTATATATGCATAAGGAAATAAAAACACTATCTTGAAGAGATACCTGCACCCCCATGTTCATTGCAACATTATTCACAATAGCTAAGGCATGGAAGCAACCTAAGTGTCCATTGAAAGATCAATGGATAAAGAAAATGTGATATATATATATGTACTTTATTCTGCTTTAAAAAACAAGGAAATCTTGCCATTTGTAACAATATGGATGAACCTGGTGGACATTATACTAAATGAACATGTCAGACACAGAAAGATAAATACTGCATGATCTCACTCATACATGCAGCCTAAAAAAGTTGAACTCAGAGTAGAAGAGTAGTTAACAGGGAGCTAAGGGGTGGGGGAAATGGGGAGATGTTGGTCAAAGGGTATACATTTTCAGTTATAAGATGAATAAGTTCTGGGACCTAATGTGACTATAGTTAATAGTAATGTACTGTATACCTAAAATTTGCTAAGAGAGTAGATCTTAAGTGTTCTCATCACACAAAAAAGGCAATTATATGAGGTGATGACTATGTTAGTTTGCTTGATCATGGTAATCATTTTACAATGTATATATCAAATCATCATGTTGTACATCTTAAATATATACAATTTTATTTGTAAATAATTCTTCAGTAAAGCTGAAAAAAAATTTCAAAAGCCCAGACACTTCCAAGGTAATATTTACCATGTCTTCTCAGATTATTAAAATCAGTGTTTTTAACACTGGGTTGCAGAATAAAAGAGGTAACCATAAAAGAAAAAAACAAAACAAAACAAAAAACAAAACAAAAAAACACATGAAGGAGGAAAATAAGTTTCCGAGGCCAAACAGTGCTCAGCATTTTGGTGGCTCTTGCCTAAAAAAGGCAATATAGTGACAATATAGAACAGAACATTTGGCCTTACCTCTGGAGGTCTGAGCTCTGGTCCTAGTTCAGACATTGACTTTTTGTGTGACTTTGTTTAATACCCTCTGCCTCATCCATCAAAGGCTGGGTTAGGAAAAAGAATCTCTGTGTTCTGTTATTCAGTGTGTCAGTTGCTACAAATCACAAGGCCTCAAAGTTTTAATTTTGCATGGTGAAATTTATGTAAAGGTCTTCTGTTGCCTTTAGTATTAATAGTTACAAACTGGATCATCTATGGGGATATCAGATGAGTAAATAGTTTATCACTCTTGTAAACTGAGAAGATTTAACAGTGCTGGACAAGATTTGTGTGCATTCATTAATACTCTTGTTCTTAGCACTTGTTTAATTCAGCGAATATTTGTTCAATTGATATCCTGTGCAAAGTATGGGAAGTACACTGTGGGAAATAGAAATAGAGTGCAAGAACTTTACAATCGTGTTGAGAAATGTTGGAGAGACACACTGTCTCTGGTATAATAGTGCATAAAATAATTGCATCTCGCTACCAAAGAGGGATAATTAAAAACCATCTAAACTTCACCATTTACAGATGAGGAAAATTTAGAGAAAGAGAGAATTCCTTATGGATTGAAGGCTAAGCAAACTTAAAGGCATTAAGGGCAGAGGGGAACTTAACAGACAGGATTTGGCTCAGTGCAGAGAAGGAGAAAGCCTTCTTGCTATAGGGAGCAACTAACTGTCTTTGGCTCTGATTGGCCCGCTGGATACCATGGTCCATGTGATTCACGTTCATTGTGTTGCAGAATCTTACTGCTGTTATTCATACTATTATCCCTTATTACTGTTATCCCTTATTAGACTCAAACATGAGTAAATATTGATGTCTGCTATATAATTTTCTCAATACTGTTTGGGGATACACTGGCTGCCATTTGATCTTAATGGCTTGGGCAAAAAAGAGAGGGAGAGGAACTTTTTCATTCTATCTAACAAGATCCTTCCACCAAATAGAACTTCTCTTTCCTCCTCTCTTTGATGGGGTAGATTCCTCCAAAGTTTGAATCCTTCTGGCATCATAGTTCTCGTCCCCTGACTGTGTTAGCTATATAATCTCTAAGAGTAGACTTTTATCAGAAAATAAGGGCTTACTAAGAATAGACTTAACTATAGAAATCATATGACTGCATCATAGTGAGACATCCTGATGAAAATGCCTGGATTATGCCAGTCATCACGGCAAAGGGAAATATTCTGATCATTGACTATATTTTGGGGGGGAGGTGCTTACCAGACACTGGTTTGAGAGTGCTCTCGTTTAATGACTTGCCTTCCTGTTCCCGCAGAGAACTCGTGCCACTTCTCCCCACTCAGCGGAACCAAGTTTAACATCAGAAGTTCTTATTTTTTTATTTTAATTAAAAAAATTTTTTTATTAAATTTATTGGGGTGACATTGGTTAGTAAAATTATATAGGTTTCAAGTGTACAAGTCTGTAATACGTCATCTATATATTGCATTGTTCACCACCCAGTCAGTTCTGCTTCCATCACCATATATTTGAACCCCTTTACCCTCTTCTACCATCTCTCTCCCCCTTTGTCTGTGTTTATGATTTTTTTTTTGTTTATTTGTCTTGTTCATTTGTTGCTTATAGTTTTATATCCCACATATGAGTGAAGTCATTGACTTTTTCTGCCTGATTTATTTCCCTTAGCATGATAATCTTATGATCCATCCATGTTGTCGCAAATGGCAATATTTCATGTTTTCTTACAGCTGAGTAATATTCCATTGCCTATATGTACCACATCTTTATCCATTCATCTATCGAAGAACACTTTGGTTGTTTCCATGTTTAGGACACCATGAATAATGCTGCAATGAACATAGGAGTACATATATCTTTACAGATAAATGTTTTCATATTTTTTTGGTAGATACTCAAAAGAGGGATTGCTGGGTCATATAGTAATTCTATTCTTAATTTTTTGAGGAACCTCCATACTGTTTTCTATAGTGGCTGTACCAATTTACATTCCCACCTGCAGCGTATGAGGGTTCCTTTTTCTCCACAACCTCTCCAACACTTGTTATTACTTGTCTTGTTGATAATAGCCTTTCTAACAGGTATGAGGTGGTATCTCATTGTGGTTTTGATTTGCATTTCCCTAATAGCCAGTGAAGTTGAGCATTTTTTCATATGTCTGTTGGCTGCTTGTCTTCTTGGTATAAGTGTCTGTTTAGGTATTCTTTAGTAAAGCCCAAATACCTTTTTATCTATTTTCTCTACTCCTGTGATTTTTGTTTTGCTTAATTGTTTTTTATTTTACATGTAGTGTTTGGCAAATTTGTATACTTTTATCTGTTCCTTTTTATTCTCTATTTGTTTCTGATTGCAATCTCAGCTAACCTCATCCTTCAAATCTCAGTTTAAATGACACTCTTTCAGGGGGATCCTGACCACCTGTACTTGGTTAAATCCTCTTGCTGAATGCTCTTTCTAGCACACTAACTACTTCTTTCTTAACTGGCTGCCATCCTGGCTAGACTATGAGCCGGGCAATGACCAGGCTGGCATGTGTACTGTTTTTGGCCCAGTACCTACACTAGATATTCCATAATTTATTGAATTAAATTTTTATTTTCTTTATCCCACTTTGTTTCTAATTATTTGCAACTAAAGGAAAGCTATAATGACTATATCTAAGCTGGGATTAGAGTGTTTAGAGAGAAAAAAGACATTAAATTGGATTTAGAAAATTACATTTTGGCATAAAATATTCTGAGTTTGGCAGACGATTCTCTTTCTGAGTAATCAGGAGCTTACCTATTGACCCACAGGGCCATTTGCAGAAAGGTAATCTCCTGTGGGGTTTTTTTTTAGAAACTGTGCCCAGTGCTCTGACGTTATGTACATTTTCCCCAGGAGATTCTTACACCAAGAAGACAGGTCTGGAAATGTCAGAGAAGGGGGGAAGTTTCCAGAGTTATGTCAGAAGATTTGCTAGTGAGTAACCCTGTTAAAAGTTTATCATTCTTGAAATTTTCTTTGGCCATTTTCATTGACTCTACTCTTTTGCTACAATGTCTATCTTGCTAATAGGTTCTATTTCCTTTTCCAGCCCCATTGATGAAGGTATAGCCCAAGGCTCAGTCGTCCTTAAGTCTTTCTTCTTGGAAGATGAATTCTACTTTCAACTCTTAATCTCTAGTTCTGTGAAAATCTGCATCCCCATCTCAGAGCCCTTCTGGGGGGCGGGGGTACCAGTTTGTGACTCTCCCTGCCTGCTAGGTATTATCACTGGGTATCTGATTGTTACCTCCAACTACATACTCCTCTATGAGCCTTACTTTTTTTTCTCCCCAAACATTCTCACAGGCAGAGGTACTCTGATTCCAGCAGTTATTCCTAGAGCCTTTGAGTCTGCCTCTCCTCTCCTGCCCCGATCTAGTGGTTTTCCAGATCCTATTGGTTCTTCCTACATAGTGCCTCTGGAGTCCATTCTTTCCTTTCACCCTCATAACCCAGATCCTCCTCTTTTCACAACTAGTCACTGTACTCTCTAGAGTACAGCAATCTCCTAAATTACACTGGTTCATATATGCCACTTAACATTTGCCACATGCTCCTTTGTTTTCTTCTTTACCTTTTATTTTAATGTCACATTTCCCCAATTAGATAATTAGCTTCTTGAGGACAGAGATGAAGAATTGTTTCTCTCCTTGTCTCTAGCATTTAGCACAGTGCCAAGTAGCTGTCTGGTAGAGCTCATGGTGATGGGGACAGGGAACCAGATGATTCCGCCTGGTCAGCTTTGTGCAGACTCTGTCCCTGTGACACCAGGACCTTAACTCGAAATTATGAAGCCCAAGATATGAGGCAAAGGTCAGCAAAAGAGAGCAGTGCTAAAGTGAATAGAGACATCTCTAAAATATGGGAAATTAGTGCTTTTTGAGTGTTTGAAAAAAATTAGTGCCTTTTTTGGTATAGTTCTTCATTGTTTAAAAATATTTATTTTCATAACTTTTATCCAATGTTATCCTTCAACAAGTTTGTGGAGAAGTATTATTATTGCCATTTTATGGAAGAGAAAAACAGAAGCTTGGAAGTGTAGTTTGACCAAGAACTTAACAGCCCAAAGGTGTGAGAACCCTGGGTCCAGCCTTAATCTTCTGATTCCAGGTAAAATCAGTTCAAGTAAGGTATAGAGGTAAACACTCAGAAGAGGCACTTTTTGATTTTGTCTTAAAAGCGTTTGCACTCTAGTGAGCAATAGATAAGTAAACAAATTAGCTCTTACTACAAGGTTTGAGTTAAGTAAGGGTGAGTGAGGACACAAAATGGTGTGGGTGCACGAAGGTAGGAGTGATTAATTCGGTCTTTGTACTGAACAACAGCTGCTCTGGGAAGCTTTCTGTCAGTGAGTGATTATGAGGTATGGAGGAAAGCAGGTGTGGGTGTATGTACAGAGCAGAATGGCCAGGAGGAGAAAGACAATGCCATTTCCAGTGTGTTCTTGGCGGAGGGAGAAGTGGAATGGTGATGGCTAGAGGCTGAATGATGACCACACTGGGATGGTATGGCATTTTCAGCAGGATGAGCAAGTCCATTAACCTATCTGCCAGGCTAGCTTGTTTGAGTTCCCTTAGCTCCCAATGTAGCCTGATGTCTTTGTGGGTGTCTGCAGTTTGACGACATTGCAGGTTGAACGTGATGAGACTTGAGCTTGTCTCTTTGCAAAATCAAGACTGAAAAGATGCCGTGATGATACAGTTAGCCTACCCGGGCTGCTCTGATGTGCTCTACTTATTTTTCAAACTTTCTTCATTTTTCCAAATCCCCAAAATGTTATTTACCCTTCCATCCCTTTATTTTTCAACCTTCTTAATTTTTTTTATTTAACTAGGTGCTCATTCCAGAGTCTACATTATGGCAGTCTCATGTGGATTTTGAAATAAATTTATTCCCTATGTTTTTAATTCATTTATACGTAACTCATCAAAATGCCCTTCCCCCTTTAATGAGATAGTTAATGGTTAAGATGTTTTGTAAGCCTTTGAGTTGGCCTCCTAGAACATTTTTCTCTTTTCTTTAGTCATACAAAGCCACAACCTGTAAAGACTACATCTATTTCATTAACTCTTGCTGAGCTAGAAACTTAGTGTTATCACAAAGTTAAAAGGCCACTCAGAGCCTTTTTATGTTTTCTTTCCTCCCTCTGCCCCCTTCTTTCCAATGCTTTCAGATTATCTACTCGTATATAGACAAACAATGACTGCACTTTCATGTCTGGTTACCACTTACCCACAGCTCAGCCTTTCCTTAGTCCACTTTCAGCATAAGGCAGGGAAAATTAATTAAGCCTCCCCCCGTCCCCATATCTGTTTTTCCTTCAGTTTTTAAAAGTTGACTTGGGTCCGTCTTGTGTCCCACCAAATTCATCCTTCTTTGCTGACCCCTAACTTTGGGTAGGGCTATGCTGTTCAGTGAATTTTTTATACAGGTCTTCAAAGCCACCGCAGTTATTTCTGGAGTCCTGATAGCTCTAGGGGGATGTCTGGCCAGATTGGCCCTTCTGCTGATTTTTTGTAGCTCTCTTGCTGCTGTCAGTTTCAGTGGCTGTACGGGCATTTGAAGACCTCCATTTAGCAAAGAAAAACTGGCAGATTCTCATGTTGCTGAATCTTGCTTTGCACATGGATACACAGATGATAAGAAGATACACTTGTAGTTCACAGATAAGACAGTTCATCCACTTTTTAATTCTGTGCACTCATGCAGTATAGGGCAACAAAAGTGAAAGGAGGAAAGGAAAGGGAACTAGGAGCAATTGCCCAATGGGCGCTTGATATAAGTTTATGCATTCAATCCTCACAATAACCTACAAGGGAGAACTATTATTAGCCCTACTTTTAGAAGACAGAATTGAAACCAAGAAAGGTTTGGTAACCTGCCTTTGGTCACTCCGTGAGTCACTGGTAGAGGTCCTATTCTTTCTACTACCCAACATTACCAGGCAATTTGCAGGAATGTGAGCCTATGGGAATAATTCCCATAGGTGGTTTTATGACTTTCCCCAATAAACAGCCAGAGCTACCCAGTTATCCCCACTGAGTCTCTCTTTCAGGTTAGTTGAATACATCTGTACCCGTGTCTTCATGTGTGTTGCTGGATATATAGGTCGTACATTCCTGGAACATAAATCAGTTAAGCAGGCAGCTTGGAGATTCTTATCCCCTCAGACCTTTGGCCCTTACTGTGTAAACCGGAAGTGTGAGTGTGAAGAGTCCATTTGGGGACTGGTGTGTTGGAGGAATGGAAGAGGAACAGGAGATGAGTAGGAGCAAACTCTATTCTTTGGGGATTCTGCTTTGAAGTTGAAGTACACCTGTAGCTGGAGAGGACTCCCTTCTGCCATGAAGAACTTAACAATGCGATGTGTCTTTGTCTGGCCCAAGCATGTTCATAGCCATGAGCTTACATACAGTTTCAGAATCAGGGCAATGGAAAATGCTGTTTAACCTACTAAGTCCCGCATCTCTCCAAACTCCCTCGCACGTCCGTTGGCATCAGCCTACAACTAAGGTCTTCAAGTTTTCTGATCCAAAAACAGATCCTCAAAATGGCTGACCATTTGGCAGGGAACTATTTCTAGGTATATGATACGCACAGTTATATGATATCCAACCTACAGTAAAACACTGGTTAGGGGGATTGGTTGAAGAAAAACAACTATGAGAAGATGCATTCATTGCGGTCATGTTTACACTCCTTTTGTCAACCAAAAATATGTTTGTTTAAACAAAGTCTTTGGTTTATTACAGTCATTACTCCCTCCCAGTAGCAGATAATGTGCTTGAATTTCACAAGTGTATGTACGTGATCCAGGAGTAGGAGGCAGCTGTCTTCAGTCAACATTTTCACATAGTGAGAATTCTCAGGAAAAGAGAAAGACATACTTAATACATAGTGTTATGTATTACCTGCATTCTCAGTAACCAAGATACCCCGTAATGTAGGCTCTAATTTAGAAATTTTCCCCTCGTTTTAAAACCTAACTTTGATTTTTTGCTAAACAATAAACATATGGCTGGACTATCTCATAGTACTTTTGTGTGACTGGGAGACGGGGGTGTGCAAGTGCTTTGTGAAATTAAAGCTCTGGGCCGGTGGTGTTTTGTTGGAAATCAGGTCATATATTAAAACAAGAAAAGACAGGAAGCAGCTGGCTGAAGTCTTATTTTGTCTCACTTTTCTGTGCCCCATTGGTTTGCCTCTCCAGAGACTCAATGCGTCGCAGCCACACGTGACCCACCCTGACTCCTATTCCAGCCATGCTTGTTCCTGCCTGACCCTAGAGACACATATCACATACCCCAAACTCACAACTACTGCAGTTACATTTATTTACAGTGGCCGTCCTCCTCACACCCCCAAACATTGATCAGCATCACGATGGCCTTGTGTGTGTGTGCCTTCAGCATTGGAAGGTCCTTTCAGCTGTGGGAGAAAGTGCAGTCTTGTCACTGAATTTGCATCAGGACACTGTGTCAAGAGTCCTGAAACGACACACTTCAGTGAAAGGTGTTGCCTTAAATCTCTATCATTCATCATACGTTTTTTTTGTGTGTGTGTGTGTTTGTGTGTGTGAAGGTTTTCATTAGATTTAAGCTTTATGAGACCAAATTGCATAAATATACAAAAGGCATTTAAAAAATAACATCAATTGCTTTCAGTTTACCAGGAGGACAGGATTATAAAAAGAATTGTCTTTCCCTGAATTAATCTATAAAGTTAGTGTAAGTCTAATCACGTTTTAAGTGGGATTTGCTTTTTAAGAGACTAATGAACTGATTCTAAAATTCAATTTGAAAAATAAATTAATGACAATAGCCAGGAAATTTTTGTATAAAGAATAAAGGTGGAGGGGAAACTTGTTCTACCTAATAACAAAACTTCCTAAAAACCCACAATAATGAAAGTGGAGTGGTCCCATAAAGGCTCATATGTTAGTTTCGTAGAATAGAACAGAATCCAGAAACAGACACATGTATACATAATAGAACCCAACTATTTCTAGGGACCCATATGGCCCAGTGTATGTACAGAATTATATTCAAAGACAACAGAAGTCTGACCAGGGAGGCTGGAACATGAAGATCTTTAGTTTTTCTTAAACGAGTATATATTCATGGATTTTACACAACATACCCCCTAAAATGATTTCCAGAAATCCTTTTTAAGTAGCCTTTACTAACTCTCCAGTGTTGCAGACTCATGGGAGCTTCTAAAAATACATCCTTTCTCTGACCCCATGTGATTTCCGCCAGCCCCCTCTTCCCCTCACACCCACACATTCATGTAGCAGCACCCCAGTTGCCTTCCCTGTTTGTGCACCCCAGTTCTACTTCCCCAGAGGTAGCCCTTCAGAAATGTAGTTCTTTTCCCAGCTTGGCTGCTTTTCTGGACATTCTCAGAATTCTGATGACTAAAATTCTCCAGTAGTCTCTCAGAATTCTGATGAACAAAAATTTCCCAACTTCATTTCTTTGGGAACTTACTGCGTCTTAAGCTGGCATTTTAAGTCACTGGACTAGTCCATATAAGGTTTGGGGATTATTGACTATCCACTTAGAAAAAACAAAGTGATATTTGTATTTTACAAGGCAAACACTTTGTAACTATGTATGCCAATCGATTAGCATACATATTACTATATTTGGAAGATGTGTACGTTTGTATATACAGAGGAACAATTAATGAAGTGTGTCTTTAAGATTTGGGTTTGAAAGCTGTGAGGGGAGACTTCTACTTTATATATTTGTGAATTGTTTTAATTTTTTTTAAATAATAAGTTGTGTTACTTTGGTAATAAAAACAAAGTAGCAGTTAAAATATTTATTGCCTATTTTTTGTTTTATTAAAGAAATTTATTTTCAATGAAAATTCTCTATTTTAGTGGAAAATTCTCTATTTTAGTTACAAGTTTTGATAGATGCATAACGTTGTATAACCACTACCACAATTCAGATACAAAACAATCTCATCACTTCACTCACCTCTCTCTCCCAGTTCCCTTGTGTTACCGCTTTGTAGTCAAATTTTCCCCCTATCCTTAACCTCTCAACCACTGATCTCTTCTCCATCCCTAATTTTACCTTTTCCAGAATGTCCTCTAAATGGAATCAGACAACCCTTTGAGTCTGGCTTCTTTCTCTTAGCACAATGCATTTGAGATTCATCCAGGATGTTGCAGGTATCAATAGTTTGTTCACTGTTTATTCCTGAATAGTATTCCATTGCATATATGTATCACAGTTTATTTATTCATCCCCAGTTGAGGGATATTTGGATTGTTTCCAGTTTTTGACAGTTACTAGTAATACCACAATAAACATTTACATATAGGTTGTTGTGTTTTCTTTTCACTTGGATTGATACCCAGGAGAGGGAATTACTGGGTAATATGGTAACATACAGTTTAACTTCATAAGAAACTGTTTGCCAAAGAGGCTATATACCCTTTTGCATTCCCACCAGCAATGTATGAGAGTTCCAGTTGCTCTGTGTCCTCGTCAGTACTTGATATCGTCAGCTTATAAAAAAAAAAATTTCCCGCCTAATCTTGCTCTTAGCCCAGTCTTTCTCATCTTAGTAAATGGCAGTGTCATTCCTCTAGTTGCTAAGTCCGAAAACCAAGGCATCACATGGCAACTGTCTCTCAGAGCCGACATTCAGTCCTTCAACAAGTTCTTTCAATCCTACATGTAAAGTAGACTTGAATCTGACCACCTCTCCCTATTGCATCTGCTACCTCTCTGGCCTACGCCATAGTCACCTCTCGTCTAGAATATCGCCTTGCCTTCTACCTTCCTCTTTGCTTGCACATTTTCTCGTACAGTCAGTCTTCCACACACACATTAGCCATAGGGCTCTTAAAGACGTAAATCAGATCACATCCTTCCCCAGTGCAGATCTCGTCAATGGTTTGGTCATCTTCTGAATAAAATCCAAATTATTTTCCCTAGCCTACAAGACCCTATATGATCTGACTGTAGCAGATTTCTCCAATTTTTTGTTTCCTGTGATTTCTCCCCTTGCTCACTCTGCCTTTTTTCTATTCTTTGAACACAAGCTCATTCCCACTTCAGGGCTTTGCATGAGTTGGTTTTATGCCTGGAGAGCTCTTCCTTGTATCTTCACGAGGCTCCACTGAGACACTTACCTGCCGAAATGTCACCTTTTCCATAGAGGCCTTCCCTTGACTCCCCTATCTAAAATACCTGCCCCATCTTCACAGTCTGCTATATTTATCTGCATAGAATTTACTACTACCTGGCATTATATATTTATTTATTTATTTGTTTTTTGTTTACCTCCCCTACTGAAATTTAAGCTCCATGAAGGTGGGACTTCATATTTTTTCATTGTTATATTCCCAGCCTAGATCAGAGTACAGCCCATAGTAGGTGCTCAGTAAACATTTATGGCAAGACTGAATACAGGATTAGATTAATACATGTAGATTCCTTGTCACCCTGTTTTATACCCATTCTTTCTCCAGAGATAATCACCATTAATAGTTTAATGACTAACTTCCTGGACTTAATGCATGTATAAATGCAGACACACATGCAGATTTTTTAAAATGATAATGCAAACTGTTCTATACTGTCATTTTCCTCTCAATATATTTTAGATATTTTCTCATGTTAGTTTATATGCAGTTTATTAATTTACATAGGTAGTTCTTTTTAACAGTTACATTGTATTCCATACTATAGATGTACCACAATTTATTTAATCATTTTCCGCTTAATAGACATGTAAGTTATTTCCCCCTTTTCACTATTATAAACAAGGCTGCAGTGAATATACTTATACATAAATCTTTGTGCACATAGCAAATAGGTCTTAAATTGTGGAATTGCCTGGTCAGTAATTTGATAGATACTGCTTAATTTGTCTTTCTCAAAGATTAAACTCTTTTGCAGAAATAGACTCATAGATACAGAGAACAAATTGATGGTTCCAGATGGGAGAGGGGTTAGGGAGGTGGGTGAAAAAGGTGAAAGGATTAAGAAGTACAAATTAGTTACAAAATAGTCATGGGGATGTAAAGTACAGCATAGGGGATATAGTCAATAATATGATAATAACTATATATAGTGCCAGGTGGGTACCAGACTAATTGTGGTGATTATGTCATAAATTATATAATTGTCTAACCACTACACTGTATATCAGAAACTAATATAAAATAATCTTGAATGTCAACTATTTGTATTTGAAAAATAAATAACTGAAAAGATTATATTCTTTTTCACAGTCACCAGCAATATGTCTATTTTCCTGTATCCTTGCCAACACTAAATATTACCATACTTCCAAAATATTTTTCAATGTTAGGCAAAAAATTATTTAATTCAAGAGAAAGTTGAAAATCTGGTGATTAAAAACCTTACTTACAGGTAGTTAACTAGTCATTTCCTGTATTAATAAGCTCAGGTTTCCAGATTATAAATTAGCCTACTTAGTAAAGCAAGATGGTTCTTTTTGAAAGAAGTTGCAAAATTAAAGGAGTAAAGTGATGATTTGAGATGAGAAACATCTTATGCCTATTGAAGAAACTTTCAGATACTTTTATCAAGTAGCGTTTCGTAATGTACACTGGGAGATCCAAAACCACCGGCCCAGGCGTCCTCATTTTCTTGCTGTACAACATCATTCCCAGGTGCTTTTTTTCTTTCTTAAAAAGAATCCACAACACAAAACCTCAAGTGCTAACATTGGCTGGAGAGTTACTGGAAGTCGTAGCCCTTGGTGATTTATTATTTAACAATTTTGTGGTTTCTGCTGAGCCTTACTAGAAGTATAGTCAGAGAACAAAAGAAGTCATCTGTTTTAATAACTATGACTGGGTCCAAAACAGAAGCCTACTGATGAATAAGAAGAGAAACGCCAACCCAGCGCGTTGCACCAAGTAGCACCAGGTGCTTTGTGACATTGGTTGGTTTTAACCCAGAACCAGTGTGAGTGTTGTTAGCTCTGGTGATTGCCCTGCCCTTGTAGTGAGTCGTCAGGGCTGGGCTGAGTCCCAAAGGACAGCCCCAAGTCTTCTCGATTTTCATCAGATACCATGATTGGCTTGGGATGAGAGGTGCTTTTGTGGCATCAGTATGTTAGAGTTTGAAGGATTCTTCGAAATGATCTACTTTTACTCACTATATTAATGACAAAACTGTGGCCCAGAGAGTAAAATGATTTATATAGGTAATGGTCAGGACATTTTAAACCTGATACTGTTGAATCATGAAAGGGAAGAACTTTTTTACTTTTCTCCAAAATTTTATTGGGGAATATTGGGGAACAGTGTGTCTCTCCAGGGCCCATCAGCTCCAAGTAGTTGTCCTTCAGTCTAGTTGTGGAGGGCGCAGCCCACTGGCCCATGCGGGAATCGAACCGGCAACTCTGTCTTTCAGAGCCCATGCTCCAACCAACCGAGCTATCCGACAGCTCTGGAAAGAGCTTTATTACTTGAACTTTAAAGATGTAACAGATTCTTGGACAGAAAAATATTCTTGCCTTGCAATTCCTAAAGCAGGATTGGCACATAGAACTAGTATGTCTGCTACCATGTCCCCCGCCCCCTGCATGCCCACGGCAGACAGCATTAATCATCCTCAGCTCTCTTTCCTCAGCCGAGCTCTGACCCAGCGTAGGAATCCTCCTTAACACAGTGCTGTAGGCAGATAGTCGTAATATGTCTGAGTTTTCATGTGAATTAAAATCTTATTTGCCCTCCTCATCTCAATGGATGTATCCATGTGCTTCAAGATGTGGTGATAAGAGCACTGGACTTCAAGCCAGAAGAACTTGCTCTGTCTCCTGAATCTGCTAGTTCTGAGCTCTGTGATCTTAGGCAAGTGACTCAGCCTTTATGGGACTGTTACCTTATGTCTGAAATGAGGGAGTTTAAATTAAATAGCTTTTAAACATGCTTCCAGCTCTGAAAAATGTGATTCAAGGGATAGACCTGTCAGAAGGCATTCATAGTTACAACCATGTATTTTCATAAAGACCACAGGTGGCTCGCAGGCAGTTTGTATGTTACAGATCTATTTTGACAAGATTTCTTAAGTATGCGTTTCTAGTCTTTCTTGACTGCTGCTTTTTATGTGCTCAGCCCTGTTGACCCATATCTTGGAAACCAGAATTTAAGGGTTCAAAAGAGAAAGGGGAAAGAGTCACTTAAAACCAGAGGGATTGCAGTGACCTCTTCTTGGCCGTAGGGGACTTGAATGTCTCACACAGCAGGCTGAGCCAGTCAGCACGTTTCCTGCCCACTCCGCCACCAGAGGCTTTGAGTTGCTTCTTCTTCCTCTTCCTCCATTTATACCTCCTTATGATCTGGAGGCCCCACCTGTCAAACAGTCTCAGCAAGTGGTCCTCCGAGGACCCTGTCCTCCTTCCCCCGCTGCTCTGTTTGTGACTTGCCTCCCTGTTTGTCTTCCAGGCCCCGCTTCCCTCCGTGCATATCCTCTCCTCTCGGTGATCACCCGACAACCCACAGTCATCTCCCACCTGGTCCCTGCCACCCCAGGAATTGCCCAGGCCCTGTCCCGCCACCCAGCTGCTGAGGCTGCCTCTGCTGAGGCCCCAGCTGGCGAAGCTCTAGGCAGCAGTGAGTCGGAGGCAGAGCAGCCCACGCCCCGTCAGAAGAAGCCCCGCCGCAGTCGTACCATCTTCACGGAGCTTCAGCTCATGGGCCTGGAGAAGAAATTCCAGAAGCAGAAGTACTTGTCCACCCCAGACAGGTGAGGACACGGGCAGGGGACTGTCTGCAGTTAAGGCCCTTGAGGAGGGGAGACTCCTTTTGCTCTCGATGTGGGATGCAGCACACTGTGGCAGGAATCTATTCCTTGGCTCACACCATCTCAGCCTTCACTGAACAGAACCCAGCCCGTAGGAATGCATCACACTTGGCCCCATAGGAGCCTGCCTGTTGCCGAGTTTGTACTCCTTACTGCCTCTCCACATGTTAACTACTCCAGTATAACAAGCAAGATGAAATTTGGTGGATGGTTCCCCAGGCTCTCAACCCAGGAGCAGGCTTGGTTTTTAAAGCCACGCACACTTAGGATCAGATGCAGTGGGACTAGATCTGGAATTGGGATCCGTGATCTCAGTCTTTTCCTCACTCTCCAGCTGGGCTCGTCTGCTGCCTGGCTCTTGATGGATGGGCTGGGATTGGTCCGATTAAGGGGCTGTTGGATGTCCTGGTGAATTTGATGGATAGCAAGTGAGAACCACTTGACTGAGACCCGGGAGGAGCTGGACGAGATCCCCTTCTTTAAACCCTTTTGAGATCCTGATGAGGGTGGCTGTGACCCCTGCTTTACTGAGAGACTTCAGTACCTCACCCCCTTTCTTTAATTTAGTATCGTAACTGCAAAGTATGCAAGAGTGTGTTTCTTGTTTCTCAAACTCATTCTAGAAAGGGCTGAGCTCATTATGATTCTGTTTTTATTGGGAGGGTTTTCTGGATCCTTTTTCTGTTCTTTCACTCACTGCCGTGTCTATATCAGGTTTGACCCCAGTCCTGTTAAGGAGAAAGGGAAGGAAACTCAGATGTATCTCTTAAGCTATTTAGTAGCTGTTTGGTAAAAATTGAAGTGAGAGAGGAGTCTGCAAATAACTGACTAAAAGAGAATTTGTTGACTGATTCAATTAATTAAGCACTCATTAGCTGTTTGCTGAGGGTCTAACGTGCCAGGCACTGTGGCAGGGATTAAGGGTCCACAAAGTAGTAGGAAAGAATCCTGCTCTTGAAGAGACCACAGGGAAGGAAGTGAGTGCGATGCTACAACACAGTGAGCTGGGTGCTGGTGCCGACAGGTGACCGAGGGCAGTGGGAGCACAGCGGTGTTGCTGAGTGTGCCAGTGGGGCCAGGGAAGGTGTCTCAGTGGAGGCAACATTTCAGAAGAGCTTTGCTTCCAGGAGGAAAAGGGCATTCCCCAGAGGGAATGCCATCCAGACTCACAGAAGCATGCGCACTGGGCATGTTGAGGGAACTGCAAGTGGTCAGGACATGTCCAGTTTAAGGTGTGAATAGGGCTTGGTGGGAGCTGAGGCTGTAGAGGTAGAAAGAAGCTCATACGCCTGGCTGAAGGGTGTGCGCTTTGTTGTTCGGACCATCCATCAGCAGCTGTTAAACGCTGGAAGTGACATGGCCAGATTTACATTTTACAGTCCTCACATTGGTGACTCCATAAATGATTGATTAGCGAGGGAAGAGATGGAGCGGGGACACCAGGGAGTCCATGGACAGTCACCGAAAACCTGAATGAAGGTGGTGACAGTGGGGATAGGGAGGAGAGAATAGATTGGAGAGCAATTCTGATGATGAAATGGACAGAAGTGGCATTGCCATGAGGAAGAGAAATCAAAGTTGAGAATTCCGTGTTCCTGTATTGGGCCACCAGGTAACTAGTGGTAACAGGTGGTAGGGATACCACCAACTGAAGTCGGAAGGCTGAGAACGGAGTGCGTTTTGCAGAGAAAGAGTAAGTTCTGTTTTGGGCATGAGCGTTTGGGGTGCCTTTGGGCAGACAGTGGAGATGGGTCTGTGAATTGGGGGTTAATAGATGGGATCTCTAGGGATCAAATTACCATTTTGATGCCCCCGGCATATAATGGAGAGCCTCATGTACGTGGGCACCATTATTTATGCATTGTGTGGTGGTATGTTGAAAGGGCTTCAGTGTGCATGGGTAAAATTTTAGGCTTATTTTCTAGAAGTCAGAGAATTTTGTAACAGCGTTAGTTTCTCATAAACCTCCTGGGACTCCTGATACCTGCCCAGGCACCTCTCAGGTGACCTACACAGGATCGATCAACTTGCCTGAGGAGGAGGACACCATTTGGCTGGCATCGAAGCTGCCGCCTCACCTGCCCGCTCCGATGTTCTCTGTACGTGACCAGCGCCATGAGCACTCCCTCCTCCCACAGCGCTCTCCTTCTTCCTCATTGTTTGTTTCTGCAGTTTCCTAGGTGACCCCCTCTAAGCGAATAAGCAGGGAAGTGAGAATTTGTAACGGTGGCAGGTAATGAGAGAAAACTGATGACAGTGAAGTGTGTGTCTGTAGCCAGAGTGAGTCAAGGGTGCATTTTTCCCAAGTGAGCTAATAGCATTTACTGAGCAGTGGCAGAGCTGTGAACCGAACCTTCCATTGACAAACGCACCTGATGGCCTCAGGTGAACTCGGCTTGGAAGGCACAGTGGGAGTCCAGGGAGGGCCTGTCTCCAGGGAAAACAGAAGTCTGTGGGATTGCCCCCTGGGTCCTGGTTCTTAATGAAAGGCTGCTTAGGAAGCAGTGCTTTGTTAGTGGGGAGAGCTGAGTGCTGTTGGCACTGGGAATTTATTAGCTTCAGCCTGTTAATCGCTTTCGATAAAACTGTCAGCTTCCAGTAGCTTTTTTACTGGGACAACCAAGTATATGTGAATGCAGATTTAAGACAGGTCCTGAAGTCCCTTGAAGGAAGACTGTTTTTATTACTGGAGATTTAAATCGTGTGCTCTTAGGGGGCTGGGCAGCTGCAACTGGGAGTGCCCAGAGTCAGCACCTGGAACCTTCATGGCCTGTACCCACTGGTCTTCCTGATGGCGCGATGTTGCCCATTACCCCTCAGGTAGAGAGTTGCAGCAGAGAACTCACGTGGCTCAGCCTTGCGGCTGTGCAGGCCTGTGGGAGATAGTAGACCTTAGATCCACAAATTGCAATCCTCAGAAACCTGGGGACCTTCGTAAGTGGTGGTCATTGCTCAAGCTGTATCAAGGGGGCTCGGCCCAAGTTGCTGCTTTAGAAGTCCACACTGGAGTTCTTATCAACATAGGTTAACCGTTCCAGTCTCAAGGACTGAGGTCGGAAGCCTGCTTCCCTTTTTCATTTCATATGCTCCATTCAGGTTGTTTGCTGCTCCTTGTGGTGTAGCATCCCTGCATTTTCTCCACAAAAGCCTGAGCAAGAGCTTTTCTTTGACAGATCTAATTTGCACAAAAAATATGGTGAGTGGAGGGGAGCCCATATACCAGAGGAGACGTACAAGTTAGACGTAAGTAGATTTGAATTCTGGCTCCACCTCTTATTCTATGACCATCTACCAGGGGTCAGCAAAGTTTTATTGTACGGGGCCAGAGAGTAAATATTTTAGGCTTTGTGGGCCCTATGGTCTCTGTGACAATTACTCAACTAAGACGTTATAATATGAAAGCACTCATAGACAATAATATGTGAACAAATCAGTGTGTCTGTGTTCCAGTAAGACATTTACAAAAACAAGCAGCTGACAGGATTTGGCTGTGGTTGCCGAGCGGTTCTAATCTCTCTGAGCCACAGATCTCTCATCTGTAAAATGGGAATAATTATACCTACTTCACAGCGTTGTGAAAGGAATAAATTATATAGCACATGTCAGGTGATTAGCACATCGTCCGGATGCTGTGGTAACTCAGGAAACCGTTGCCATGTTGGAATTTGCTCCAACTTCCCAGGAATGGCTTGAGATTCAGAACTCTTCAAAAGGCTACAGAGAGATGCAGAACCATGGTTCGCAGTAGAATGGGAAGCAGGAGAAGCCACGGATTTAATGTTTCTTTTGGATTCTGGCATTATAACAACTTAGAGCAGCTACAATGGATGAGTCCATCTATTGAGAAGTATTTTTGAGCCCTAGTTCTGGATTAAAAATGTGATAGGCACTTTCGTGATTATAAAAGAAGCAGAAGACATACTCTACTCTTGCAGTTGAAGTAGGGAGGCAGAAATAACTAAGGTGAAGCAATTAGAGAGCAGTTGAGAATTTGGAGCCAAGTTTTGGTAGCAGTGCCTGGAACCAGTCGACAAGACCCCATCTCTATTGCCCTTCCCCTCTTCTTGATCCTTCTTTTGTGTCTTGTGCTTTCTAGGTTGGACTTGGCCCAGTCTCTGGGACTTACTCAACTGCAGGTGAAGACTTGGTATCAGAATCGCAGGATGAAATGGAAAAAAATGGTAAGAAAGAAGAGAGTGTATCTAACCACGGGCTCATCGTAATGGGACAAATTCTTCCTACAGGGCTGGGAAGAAGGCAGGAAGGACCATTTGGTGGTTTGGGCACCAGAGACTAGAAGGGTGTTTATGGTGCTGGCTGGGAGGGAGGCCGAGTGAATAGAAGGACAAGCCATTCCTCCTGACCTGGATTTCCTGACCAGAAGGAAATTCTTTTTCACAGTTTCCTTAGAAATAAAATGAAAGCCCACAAGCTTCTCAGTTGCTAGATTTAACCCCACCTGCTAGCCTTTTCAAACAACTTCCTTCCCCTTCCCACCAATAGCTAAGAATAGAAGTCAGTGCTCTTTGTTTATAATGACATATAGGGCACATCTGTTCTGGTAGCTGTGCGTCCTCTAATGCAGTGATTCTCAAACTCTAGTGAGCATCAAAGTAACCTGGGTAACAGGTAAAAATGCAGAGCCCTGGGCCCCTGCCAGGCTTCTGATTCCCTGACACAGGACAGGGGTGAGAATGTGTGTGTTAACAAGTACGTAGTTCTCTCTAATGCACGCGGTGGAATGACTACGGTTTCCCTAATATTGCTCTAGTGCCTAGCTAATTAATTGTTCCATCTTTGGTTTTTAAAGGAACTTATTAGAGTAAATATCTCTAAAAAAAGTATAGATATCTACATTTTGAGGAGCTCAATTTCATCACAGCTTACCCACCCCCCTTTTTAGAGGCACTGTGAAATCAAAATTTTCCAGAGTGGTTAACTGTTTGATTTCCAGTTTTGTAAACCACATGGGACAAGATCAAAGCCCAGAGAAAAAAGGCAGGGTGGGATGAGGGTGGGAAGAAATGCTGCTCTATTTAGAGACCAGGTACCCCAGGGCCTGTGACCTGGGCCTTTCTCATATCCTTGCCAAATCTTACTGGGCCTTCCTCTCATATGGACTAGATGGTCCACGCCTGCCTGGATGACGTTCTAATTTGCTAACCCGTCTGGTCCCAAGCCATATTTTCTGGTGTTTCAAGGGCTGGAATGTGAAGTTTTTCCACAACTACCCAATAACTGAGGTCCTTCCTACCTACTTTTCCAAAAAAAAGAAGTTAATAGATATTTTAATAGATATCGAGACATTTTCTCAATTTTATGTTTTTGTCTAATAATTTTTTTCTTAAAACTTTAGTTCTTGCTATGCCTGTTAACAATGATAAAAATAAATTACAAACGAATATTAATGGGAAAAGTAGAAAAAAGCCAACAAGGCAGCATTTATTATATTCCCAGAAAGGAATTCCTGGGCAAATCTCATAATTTCCTCTGGGGGGACCTGACTCTGAAGATGGAATGATTTTCAGATGGAGGCGGCTTAGCTCACGAAGTGCTCTTGCAGTGAGGCAGAGATGCCAGTTGCATGTACAAACATGTATTACATGAATCAGCTAATATGCAATTAGTGTCACGTGAACCATGCCTTGCTTGTCCTAGGCACTATAGGAAGTAATGAAATAAAATATAACCCTGCCTTCATGGAATTTATGATCTTGTTGGAGAATCAAGGTCCAGGAAGCATCTAGGGAGCACATTATAATTAAGTTTGGTTGTTTATTTAAAGATTTAGAACCCCATAAGAGTTCAGAGGAGAGGTATTGGGGACGGTTGCAGGGAGAAGTTGTAACTGAAGAACGAATGGTGTTCAATTAAATATATAGTCACTCTAAAACTTCTAGAATCCTAAGACACCCATGAGAGTTATGGTGGAAACCTTTTGGGGGATTGATCGCTAAAAGAATCAGACTTGGGAGTTAGAAACTGGGCCTTGTTCCCATGCTTGCCCCTCCCTGGCTGATTTTGGGTAAGTCCCTTCACTGCTTTCTGTGCAAGTTCTGCCACCCACCTCCTTCCTCGTCAATCATCGTCATTGAAATCAATGTCTCCAGAGTGGCAGAGGCATTGTTGAAATTGGTTATCAGCAATCTTTTCATGAGTCAGATGATTAACGAACTGACAGGCTGCCATCTCTGCCAGCACCGCCCAGTGCCTGTGGGACGACGCGTGTGCCTGAGCCTCAGACGTCACTTGTTTTTCACCAGCCACTGTGCTGCTGGCACAATTGTGGGCCGGTTATTGACGGTTATCATTGTTGTATAGAACAAGATGGAAGGAACTGAGCAGACTTAACCTCAGAGAGCATTTCACAGGCCAACCAAATTCAGGTTACCTGAGAACACAAGAGTGCCTAGTTTTCAGATAACTTTTGGAGTCATTTATTGAGCACTTACTTTTACCAGGGAACACTGATGCAAAGATAAGACATGAACCTATCCATTAAAATATAAAATTAGAAAAAGGTATCAGTCAAGTGGAGGAGACAGAACTGTAAACTAGTAACTATACAGAGTGATCAGGGCAATAGCAGAAGGATTTACAGGCTGCAGAATCAGTAAAGAGAAGGGAGGGCTTCACAGAAGAGATGCCATCTAAATTAGTTTTAGTAGATGACTAAAAATGTGCCAAGTAAAGGTGGGAAGAGTGGCTCAGGCAGAAGGAAGGGATGGGCGTATTTGGGGGGCACTCAAAGTGCTTCAGAATGGCTGGAGCTAGAATGTGAGGGATGTTGTTCAGTTGTGGATCTGAGTTCTGATTCTCCCAGAACAGCATGGCATTGTTGGGATCCTGATTGCTTCATATATTTTCCTGGTAAAACTCTTTCAAGGCTATCTCTTCAAGTACTAGGGAGGAAAAGAAAAAGATAATTGGGTAATAAAGATGTCTCAAGGCTAGTAACCTAATTGGAACTGGAAAAAGATTAGCACTTGATTCTCAGAGTTATTCACACAGCTGCCAAGGACAGTACTGCCAAAACCAAGATAGCATCTCTGACTCGTTTTTACCAGGCAGCATTTGTAACCTATAGCGGGTTGGGTAAATTTAATCTTGCACATGAGATGGGACACTCACCCTCTATTCCATTTCTGTTTGGCTTTAGTTCCAGTAGGACTCACAGTGTTTTGCAACAGGCCTAATTATTCAGTGTTTTTTTAAAGCTCTGAAATACAATGCAAAAAGAATTCTGTTTTGTGAGGGGATCCAGATGGATACAACCTTCTCCCAGTCACAGGGTTGGGTGCCACATACCATGTTCCATCATCATCTTTTGCACTGAAAGTCTCCAGATAATCAACAGTTTCGTGAAATTGCTACCTGTTGCTATCTATGTAGTCTTGGGCAGGTTACTTAACCTCTGTGTGCCTGTTTCCTCATCAGTAAATACCTAATATATACCTTATAAAGGCATAGTATTAAGTGAGCTAATCCCTGTAAAACTTAGCCAAGAAATATTAGCTGCTATTCTTCTTGTTACTATTATTTTAAAAATTATTTACTTATCCACAAAATTTACGTCTCCAGAGAATCTAGACTTTTGGAGGCCAGGAGAGATAAGCCAGGACCTTGGAACTCTGGTTAAGAGTAGTCCTGAGTGTTTGTCCTTTCTCATTCCACCTGCTTTCCCCCGTCAGTTCCATAGCATCTGGGCTTGTGGTAAGTGGAACGTTCCATCTTCAAGTGGAGAAAGTCTGCTAAACAGTGTGTTGGGAAGAGTTTCATGCTAGAGAATCCAAACTTGCATGTCAGCTCCGTGGAAACTGTCATCAGTTATATGGCTCTCACTTTTCCTTAGAGCTGCAGATAAAGATTGAGGAAAAGGAGCACAAAGCACTCCAGGTAATAAGTCTATGGCCTAGGGACTTCTGGGAGATTGGGTAATTGCAGAGAAATAGTGGAGCCAGACATAACAATGGCACATTTTATGTATCCCTCACATTTTATGCACAGTGCGATACTGGTAAGAGTGTTAGATTCGAATGGTCAGGGGTTTTGTGTTCAAGTCCCGGCCCTGCCCTTGGCTTGCTCTCTGACCGTGATGAACCGCGTCTGTCTGCTCAGCTCAGGTTCCCGTCTGAATAATGGGGGAGGTTGAAGGCCCCTCCCTGCACTGGTGTTCTGGGATCTCCGGTCAAACGGCCTGGCCCCCGCCTGAGCAGCTTGAGAAGGAAGCAAAGGCCTTTTCCTGACCTCCTTAGCAATAGGACATTGGGATCCCTGGTTTTAGAGTTCAGAGGAGGGCTGTCAGCAGGCACGGCTAAGAAAAGTAGATGATGTGCTAGTTTTTCCGAGAGACGTGACCTTGTGTGCAATGGGTTGTCTGGCCTCCCAGGACCAAGGAAACTAAATTGGCTCTGGGAACAATTGGGGAGTATGGCATCCTGGGAGAAGAGCCACAGGGTACATGAGAATGTGCAGCTCCCGGTGTGAGGTGGTTGTGAGATAATTGCATGTCTCAGGTGTGCTGGAGGGCAAGGGGCCAGAGGTCGAGTGCGGAAAGCAGCCAAGAGGGTAGTTATCTCCTAATTATTGCTTGCGCTGGAATGTTTTATTCCATTTAGAAAATGGTCTGATTGTTTTGAATTTTTTTGTGTACGCTGTAGGAAAACAGCCAGGTGGGGTTGATCCAAGCTGTGTGGGTGGTGTTCTCTAATTGCTGGGCTGGACTTTCTTTTGCCAATTAGGTGGCTTCCTTAGACCTGCCCTTTTATAACTTGATTAATACATGGGGCAACTTAATTTTGTATAATCTCTTTCATACCGAGTGAAGCTGCTTTCAACATGTAAGTTCCATCTTGGCACATTTAGGTGCTGTCAACAGCCTGAATTGAAATCAAAATCAGATAGTGACTTATGTGAAAAGAAATATAGGGATGTCTTCTCCCGAAAGGTGGATTCTGTCAGCATCTATACCTTGTTAGAGGTCCCCTTCAGATCTGTGTGTTTGGGTGGAAAGTACAGTGCTTGAGAAGATTCCCAGCTAAAAGGAGGTGTTTATTGAAGACTTATAGTTTTCCTCATACCATACACAGAAATTAACTCAAGTGAGTTGTAGACCTAAATGTATAAGCTAAAACTATAAAACTCTTAGAAGAAAATATGAGTAAATATTCATGACCTTGAATTAGGCAAAATCTTCTTAGCTATAACACCAAAAGCACAAATAACAAAAGGAAAAATAAATTGGACATCAACAAAATTAAAAACTTTTGTGTTATGAAGGACATAATCAAGAAAGTGAAAAGACAACACACAGAATGGTTGAACATGTTTGCGAATCTTGTGTCTAAGAGACTTGTATCCAAAATATATAAAGAACTCTTAAACTCAATAATAAAAATAGAACCAAATTTAAAAAAGGACGAAGGATTTGAATAGACATATCTCCAAAGAAGATATACTACTGGCACATGAAAAGATGCTCAACTGCATTAGGCATCAAGGAAATGCAAATCAAAAACAACGAAGCCACTCACACTCACTAGAATGGCTGTTATCAAAAAAGGCTTAGTAACAAGTATTGGCGAGGAGGTGGAGAACTGGAGTCCTCACATACTGCTAATTGGGCTATAACATGGTGTAATTCCTTTGGAAAATAGTGTGGAAGTTCCTCAGAAGGTTAAAAACAGAGTTACCAGCAGTTCCACTTCTGGGCATATACCCCAAAGAAGTGAAAACAGGGACTTGAGCAGATATTTGCACACCCATGTTCATAGCAGCGTTATTCACAATAGTCAAAAGCTAGAAGCAACCCAAGTGTCGATCAAGTGCCCATCAACTGGTGAATGGTAAAGAGAATGGGGTATACCCATACAATGGATATTATTTGGCCATAAAAAGGAATGAAATACTGGTACATGCTATAACATGGATGAACCTCGAAACCATTATGCTAAGTTAAAGAAGCCCGTCACAAAGGATGACACAGTATATGATTATTTTCATATGGAATTTGTCCAGAACAGGCAGCTCTGTAGAGACAGAAAACAGATTAGTGGTCGCCTACGGTTGGGGAACAGGGAATGGGGAGTGGCTACTCATAGGCAGGGGTTTCTTTTTTGGGGTGATGAAATGTTCTAAAATTGGATGCTGGTGGTACGTAGTTGCACAATTTTCTGACTATACTAAAAAAAAACCACTAAATCGTGTACTATAAATGGATGAAATGTATGGTATGTTAATTGTATCTCAATAAAGCTGTTTTTTAAAAAAGAACTAGGGTTTATCAAGTTACTACATTCATTCTTTTTTTTTTTTTTTTTTTTTTTACTACATTCATTCTTGTGATTCAGCACCTCTGCTGCTCTTACAGAAAGGAGATGTAGTCAATAAATATTTAGTGATTGCATAGAAAGTTAGTTGGAAGTTAGATGCTTGGAGTGTAAAGCCAGGGATAGAAGCAGGATTTACTTTCAAGGAGCTTCTGTTCAAATGGGGAAGATAAGAGGAAGGTAGGTATGTAAGCAGCAAAAATATACCCAACCCCTAATTATTTGTGCTAACCCAGGTCCTCCTGAAGCCCTTCTCACTAGCTGCCCAGAAAGTCAGCAATTACACCAGGGTTCAGAGTCAGCGGAGGAGGGAGTGTCTGTTATATTCCTAAGTAGCATAAAAATATTTTAAAAATTATTCCTGCCTACCCCATGGGATTCTTGTGTAAGTCACATCAGGATAATAAATGTGCAAGTCCTTTGAAATCAGCAAAGGCCATTTGGGGTATTCTTATTTTGCTTGCTTTATATCTTTATTCAACTCTATGGAAAGTGTTTATTTTCCTGCTTGCTACAAATATTGTAATTTTTTTTTTAATTTGTCAACTTTATTGATACCACATTAATATTTTAATTTTATTTCTTTCCTTATTATTGAAGTTGGATTGTGTGTGTGTGTGTGTGTGTGTGTATGTGATCATTTTATTTAATGCTAAAAATATGTGATATTGACTAAAAGTACATTTGAAGGATGAAGATGTCTTTGTAGACTGTAGCTGATGGGTTGAAAATACTGTTTGCTGAACTCTGTCACCACAGGGAAGGAATGGTGGCACTGGGAAGGCTGTTGAGTGGTAAAGTGGGAAGGAGTTATTTCTTAGACTTAATGACCATTTCTCTCCCACGTAGGTTCTTAAAGGTGGGCAGGAAGCGCCCACAAAACCCAAAGGTCGTCCCAAGAAGAACTCCATCCCCACTTCAGAAGAGATAGAAGCTGAAGAGAAGATGAACAGCCAGGCCCAGAGCCAGGAACACCTTGCGCCCTCCCAAGGACAGGAAGAGCTCTGTGACACACAGAAACCTAAAGCATGTGATGTCCCTTTAGAGGTGGCAGAGCCCCCAGGCCAGCCCCAGGAGTTGCCAATAGCCTCTTCGGAACCCCCACCATCAAGCTAAAATAAAACTCTTTGAGGGAACAGGGAGACTGGGAAGAAGGGAAAGAGAAAAGGCAGGGAGAATAGGGAGAGTAAAACTTCCCACAGCCTGGTTAACTGGGGGAGAAGAGATCCAGTGGTATTTTCATCGCAAGCATTTGAGGAAGACTTGCTTCTCTTAGGCCTTTCTCTTCCTGAAAGGATGCTTTAGCCACAGGATGCCCTTGCTGAAGAGAGATAGTGCCTTGGGACTGCCTGCCCCAGCTAGGGTGATGGCTGTGGGGCTGGGCACAAGCCCCACCTGATGTGTGGTGGAGGAAGGCTTTGGCTCTCTCCCTGCCAGCCTCTGGGCAGCCAGTCATCAAAGCAGAGAGATACGGAGGACTTGGGCAGCTTGCCCAGGTTCCTTGCTGACTCAGCACTTATTTCTGTAGTTTTAAAAGAGAATTTAATGTTTTGGTTGTTGTTTTGGGGGGCGGGTGGTGAGGGTGGGCAAAAACGAGTTGGGGGAAGGGAGTTCTGAGTTATTAGAATTGTTTCTGAATAAAGTTTGTTTGTTTGAAGACACGCGTGCCTTTGTACCCATTATAAGATAGTCAGGTGACTCAAGAACTGATAAGCCTTGTTTTTCTTGCTTCATTAAGTTGTCATCGTTGAAGCTGAAATACAGATATGTGAAGATAACTTTTATTTTTTAATTAAAAATAAATCTTTCAAAAGGATTGGGTGTATTGTTTCTTCTGGGGAGTGCATTTAGCCCTTCCTGGATATGTCCTATGGAAAGAGAGACCCAGAGAAGGAGAGCCCGGCTCCCTGGGCTTTAGTTTTCCAGCTAGGAAATAAAAAGATTGGGCCAGGCCAGTGGTGTCCCAATGCAGAGAACAAATGGGAGACACACCGAGGCGCCTTGGGTGAGGAAGGAGCAGGGCAGCCCGGGCTCGGCCCACTACCCCTCCCACTACCTTCTGCCAGAGCAGCTCCACTGTCCGCCGCTGTACATTGTGGGCTTTCCACTTCAAACATTGCTTTACTGTTTTTGAAGAGATAATAAATTTATGTGCTTCAAAAGTCAAACGATAAAACGAAGGTTTGTTTTCCCTCTTGCCCTTTCTACTCTGTGACCCCATCCCCTTTAGGGTAACCATTTTTATTGGTTTCTTATTTATCTTTCTTCATTATGTATCCATTTGGATGACAGGGTTCTGCAACGTTTAACAAAAGATTTGAAAACTACTTGGCTAGATGTGCTCTGTGATTTTACACTTAAAATGATGTCCCACTTTTCAGAAGACCTGGAAAGAGGTGGGCTCTGGATGTCCTAAGGTGAGAACGCAGCTTCTGTTTCTCGTCTGACTGTCATGCAGACTGACCCAGAGGCCTGATGCCACATGGGTTGTCGTGATCATCTTCCCTGGTGTGTGCACTTGTGATGTCCTACAGGGCAGAGGACCCATCTCACCGACTGTCCATTAATTACACGGTAACTCTGCCCAGTGTGGGCTTGGGAAATAAAAACTGACTTTAATAATGGCCGCAGCTAGGAAGCAAAACCTGTTACTAGTTCTGTCAAACAAATCGTATAATTCTTTTCAGAGTGACACAGGAGGGAGCTGCTTGTTTTCAGTACTCTGCCTGCCTGCTTCCATCTATTAACCTGGGCAGTGACTGCCATTTTGACTTAGCTAAGGCAGTGTGTTCACTGCCTTTGCTCTTAAGAGCAATAAAGTGAAAGCAGTCTTTTTCTTAACCTCTTGTGAATAGACAAAGGAGGTAAGGATTTGGCCTCCAAGAACCAGTCTGTGCAGACCACACCCAGCCATCTGTGTGAGGTTTCTTACACGGGGCATGCAGAAAGTTGTCTTCACCTCTAGCCCACCCCATGTACAGTTTCATGATCTGCCTACCAGGTGCTGTCCCAATGGGCCAAAGAGTACACAATGGCCAAAGTAGGCAGGTGGATCTGTGCCAATTTAGTCTCACTGCTGAGGAACTTTTCTGCCTTATTCACGTTCCTCCTCCCCCCAGCCCAGCCTGAAAGGCCTTTCATTTGGATGCTGTTTTCCTATGATGGTTTTTGGTCTTATGTCCTGGGCTCTCATATTGTCCTGTCTGAGGTGTCCAGTACTGACTGTTGTCATACAGATATGTGCGTGCTGTGTTCTAGGCACTGTTTCTGACTTCCAGCCCTGAGTCCTTGGCCTGTCATCTTGGTATTGTCCCTAGGGGTTGAAAGGATTTCAGTGGAGGGTTTAGGACCTCAGATTATCTTTCCTCCTGTTTTGGAAGCCCTGAATCCAAGGTTCAGTGCACTTATAAGCCCTGGGCTTGTCCTTCAGACTCAGCTCTGTATAGCTTTGCCCTGTGACTCAGGATGGGTCTGGGTCTTTCAAATGCGAGTGAGAATTGATTAGGCATCAAGCTCTGCTCCCTCCACTTCCATCTTTCCCTTTACCCTCCAGTTCCCAAGACTTGAGATGGGCATCCAGAAACCCACTCTACAAGTTTTCTGTGGATCGTGATGAATAGGAGGTCGTTCTGTGCGGCTCTGAACAGAGTTACCCAGGGATCTCTGTTGCCCAAGAATTCCTTCTATGGAGAGCAGTTTCCTCACTTTCTTAGCTTCTTTATTAGTTCTCTCGGAGTCATCTACCTTTGTGGGCCTTGCTAAATAAAAGCATTCTTTCCCTTCTCTGGCATCCAGGATGGTGATTCTTGAAGGTTCAGGGTTTTTATCTTAGGGTCCGGTCAGCTTCTGCTTCTTGAAGTTTTTCAGAGGATGGGAGAGGGCCGTGGCAAACTGACCACACAATAAAGGTGACCACCTGGAGTCCTCCGCCCTCCTCTCTTGCAGCCTCTCCTCTGTGAGGATTGGAAAGCACTTCCACAAGCACTTTTAGTTGATGCTGCCTGCTCGGCCTATGAAATGGGCTATGTTGTCCAGTTTTGCAGGAAGTCCATTAATCAGAGAGAAGTGAAGCTCTTTCCCCGGATAGTAGCTGGTCAGGAGCCAAGTCGAGAACCAAACCCAGTGCCAGATCCCTGCAGAGGGCCTTCGTCATTCTCAGCCTTCTCTCCTCCCGTGCAAATAAGTCTGTGCCTTCTCAGGGGGTGGTAGCAGTGGAAAAACTTTCAGCAGCAGTCTGCTCCCTGTCTTTCAGCTTTGTCCTAATGCAGGGATGGGGGTGGTGCAGGGGGGCTTCCACCGAGACACAAGGTGACACAGCCAGGAGCAGTGCCTCTGCTCCCAGTGCTCGCATCTTTTTTAGTAGAAAGTAAAGGACTCCTGGAGCAGGCCCGGGACTCTCCGTAGGTGTCCCAGGGTGCTTGCCTAACAATGAGTTCGTGTTCTGGGTCACTGTGCCTTCTGGTGGGCTTCTACAGTATCCACAAAGCTTTGCTGAGATTCAAACCATCACCAAATGGGTCTCATGCTAAGAGACCCTTTAAACTGAGGCACCTTTGCACCTCATTTTACCGTGCAGTGCCCCACACCCTGGCCTGGGCCTGGGCTGGAGCTGGACTGCAGGGTAGGAAGCTCTTCCCTTAACAGGATGTGCTTCGTCAACTTGGTTGCATGTCCACTCAGCAGAAAATGAGCAGGGACTTCGCAGGACCAGACTAACGATCATCCCAAGGGGTTCTCCCCAATCTTTCTCCTGCCCGAGTCAGTGACTAGGTGATTGCCTGATCCTCTGGCAAGTTTCTGTAGGTGCCCCCTAAATCTAACCCTCCATCATGCTTGAAAGATCCTTTCAAGACTGGAAAGTATTGGGGTGAGAGAACTGAAATGTGCTCTGCACGAAAAGCAAACTTGTTTCTCAGGATTCCTGTGCACTGAGTTGCCTGTTTGCCTAAAGCCCAGAAAGCGGCTGCTGCTGCTGTGTCTGAAATATCCCCACTTCGCTACTCTCTTTTCCGTTGGCCTTGCTGAGTGTTGCATCTTCTAGGCGCAGCGGCTTCTCTCTCCTCTAAGTGTTTCAGTCCCGCCCTGCGAGGCTGCGCCCCAGCCTGCTCTGTGCAGGGAGACAGTGTTCTTTCCCCAACTGCCTCAACTCCCTTCTCCCTTCCACTCCTCAGCGTAAGTGTTTGAGGCCACCTCTTCCTGTTTCTTAATTAACCTCGCCTCTTCTCCAGTCTAACCTGTTCATTCCTCTTTCACCTCTTCCTCTTAATGCACTTTTTGGCCTTGTCACTGTGATCCTGCCACATTTTCTAAGAGGGCATGGATTTGTTTTTTTCTCTGTGAGAGCGTAAATTCCTTGCGGCTGTTTTTCAGTTTGTATGTCTCGAGTTCCTTTTTCTGTGTTTCTAAAGGCCCATAGACAGACAATTTTAGAGGCTCCGGATGCTCCCAGTGTCCTGCTGGCATCTTTCTTGGACGTCCAGAGGTTTTGTGTTCTGAAAAGTATGGTGGGTACAGCCCAATGTCATGAAGTCTTGAGGCCCCAAATCAGGAAACAACGTTCCTGGTTGTTGACTACTGTTAGTGCCACACGCATCGGCTGCAGGACGGGGAGTTGCCAGCGCCTTTCAGAGGCAGGAGGGAAGGCAGGACAAACTCCTTCTGTGATCTGCAGAAACATTCCCATCACCCCAGGGACAAGGGGATGAAGGGTGACGGGGAGCTCGTACGTGAAGGTCCCCATGACCAAGGGCCAGTTTGCCCCCAGTTTGCTAGTTCCTTTTGGGAAGGGATATTGACAGGGCTCTGAAGAAGATGCCCTCAGAAAATTTTCTCTCAAGGAGACTGTGGGTAGTGTCGTCGCCGGCAGCCTGAGGCATTTGTCTAAAACAAAAATTAAAATCCTGTCTTGGCCAAAGTCACATTTGGTAACTGGCGGTGGGTTGGTGATCCTGTTTGACCTGGTTCATGAGTTAATATTAGGAGGTTTCTGAAGGGAGATGAGTTCATCCTAGAGAACAGCTGGGAAGGCAAGAGCAGGAAAGTTGTAGCTGGAGCCAAATCTAAAACCTCGGGGTGGGTAATAGTCAGAAGCATCCTTTCCACTTGCACAGGGGGAACTGGGAGAGATGACAGTGATTTGAGAGAGGGCCCCAACCCATCCAGAGGCAGGAGCCTCCGCCCTTAGTATGCAGAGTGCTTGACCTTCTACCACCATAAGCAGCGCTAGCCACAGTTCAATTCAACCCAACAGGTATTTCCTCAACATCTATTTTGCGAGGAACACTTTGCCAGTGCCAGCAGGGGAAGGAGAGGAGGGGGGTACAGTAACATGTTCCTACCCTCGAATAAGCTAGAATCTTCTTGGAGAAACTTACACTTTAGTGAGTTTGGGGCTGGGGCAGGGATTTCAGCTAGGTTTGTGTGATATTTTACCTGCCCTCACCTGTGAGATGGCGTTCTTTCAGGGCAAGGAAGGTGATTCATGGAGATACATCCCTAAGCATGTCCTCACCAGGCCAGGCCCGCTAAGAGAGGGTTAATGTCTTAGGTCTCTTGTGCACCTGGAAGGGTGATTAACACTGGAACAACAGGTGTTTGCTAAATTCATCTGAATGTGTCTCTAATCCCAGATTGTCACCCAAATCCTGGGTGGAGGGTGGTTTGGGTCAGGCAGAAAGATCCTGGTAATACCATCTGTAATCTGGGTGCGGATCCTGAAGGGAAGGTAGTTGGGCACCGACCTGTTTTGTCTCCTCGCGTTTTGCGCTTGCCTTGCCAATGGGCAGTGGATGCGGTGGCCTTCCCAGCCTCCTCCCCTTGCTCCCTTTTGTGCCCATCCAGCTCTGCTCTGGTGTGGCCTCTACCTGGCTGCTCCGCTGTCAGCCTCTGGTAAATCCAAGTCTGTAGTGGCCAGGAGGGGACGGGGCGGACACTGCCTGCTGAGGGGCTGTGGTAAATCACCATGACAGGCTTCTTTCATACCTGACCTCTTTTCTTTCCCAAACCCTCTCCCCTTCTGTTTATTTTTGTTGCAGATTTATTAGACACACAGTTAAGTGCCCATTTAGCTCTGCAAACTGTCATCACGCCTGCTTTATGAATAAGCTCATTCACTGACAAAACCCTTTAAACATTTTTTTTTTTTAAAGAAGGTGGGGGAGGAATGGGGGAGAAGAGAGAAGGAGGAAATAGTGCCCCAGGTCAGTGAGGAGGCCAAGAAAAACCGAAACCCAAGCGCTGGCCTCTCCTGTAGCTCAAGAATGTAACAAGGGCCCTCAGAGTTGCTTTGAATCACCCTGTTCATCAAGACATGTGTCATCTCTCCCGCAGGACGCTGGGGTCTAGAGTTCACTCCTTTGTCTCAGTTGCCTGGGATCATACCACTTGGGGCAGGCCGAGCAGAGGCTGTGCACCTGCTCAAAATGGTTGCCAAGAGCCTCAAGGCATGTCAGGCCAAGCCCGGGCCCCTTCGGAACCCTCCTGCTTCTGCCAGGGCTTCCCTCCTTCAGGTGGCATTTCTTCCGAACCACCTGGCTCCTTAAACACACACATGACTCTGCCGAAAGGAGCAAGACCCTGAAGCCGTGTCTTTTTATGCACTCTGACGATACGCCACCCCTGTAATGAGGACTGTTTACGTCACTGCATCTAATCATTGTAGTAGCCCTCTGAAGTAGGTGCTATTACCTCCACTCAGAGAGGGGGAGGCTGAGAAAACGTGGTGGCACAACTTGGTTGGTTACTACCTAACACAGCGGGGAGTACGGACTTCTCATCCCTGAACTGGGCCTGTGCCTAAGTGTAAGAAGGCTGAATTGATCGAACCTGATTTCAGGGCAAAACATTGAGGAGGCAGATCCCGTGTCCTCAGGTTCTCCTGCAGGTACCCTTGCCCCTGCTCCCACACCGCTGTCATTGGGGTATCTCTTGCAGCATGCCCTCACCGTGTTGGGTGCAGATAATAGACCGCAGTGTGCTCGGTCAGTGTGAATGATCAAGCTCTCCATCTAGCCACCCAGACCAGCAACAAGTACAGGTCCCCCATCTACCTCTTCATTGTGTGTAGTCAAGGGTGTGGGAGTGTGTTGTCATCTTTTTTTGCAGTGACCTTGGAAAAGGGTGCAAGCATCTGGAGGAAGCATCTGGAGGGAGGGGTCATATCTGAAGCACAGAACAGTGTCCTCACTGTGGAGTGGCAAGCAGTGCCAGGGGATATTGGTTTTTACCCCAGAATGGGAGGGATACAGATAGAAGCTTGTAGAACCTAGGTAGAAGCTGCCTGGAATGCCGAGTCCTCTGATCTAGCTCTGGACACAGATGCTGCTCTTTCTCAGCAGTCCTTGGAGTGACCTCTGAGGTCTAAAGCCAGCCTTGGCGCACTGGCTTTGGACCCAGTGCCTCATGCTTCTGTTCCTCAGAGGCCCCGGAGCTAGTCTTCCTCTTCCTGCTCCGCACCCTCCTCTTCTTCCTTTTGGTTTCTCTCTCAGCCATTTATTTCCTTTTATTTGCATTTGTGTTCAATGCAAATAAATACCATAATATGAGAAAATCATTATGAATCAAAGCATAGTTACACAGGAACAATGTACAATCAAAACAGATGTTCAGCATGCAAACATGAATCAAGAAGGAGTGTTCATTCACACATACCAAAGCCTGAGATGTGTTGGAGCTGGGTGTTTTGTATTGCTTTCTAAGGATGGCAAACATCTGCTATTGTTATCAAAGCTACTGTGCCCACCTGGACCCTGAAATACCAGTGTGGTCATGGCAGTCAAAGAATTTAATGAGTACATAGTTCTGAAAAAGGCATTTGCACATGGAGGCAGCTGTACAAGACTAACTTTCCAAAATCAAGCCAGTTTTAGACTGTCAGGTTCTATTTCAAGCATCAGCTGATACAGAGTGTGCTCCAAAGGCAGTTAGTTTTATTAATAAATTTGAAGACAAAGTATTTGCAGAAATAATATAAAAGAATTTTTGTGAGCTCAATTCAGATGAGTTCCTATTGTTCAATTTACCTTATTTTTGTCTTCTTTCAAGATTTGTGTTCAAAATGGATATTTTAAATTATTACATATTATCTTATATGTGCTGAAATAAAAGAAACTAATTTAAAGTTATTTGGGGTCACATTCTCATTGCTAAAAGAATCTGACTCTCTATTGGTAAATGGGAATATGTGAAAGGAAATACCCAGCTTTTAATCTTTTTAACATGTAAGCAAGATTTAGTAATTATCCTTGGATTTTGGGTAGTTTCTAACTTATCATTGCCTTGGCACATGTCAATTACTTTCAGCAAGTCAACTGCAAAACCCTGGGGAAAACAATTCCTAAGAGAACAGTGAGGGCTTAGCATTGGATAGCTTTATCTAGTCCAGCAGCACTAAATTAGTGCTGATGAAACAATGTGCAGACGATTTACAGTAGAACCTGGCGATTCCTTCCATTGTACACATAAATAGAAACATGGACACTTTTCATACTAATAATTTTATAGCCTTTTAGATTTAATGAGCCAAAATAAAATCGGAGTCTCCTTTTCACATCCTATTCTTTTACTCTAAATCAAGGTAAAATCTTTTTATTTCCAAGATGGAGTTTTAGATGTCCATATTTCCTAAGCCATATTTAATAAATGTACATCTTTCTTCTGTCTTGTATGAGAAATTCCATTAATCAGATTTAGCATTGGCATCTACCATCCAGTTAAATGTTTCAAATGTTTTTCAAACCAGTCACATTTGGGATGCTTAATATTTTCTGAATCGTAATTGTGTCAATAAAATTAAGGAGTGAAATTCAGTAGATTTGGTAGGGATATTTTGATTCTTGATTTCTCTTTTAGACATTCTGGACTTCAAGAAGCAGGCATCTTAATTCTGTCAGATGAGGTGGGGAAGTGTAGCTGTTTTTTAGTCAGAGCCAAGGCCTTACATCTGAGCTTAAGAGCAGGTATGTCCCTTAAATCTCTTTATGTGTGGGTTTCCTTTTCATCTCTTTATTCCTACTTACAATTTATTTGTAAATTGGATGTATTGTTTCCATGAATGTTAAAGTGATTGACATCAGAATGAACTCACCATGTATTTTTTTCTTAAAAAAAAAAAAGAAAGAAAAGTGTTTCCTAGTTCTGTCTTTTAAAAATCTGTAGAAATAATGGTTAACCCAATGGCAATGAAAATGCCTGGTCCCTAGATAATGGTCTCTAAATTCTGTTTCCAACTAAAAGGAACAAGGACTCCCTAGAAATGACTCATTCCAGGTGTGGGGCAGGAATTGCAAATGCTTGGCTTGGAATATCCTGTAGTGCCAGAAAGCAATGAAGCTATTAAACACCAGTGGGTCATGTCAAAAGGATGTAGGGGACGTAGGAGTTCATTTGAAGAGGCTTCCGCTGACTGAAACTGTCAGTAAGAATAATTATTGTGGTCCCTATTTCCAGTCAAGATGGCAGAGTAGATAAGTGCTGTGTTTACCTCCTCTCATGACCACATCAAAATTACAACGAAACTACAGAACAACCATCATTGAGAATCACCCGAAGTCTAGCTGAACTGAAGCCCTACAACTAAGGACATATAGAAGAAGCCACCTCTTGAGTAGTAGGAGCAGCGGAGACATGAAATGGGCTGGTCCCACATCCATGTGTGACCATTAAAAATCAGGAGGGATATCTCGGCTGCAGAGGTTCTCCCCTTCCCCCCCCAAGGAGCAAGGGTTCCTAGCCCCACACCAGGCTCCCAAACCCAGGGTTCTAGTGCCAGGGACTGAAGTCCCCATAATTTCTGGCTATGAAAACAAGCAGAGAGATTGTGGCTGAGTGAGATGAGAGTCACTGGAGTCCCAGGTGCTCCTGTTAAAGGGCGTACAGACTTACTCTCTGACAAAGGCACTTGCTCTGAGCTCCAGTGCTGGGGCAGCAGCTCAAAAGTTGCCTGGGACATATGGGAAGGAACTGAGTTGTCTGGCCTCAGCATGAGGGCTGGAGGGCTGGATGGTGGAGCTGGCGGAGGTCATTTCTTTGTTGAGCCCTACTACCTCACAGCATGCAGACGCAGGCTGCTGCCATATCTGAATCTCCATTAGTGTAGCTAACACAATTCGTTCACCCTGCTCTGGTGATTCTCTGAGACTCTGCCCCACCACAATTTCAGGCACACCCAAGGTGCTTCCAGGGGCTTTTCTGTACAAGCCTGTCTTGGCTCACATTCCTAAAATCCCTCAAAGGTTCAAAAACCCAAACAAACAGTATCTACCTTCAGTGTGTCCCATACCTTCTGCTGCTAGCCCTAAGTCTGGCACTAGTGATAGTTGGTCTCGGTTTGCAGCTTGGCCTCTTGAGGCATCTCCAAGCCCAACACAGGTGGTGGCCATCTTAAAATGCTTTGTGGCTTATGCCAGGTGTCCCCAGGCAGGGGACAGGCTGTGGCTGAACTTGGCTTGTGGTGGGGTCCCTCCCAGAAAGTCCTGGGAACTGGCATACCCAGAGGCCAGCTTTGGAGCCAGCCAGCACATCACCAGGCCAAGGATGACACATCCAAAGGGGCAACTAGGTAGGCATCAGAGCCCTACTAAAGCAAATCCTACTCTGTAGGGTCAGCTTCTGCAACAACAGCTTCTCCACTGTAGTCACATCCAGTCCTCACAACCCATCAGCCCAAGGGCCAATCCCTCTCATTGACATGCAAACAGCAACGAAGGCTCAACTAGAACAGGAGGGCACTCACAACTCACACAAGGTACACACCTGGAGCACCCAGCCCTGGTGACCAGGGAGACTGTGCCACTGGACCCCACAGCACATATACTACATAAGACCACACTACTAAAACTGAGAGGCATAGCAGTTCTACCTCATACATAGAAACAAACACAGGGAGGCAGCCAAAATGGGGAGACAAAGAAATGTGTCCCCCCATACCCCCCAAAAAAACAGGACAAAACTCCAGAAAAAGAACCAAAACAAAATGGAGACAAGGAATCTATCAGATGTGGAGTTCAAAACACTGGTTATAAGGATGCTCAATGATCTCAGGGAGAACTTCAATAAAGAGATAGGAAACATAAAAAATGGGGATAGAAAACAAAAAAGATCCAGTGAGAAATAAAGAATACAATAACTGAAATGAAGAGCACATTAGAGGAAATCAAAAGTGGATTAGATGAAGTAGAGGATCGAATAAGCAATTTAGAAGATAAGGTAGCCAGAAACACCAAAACAGAACAGCAAAAAGAAAAAAGAATCCAAAAAAGTGAGGATAGTTTAAGGGGTCTCTGGGACAACATCAAGCATATACAAATTTGCATCACAGGGCTACCAGAAGGAGAAGAGAGAGCAAGGAATTGAAAACCTATTTGAAGAAATAATGACAGAAAACTTTCCTAAACTGGGAAAGGAAATAGACGTACAAGCCTAGGAAGCACAGAGTCCCAAACAAGATGAAACCACACAGGCTCAAGCCAAGACACATCATAATTAAAATGCCAAAGGTTAAAGACAAAGAAAGAATCTTAAAAGCAGCAAAAGAAAAGCAGTTAGTTACCTGCAAGGGAGCTCCCATAAGACTGTCAGCTGATTTCTCAACAGAAACTTTGTAGGCCAGAAGCGAATGGCAGGAAATATTCAAAGTGAAGAAACAATCAAGATTACTCTACCCTATCATTTAGAACTGAAGGACAGATAAAGAGCTTCCTAGACAAGAAAAAGCTAAAGGAGTTCATCAGCACCAAACCAGTACAAGAAATGTTAGAGGGACTTTTTTAAGATCAAAAAAAAAAAAAAAAAAAAAAAAAAGATCAAAATATTAATAATAAATTGGCAATAACTACATATCTATCAACAATTATTTTAAATGTAAATGGATTAAATGCTCCAATCAAATGATAAGGTGGCTGAATAGTTAAGAAAATAAGACTCTTACGTGTCCTACCTACAAGATACTCACTTCAGATTGAAAGACACATACAGACTGAAAGTAAAGAGATGGAATAAGGTATTTCATGAAAATGAAAACAGAGAAACAAAAAGCTGGGGTAGCAATATTTATACCATATTTTTATACCATAAAAATTTAAAGTCTATAAAATAGACTTTAAAATAAACGTTATAACAAGAGATAAAGAAGTACCCAGTAATCCCACTTCTGAGTATTTATCTGAAGAAATCCAAAATGCTACTTTGAGGGGACAAGTGTATCCATATGTTCATTGCAGCATTGTTTATAGTGGCCAAGATATGGAGGCATCCTAGGTGTCTGTCAATAGAGGAATGGATAGTGAGGAGGTGGTACATATAATACAATGGATTATTGCTCAGCCATGGAAGGGAATGTGTTCTTGCCATCTGTGGTGTCATGGATGGACATGGAAGGTATCGTGCTGAGTGGAATGTGTTAGAGAAAGACAGATGCAGTGTGGTTTCACTTATATGTGGAATCTAAAGAACAAAAATGAATGAACAAACAAAACAGAAAAAAACTCATAGATACAAACAACATTTTGAAGGTTGCCAGATGGGAGAGAGGGATTGATGGAGTGGGTAAAAAGGGGGAAGGGATTAAGATGTACAAATTGGTTGTTACAAAGTAGTCATAGAGATGTAAAGTATAGCATAAGTAATATAGTCAATAATGTTGCAATAACTGTGTATGGCATCAGATGGGTACTAGATTTATTGGGGTGATACATGGAAGGGGGTTAAGGGGCAGGTGAAAAAGTTGATGGGATTAAAAAGTACAAATTGGTAGTTACAAAATAGTCATGGGGATGTAAAACAAAGCATAGGGAATATAATCAATAATATGGTAATAGCTATGTATAGTGCCAGGTGGGTACTAGACTAGTCAGGGGGATTACTTCTTAAATTATATAAATGTCTAACCACTATGCTGTACACCTGAAATTAATTAAAATAATATTATATGTGAAAAAAAGAAAAATAATTGTAATTGGTCAAAGTACATGAAATATTTTTAAATCCATGTGTTCAGAATTTAAAAAATAAAACTAATTCATCACCTTAGGAGGGATGCTAGAAAACCAATTCATGATTTTGAAAACTGATAAATAAAGAGAAAACAAGGATTTACCTTATATGAACTGTGCCTCCAGGTAACTAAGTAATTGATAAGGGAAGTTTCTCTTTATAGAAGATAGTAATGAACAAGGAATTATTGATTTATAATAACACCATTTAGAACTTCATTGAATTAATGAATCTGGGTGAAAATTGCCAATGTATGCTTACATCACAGAAAAAGACACAACCAGATATTACGTATGTCCTGATAAAAGTACACACCTATAAAGAAGTCTTGAAAAAGAAAAAAAAAAAATCAAACCTGAACCCGATTAAGCTTCTGCATTAAAATGTCAATTTATAGGAAATAAAGGGACAGAGAACATATTAAATAATGCCCTGATAACGCAGTCAGCAAAATCCCAACAGTCTTCCCAATAACACGTCTATGTGGATTGCCTTAAATTCACTCCCAAGTCATCCTAAGTGGGATGCCTTAACAGTCACACCATTAATCTTGTCACTATCCATCCAAAACTTATCTTCCTTGAAAATGACTAATTCAAGCATTTACTCTCTGCGCTCAGATCACAGCTTTTTATTCTTCCCATTCTTGATTCAATTATTTCCCCTACAATTATTCTCAGATACCATCAGAAGGTACATTCCATAGGTTTACTTTCTCACAAAATATTACCTTTCTCCTTTCTTGCTTTCACTCCTATTCACCTTAGATTTCATGCTCCATTAATAATCTGAACTTCCTTCCTATTTATCTTTTTTTGTCATCACTGTCTAGCAAAGTCGCCAACCCTGTGTTGAACTACCTACTTCCTTGATGTCTGCATGAGGGCATCAGATTGCTGCTGGAGGAAATCCCGTGGAAGGTCAGAGGGGTACTACTGTCCATTTATGCAGAGCCACCCCAGTGGTGCCCTCAACACTTTGCAGAATCCATTCTTTCTTTTTCTAGACACATTATATTCCATCTGCAATGATTATTCCAAACCTCCACCTCACTCTCAGCAGATGATTTTCCTTCCAAATTTCCATTAAAATGAGCCATTAGGTGGGATTCCCTCAACTCCCTGCCACCAAACTTACAGACATGCACATCTGTCCCCACCATTCTTTTATCCTTCTTGTTGCTGAAGAGGTGTCCCTACCCTATGCAAAATGATTTCCTTGACCTGTGTTTTGGATGCCTCACCTCCACCTTATGGAAATTTACTATATAGATCAGGGGTGTCCAAACTGCGGCCCGCAGGCCAACTGGGGCTGTGGCTGGCAATCCATTGTTAATTGGCCCGCAGCAAAGTCCAAAAATATATTTAGTTTACTTAAATAAACCAGGTGAGGCAATACGTACTTCACCTCGAGTGAGTGGCCCGGCTGTTTGTGTATTTTACCGCATATGGCTCTTGGTGAAAACCGTTGAAAAAAGTTTGGACACCCCTGATATAGACTATACCCTCTCATTCCTTCCTCTTCAATCTCTGCATCTGTCACATAAGTATTATTTTAAATAGCTTTATTGAGTATAATTGACATACAATAAACTTCACATACTTAAAATGTATAATTTGACAAGTTTTATATATATATATATATATATATATACATGTAAAACAATTATCACAATCAAGATAGTGAACATATCTATCACCCCAAAAGGTTTCTTCGTGCCCCTTTTCATCCTCTCCTCTAGGTTCTCCCTGCCCCTCTTCCTCAGGCAATCACTGACCTGCCTTCTGTTATATCACTGTAGATTAGTTTGTATTTTCTAAAGATTTATATATATGGTATCATACGTGTGTACTCTGCTTTTGTCTGCCTTCTTTCACTCAGTATAATTAAGATTCATCTATGTTGTGTATACATAATTCATTCTTTAAAAATATTTTTTATTTTTCAATTACAGTTGACATTCAATATTAGTTTTTATTAGTTTCAGGTGTACAGCATAGTGGTTAGGCATTTATATAATTTATGAAGTGATCTCTTCAATTAGTCTAGTATTCATTCTTTTTTTTATTGCTGAGCAGTATTTCAATGTATGTAAAAACCAAAACTTGTTTATCCATTCACTGACTGATGGGCATCTGAGTTGTTTCCAGTTTTGTGCTATTACAAATAAAGCTGATAAGAATATTAATGTACAAGTCATCATTTGAATGTCTGTTTTCTTTTCTCATGAAAAGAAATATCTAGGAAAGGCTGGATAATAGGGTAGGTAGGCTTATTTTTAGTCTTTTAAGAAACTGCCAGACTGTTTTCCAAAGTGATTATACCATTTTACATTCCCATCAGCAGTCTGAGAGTTCCAGTTTCTCCACATCCTCATCAACACTCGGGATGGTCATTCTTTTCATTATTAGGCATTTTAATAGCTCTGTCATGGTTTCTCACTGTGGTTTTTATTTATTTATTTATTTATTTATTTACCTTTTAAAAAATTTTTTAAAAAATTTATTGGGTGACTATTGTTAGTAAAATTATATAGATTTCAGGTGTACAATTCTGTATTACATCATCTATAAATCCCATTGTGTGTTCACCACCCAGAGTCACTTCTCCTTCCATCACCATATATTTGATCCCCCTTACCCTCATCTTCCACCCCCCGCCCCACTTACCCTCTGGTAACCATTAAACTATTGTCTGTGTCTATGAGTTTTTGTTTCTCATTTGTTTGTCTTGTTCTTTTGTTGTTTTTGGTTTATATACCACATATCAGCGAAATTATATGCTTCTCTGCTTTTTCTGTCTGACTTATTTCGCTTAGCATTATACTCTCAAGATCCATCCATGTTGTCACAAATGTTCCTATATCATCTTTTCTTACCTCTGAATAGTATTCCATTGTGTATATATACCACAACTTCTTTATCCATTCATCTATTGAAGGACATTTTGGTTGTTTCCATGTCTTGGCCACCGTAAATAAAGCTGCAATGAACATTGGAGCACACGCGTCTTTATGTATAAATGTTTTTAGATTTTTGGGGTAGATACCCAGGAGAGGGATTGCTGGGTCATATGGTAATTCTACTCATAATTTTTTGAGGAACCTCCCCACTGCCTTCCATAGCGGCTGCACCAGTTTGCATTCCCATTGACAGTGTATGAGGGTTCCTTTTTCTCCACAGCTTCTCCAACACTTGTTACTATTTGCCTTGTTGATGATAGCCATTCTGACTGGGTGAGGTGATATCTTATTGTGGTTTTTATTTGCATTTCTCTGATGATTAGTGATGTTGAGCATTTTTTCATACGTCTATTTGCCATTTGTATGTCCTCTTTGGAGAAATGTCTCTTCAGGTCCTCTGCCCAATTTTCAATTGGGTTGTTTGCTTTTTGTTGTTGAGTTTCATTGGTTCCTTTTATATTTTGGATATTAGCCTCTTATCGGAGGCACTGTTTGCAAAAATCTTCTCCCATTCAGTTGGTTGCCTCTTTATTTTGTCGATGGTTTCTTTTGCTGTGCAGAAGCTTTTAAGTTTCATATAGTCCCATTCGTTTATTTTAGCTTTTACTTCCATTGCCTTTGGAGTCAAATTCATGAAATGCTCTTTGAACCCAAGGTCCATAAGTTTAGTACCTATGTTTTCTTCTATGCAGTTTATTGTGTCAGGTCTTATGCTAAAGTCTTTGATCCATTTTGAATTAATTTTGGTACATGGTGACAAACAGCAGTCCAGTTTCATTCTTTTGCACGTGGCTATCCAATTCTCCCAGTTTATTGAAGAGGCTGTCTTTCCTCCATTGTATGTTTTTAGCTTCTTTGTCAAAAATTATCTGTCCATATTTATGTGGTTTTATTTCTGTATTCTCAATTCTATTCCATTGGTCTATGTGTCTGTTTTTCTGCCAATACCATGCTGTTTTGATTATTGTAGCCCTGTAGTACAAGATAAAGTCAGGGAGTGTGATATCTCCAGTATTGTTTTTTTTTCTTAAGATTGCTTTGGCTATTCGGGGTTTTTTGTGGTTCCAAACAAATCTGATGATTTTTTGTTCTATTTCTTTAAAAAATGCCATTGGAATTTTGATGGGAATTGCATTAAATCTGTATATTGCTTTGGGTAATATGGTTATTTTAACTATGTTGATTCTTCCAATCCATGAGCATGGAATATCTTTCCATTTCTTTGTGTCTTCTTCAATTTCTTTTAAAAATGTCTTATACTTTTCAGCATGCAGGTCCTTCACATCCTTGGTTAAGTTTATTCCTAGGTATTTTATTCGTTTTGCTGCAATTGCAAAAGGAATTGTTTTTTGTATTTCTTTTTCTGAGATTTCATTGTTAGTATATAGGAATGCAATGGACTTTTGGATGTTGACTTTGTAGCCAGCAACTTTACTGTATTCATTGATTGTTTCTAATAGCTTTTTTGGTGGCGTCTTTAGGGTTTTCTATATATAGCATCATGTCATCTGCAAAGAGTGACAATTTAACTTCTTCATTCCCAATTTTGATGCCTTTTATTTCTTTCTCTTGCCTGATTGCTCTGGCAAGGACTTCCAACACTGTGTTGAAAAGCAGAGGTGATAGGGGACAGCCCTGTCGTGTTCCTGAACGTAGAGCAAAGGGCTTCAGTTTTTCACTGTTAATTAAGAGATTAGCTGAGGGCTTGTCATATATGGCCTTTATTATGTTAAGGTATTGTCCTTCTATACTTGTTTTGTTAAGTGTTTTAATCATAAATGGATGTTGTATTTTGTCAAATGTTTTTTCTGCATCAATTGATATGATCATATGATTTTTGTCCTTTATTTTGTTTGTGTGATGTATCACATTGATGGATTTGCGGATGTTGAACTATCCTTGTGCCCCAGGGATGAACCCCACTTGGTCGTGATGAATAATCTTTTTAATGTATTGTTGTATTCGATTTGCTAGAATTTTGTTTAGGATTTTTGCATCTGTATTCATCAGATATATTGGTCTGTAGTTTTCTTTTTTTGTGTTGTCCTTACCAGGTTTGGTATCAGGGTAATGTTGGCCTCATAAAATGAGTTAGGGAATACTGTCTCTTCATCAATTTTTTGGAAGAGTTTGAGCAGGATTGGTATTAGATCCTCTTTGAAGGTTTGGTAGAATTCACTAGTGAAGCAATCTGGTCCCGGACTTTTGCTTTTGGGAAGGTTTTGGATGACTGATTCAATTTTGTTACTGGTGATCGGTCTGTTTAGATTTTCCAGTTCTTTAGGGTTCAGCCTAGGAAGGCTATATGTTTCTAAGAACTTGTCCATTTCTTCTAGGTTATTGAATTTGGTGGCATATAGTCCTTCATAGTATTCTTGGATTATCCTTTGTATTTCTGTGGCATCCATGATAACTTCTCCTTTTTCATTTCTGATTTTGTTTATTAGTGTCTTCTCTCTTTTTATCTTAGTGAGTCTAGCCAAGGGTTTGTCAATTTTGTTAATCTTTTCAAAGAACCAGCTCTTTGTCACATTATTTTTTCTATTGTCTTTATGTTCTTTCATTTAGTTCTTCTCTGATTTTTATTATTTCCTTTCTTCTGCTGACCTGGGGTTTCATTTGTTCTTGTTTTTCTAGTTCTTTAAGGTGTAACGTGAGGTTATTTATTTGGGATTTTTCTTGTTTCTTGGGATAGGCCTGTAATGATGTAAATTTCCCTCTTAAAACTGCTTTTGCTGCATCCCAAAAATTTTGGTAGGATGTATTTTCATTCTTATTTGTTTCTATATATCGTTTGAACTCTCCTCTAATTTCTTCTTTGACCTAATCGTTCCTTAAAAGTATTTTGTTTAATCTCCATGTATTTGTGTTTTTTCCTGCTTTCTTTTTGCAGTTGATATCCAATTTCAAAGACTTTTGATCAGAGAATATGCTTGGGATGATTTCAATCTTCTTAAATTTGCTAAGGCTAATTTTATATCCCAGTATATGGTCTATCTTTGAGAATGTTCCATGTACACTAGAAAAAAATGTATAGTCTGATGTTTTAGGATGAAGTGCTCTATAAATGTCAATTATGTCCATTTCATCTAATGTGTCATTTAGGGCTGCTATTTTGTTATTTCTTTTCTGTTTGGATGATCTATCCATAGCTGTCAATGATGTATTTAGGTCCCCTAGTATAATTGTGTTTTGGTCAATTTCTCCCTTTAGTTCTGTTAGTAGTTGCTTGGTATATTTTGGTGCTCCCTGATTGGGGGCATAAATATTGATGACTGTTATGTCTTCTTGTTGTATAGTCCCCTTTACCATTATGAAGTGTCCATCTTTCTCTTTTGCTACCTTTTTCACCCTGTAGTCTGTTTCATTTGATATCAGTATGGCTACACCTGATTTTCTCTGGATATCATTTGCTTGGAGTGTCAATTTCCACCCTTTCACTTTGAGTCTATGCTTGTCCTTGTAGCTGAGATGTGTCTCTTGGAAACAGAATTTGGTTGGGTTTACTTTTTGATCCAATCTGCTACTCTGTGCCTTTTTATTGGTGAGTTCTGTCCATTTTCATTAGGGTGGTTATTGATATGTGAGGATTTCCTGTCATTCTATCTTTAGTTTTCTGGTAAGGCTGTGCCTCCATTGTTTCTTTGCCTTTTTGTTGTTGTCTGTCATTTCTGTGTGGTGGTATTCTATGATTTTTTCCCTCTGTTTCTTCTTTTATTACGGTGTATATTTCAGTTCTGGATTTTTTTGTGTGGTTACCCTTAAGTTTATGTAAAAGAAAGTTTGATATTTAGAGTATTCCATTTTCTTCAGCACGCTTACTTTCTCCATTCCCATATTCCGGTTCAGGCCTTTACTCTGCCCCTTTTTATGTTTTGGTTGCCACAAATTGTCCCTGTTGATGGTGGTCGAATAGCCTCCTTTAGTATTTCTTGTAGTGCTGGTCATGTATTAGAAAACTCCCTCAGCTTCTTTATGTCTATAAAGGTCTTTATTCTTCCTTCATATCTAAAGGATATCTTTGCTGGATATATTATTCTTGGCTCATAATTTCTCTCTTTCAATAGTTTGAATATTTGGTTCCACTCCCTCTTGACTTGTAGAGTTTCTGCTGAAAAATCTGATGATAATCTAACGGGCTTTCCTTTGTTGGTTACTGTCTTCTTTTCCCTGGCTGCCTCGAGGATTCTTTCTTTGTCGTTGATTTTAGACAGCTTCAATACAATGTGCCTTGGAGAAGGCCTGTTGGGATTGAGGTAATTAGGTGTTCTATTTGCTTCTTGGATTTGAGGATCCAGTTCTTTCCACAAGTTTGGGAAGTTCTCATCAACAATTTGTTTGAATATATTCTCTGTTCCCTTCTCTCTTTCTTCTCCTTCTGGTATGCCCATTATTCTTATATTGCTCTTCCTGATGGAGTCAGAAAGTTCTCGTAGAGTTCTTTCATTTCTTTTAAGTCTCAAGTCTCTTTCATCTTCTGTCCGTGTAATTTCCAGGTTTCTATCTTCGATGTCACTGATTCTTTCCTCCATCTGGTCAGCTCTACTACCTAAGCTTGCTATTTCATTCTTCATTTCTTGTATTGAATTCTGAATCTCCAGAAATGCTATTTGGTTCTTTTTTAAAATTTCAATCTCTTTCATCAAATGCTCATGTTGTTCTTTGATTGTGTTTCTGAGTTCATTAAACTGCCTTTCTGTGTTTTCTTGCATCTCGTTGAGTTTTTCAGAACTGCAATCTTGAATTCTCTGTCATTTAAGTCACATATCTCCATATCTTTAAGTTCCTTTTCTGGAGACTTCACTTTCTTTCTGAGCTGTCTTGTTGCCTTGGTTATTCATGTCAATTACTGATTTATTATTTCTCTTCCTAGTCATCTACAGGAGTGGCTTCTGCAACAGGTTGATAGGAAGAGGTCTTTCTTTTGTTTTCCAGTACTTGTTGGTAGAATGTTTTATTTTCTCTCTGACTGCAGCCTTTTTGCTCTCTCACATGGTAGTGCTATGTTTTCTCTGTAGTATCGCAGCTTCTCACACAGTGGAGGGATTCCCTGGGAGACGGGCTTCTCCTCTGTTAATAGTTCACCTAGTCACAGGGCAGAGTGCCTAGACGGGAATGCGGAGAGCTTTTGAAGTTCCAAAGCTCTTCCTGCACCAGATTCAGAGCCCGTATGTTTCAGCAGTTCTGTTTACTCCTGCAGGGATCCGCTCAGATAGGTGGGGCCAGGGGCGGGGTGAGTTGTGAGAGGTGGCCCAGAGCAATGTCGGCGACCACCACCACAGCTGGTCCTGCTTCCACAGCTCCCTCCCCTCTGCCGGAACTAGTTGGGCTGTGAATCTGTGTCTGTGGTCCATAGTTCTCAGAACAGCAAATATTCTGTTCTTTTGATCTGACACTGCTACTGTTCCGCTCCTAGCACCAGGCAGGTGGGGGTGGGGCGAGCTCTGGGAGGGTAGGGAGGGGATGGCTAGTCTCAGTGCCTAAGGCTTCTGTTCTCTGCTCAGCAGTGAGGGGTTAAACCACCGTTTTCAGCCTTCTTCCCTCAGTGTTTTCTCCGAGGTCTCTGCCGTGAGCATTGGGTTCAGCGTGTTATATACTGTCCCCTCAGCCCTGTGGGCCATAAACAGAGCCCTAGCAGTCCGAGTTCTTCCCTCTCCCACAGCTGTGATAGTTCTGGGGTGCAGCGAGCTTGGAGCACTGAGGTAGGTCTGCGTCCTGTGACCACGCAGCTCTGTCTCCGCACTTCTGCCTTCACTCCTCACCCACTAGCACGATTCACCCACCTTTAGGTGAATTCAGTAGTGGGCCTCTTCTTCTTGCCTGTCTGCTATACAGGGTGTCCTTTGTGGAGTTATAGTTGTTCGATAAGTTGTAAATTCCAGGGGAGCTTTACAGAGGCTCACCTCACACGCCATTTTGATGACGTCTCTCCTCACTGTGGTTTTAATATGCATTTCCCCAGTGACTAGTGGGGCTGAGCATCTTTTCATGTGCTTATTTGCTATCTATATACTTTCTTTTGTGGAATGTCTATTGAAACCTTTTGCCCATTTTGAAAAAACAATTTTTAATTTTTCAATTACAGTTGACATATAATATTAAATTAGTTTCAGGTATACAACCTAGTGATTAGACATATATATAACTTATGAAGTTATCACCCTGATAAATCTAGTACCCTTCTGACACCATACATAGTTATTACAGTATTATTTACTATAATCCTTATGCTTTCCTTTACATCTCTGTGACTATTTAATAACTACCAATTTGTACTTCTTAATTCTTCTCCCCGTTTACCCCTCTCCACCCTGCCTCCCAGCTGGCAATCATCAAAATGTTTTCTGCATCTGAGTTTGTTTCTGTTTTGTTTGTTTATTTTGTACTTTAGATTCCACATATAAGTGAAATCATATGACATTTTTCTTTCTCTGTCTGACATACTCCACTCTAAGTCCATCTATGCTCTTGCAGATGGAAGTATCTCATTATTTGTGGCTGAGCAATATTCCATTGTATATATGTACCACCTCTTCTTTATCCATTCGTCCATTGATGGACACTCAGGTTGCCTCTATATCTTAGCCATTGTAAATAATGCCACAATAAACATATGGATGCATATTTTCCTTCAAAGTAGTGTTTTGAGTTTCTTCAGCTAAATATCCAGAAGTGGGATTACTGGGTCCTTCTTTGTCTCTTGTTATTATCCTTTTTTTAAAAGTCTATTTTGTCTGGTATAAGTATTGTTACCCCAGCTTTTTGTTTGTTTATTTTCATTTTCATGAAGAATGTTTTTCTATACCTTTACTTTCAGTCTCTGTGTGTGTGTCTTTCCATCTGAAATTATTCTCTTGTAGGCAGCATATGTAAGGGTTTTGTTTTCTTATCCATTCAGCCACCTTATGTTTTTTATTGGAGAATTTAATTCATTTACATTTGAAATAATTATTGATAGATATGTCATTATTGCCATTTTGTTATTCATACTTTTTATCTTTTTTTTTCATCTGAGAGAAATCCCTCTACGATTCCTTGTAACACTGGTTTGGTGGTGATGAACTCCTTTAGCTTTTTCTTGTCTGGGAAGCTCTTTATTTTTCCTTCAATTTTAAATGATAGCCTTTCTGGGTAGAGTCATCTTGATTGTAGGTCCTTGTTTTTCATCACTTTCAATCAATCTCTTCTGGCCTGCAAAGTTTCTGTTGAGAAATCAGTTGACAATTTTATGGGAGCTCCCTTATAAGTTATTAGTTGCCTTTCACTTGTTGCTTTTAGGATTCTTTCTTTGGCTAAAGGCAAAAGTTAAAACCTTCAGCATTTTAATTATGATGTGTCTTGTTGTGGGCCTGTTTGGGTTCATCTTGTTTGGGACCTTGTGTTTTCTGGACTTGTATGTCTATTTCCTTTGCCAGGTTAGGAAAGTTTTCCATCATTATGTCTTCAAATAAGTTCTCAATCCCTTGCTTCTTCTCTGCTCCTTCTGGCATTTCCATTATGTGAATGTTGTTACACTTGATGTTGTCCCAGAAGTCTCTTAAACTATCCTCATTTTTTTTTTTTTTTTTTTGATTCTCTTTTCTTTTTGCTGCTCCAGTTGGGTGTTTTCTGCTACATTGTCTTGTACATCGCTGATTTGATCCTCTACTTCTAGTCTGCTGGTGATTTCTTTTAGTTAATCCTTCATTTCAATTATTGTATTCTTCACTTCTGACTGGTTCTTTTTTATGGTTTCTATGTGCTTTTTTATGCTTGCTATCACTTTGTTGAAATTCTAAGTTCCTTGAGCATCCTTAAGACCAGTGTTTTGAACTCTGTCTCTGGTAGGTTGCTTGCCTCCATTTTGTTTAGTTCTTTTTCTGTAGTTTTCTCCTGTTCTTTCATTTGGGATGTATTTCTTTGTTTCCTCATTTTAGCTGCCTCTCTGTGTTTGTTTCTATGTATTATGTAGATCTGCTATGTCTCCCAGTCTTTCCAGGTGGCCTTATGTAGTAGGTGCCCTGTGGGGCCCAGTGGCACAATCTCCCTGGTCATCTGCACTTGGTTCTCCAGCAGTGTCCCTTGTGTGTGCCTTCTATTATAGTTGAGCTTTGATTGCTATTGGCACATCAATGAGTGGGATTGACACTCAGGCTGACTGGCTGTGGGGTTTGGCCATGTCCACAGCTTATGGGCTGCTGTGTGAGAGTCTTACCCCATAGAGTGAGATTTGCCCCAGTGGGCTCTGGTGCCTGTCGTGGCTGTCTTTGGGTGTGCCACTCATGGGGTAATTGGATGGTGCTCTGCTGTGGTCTGAAGCTAACCTCCAAGTATGTCAGTTCTGGGGTCTTTTGGGAGTGGCTCCGGTGCCAGCCTATATCAGACACTGCCTGTGACTGGCCGGGGACTCCTGGGAGGAACTATAAAGTGATCCAGAGTGAATCACTGCCTGTGCTAGACCTGGAGGCATGTGGAAGAGGCTACACTGCAAACCAAGGACAGCTGCCACTAGTACCAGGTCTGGGGTAGCTCCGTAAAAAGCCAGGAAACCTCAAGGCTTGTTGCCACCTGCCAGTTCCAGTAAGATTCATCCAGTACAGTACATAGTTGGTTGTGGTGGGGTCTCAGTTAGTCACCAGGGTAAAGCTAGCAGAGCTGACCAGACCAATTCAGATTCAGATTTGGCCATGGACAAAGGGGTAGAGCTCAATACAGGAAAGATGGCACCCGCCTGCCAGCTACATAGGAGAAGGTCCCCACACAGGAAAAATGGCAACTGTCCCTTCAGTGCTCTCATTGAAGTCATACAACTCAGTCTAACCCCAGATGTCTGTGATAACCCCCACGCCCACCCCAAGTCACTCTCCCTCCACTGGCACCCAGGGTTAGTGTTTATGAATGAGTGAGTCTGTGTGTGGGCCTTTTAAGAGGATGTCTGGGTTTCCTGCATCCCTCCATCCCACCCTGACAGTTGAAATCCCCACTGTTTTTTACAGCCAGATGTTGTGGGGTCTCCTCTCCCCAGCACCAGTACTCCAGGCTGGGGAGCCTGATGTGGGGCTGGGGTCCCTCGCTGCTCTGTGGGGAACCTCTGTGGCTGATATATCCCTCTTGATTTACAACCGCCACACAGAGGTTTGGGGCTAGCCTATTTTGCATCTCCACCCCTCCTGCCAGTCTCAATAAAGCTTCTTTATATTCTAGTTATAAAAATTCTGTTCAGCTAGACTTCAGATTGTTCTTTAGGTTCATTGTTCTATAATGTAATTGTAATTTTGATGTGTTCACGGGATAAGGCAAGCACAACATTTATCCCTTCTGCCATCTTGGATCACTCTCCTTACTGTAATGTATTTTTATTTGTTATTGTATTCTTCATTTCTGACTAATTCATTTTGTTTTTATTTCCATTTTTATGTTTTCTATCTCTTTATTGAAGTTCTCCCTTCAGTATCCTTATAACCAGTGTTTATTGTTTATTTATCCTCATAACCTGGTATATTTATTTTCTCCATTTTGTTGAGTTCTTTTTCTGGAATTTTGTTCTGTTCTTTCATTTGGGACATATTTCTTTGTGTCCCCATTGTGGCTGCCTCCCTGTGTTTGTATGTATTAGGTAAGGTTGCTATGTCTCCCAGGCTTAGTACAGTCACCTTATACAGTAGGTGTCCTATGGGACTCAGTGGCACAGCCTCCTGATCACCTGAGCTGAGTGCTCCAGGTGTGTTTGGGTTGTTTGTTTTCTTGCTGAGTTTTTTTTCAGTTATTTTTATATTTTGGTCAGAAGTCCATTATCAGGTATATTCTTTGCAAACACTTTTCCCTACTCTATGCTTTGTCTTTTCATTCTCTAACAGTATCTTTTGATACCAGAAGATTTTAATTTTGATGATGCCAAATTTATCAATTTGTACTTTTATAGATTGTATTTTTTGTGTCATATCTAAGAAAATTTTACTGAACCCAAAGATTCAAAGATTTTCTCCTATTATTTTTTCTAGAATTCTATAGTTTTAAATTATACATTTAGGTCTATTATCTGTTTTTGAATTCATTTTTGTATGAAGTGTGAGGAAGAGATCAGAATTCTTTCTTTCCTTTACTTCTCTCTCTCTCTCTCTCTCTCTCTCTCTCTCTCTCTCTCTCTCTCTCTCTCTCTCTCTCTCTCCTGGTTATGGATTTTCTATTTATGTCATAGCCATTTATTGAGAAAATTATCCTTTTTCCCTGAAGTGCCTTTACATTCTTTTTGGTAAAAAAATCAGTTATCCATATATATCTAGACTCACTGATATATGTCTGTACTCACTACTCTGTTTTATTCATTTATTTTCTATCTTTATACCAATACCAGACTTTTTAAACTACTGTAGTTTTATAATAGATCTTGAAATCAGATAGCATTCACCCTTCAATTTTTTTCTTCTTTTGCAAAATTTATTTTGCTGTTTCAGGTCTTTTGCATTTCCATATGAATTTTAGAATCACCTTATTAATTTCTAAAGGAAAGCCTGATGAGATTATGATTGGAAGTGTTTTTAATCTGTAGGGTAGAAGTGACTTTTAACAATATTGAGTTTTCCCAACCATGATCAAGGTACCGTTTTTGCCATGTATAATGGCAAAAAACTTCTTTGCCCAAATTTGTAAGGGACAAATAAGGATGTGTATTATACATGGGTAGTACTAATTTGTATCTATATCAATGTTTTTAATTTTTTAATTTATGCTTATGAGTTGAAAGTGTAACTCTAGAAATCAATAATAATATCCATATGCAAAATAATACGCTGGAATATGATAATTGGTTTTGTTGAACTTACAATGAACTTGCAATGACGAAGAGTTCTTGGCTTTCTATAATGCGTAAATATAGTAAATTTGTTATTTCTTGTGCTTTGTATCTGTTCTTGTGTTTTGCAATTATTTGTCACATAAAATTTCTTGTACCATAAATGTTAAAATATAAAGGCTAAAATTCTTTTATAATACAAAACACAAGTACCTAAATGTAAACATATAAAAATTTGAATTAAAAAATTAAAATGAAAGATTTTTATTCCCTGAAAGTTTGGGCTGAAAACATGAGTGTACATTATACACAGGAGTGCATTATACATGGGAAAATATGGTATATCTCTCCATTTATTTAGATCTTTTTAAATTTCTTTCAGCAATGTTTTGTAATTTTTAGTGTACGAAACTTTCATATTGTTGGTCAGATTTGTCACTAAGGAGTTTATAATTCTTGTATTATTGTAAGTAATCAGTATTCTGCTGAATACACAAGGGGGCAATCTGCAGCCTTCCAGGGATCACCCTCTGGGCAGTGTTCTCCTTTTTAGTACTCTGTTCTGCAAACTCTAGATTCCTTGGTTTCCTTCAAAATTTTGGCTTTGTTTCTTCAAGTTTGGGGGTCTGCCAGGTGTTGCCTGAATTCCATGTCCCCGAACCACAACTTGGAAACTCTCTCAAGGCAGTGAGTTGGGTCAATCATGTGGCTCACATCATTTATTTCCCATCTAGCAGGGCTCTATGTCATGGTTTTCTATATTTATTTCACATATTTTATCTGGTGGTTGTTGTTTTAAGAAGGAGGGTAAATCTGATTATTGTTACTCTATACTGTGCAAAAGCAGAAATCCATCTCATAAATATTGAAATATCAACTCTCCCATTTTAAGAAACAAACAAGTTTTAAAAATATACCTTCATCTCTAGCTATTGACCTAATTCCTCACCCAGCCATGTTTCCTGGGAGAGTTTTCTGTAGTCACAGTTTTCATTTTCTTACTCTCTGCTCACTGCTCATTTGACTTCAATATGGGTAAAATATTTGTTCATTTTAAATTAAAAAATTAAATTAATAAACACTTCTTGCTCACCTAATAAGTCAGAGGTAAGTAAGCAGAAGAGTAATGGGACATCTCATATCCATAAAATCTTTTAGGGAACCAGTCCCTTTCCATGTTGTTGCTCTGCTATTCCCTAAGAGATGGTATAAAGTTGGACAAGGTCAGCACAATCAAATACAGGGTTCAAATTTTATGCAGGCCTGGGGTAGGGGGTAATTGAAGGAAGTAAGTGGAAAGCAAATCTTTTTATCCAAGTGATGCATAAATTGTGCATATCACTTCCACTTACATTTGACTATTGTGAATTTAGCCATATGTCCATGTCTAGCTGCAAGGGAGGCTGGGAACTGTGATGACTGCTTGAGAGCCTATGTGCTCAACTAAAACTCTGTTAATATGGAAGAAGTGGAGAAGTGATTTTGGAAGACAACTGGTACTCTGATCTTCCTGACACCAATGGCTTTGCTCTATGTGTATATACTACAACTTCCTGACTATTCAGAGCACCCAATAACTTAAGAATTGTGTGTATTGGTTGGTCGGTTGATATAACATAGTTGCAAAAGAATCAACTCAAGCTTGGACATCTTAGAATGTTAACATAATTTTATTTGTCCAAAGCTTGTCTTCTGTTTTGTCCAAACAATGAATCAGCATTTGCTTCAGTTTTGCTATAAGAGTGTCAGTTAAACTGTGAGTATTTTTTTTCCAAATGAAAATAGAGAGGATCAAATCAGAAAATGGTCTTTTTTTTTTTTTTTAAGACTTTATTGGGGAAGGGGAACAGGACTTTATTGAGGAACAGTGTGTACTTCCGGGACTTTTTTCCAAGTCAAATTGTCCTTTCAATCTTAGTTGTGGAGGATGCAGCTCAGCTCCAGGTCCAGTTGCCATTGTTAGTTGCAGGGGGCACAGCCCACCATCCCTTGCTGGAGTCAAACTGGCAACCTTGTGGTTGAGAGGATGCACTCCAACCAACTGAGCCATCCAGGAGCTCAGCGGCAGCTCAGCTCAAGGTGCCCTGTTCAATCTTAGTTGCAGGGGGCAGAGCCCACCATCCCTTGCGGGAGTCGAGGAGTCCAACCAGCAACCTTGTGGTTGAGAGCCCGCACTCCAACCAACTGAGCCATCTGGCCACCCGGGAGCTGAGCGGCAGCTCATTGACTTCATTCTAGTCGCGGAAGGCACAGCTCGCTGGTCCAAGTGGGAATCAAACCGGCAGCCCTGTTGCCCAGAGCTCACGCTCTAACCAACTGAGCCACCCGTCCGCCCCAGAAAATGATCTTTTTAAGAAGAGGTTTTCTTAACCAAAATTTCCCTGGAGCCGTTCTGAAACATTTTAGCCAACCTGGAGGAATCTGTTCTCCTCATATTTACAGGGGGAAGGTAGATTTAAAACACGAGGAATGAAGAAAACTGATAAAGAAGTCTTGGATATTTGGTAAGGACAAGGAAAGACAGTGGAAGTATGAACACTGTCTTTCAATGTTTGAAAAACTGACAAGTTGAGGATTTGGATGTTTTGTGTGCAACTGTAGAAAGCAGAACAGGGCTTCGTGAGTGAGAGGAAAGTGGATGCTGTTGTGATAGAGGTGAGTAAATAAGGGTGTCAACTTGTATAACAAACTCCTAAATTTCAGTAGCTTTTTTAGTAAATAAAAGTTTTTTTTTAAGCTTACTTTATTTATTTATTTATTTATTTATTTATTTATTTATTATTATTTTTATTGGGGAAGGGGAACAGGACTTTGTTGGGGATCAGTGTCTACTTCCAGGCCTGTTTTCCAAGTCAAGTTGTTGTCCTTTCAGTCTTACTTGTGGAGGGCGCAGCTCAGCTCCAGGTCCAGTTGCCGTTGCTAGTTGCAGGGGGCACAGCCCACCATCCCTTGTGGGAGTCAAACCGGCAACCTTGTGGTTGAGAGGATGCACTCCAACCAACTGAGCCATTCGGGAGCTCAGCGGCAGCTCAGCTCAAGGTGCCGTGTTCAATCTTAGTTGCAGGGGGCGCTGCCCACCATCCCTTGCGGGACTCGAGGAGTTGAACTGGCAACATTGTGGTTGAGAGCCCACTGGCCCATGTGGGAATCGAACCGGCAGCCTTCAGAGTTAGGAGCATGGAGCTCTAACCGCCTGAGCCACCGGCCCGGCCCGTAAATAAAAGTTTTATTTTTTGTTATTTCAATGGTTCAATGGGGGTGTTCCTAGTTGCACTGCTACTGTAGCTCTTTTTCAGTGGATGTGTAAGGATCTAGGCTCCTTCTAAATAGACTGCATCCCTTTGGGCTCCTTGGTCCTCTTTTGTATGCCCTGTGTTTGGAAACAGAATCAGGAAGAGGGATACCTGTGGAAGCTCCCAAGTTGAATGGATCAGGCTTGGAAGTGGTGTATACCAGTTTTAATCACATTCAATGGGCTAGAACTCAATCATGAAGCCAAACCTGATTGTAAGGAATGTTGCAAAATGTGGTCCAACTGTGGGCCCAGGAATAAGAGGAAACCTGTTTGTTCAGTATCTACCCAATCTCTGCCATGGACTGCGCTTATAGTCATTACATACTCTTCATTCTTCTTCCCACACACAGAATATACTCCCACCTCCTCAAAGAAAACAGCCCTAAGTCTGATTTAGCTATTTCATTCTACTCTAATCCATTGTATCTGAATATTACACAGACCTCTCTGTCAGATCCAGTTGAGGCTTCTTGTGTTACGAAGATCTTTGAACTGAAAAGATGAATTGTTTGCCTGCTCCCAACCTCCCAACATCTACACACTCCTAACAAACTATGATGGCAGGTGACTGGATAACCTTCATATGTTATCCTATCTACAAAGGGAACAATAGGAGACACAGCAATTGCTGGTCTATAATAATTGTGAAAGCATGCTGGGCAGGCACCATGCAATTCCCCTGCTAAGGCAGAACACTAGAGAGAGAGGAATGTTCCTTGATTAGACATGATTTTGCTTTGGAGGGGACTCCCTTATCCATTATCTTCCATAATCCCTGAATCCAGCACTTAGAAGTAAGATTCTTCCATGTCCACTTAAAAAGATCTGAAATGGATATTTTGGAGGATGCCTCCTTTGGAGCTGTACAATCTAATATCTCATTCATGCTTATGTAAGTTTCAGGGCCCAAAGATTGTTTTCATGCTTAAACAGTTAAAGACTTTTTAGTATGGGGTGTGGTTTCTTTGGTAATGTAATAGCCTTAGAAGTTTACTGGGTTTCTGCTTATTGCTTCTAGTCAGCTCTATGTACCAGTAACTATACCTAAATTTCTTTTCCAAGCATAATTCTCAACCTTGATTTGTTTCTTTCTTCCTCACCAAGCTTATTTGTTTCTTTGAAACTACCTGAGATAATAGGCTTGGTGAAAAGTCCACAACCCTTAATCTCATCTTTGCTGAAAGGTCAATTTTTTCCTGAGCTCACCTTTTTCTTGTAATATTTACCCAGCATAGCCAATAGTAACCAATACACACTAACACTTGGACTCTTTCCAACTTGTACCCCTAGAGCTATACACTTAGTATCAATGGGCCTGTCTTCCAAGTTATCACAGGTACATTTTAATCAAATATTTGACGTTGTAAATACATTTCTTAGTCTTTGTTATCAGCTTTCTTGCTGCCCATTATCTCACTGCTAAGCCAATGTCACATATTTTTCTTTTTTTTTAATTTATTTTTATCTGAATAGCCTTAGGCAATACAGTTTTTTCATTTCTTTCTTTCTTTCTTTCTTTCTTTCTTTCTTTCTTTCTTTCTTTCTTTCTTTCTTTCTTTCTTTCTTTCTTTCTTTCTTTCTTTCTTTCTTTCTAAGATTTATTGGGGAAGGGGAACAGGACTTTATTGGGGAACAGTGTGTACTTCCGGGACTTTTCCAAGTCACGTGGGTGTCCTTTCAATCTTAGTAGCTGAGCACAGCTCAGCTCCAGGTCCACTTGCCATTGTTAGCTGCAGTGGGCGCAGCCCACCAATCCTTGTGGGAGTCGAACCGGCAACCTTGTGGGTGCGAGCCCGCGCTCCAACCAACTGAGCCATCCAGGCAATGTCACATATTTTAAGGGCTTTTTTTTTTTTGCTGTTGTTGTTGTTTTTGAGATAGCAGGACTCTATTTCAACATACCAAGTTTTATACACGTGAGGGCATACTAACTTCTCTAAGACAAAACTCCCAAATTTTTGTCACTTACCACAATTAAATTTATATTTTTGTTCATGCAGTGGTCCAATGTGTATATTCCTATTCTCCTCTGTGGCTTTCCTCTAAGCTGAGCCTCAGAGACCTCATTTTAGGGCCTCTGTTATCTCTTAATACCTCTCTGAATCCTCTGCATCCAGCTGACAGATGAGGGGTTGAGAACACAGTAGAGGTTCCAGGCCTAGAAGGGGGATATGTTCTTCTGCCTAGAGTGGCTGGAACTTAGTAACATGTCATATCTAACTGAAAGAAACCCAGGAAATTTAGTCTAATTGTGTTCCCAGGAAGAAGAAATGGGTTTGCTGAGCATACAGCCTGTTTCTGCCAAATCCAGGGTGGTTTTCATAACGATTACAGCTATCTTAAAATGAGACTACACTGACACTGAAAATTCTTAGCGGCCAGATAACCGTCCATCTTATAGAGCAGAGGTGATTCTGTATTGGGTAGAAAGTTAGACTAGATTATCTTCGAGGCTTCTTCCAGTTTCATGACAAGAGAAGACTAAAAGTCAACTAATAGCCATAGCAAGAAAAGATAATTAGCATGTTCACGAATCATGGTCCAATTTGCCTTTCTATTCTTAAGGCCAATTACTTCTGTAAGGAAGGTTCTCACTGTGATTAGAAGTGAGAACAAATATCTGGTGAGCCTGGTTAGATTTGTGAATTTCAGATATATGAGGTATGACAATTAAGTTCTAAAACTCATCCTAGAAAAAGTGCTACATATTTCATTGCTAAATATCACTACGGTCACCTTCGAAGTCCTCCCCTTGGGAAGCTATGCGCTGATGCCAATGACTATTCCACCCTTCAAAGCAATTTTGGAACTCTTTTTCTGGAATGGCCACCACAGCCGTCAGCTTATTACCTTTGCTGTCCTGAATGTCATCAAAATATCTTTCTTTCAATATTTACTTTATCTTCAGGTAAAGAAAAAAGTCACTGGGGACCAGATTAGGTGTAGGGGTGCGTGTGAGTGTTCCAATACAGTTATTTGTTTACTGGCTAAAAACTCCCTCACAGATAGTGCGGTGTGAGCTGGTGCATTGTCGTGATGCAAGAGCCATGAATTGTTGGCAAAAAGTTCAGGTCGTCTCACTTTTTCATGCAGCCTTTTCAACACTTGCAAATAGTAAACTTGGTTAACTGTCCAGTTGGTACAAATTCATAATGAATAATCCCTCTTATATCAAAAAAGGTAAGGAATATCATTGCAACAAGTTCACGAACATAATTGTCACACCTCGTACTTAAGGAAATGCGAGTACACTTTTGTTTATCATCTTACCTTATCATCTACAAACAGGCCAACATATTTATGTATGTGAATAAGTGGCTCTGGGAATGAAAATATAAACTAAAGCACAGTAAGTACATTTGCTACTGTGTTTCCCCGAAAATAAGACCTAGCCAGAGAATCAGCTCTAATGCGTCTTTTGGAGCAAAAATTAATGTAAGACCCAGTATTTATTACATTATATTGTATTGTATTGTATTGTATTGTATTATATTATATTATATTATATTATATTATATTATATTATATTATATTATATTATATTATATTATACCATACCTGGTATTATATTATATTACATTATATTATACTTCTTTTGATCCAGTCTTATTTTACTATAAGATTATTTTACTATATTAATTTTTGCTCCGAAAGACTCATTAAAACTGATTGTCCAGCTAAGTCTTATTTTCAGGGAAACATGGTATTACCAGCCTTTGTTGAGCCCTTAGCCATGGCACTAACATTGCTCTATGAGTGAGAGCTGCAGTCTGTATACTAACTTATAATTACAAAATGTCAGGGAGTCTCCAAAAGGGTTATCTTTCTGCACTCCTAGGATCAAGGGGCTGTTTTTTTTTCTGTTTTTCTTTCTTTTTTTTTTTTTTTGTAAGGGGAGGCTTTATTGTTACAGTCCTCACCCTGAATTCTCTTTTAGCAAACTTCCTTTGTCATGTGAAAACTTGGTCATTATACACTCAGCCATTGGGAGCACAAGAAAATACTGCAAAAGGGGGAAGTTCATAGAAAGAATGGAAGTAGTTATTAATATTCCTATAGTGTTTTAAACTATATATGTATATATAAAAACATTTTGTACTTTTACATATACTTAATATGTATTTATATATATTATAAAGCATTTCATTCTTTCTGTTATTCAACAGATATTTATTGAGTTTTTAGTTGTATCAGGCAGTACATTAGGCACTGGAATTTAACATGAGTAAGATATAGTTCTTTCCTCAAGGAGCTCTTAGTCTGGTAGAAGCATAGTAAGCATGTGAAAAAAATGTGCTAGAAATCTCTACAAAACACAATAGGGCACAAAGGACAAAGTGATTATTTCTAATTAGAGAATCAGGAGGCTGAGAACAGAGAAGTTTCAGAGAAAGGGTAATGGTGGAGCTGAGTCATTCATCTTACCTAATTCTGACAACATCCTTGATAGGCAGATAAAATATTCCCATCATTAAGACAAAGAAACTGAGGCTCAGTGAAGCAGAATTAGGGTTTGAATCTTGGCCCCTGCTCTTTCTGCTCTACTACACTTATATAAACTATACACAGGTTGCTAAGTTATACATACAAAGCAGAATTACAGAGCCTGATTTTATAACTCAGCTGATGATGCTAATATCTATCTGCCTTTAGTTCTCTCCTCATTTAGTTAGCTAAGTTTTCTCTTGAGGAGACAAAGATCCTTGGGGCTAGTAATGGTCTTCCAACCACCTCCTCACTATTACAGGGGCTCCATCTCCTCCCCTTCTTTGGGTTCCCATTCATGGGACTCATCTATGTTCCACCTTCTCTGTGAAGTCCTCCGCCATATCCTTGGCACTACAGAGCCAGCTTCTGCTCAGACCTGTCCTAACACTGATTGAAATGGACTTGACTTGTTCTTCAGTTGATGACTCTTACTCTGTGTTCCCCCACCTCTCCCAGGCTTTAGGATCCTAAGGCAGGGATCATCTCATGGTGTCTCCCACCCTCCAGTACCTGGGCCAAGGCTAAGCCCCATGCTCCTGCTTTGCCAAGTAATGCTTATGGGGTGAAAGTTTTATCCAGGAGACATAAAGGCCAATGTCCTTTTCCCCTGATGTTTTATCATGTCCTTATTGAGCAAAATATAAAGTTGGTAGCCTACATTAAGTCTTTCAGTTTTGTGTGTGTGTGTGTGTGTGTGTGTGTGTGTGTATGCACATGCTTGTTTAAATCTTGTTGGTCTGTGAAATCTGAAAGTCTAGGATCCATAGCTCTAGTGAGTGGTTACTAAGTCTGAAGGACATAAGAATTATTTGGGGCAATAAAAACTGGATTCCTGGGATTTGTCCCAGAACTAAGGAACTAGAAAATGAGGGCCCAGGGAATTGTGTGTTTAAAAACGACTTACAGAGATCATTCTGATAGTGGGTGGCATTTAAATTATGCCTCAAACAATTGGGAAGGTTATGAAGGAGGGAGGGAGGGGCAGGAAAAGACTTTCAGAGCAAGAAAAATGTGAGCAAAAGTATGGAAGTGGAGCAGCAAGCTTTTGTAATGGCACGTGGACCAAATGGGATAAATGGCCCATAGAGGCAAGTAGTGGGGCTTCTGATCACAAAGGTAAGTTGTGGCTAAAGTGTGACAGATTTGAATCTTATACCAAAAATAGTAGAACCTCCAAAGAGGATGGGGAAAGAAAATAGGAATTACTGAAATTCTAATATGCAATAGTAATTGTCTTTGGGTGAACAAATAATGTCCCACTTAAGTATGTATTATTTAGAATGGGTGAGATGCTGTTTGGATTAATAAAATATAACAGAAGGACGTCATAGGAATGGCGGCAGCAGGGCGCACTTTCTGAGTTCTCCTCCAGATCTTGTTGCAAACGGGAACTATAACCCATCGAGGAAATTTTCGCTCACCACACAATATAGTGGAGAGATTCGTGGATTGCTTGAAGCTAAGAAATTCTTGGGGGTAAGCTAACTGGACGGAGCAAGGAGAGGAGGAGGAGAAGCGGCGTGGGAGCGCCCGGCCGGCAGTGGCGGGAGAGCCCAGCCCCCAGCGGAGCCTCAGCTGGCAGGGGCGAGGACCGAAAACCACGGAGCCGGGCAGGCGCGGGATCCCAGGCGGAGCGGAGAGCGCAGAGACCGGGGGTAGGCCCTTTCCCTGCTCCCACGGCTGATTTCTCCCGCCGGGAAGGCGGCGCGCCCTGCGGCGGACGGGGGCGCAGTCTCCATACCTGGGCCCCTCCCCCCCGCCCTGCTCCCCCAATCCTACCCCGCCCTTCCAGAGACTGGGACTGGAAACCGCGGTGCAGCCCCGCTGTGCCGGGCGCGCACAGGAGCCCAGGCGGAGCCGAGAGCGCAGAGACCCGGAGGCGGCTCGGGAAGGCGGCGCGCCCTGCGGCGGACGGGGGGCGCAGTCTCCATACCTAGGCCCCTCCCCCGCCCCCTCTTCCAATCTTACCCCGCCCTTCCAGAGACTTAAACCGGCCCCTGAACCGAGAAGTGGTATCTAACGCTCACGCTTTGGGAAGCCTGACGGGCAGCCCTGACCCAGGCAGACTGGGCAGTGTGCGTGATTTTGGCTGCGCTAGGAGAGAAGAGACGCCTCCACCCCCAGCCACCACCTTTTCTGGCCTGCGGGAAGAGGGCGACGCACGGCTGGGCTGGGAGAGTGAAGACCCCTCCATCTCCAGCCCCCACCCTTCCTGGCTTGCCTAGGGTGGGGTGGGTGCAGCTGCCGAGACACACCCGGAGATCAGTAGTGAGGCAGGCGCAGCTCTGGGCTTTCAGCAGATCAGAAATCTCCTGCCCGCACTCACACACACACACTGAAGAGGTGCCTTAAGACTCAAGAGTTTTGGTCACATATCTGGTGGTGCCACTCTCAGTGTGCATTTGTGCAGGCAAGGGCAGAAAACTGCACTGATATTGTAAAAACTATCATCCAGACCCCTCAGGCCCACGCTTTTAAGTCTGCAGTCCCAAAGTCTCTCTGGGCACCAGGTGACCGGCTCTGCCTGCGCAATAAGCAGGGGGCTCCTTGGTACAGCAGAGAACAACCTGAACATTGCTTGGTGGGCTTAGGCCGAGACTGTCGCTGCTTTTTGTATTGCTTTGTTTTGTCTTGTTTTGCTTTGTCTTTATATCTTTGATATCTTTGCCTCTGTCGAGTGGGGTTATCAGGTGGTTTTTGCATGTGAACGTATTTGATATTTTTCTTTGTTGTTGTTGTTGTTGTTGTGCTTGGTGATTTGCTTTGTTCTGAAACTGCCCTGCCGGGGCCCAGCTTGTGAGGCACGGTCAGCAGATCAGAAATCTCCCGCCCGCACCCATACACACACACTGAAGGAGTGCCCTAGGACTCACGAGCTCTGGACAAAGGACTGGTGGTGCTCCTCTCGGTGTGCATACGTGCGGACAAGGGCAGAAGCTGCACTGACTTTGTGGAGACTATCATCCAGACCCCTCAGGCCCACGCTTTTAAGTCTGCAGTCCCAAAGTCTCTCTGAGCACCAGGTGACCGGCTCTGCCTGCGCAATAAGCAGGGGGCTCTTTGGTACAGCAGAGGACAACCTGGTCATTGCTTGATGGGCTCAGGCCGAGACGGTCGCTGCTTTTTGTTTTGCTTTGTTTTGCTTTGCTTGGTTTTGTTTTGCTTTATCTTGTATCTTTGATATCTTTGCCTGTGTCGAGCGGGGGTTATCGGCTGTTTTCTTTTTTGTTTGTTTTTTTTTTTTTTCTTTTTTTTTTTTTTTTTTTTTTTTCTTCTTTGCTGTTGTCGTTGCTGCTGTGCTTGGTGATTTGCCGTGTTCTGGGACTTCCCTGCCGGGGCCCAGCTTGGGTGGCACGGGACTCGGCATATCTGGGGGCCAACTCCAGACCAAATCGGAGTGCAGCCGGGGTTGACCTGCAGGTCACATACCTAGAGGGGGTTCTCGGCAGGCTCTGGAGCCCATAGAGGCCAAATCACATTGGGGTGGTCAACCCTCACGCAGCAGAGTGCCCTGCGGGGGGCAGAGCCAAGTCTCACGGCAGGTCAGCCCAGGAGTTGACCCCACCTGCTCATTAGCGGGAAGCAATTAAAGATCTTCTTGAACGGGACAGTGTACACAACACAAGACTCACCTTTGGAGCACACGCAGAGGAGGACGACGTGGTGCTAGTCAAATATAAAGGACACATACTACACAAGATAACCTAGCAAGAACTAAGAACTCTAGGGGATCTACCTAATATATCAAAATAAACACAGTCAGCCAGAATGGGGAAACAAAGATACACGTCCCAAATAAAAGAACAGAAGAAGCTTCCACAACTGGAACCAAATGAAGCAGACGTAACCAACCTCTCAGAGACAGAGTTCAGAACACTGGTGATAAGAATGTTTAAGGAGCTTAGAGAAGACATAAAGAAGGATGTAGAAATCATAACAAACGAGCTTAGAGAAAACATAAAGAAGGATGTAGAAATCATAACGAAAAACCAGTTGGAACTAAAGAACACAATTACCGAAATTAAGAACTCACTTGAAGGAATTACCAGCAGGCTAGATGAAGCAGAGGATCGAATCAGCGACTTAGAAGACAAGGTAGCAGAGATCACCCAAACGGAACAACAAAAAGAAAAAAGAATAAAAAACAATGAAGATGGCCTAAGAGACCTCTGGGATAACATCAAGCGCAACAACATGCGCATCATAGGAATACCAGAAGGTGAAGAGAGCAAGCAAGGGATTGAGAACATATTTGAAGTAATAATGTCTGAAAACTTCCCCAACATGATGAAGGAAACCAACATACAAGTCCAGGAAGTGCAGAGAGTTCCAACCAGGATTAACCCAAACAGGTCCACACCAAGACACATTATAGTTAAAATGGCAAAGCTTAAAGACAAAGAGAGAATCCTAAAAGCAGCAAGAGAAAGACGGAGGGTTACATACAAGGGAACTCCCATAAGACTATCAAATGATTTTTCTACAGAAACATTGAAGGCCAGGAGGGAGTGGCAGGAGATACTTAAAGTGATGGAAAACAAAGGCCTACAACCTAGATTGCTTTATCCAGCAAGGCTATCATTTAAAGTTGATGGAGAGATAAAGAGCTTTCCAGAAAAAAATAAGCTAAAAGAATTTATTACCACCAAGCCAGCATTGCAAGAAATACTAAAAGGTCTTCTGTAAATAGAAGAAAGATCAAAACAACCTAACTACAAATTTAAAAATGGCAATATCTATGTACCTATCAATAATCACTTTAAATGTAAATGGATTAAATGCTCCAATCAAAAGACATAGGGTGGCTGACTGGATAAGACAGCAAGACCCTTGTATATGCTGTATACAAGAGACTCACCTCAGAACAAAAGACACACACAGGCTGAAAGTGAAGGGTTGGAGTAAGATATTTCATGCAAATGGAAACGAGAAAAAAGCTGGAGTTGCAATACTTATTTCTGACAAAATAGACTTCAAAATGAAGAACATACTAAAAGATAAAGATGGGCACTATATAATAATAAAGGGATCGATCCGACAAGAGGACATAACCCTAGTAAACATCTATGCACCAAACATAGGAGCACCTAAATATATAAAACAGGTACTGACTGACATAAAGGCAGAGATCAACAGTAACACTATTATAGTCGGGGACTTCAACACACCTCTGACCACAAGGGACAGGTCTTCCAGACAGAAAATCAATATGGAAACAACAGCCTTAAATGATACATTGGACCACTTGGATTTAATCGATATTTTCAGAACATTTCACCCCAATGCTGCAAAATACACCTTCTTCTCAAGCGCACATGGAACATTTTCCAAGATAGATCATATGTTAGGCCACAAAACAAGTCTTGATAAATTTAAGAAAATTGAAATCATACCAATTGTCTTCTCTGATCACAATGCTATGAAATTAGAAATGAACTACAGGAAAAAAACGGGAAGACACACCAATTCATGGAGGCTGAATAACTTATTACTAAATAATGAATGGGTCAAGCAGGAGATCAAGGAAGAAATCAAAAGATATTTCGAGATAAATGAAAATGAAAACACGACGACCCAAAATCTTTGGGATGCCGCGAAAGCAGTCCTAAGAGGGAAATTCATAGCTTTGCAGGCCTACCTAAAGAAACAAGAAACATCACTAATCAACAGTTTATCTTCACATTTAAGGGATCTGGAAAAAGAACAGCAAAATAAGCCCAAAGGGAACACAAGGAAGGAGATAATAAAGATCAGAGCAGAATTAAATGAAATAGAAACCAGAAAAACAATACAAAAGATCAATGAATCCAAGAGTTGGTTCTTAGAGAAGATAAACAAAATCGACAAACCATTAGCCAGACTCATTAAAAAAAAGAGAGAGAGGACCCAAATTAATAAAATCAGAAACGAAAGAGGAGAAGTGACAACGGACACTGCAGAAATACAAAGAGTTTTAAGAAGTTACTATGAGCAACTATATGCCAACAAATTTGACAATTTGGAAGAAATGGACAATTTTCTAGAGGCGTACAACCTTCCAAGGCTAACTCAAGAAGAAACAGAAAACCTGAATAGACTGATTACCACCACGGAAATTGAATCAGTAATCAACAGTCTCCCAACAAACAAAAGCCCTGGACCAGATGGCTTTACAGGTGAATTTTACAAAGCGTTCAAAAAAGAATTATCACCAATTCTCCTCAAGCTCTTCCAAAAAATCCAGAAGGAGGGAAGACTCCCAAACACTTTTTACGAAGCCACTATCACCCTGATCCCAAAATTAGACAAAGACACCACAAAAAAGAAAACTACAGGCCGATATCTTTAATGAACATAGATGCAAAAATCCTCAACAAAATATTAGCAAACAGAATTCAGCAATACATTAAAAAGATCATTCACCACAATCAAGTGGGATTCATTCCTGGTATGCAGGGGTGGTTCAACATCCGCAAATCTATTAATGTGATACACCACATTAACAAAATGAAAAATAAAAATCACATGATCATATCAATAGATGCAGAAAAAGCATTTGATAAAATCCAACAGCCATTTATGATAAAAACCCTTAAGAAAGTGGGAATAGAGGGATCTTATCTCAACATAATAAAGGCCATATATGACAAACCCACAGCTAACATCATACTCAATGGGGAAAAGCTAAAACCATTCCCCCTAAGATCAGGAACAAGGCAAGGATGCCCATTATCTCCGCTTCTATTCAACATAGTTCTGGAAGTTCTTGCCACAGCAATCAGACAAGAAAAAGAAATAAAAGGCATCCAGATTGGTAAGGAGGAAGTAAAGTTATCATTGTATGCAGATGATATGATACTATATATAGAGAACCCTAAAGACTCCACCAAGAAGCTATTAGAGCTGATAGATGAATTTAGTAAAGTGGCAGGATACAAAATTAATATTCAGAAATCAGTTGCATTTGTATATACCAATAATAAAACATCAGAAGGAGAAATTAAAAAAACAATCCCATTTACAATCGCTCCAAAGACTATAAAATACCTGGGAATAAATTTAACCAAAGAAGTAAAAGATCTATACTCAGAAAATTATAAGACACTGATGAAAGGAATGAAGGAAGATATAAATAGATGGAAACACATATCATGTTCATGGATAGGAAGAATTAATATAGTTAAAATGTCCATACTGCCTAAGGCAATATACATATTCAATGCAATTCCTATCAAACTGCCAACGTCGTTTTTCACAGAAATAGAACATATAATCCTAAAATTTATATGGGACCATAAAAGACCCCGAATAGCAAAGGCAATCTTGAGAAATAAGAACAAAGTGGGAGGTATAACAATACCTGACTTCAAATTATACTACAAGGCTACAGTAATCAAAACAGCATGGTACTGGCATAAAAACAGACACATAGATCAATGGAACAGAATAGAGAGTCCAGAAATAAATCACGCCTATATGGCCATTTAATCTACGACAATGGAAGCAAGAATGTACGATGGAGTAATGACAGTCTATTCAATAAATGGTGCTGGGAAACCTGGACAGACACATGCAAAAAAATGAAGTTGGACCACCTCCTTACACCATATACAAAAATAAATTCAAAATGGCTTAAAGACTTAAATGTAAGGTCTGAAACCATAAAATACCTAGAAGAAAATATAGGAAGAAACTTCTCAGACATTACCCGGAGTAAGATTTTTACTGATATACACCCTCGCGCGAGGGAACTAAGAGAAAGAATAAACATGTGGGATTATATCAACTAAAAAGTTTTTTCACAGCAAAGGAAACCATCAATAAAACAAGAAGGGATCCTACTGAATGGGAAAAGATATTTGCCAGTGATATATCTGATAAGGGATTAATATCACAAATCTATGGAAAACTTACTCAACCCAACTCCAAAAAAACAAACGATCCAATTAAAAAATGGGCAGAGGACTTTGAAGAGACATTTTTCTGAAAAGGACATACAGATGGCAAACAGACATATGAAGAAATGCTCAACCTCACTAACCATCAGAGAAATGCAAATAAAAACCACAATGAGATACCACCTCACCCCAGTCAGAATGGCTATCATCAATAAATCAACAAACAACAAGTGCTGGCGCGGATGTGGAGAAAAGGGAACGCTTGTGCACTGTTGGTGGGATTGCAGACTGGTGCAGCCGCTATGGAAAACAGTATGGAGGTATCTCAAAATTCTGAAAATGGAACTACCTTATGATCCAGTAATTCCACTCCTAGGTATCTATCCGGAGAAATCCAGAACTTCAATTCAAAAATCTCTATGCACTCCTATGTTTATTGCAGCACTATACACAATAGCTAAGACATGGAAACAACCAAAATGCCCATCGGTAGATGACTGGATTAAGAAACTGTGGTACATTTATACAATGGAGTATTATGTAGCCATAAGGAAGAAAGAAATCTTACCATTTGCAACAACATGGATGGATCTAGAGAACATTATGTTAAGTGAAATAAGTCAGACAGAGAAAGATAAGTTCCATATGATCTCACTTATTTGCGGATTCTAAAGAAAAGAATAAGTGAATGAACTAATCAGAAACTGTTTGGGAGACAATGAGGAAAAACTGAGGGTTGCTAGATGGGCGGGGGGGAGTGGGGGGTGGGGGGGAGGGTGAGGGGATTGGAGGGCAGTCGGTGACCACAGGATGGCCACGGGGTTTGAAAATTAATCTGGGGAACGTAATTTGGTGGTTACCAGAGCGTAAGGGGGTTGGGGGGTGGGGGATGAGGGTGAGGGGGATCAAATGTACGGTGATGGAAGGGGAGCTGACTCTGGGTGGTGAACACACAGTGTGATTTATGGATGATGTGATTCAGAATTGCACAACTGAAATCTATGTCATTCTACTAACAATTGTCACCCCAATAAATTAAAAAAAAAAAAAATAATTGAAGAAATAAAAAAAAAATATATAACATAATATAAAAGATTTTCTGGAGTGACGTCATCAAAATGGTGGCATGAGGTGAGCCTCTGGAAATCTCCCCAGGAATTTACAACAAATTGAACAACTATAAATCCACAAAGGACTCCCTGCACAGCAGACAGGCAAGACGAAGAGGCCCACTACTGAATTCACCTAAAGGTGGGCAAATTGCACGAGCAGTGGAGGAGGAAACACAATCAAAGAACAACATGACCATTTTACCAAAGAGATTGAAATTTGAAAAAGAATCAAATAGAATTACTGGAGATTAAGAACTCAATAGAAGAAACGAAGAATGAAATAGCCAGCTTAGGTAGTAGAGTTGACCAGATGGAGTAAAGAATCAGTGACATCGAAGATAGAAACCTGGAAATGACATGGATGGAAGAAGAAAGAGACTTAAGACTTAAAAGAAATGAAAGAACAATACAAGAACTTTCTGACTCCATCAGGAAGAGCAATATAAGAATAATGGGCATACCAAAAGGAGAAGAAAGAGAGAAGGGAACAGAGAGTATATTAAAACAAATAGACGATGAGAACTTCCCAAACTTGTGGAAAGAACTGGATCCTTGAATCCAAGAAGCAAATAGAACACCTAATTACCTCGACCCCAACAGGCCTTCTCCAAGGCACATTGTATTGAAGCTGTCAAAATTCAACGACAAAGAAAGAATCCTCAAGGCAGCCAGGGAGAAGATGGTAACCTCCAAGGAAAGCCCATTAGATTATCATCAGATTATTCAGCAGAAACTCTATAAGCCAGGAGGGACTGGAACCAAATATTCAAACTACTGAAAAAGAAAAATTATAAGCCAAGAATAATATACCCAGCAAAGATATCCTTTAGACATGAAGGAGGAATAAAGACCTTTCCAGACATACAGAAGTTGAGGGAATTTCTAATACATGACCTGCACTACAAGAAATACTAAAGGAGGCTATTCGACCACCATCAGCAGGGACAATTTGTGGCAACCAAAACATGAAAAACGGGAGAGTAAAGGCCTGAACTGGAATATGGGAATGGAGAAAGTAAACAAGCTGAAGAAAATGGAATACTCTAAATATCAAACTTTCTTTTACATAAACTTAATGATAACCATTCAAAAAAAATCCAGAACTGAAATATATACTGTAATAAAAGAAGAAACAGAGGGAAAAATCATAGAATACCATCACACAGAAATAATAGACAGCAAAAAGGCAAAGAAACAATGGAGACACAGTATTACCAGAAAACTAAATATAGAATGATAGGAAATCCTCACATATCAATAATCACCCTAAATGTAAATGGACTGAACTCACCAATGAAAAGGCACAGAATAGCAGATTGGATCAAAAAACCAAACCCAACCATATGCTGTCTCCAAGAGACACATCTCAGTTACAAGGACAAACATAGACTCAAAGTGAAAGGGTGGAAATTGACACTCCAAGCAAATGGTATCCAGAGAAAAATCAGCTGTAGCTATACTGATATCAGATGAAACAGACTTCAGGGTGAAAAAGGTAACAAAAGAGAAAGATGGACACTTCATAATGGTAAAGGAGACTATACAACAAGAAGACATAATAGTCATCAATATTTATGCCCCCAATCAGGGAGCACCGAAATATACCAAGCAACTACTAACAGAACTAAAGGGAGAAATTGACCAAAACACAATTATACTAGGGGACCTAAATACATCATTGACAGCTATGGATAGATCATCCAAACAGAAAAGAAATAACAAAATAGCAGCCCTAAATGACACATTAGATGAAATGGACATAATTGACATTTATAGAGCACTTCATACTAAAACATCAGACTATACATTTTTTTTCTCGTGTACCTGGAACATTCTCAAGGTTAGACCATATATTGGGACATAAAATTAGCTTCAGCAAATTTAAGGAGATTGAAATCATCCCAAGTATATTCTCTGATCACAAGGCTTTGAAACTGGATATCAACTGCAAAAAGAAAGCAGGAAAAAACACAAATATATGGAGATTAAACAACATACTTTTAAGGAATGACTAGGTCAAAGAAGAAATTAGAGGAGAGTTCAAACGATATATAGAAACAAAAAAGAATGAAAATACATCCTACCAAAATTTTTGAGATGCAGTGAAAGCACTTTTAAGAGGGAAATTTATATCATTACAGGTCTATCCCAAGAAACAAGAAAAATCCCAAATAAATAACCTCATGTTACACCTTACAGAACTACAGGGAAAAAAGAACAAATGAAATCCAAAGTCAGCAGAAGAAAGGAAATAATAAAAATCAGAGAAGAACTAAATGAAAGAACAAAAAGACAATAGAAAAATTTAATGTGACAAAGAACTGGTTCTTTGAAAAGATTAACAAAATTGACAAACCCTTAGATAGACTCACTAAGATAAAAAGAGAGAAGACACTAATAAACAAAATCAGAAATGAAAAAGGAGAAGTTATCACGGATGCCACAGAAATACAAAGGGTCATCCAAGAAGACTATGAAGAACTGTATGCCACAAAATTCAATATACTAGAAGAAATGGACAAGTTCTTAGAAACATATAGTCTTCCTAGGCTGAACCCTGAAGAACTGGAAAATCTAAACAGACCGATCACCAGTAACAAAATTGAATCAGTCATCCAAAACCTTCCCAAAAGCAAAAGTCCGGGACCAGATTGCTTCACTAGTGAATTCTACCAAACCTTCAAAGAGGATCTAACACCAATCCTGCTCAAACTCTTCCAAAGAATTGAAGAAAAGACAGTACTCCCTAACTCATTTTATGAGGCCAACATTACACTGATACCAAACCTGGCAAGGACAACACAAAAAAAGGAAACTACGGACCCATATCTCTGATGAATACAGATGAAAAAATCCTAAACAAAATTCTAGCAAATCGAATGCAACAATGCATTCTAAAGATTATTCATCATGACCAAGTGGTGTTCATCCCAGGGGCACAAAGGTGGTTGAACATCCGCAAATCCATCAATGTGATACATCACATAAACAAAACAAAGGACAAAAATCATATGATTATATCAATTGATGCGGAAAAAGCATTAGCCAAGATACAACATCCATTTATGATTAAAACACTTAATAAAATAGGTATGGAAGGAAAATACCTTAACATAATAAAGGCTATATGTGACAAACCCTCAGCTAGTCTCTTAATTAACAGTGAAAAACTGAAGCCCTTTGCTCTACATTCAGGAACACGACAGGCCTGTCCCCTATCACCTCTGCTTTTCAACATTGTGTCGAAAGTCCTCGCCAGAGCAATCAGGCAAGAGAAAGAAATCAAAGGCATCCAAATTGGAAATGAAGAAGTTAAATTGTCACTCTTTGCAGATGACATGATGCTATATATAGAAAACCCTAAAGACTCCACCAAAAAGCTTTTAGAAACACCAAGGAATTCATTAAAGTTGCCGGCTACAAAATCAACATACAAAAGTCCATCTCATCCTTATATACTAACAGTGAAATCTCAGAAAAAGAAATACAAAAAACAATTCCTTTTGCATTTGAATCAAAAAGAATAAAATACCTAGGAATAAACTTAACCAAGCATGTGAAAGACCTATATGCTGAAAAGTATAAGGCATTTTTGAAAGAAATTGAAGAAGACACAAATAAATGGAAAGATATTCCGTGCTCATGGATTGGAAGAATCAACATAGTTAAAATGGCCATATTACCCAAAGCAATATACAGATTTAATGCAATCCTCATCAAAATCCCAATGGCATTTTTTAAAGAAATAGAACAAAAAAATCATCAGATTTGTTTGGAACCACACAAGACCTCAAATAGCCAAAGCAATCTTAAGATAAAAGAACAATGCTGGAGGTATCACACTCCCTGACTTTAGCTTGTACTACAAGGCTACAATAATGAAAAAAGCATGGTATTGGCAGAAAAACAGACACATAGACCAATGGAATAGAATTGAGAACTCAGAAATAAAACCACATAAATATGGACAGATAATTTTTGACAAAGAAGCAAAAAACATACAATGGAGAAAAGACAGCCTCTTCAATAAATGGTGCTGGGAGAATTGGAAAGCAACGTGCAAAAGAATGAAACTGGACTGCTATCTGTCACTATGTACCAAAATTAATTCAAAATGGATCAAAGAATTAAGCATAAGACCTGAAACAATAAACTGCATAAAATAAAACATAGGTACTAAACTTATGGACCTTGGGTTCAAAGAGCATTTCATGAATTTGACTCCAAAGGCAAGGGAAGTAAAAGCTAAAATAAATGAATGGGACAATATCAAACTTAAAAGCTTCTGCGCAGCAAAAGAAAGCATCGGCAAAATAAAAAGGCAACCAACTGAATGGGAGAAGATTTTTGCAAACAGTGCCTCCGATAAAGGGCTAATATCCAAAATATACAAGGAACTCATGGAACTCAACAACAACAAAAACCAAACAACCCAATTGAAAAATGGGCAGAGGACCTGAGGAGACATTTCTCCAAAGAGTACATACAAATGGCAAATAGACATATGAAAAAATGCTCAACATCACTAATCATCAGAGAAATGCAAATAAAAACCACAATGAGATATCACCTCACCCCAGTTAGAATGGCTATCATCAACAAGACAAATAGTAACAAGTGTTAGAGAGGCTGTGGAGAAAAAGGAACCCTCATACACTGTTGGTGGGAATGCAGACTGGTGCAGCCGCTGTGGAAGACTATGGTAGCCGCTATGGAAATTACAAATAGATTTACCATATGACCCAGCAATCTCTCTCCTGGATATCTACCCAAAAAATCTGAAAACATTTACCCATAAAGACAAGTGTGCTCCAGTGTTCATTGCAGCTTTATTTATGTTGGCTCTTAGCCAGCATGGAAACAACAAAAATGTCCTTTGATAGATGAATGGATAAAGAAGTTGTGGTATAGATACACAATGGAATACTATTCAGCGGTAAGAAAAGATGAACTAGGACCATTTGTTACAACATGGATGGATCTTGAGATTATAATGCTAAGCGAAATAAATCAGACAGAAAAAGTGGAGAACCATATGATTTCACTGATATGTGGTTTATGAACCAAAAACAAGAAAAGAACAAGATAAGCAAATGAGAAACAAAAACTCATAGACACAGACAAAAATTTAGTGGTTACCAGAGGGTAAAGGGGGAGGGGGTGGTAGATGAAGGTAAAGGGGATCAAATATATGGTGATGGAAGGAGAACTGACTCTGGGTGGTGAACACACAATGGGATTTATAGATGATGTAACAGAGAATTGTACACCTGAAATCTATGTAACTTTACTAACAATTGTCACCCCAATAAACTTTAATTTTAAAAAAAAGATTTTCTGATTATTAAGTGGGCTTTGGTTATTTTTGCCAGATCATACAGTACAATTTTCATGATGTAGGAAACTATGAATTTTTTTTTAACCAAAAGATTGTGAAGGGATCATGGAAATGGGGAATTCCTGGAGGTGATTGAGAAGAGTAATGGGTACTACAGGTAGACTGAAGAAGGGAGCTGTTGAAGGTAGACACTAGAGAGGACACTGCTCAAATAGTTCCAGGTTGAGGAGGTAATGAGGATCTGCATGGAGATGAACAGCAGTGAGTTTGATGACAGCACCATATTTTGTGGTCTGGCTATTAATCAGCTGCAGGGCTCTTTTTCATCATATGTTTGTCCTTTGCAGACCCATCCAAGCCCCCATGTCTGCACTGAGTTATATACCCCTGAGGCAGGGGATGTGCCTCCTGCTTTTCTTTGTGTAGTCGTGGCAGAGCAGGTGGTAATAAGGCTTTTGATGAATATGTCTAGCTAATGATAATCTTCCCTCATAGCCCTTCTGGCTTGAAAAGATCCCCCTGAACCCAGAGATCTATTTCTTGGGATCAAATTGTAGTCCTGAATTAATGATGGTAGAAAAATGGGCCAAAAAACAGCCTACTAATAACTCTGAGAGAGATCAGATTTAAAGAGGCGGCAATCCTTTAATCCCAGGTGATATTGCTTCCGTTGCAAACCCTGGAGTCCATATCACCATACTGAAGAGCCCTGGCTGTAGTCCTCAGCCACCTCATCCCCAGAAGAGGCAGGGAACATTAGCTGTTCCAAAAGTGGGCATGGTGCGCTGGCCATTGAGGGTCAGGTAGGGCTGGATGGTGTAATTTTAGCCACAGCCTGCCTCTGTCTCTCCTGGGAGCAATTGGTGTGATCAAGATGCAGAGAACCCTAATCCTATCTTGGCACAGAGGCAGCCTGACACTAGCCAAGGCTTTCTACCCATAAATTCTGCTTTATAAATAGAGGAACCAGTATGCAAGATTGTAGCAAGGGTCATTGAGGCATATTGCAAGGTGACAGAGTGACAGAATTTCCGGGAAGGAGGAGCATTCCTGGCACTAGATCTAGCCTTCCTGTCTCAAGCAAAACTGTATTGTGAACTATTTGGCTTCTTCCTGTATCACCTGCACTTCCATTTTAGGGGAGCGGGCAGTAGTATGTGGATACAAAATCTAAACTGAGGCTTTTATTGATCCCTTAAGTTCAGAGATCTTGGGCAATTGAGTGTCTGTGTGTATTGACTCACAAGTGTGCGTTGTGGGTAACAGTGATCATAAAGATGTTTAATATCAATAATGATACAGTGTAGTGGAAATTAAGTATTTGTGGTCATCCTATAACTTTCAACTGCTCTTTAAATTTTGGTAACTTACCATGTTATGAATCCTCTCTTCCCCAGGAAGAAGCCAGAAAATTCACAACTGCAGATCTCTCCCAGCTATGGTACAGTCATATGATCTAGGCTTTGGCAATCAGACATCCTCATGAGACTTGGATTCAGAAGTAAAAAATATGGGGAGATAGCCACAGATGAGCAATCAGTCTTCAAGCAGGTACGGTAGCAGAAGTCTCCAGATCTTCAGGATGGCACTGGTAGAGTTTCTAGCTATAAACTGTTATGAGACCAAGTGGTTGGGCATTGTTTCTGGCTGCTTACCTTCAAAGTCTGGCTCTCTTGGCAACCAGGAGATTGGATTACTAGTATTCTGAACACATTTTTTAGCTTCAAGTGCCAGAATAACTTCTGCTGTTTGCATCTAAAGACCCGTTAGATGTACTGATTGGTACTTGGAATGTTATCAGCAATAGACCCTCAAGGAAATAGAGAGATGGTGATTGGTTATATGAAGAGGTTGGATTTGAAAGCAAGGCAATGATTATTTAGCTAGTATTAAAGGATGGGATTCCTGGTAATCCATGAGGGACAGTGATGAAACAATTACTTAAATTATCTCCTGACCTATGTACTCAAAACTTTGGTGGCCTCCATGATGGAGGACCTGAGGAATACAAGTACTGTGGGCTGAGCTTGGTGCTCTAACTTTATAGCAGGGTTAAAAAAAAGAAAGTAAGTCAAAAGATAAAAATTTTAGCTCATGAGACTATCCTGCAATCATGTAGCTTCTATGTTATCTCTTGCAGCCACAGGGCCCACGTAGATGAAACTCAAACTCCCAGTGGGATGTGAATTATAAAATAGGTTGATTTCATACCTTCAAGAGGATTCTTATGAAGAAGTGAGGACACTGACTGGGAAAGAGTGATACAGGGAGAATTGGTATGGGGACATCTGAGAGAGAGCATCTCAATTCCCAAAGTCTCAGCAGGAGAAGCTCTTTTTCTCTTCTTCATTGAGGCTGTACCTGTCTTGATTAAATACATGTAATGACCTTGTTCAATAGTGTTACCTTAGAGGTAACATTTTGTCCTCATGTATTATGCTAACCACCTCTCATTGCCTTCAGTCCTGTAACTAAAGTCAGATCCTAGGATATGCCAGGGAGGGCAGCAAATACAAAGTCAAACTGGGGAAATGAAGTCTTACATGACAAAAATAATGATAATATTTTGCTCATTTTCATGGTTAAAAACTGGGAAATATGCCTGGTAATGGATGACAAGGGGCTAGAAGAGGATGGAGGTAGAAACAGAATTGGAGATAGCGCCAAATTCATTAATATGGATTCACTTAGTGGAGATTTTGGATTGAATGTGCTAACTCAAGTAGTTGGGAGTAATTTTAATGATTTCTCATTCGGTTTGTTAAAATTTAATCTCATCAAGATCTTTACCAAATGGAAGCTGAGATTACCAGACATCATTAGGGAAAATGTTGAGAGAAATAAATCTCAAAACTTCAGTAAGAAAAGGAATGTTGAAGTGGGTTTCTTATGTGTGACCCACTCACTAACCCTTAAATAAGTCCTTGAAAGACCTCAGAGACACTCCATTCTCTAAAGCTCTGAGATATAGCTTTAGTGAAAGGAGCACCAATGGATTGGTGTTGTATTGTAGGTGCTGTTTTCTGTAGGCTGCAGATACATGTGGAAGACGTTACCATTGAAATAATCTCTCTGATTGAATGAGGATGATGGGGATATTATGGCAGTGGAGGTCAAGTAACAGAATTTAGCCAACATGAGTCAAAGCAATGCTGGCATACACATCAGTCAAGGTTCAAGGTGGAAAACAAGGACTTTGGCTTCTAGCCAAGATGGAAGAGCAGGAACAGATTTACCCTCCCACTTGAAATATCTAAAAAATAAGACAAAATATAAGAAACAATGGTTTGATAGTGCCAGATAGATACTAGACTTATCAGGGGGATCACTTCAAATTATATAAATGTCTAACCACTATGTTGTACACCTGAAACTAATATAAAACAATACCGAATTTCAACTATAATTAAAAAAAATAGTCATGGGGATATAAAGGACAACATAGGGAATATAGTCAATAATATTGTAATAACTATGTACAGTGTCAGATGGGTAACAGACTTATTGGGGTTATCACTTTGTGAGGTAGTATATAAATGTCTAATCACTATGTTGTTTTGTACACCCAAAACTAATTTAAAAAACCTATTGGATGAATATTTTAAATGCTCCAGAACAGCTTATTTTTTAAATAAATATTTATTCTGAAACACACACACACACACACACACACACACACGCACACACTGGTTTGAAAAATTGAAAATCAGGTAATAAAGGAAAGTTTTTCCTGGGAAATGAGAAACAAATAAGAAGACCTTCATGATGATACCAATTTATGGAAAGAGTTTCTGAGGAACTCTCCCTTGGTGCAGGGAGAAAGACCCATGCAGAATTTGGTAAGGTCTCTGAGTTGAAAAGACAAACCTGGAAGTGTAGGGAGAAGAAGATGATTAAGAGTTTGCAGAGAAAAGTACCAAGTGGTAAAACTCTGCATGGCAAAAGAGCGTTCTGCAGGTACTCAGAGGATCCCGCTGGAGTCTAAACCAGAGTAAATATCAGTGAATGTATGTGAGGAAATTACCCAAGCCAAGGAAAGAACTACGTTACAGAATTAGAGTTAAGAATGTTTGGAATTCACATGGGGCTGAGAATAGTTCTTGTTCTCACCTGTCAGAGTGGAAAATTTCATAATTCATGTAACATCAGATAGAGTATTTTGAAGGGTTTTGCTTCAATAAAGGGGGAAGATTTAGTCCTAAAAGAGGCTCTGATGTAAACAAACTTAATATAAAAGCAAGACTTGAGAGTATCAGACTATGTCTAAGTAATTTAACTGAATTTCAAAACAAAGCTACAGAATATTTATAGGAATGGAAAAATATTCAGCACCAAATATCATAAAATATACAATGTCTCAGCCAATAAAAACTTATAAGACATAAAAAGAAGCAGGAAAATATGACCTGTAATGAGGGAAACAAAATTAATTAAATGACACTGACTCAGAAATCACACAAATGATGGAATTAGAAAAAGTTATGAAAACAATTGTTATATCAGTTACCCTGTTTCCCAGAAAATAAGACCTAGCTGGACAATCAGCTCTAATGCATCTTTTGGAGCAAAAATTAATATAAGACCCGGTATTATATATATTATATTATATTATATTATATTATATTATATTATATTATATTATAGACCTGGTATTATAGTAAAATAAGACCGGGTCTTTTATTAATTTTTGCTCCAAAAGACGCATTAGAGCTGATTGTCTGGCTAGGTCTTATTTTCGGGGAAACATGGTCTGAAATGAAAAATGTACTGGGTCAGATTAAATATTGCAGAAGAAAATATTAGTAAAGTTTTAAACATGGCAGTAGAAAAGATCCAAAACGAAACATTTAGAGAAAAAGACTGAAAAAAACCCTCCCATAGAGAATCAGTGAGCTGTAGGAAGATTTCAAGCAAGATAGTACACATGTAATTAGAGCTCAGAAGAAAAAGGGGTGAGTAACAGAAAAAAATATTTGAAGAAATAATGGCTGGAAATTTTCCAAATTTGATGAAAACTTTAAGTCAACAGATCCAGCAAGTTCAATAAATCTCAAACACAAGAAACATGAAGAAAACTACACCAAGGCATATTATAGTTAATTGCTTAAAACTGTGATCTATAGAAAATGTTAAAAGTAATCAGAAAAAAGAATCACTATGTACAAAACAAAGAACAATGACTGCAAAGTTCTTGTTGTAAACAATGCAAGCCAAACATAGTGGAACAACATTATTGAAATACTAAAACAGATGAGGGTAAAGGGTACCAAATATATGATGATGAAAGAAGAACTGATTCTGGGTGGTATACACACAATGGGATTTATAGATGATGTAATACAGAATTGTACACCTGAAATCTATGTAACTTTACTAACAATTGTCACCCCAATAAACTTTAATTAAAAAAAAAAAGAAAAAGAAATACTGAAAGAAAAAAAACCTTTCAACCAACAATTCAACACCCATCAAAATTACTTTTCAAAATGAAGGTGAAACAGACTTTTTCAGACATTCAAAAGTTGAAAGAATTTATCACCAAGAGACCTATCCTACAATAAATGTTAACGAAAGTTCTCCAGGCAGAAGGAAAATGAAACCTGATAGAAAGCAGGACCTACACAAAAGAATGAAGAATGCTAGAAATGATAACTATATGAATCAATAAAAAATATTTTTCTTATTATTTACATCCCTTTAAAAGATAATTGACAGTGTAAACAAAAATAATAACAATGTATTATGGAGTTTATAGCATGTGCATAAATAAAAGTATGGATGCCAGATAAAATATGAATCTATACAAATGATTAAAGAGAACTAGAAATGGTAACTATGTGAATAAATATAAAAGATCTTTTTCTTATTTTTAAAACCTATTTAAGCAAAAACAATAGCAATGCATTGTGAAATTTACAACATATGTAGAGGAAAAATGTAAGACAACAATAGCACAAGGCCAAGAGGAGAGAAGTGGAAGTACATTGTAAGGTTCTTATACTTTATGTGAAGTAGTGTAATACATTAAGGTAGACTGGTAAGTTAAAGACATGTATTATAAACCGTAAAACAACCTCTAAAGTAGCTAGTAAATCATTTTATATCTATATAGATATGCTACATATAAATTATATATAGATATCTACATATATCTATGTCTATCATCTGTACCTACCTATCTATATATAGAGAAATTAGCTATGTTGTTAGGCACATGCACATGTAGTTGTCATGTCCTCTGATGAAATGAGATGATTCTCAAATAGAATTATAAAAATAATCTATAAGAGGCATCAAAAGATAAAAAGTGAAGTAAAGAACAGGTGGAACAATAGAAAACAAACAGCAAGATGAAAGATTCAATTAAATGTAAGTGTCCTAGCACTCCAATTAAAAAGCAGCGGTTATAATATCAGATTAAAAAAATTTTAAAAAGCAAGATTCAACTATATATGCTGCCTACACGAGACCCACTTCAAACATAAAGACACAACTAGATTAAAAGGATGAATAAAAATATACTATGCTAACACTAGTTAAAAGAAGGCTAGAGTGGCTATTTTAATATCAAAGTAGATTTCAGAGCAAAGAATATTGCCAAGGATAGAAAGAGACTATGTTTATAACGATAAAGGGGTCAGTTTATCAGAGGACATGATAATCCTCAATGTTTATATATCTAAACAGATAACTTTGAAATATATTAAACAAAAACTGATAGAACTGCAAGGAGAAATAGACAAATCCACAATTATGGTTTGGAAAGTTTAACATGCCTCTTTTAATAATTGAGAGAACAAGTAGACCAAAAATCAGTAAGGATATAGAACCCTTGAATAACCTATCTAGCAACCCAACGTGTTAGCATTTATAGAACAGTTCACCCAAGAGCAGATTACACATTATTTTCAAGGGTTAACAGAACATTTTCAAAGATAAAGCAAATTCTAGGCCTTAAAACAAGTCCCAATAAATTTAAAAGGACTCAAATCAAAGTTTGTTTTCTCTCTGCAAATTGAATTAAATTAGATACCACCAACAAAAAAATACTAGGAGATATTCCAAATACTTGGAAACTAAACAACACACAACTAAATAACCCATGGGTTAGAGAAGAAATTACAAGGGAAGTTAGAAACTATTGTGAACTGAATAAAAACACAACATATCAAAATTTGTGGGATGCAGCTAAGGTAGTACTGAAAGGGAAATTTACAGCACTTAAGGGAGAAATTTATCTAATGTGTATATTAGAAAAGTTTCAATGGCAAATAACAGAAACCACTCTAGCACAAAGGGATTAAACACAGAAATTGAGTGCCTATGTAAATCCTTGGAAGGGCTGAAGAATTGACATTTAGAATGATACTGCCAGTCAGTTGAGCTTCTAACTTTTCAAGAATCACAAAGATAGGGAATCAGGAATCAACCACTACAAATGATAACTCTAGAAATATACCACCTTATCTACCATCCATGGAACAGTAAGCCATGATTGTGTAACAGCTAACTCCAGCATCAAATGATGCCCACTAGATTCACACTAGCAACACATACATACTCCCCCAATCCCGCCTCTTAACAACCATAAAGTTAAGGATTAAACACTGGGAATCCTGTGAACAACAACAACAAAAAACTCAATACAACCATGGCTATACTTGACTAGGAAAATCAACAGAAGCAGCAAAAGCATGGTTTCTACCTCAATTCTGCCTTCCAAATATTATGCAAGAGCATCAGATTGCTGAAACCTAAATTACATCCAGAGTCATAGCTGCAAAGGCGTCTGAGAAATGTTGTTTTTAGTTTTCCAGCCTGAAATGGATAGCCACCATAACAACTAGCATGACTTAGCAGAGCTAAAGTGGTAACTAGAATGATGATTAGCAGTGACTGATTGATCATAGGTTCTCAAGGACTGAAATAGATGGTTAATCCGTTTATATTTTATTTGAACTTTAGAAGAGAAAAAAAATTCTTGGTCTGGTGAACAGAGGTGTGTCTATAGCAACTATAACAGAGTATGACGGGCCCTCACCAAATTTCCAGTTCTCACAGTGTGAAACAAGCAATTCTACAGAGATTTGTGTAACTTTAAGACTTAAAAAATACAGGTGTCTTGGGAGCCAGCATTTTTTAACATCCTTCCAGTATTTTGCTAATTTCCTATATTTTAAGACCTACCATTCCAAGGAAGAAGCCAACTAAGGTGCAGGAATGTGATCTAGAATGTACCAATAAGAGCCACTCTACTGGGACTTGAATTCAGAAGTAACCTATATGAAGAGGTGGCTACACGTGGGGGAATGTTATTGGGAAAGCATGTTCGGTGAAGATAGTTGATTCTTCACAGGTGGTAGTGGTAGAATTTCTGCTATCTCGTTCCAGGCATTTTAGGGCCAAGCAGCATTTGTAGAGATATCTTTGCTAGAGAAATCCTTGAACATGGTTGCTGCCCAGCCTCAGATTTTGCCTCTCTGGCTCTCTTGGAAATTCGGTGAGCTCATAATATCCTTTAATAATTCCACATATTCCTTTCTCTCTCTCTCTCTCTCTCTTTTTTATATCAATTAGACAGGCTGAATCCTGTTGTTTGCAAACACAAACCCTGACTGATACAATAACAAATCCTCTAGTATGCATTTTAAACAGGCTCCTTGGTGGAACTAGAGTTTTATGGCTTCCACATAAAGTAAGGAAAAAGACAGAAAAATTCTCACAAAACACATATACAGTAGGGATTTCAGAGTATATTCAGGGCTCAATAGACACTTTACACAATCTATACAAATTTGACTTAAAGTGAGAGCAGACATTCACAGAGGATCTGCAAGACCCTCCACCACTAAAGAGAGATTTGGGATATAATTCTTTAGTCAGATATATGTGTCTTGCAAACATTTTCTCCTAGCCTGTAGCTTGTTTATTCACTCTCTAGAAGGTATCTTTTGTTGAGTAGACATATTCAATTTTGGCGAAGTCTAATTTTTCAAATATTTCCTTTATGATTATTGCTTTCTGAATCTTGCTGAAGATATCTTTACCTATCTTTTGGTCACAAAGATATTCTCTTAAGTTTTCTTCTATAAACTTTACAGCTTTAGCTTTTTATGTTTAGGTCTCTGATCCATTCTGTGTTAATCATTGTGTATGATATACAGTAGGAGTGCATTATTTTTCAAATAGATATACAGTTGTTCTAGCATCATTTCTTGAAAAGACTGTCTTTTCTCATTGGGTTGGTTTAGCATCTTTTTGAAAATTAAGTTACTATGTAAATGTGGGTCTATATCAGGGCTTTGTTTATTGTTTTATTTATCTATATGTTTATCCTTATGGTAGTAGCCCATAGTCTTGATTATTATAATTTATAAGTTGTGAAGTCAGATAGTTTGTCTTTTGACTTTGTTCCTCTTTTTAAAATTTGATTTTGAAAGGTAACATATAATAAAAGTGACTTTAATATTGTATAGTTCTATTCATTTTAACACGTAGGTAAATTTATGTAAAAATCACCACACTCAGAACACAGAACCGTTGCTCCCTTTCCCTACTCCTAATCCCTGGCAGCCACTAATCTGTTCTTTGTTATTATAGCTTTGTTTTTTAGAAAATGTCATATAAATGGAATCATACAGTATATAAACTTTTGAGAATGGCTCCTTTCACTCAGTAAAATGCCTTTGAGATTTAACCAAGTTGTTGCACGCATCAATATCATTCCTCTTTCATTTGTTGGATAATATTTCATCTTATGAATGTACTGCAGTTTGTTTATCCATTCACTAGTTGAAGAACATTTGGATTGTTTCCAGTTTTTCGCAATTAGAAATAGAGCTGCTATAAACATTCATGTATGAGTTTTAGTGTAAACACATTTTTACTTTTCTACGGTCGTTTTTTAATATAATTGTTTTGGATATTTTAGGTCTATTGCATTATCACATTAATTTTAGAAGCAGCTTGTCAGTTTCTATAAAAGCCCTGCATAGATTTTGATTGACACTGCATTGAATCTACAGATCAATTTAGAGAGAATTGCTGTCTTAAAACCATTGAGCCCTCCAGTCTGTGAACATGGTATACCTCTGCATTTATATAGGTCTTTTAAATTTTTTCTCAGAAATGTTATGTAGTTTTCATTCATAGGTCTTTTTTCCCCCCTTTCTTCTGCCTCCCTCCCCCCACCGCCACTCTGATTCAAGCCATTGTTTCTCAGTCCAGTTGTGTAGGACACAGCTGGCTGCCGGCCGCTCATGCTGGCCACAGGCTGCTCATGGTTGCACACGGTAGCCTACAGCAGCACTCAGCAGCCCACACCAACCTCTGGCTTCTCATGGCAGCCCAGCTCCAGGGAGAGCTGTTGTTCACAGTCTTAGGTGTAGAGGGTACAGCTCATTGGCCCATGTGGGAATCGAACTGGCGACCTCGGCGTTAGGAGCACGGCGCTCCAACCACCTGAGACAGTGGGCCAGCCCCTCATTAATAGGTCTTGAATGCTCTTTGTTAAATTTATTCCTAGATACTCATGTTTTTTATATTATTATGAATGGTATCTTTAAAAATTCATTGTTCATTGTCCAATTTTTGCTAGTAATATGTAAAAACACAATTGCTTTTTGTATATTTCTCTTGTATCCTGTGAACTTAGGTAATTTACTTATTAGTTCTAGTAGTTTTCTTTGTAGATTCCTTAGCATTTTGTATGTAAACAATTATCATTTGCAAATAGAGACCATTCTATTTCTTATTTTCTAATCTTTATCCCTGTTTTTTTCTTGTCTTATTACAGTAGATAAGATTTCCAGTATAACACTGTATACAAGTGGTGCGAGTCAACATCCTCATCTTATTTGACTTTAAGGGCAAAGTGTTCAATATTTCACCGTTAAGTATGATATTAATGGTAGGTTTTTCTTGTTTTATTTTTATTTATTTATTTTTTTTGTCAGATTGAGGAAGTTACCTTATATTCCTAAATTGCCAGGAGATTTTGTCATGAATGGGTATTAAATATTTTAAAAATGCTTTTTCTGCAACAACGAGAATTCTCAAAGAGTTTTTCTCCTTTATTATGTTAATGTGGTGTGCTGCATTGATTGACATGTGAATATTAAATTTTCTTAAGTGTTCGATAAAATTCCTAGTGAAACTATCTAGATAGTTCCTTATGGGAAAGTTTTTTATAACAAATTCAATTTTATCAAAGAGATTCAATTTCATTTATACAATACACAATATTTATAGCAGGGAAGGATAGTCATATAGTAGTATATCGCGATAACATGATCTTTAGGAAATGTTTTTTTGTTTGTTTAAATAAAAATAATTGTTCTTTTAAAAAATGAAATGCTTGATACTGCTGGGAAACAGTATTGGCCCAAGTTATCAGGCCTGGGGACAGGGTTCCTATCATGCTGCAAAACACCCATTTTCTCCAGGTTCTCTGAGCACTTCTGATCTCTCAACTGTTCCTTCTGGATCGAAATAGAAAAATGACTCTGGGTGATAAACACACAATGTGATATATAGATGATGTATTACAGAATTCTACACCTGAAATGTATGTAATTTTACTAACAGCTGTCACCCCAATAAACTTTAATTAAAAAAGAAAAAAAAGAAAAATGAGTATATCATTTATAAGTGTCAACTGACTTAATAACTGCTTACACTTTAATATGTAAAAGTTTTAATTTCCTCCACTAATTTTTTTTATTAAGGAGTGGTAGACTTTGTTTCCTGTTAAATAAATTTTATGTTGGAAGAAAGTAATAATAGGTACCATTTATTCAGCACCAACCAAGTGCCAGATGTTTTAGCATGAGGAATATTAGCATTTCCTTTTACATATGAGAAAACTAAAGCTCAGATGGTAGTAGAGTAAACGGAGTCAACAATATGATGATGGAAGAACTGACTCTGGGTGGTGAGCACACAGTGTGCTATGTAGAGGATGTATTATAGAATTATACACTTGAAATCTATATAATGTTACTAACCATTGTCACCCCTAATAAATTTAATTTTTAAAAATTTGATAAGATTCTGTTAGCATATTAGTTCATGGTCAAGATTTAAAAAAATTTTTTATTAATAGTTTCAGGTGTACACAACAACATAATGATTAGATATGTACAATGTGATAACACCAACAAGTCTACTATCCATCTCACACTATACAAGCTGTTACAATACCATTCATTATATACCCTATGCTGTACTTTACATCTCGCAAATATATGTATATTTCAGTTGTAGTTGACACTCAATATTATTCTATACTAGTTCCATGAGTACAGTGTAGTGGCCAGGCATTTACATAATTCATGAAGTGATTCCCTCCTGGTAAGTTTGGCACCCACCTGACACAACACATGGTTTTTACAACATCATTGAATATATTCCCCATACTGTATTTCACATCCCATAACTATTTTGTGACTACCAATTTGTACTTTCTAATCCCTTCACCTTTCTCACCCACCCTCTTCACCCCCCACCTCCGATCTACCAACCATCAGTTTGTTCTCTGTATCCATGGGTCTATTTCTGTTGTTTGTTCATTTATTCTGTTCTTTAGATTTCACATATAAATGTGATCATATGGTATTTGTCTTTCTCAGTCTAACTTATTTCACTTAGCTTAATATCCTCTAGGTCAATCCATGTTGTTGCAAATGGTAAGATTTCATTCTTTCTTATGGCTGAGTAACACTCCATTGTGTAAATGTACCACAATTTCTTTATCCAATCATCAATTGATGGGCATTTTGGTTGTTTCCACATCTTGGCTATTATGAATAGCACTGCAGGAAACATAGAGATGCATATATATTTTGGAATTAGTGTTTTGGATTTCTTTGGATAAATACCCAGTAGTGTAATTGCTGGGTCATAAGGTAGTTTTACTTTTAATTTTTTTAGGAACATTCATATTGTATTTCATAGTGGCCGCACCAGTTTGCAATACTATCAATAGTGCACAAGGTTTCCCTTTTCTCCACATCTTTGCCAAAACTTGTTTGTTAATTTGTTGGTGATAACCATTCTGACAGTTGTGAGGTGATATCTTATTGTGGTTTTAATTTGCATTTCTCTGATGATTAGTGACATTCAGCATCTTTTCATAGGTCTCTTGTCCATCTGTATGTCCTCTTTGGAGAAATGTCTATTCAAGTTCTCTGCCCATTTTTTAATTGGATGGTTTGGTTTATGTGTGTGTGTGTGTGTGTGTGTGTGTGTGTGTGTGTGTGTGTGTGTGAGTGTGTGTGTGTGTGAGTTGTATGAGTTTTTTTTTTGTAAATTTTGGATATTAACATCTTATCAGATATATAATTGGCAGATACCTTCTCTCATTCAGTAGAATTTCTTTTTGTTGTTGTTGATGCTTTCCCTTGCTGTGCAAAAACTTTTTAGTTTGATGTAGTCCCATTTGTTTATTTTTTCTTTTGTTTCTCTTATCTGAGAAAATATATCAGTAAAAATATTACTAAGGGTAATGTTGGAGAGTTTACTGCTGATGGTTTTTCTAGTTTTATGGTTTGGGGTCTTACATTTAAGTCTTTAATCCATTTTGAGTTTATTCTTGTACGTGGTATAAGAAGGTGGTCCAATTTCATTTTTTGCACGTATCTGTCCAATTTTTCCACAACCGTTTATTAAATAGACTGTTTTTACCCCAATGTAAATTCTTGCTTCCTTTGTCATAGATTAAATGACCATATAGGTATGGATTTATTTCTGGGCTCTCTATTCTGTTCCATTGATCTATGTGTCTGTTTTTATGACAATGCCAGGCACTTTTGATTACTACAGCTTTGTAGTATAATTTGATATGAGGTAGCTTGATACCTACAGCTTTGTTCTTTCTCAGGATTGCCGTAGCTATTCAGGGTCTTTTACGGTACCATATAAATTTTAGTATTATTTGTTCTAGTTCTGTGAAAATACCATTGGTGTTTCGATAGGGGTTGCATTGAATCTATATATTGCTTTGGATAATATGGAAATTTTAAGAATATTAATCTTCCTATTCACGGGCATGGTATATATTTCCATTTATTTGTATCTTTTTAAATTTCTCTCTTCAGTGTCTTATAATTTTCTGAGTATAGGTCTTTTACTCCCTTGGTTAAATTTATTCCTAAGTATTTTATTTTTTGATGCAACTGTAAATGGAATTGTTTTCTTAATTTCTCTTCCTGATAGTTTGTTATTGGTATGTAAAAATGCAACCAATTTCTCAATATTAATTTTGTATCCTGCTACATTACTAAAGTCATTTATCAGTTCTAATAGTTTTTTGGTGGAATCTTTGGATTCTTTTGGTGGATACTATATTTAGTATCACATCATTGGCAAATAATGACAGTTTTACTTCTTTCTTTCCAATTTGGATGTCTTTTATTTATTTATTTTTCTTGTCTGATTGCTGTGGCTAGGACTTGCAGTACTATGTTGAATAAAAGTGGTGAAAGTGGGCTTCCTTGTCTTGTTCCTGATCTTAAGGAGAATGCTTTTAACTTTTCCCCATTGAGTACACTGATTATGGTATTAGCTGTGGGTCTGTTGTATATGGCCTTTATTATGTTGATTTCAGTTATTGTATTCTTTAGTTCTAACTGGTTGTTCATTATGATTTTTCTATCCTTCTTTATGTCGTCACTAAGCTCCTTAAACATTCTTATCATCAGTGTTCTGAACTCTGTCTCTGATAGGTTGGTTACCTCTATTTCACTTGGTTCCAATTCTGGACGTTTCTCCTGTTCTTTTATTTGGGACATTTCTTTGTTTCCCCATTCTGGCTGACTCTCTGGGTTTGCTTCGATGTATTAGGTAGATCCCCTAGGGTTCTTGGTTTTTGCTAGGATGTCTTATGTAGTATGTGTCCTTTATATTTGACTTGCACCACTTCCTTTTTCTCCTCTGCATGTGCTCCAAAGGTGACTCTTGTGTTGTGTATATTGTCCTGTTAAAGTTGATCTTCAATTGCTTTTGGCTTGTCAATAGGTGGGATTCATTTCTAGGCTGACTAGTTGTGAGACTTGGCTCTGCCCACAGTGGATGTTCTGCTGCATGAGAGTTGACTGCTCAAATGAGGCTTGGCCCCTATGGGCTCTTGTGCCTGTAGAGAATTCCCTCTTGGTGTGTCACTTGTAGGTCAAACCCAGTGATACTCTGGTTTGGTCTGGCGTTGGCCTCTAGGTGTGTTGAATCTTGTGCCTCTTGAGCTGAGCCCTGGTGTAGGACAATTTCAAAACAAAGCAAATCACCAAGCACATCACCACCACCAACAACAAACAAAGAAAACAAATATACTCAATGTAAAAACAATTGATAACCCACACTCAACACGCAAAAATATCAAACATACAAAAACAAAACAAAACAGAAAAAGCAGCACCAGTTTTGGCTTAAGCCCACCAAGTAATCTCCAGATTGTCCTCTGCTGTACCAAAGAATCCTCTGAGTCTTGTGGCGGCAGAGCCGGTCACCTGGTGCCCAGAGTGACCTTGGGACTGCAGTTTTAGATGAGTGGGGCTACGTGGTCGGGATGGTAGTTTATACAAAGTCAGTGTAGTTTCTGCTCTTGCCTGCACATATGCACACTGAGAGTAACACAAGCAGCCCTGTACCCAGGTCTCCTGAGTCTTAGAGTACTTCTTCCGTGTCTGTGTGTGTGTGTGTGTGTGTGTGTGTGTGTGTGTGTGTAGGGCGAGAGATTTCTGAGCTGCTGAAAACCCAGAGCTGCATCTGCTGCCTACTGCTGACTCCTGGGAGTGTCTCTGCAGTTGTAATTGCCCTGACCTAGGCAGGCCAGAAAGGGTGGGGGCTGGGGATGGAGGGGTCTTCTCTCTCCCAGCTCAGCAGTGTCACACTCTTCCCAGCCTCTTCCCTGTGTAAGACCTGTAAGCCGGGTCTTCCTAGATCCTGAGCGCTAGGGCTCCTCTGTAATCTGACACTACTCCTCAGTTCAGGGGCCAGCTTGAGACTCTGGAAGGGTGGGGGTAGGATTGAGATAATGGGGGGAGGGGCCCAGGTATGGTGTTTATGTCCTTTGTCCACCTAGGGCCCAGCTGGAGGTCTCAGCTGGGGTTACTGCCTCAAATGCTGGATATGCGGCTCTCTCAGCAGGAGAGATCAGCTGTGGGATGCAGGGAAAGAGTGCACTTCCTGGCTCTTGTGGTCTCTGTTCTGTCCTGGGATTCCCTGTTTCTCCACAGCCATGGATGTGGGCCAAATCTCCACTCTTCTCCCTTCCCTCTTCCCTGTTTGCCCAATTTGCCCACCTTCAAGTAATCCTCATACGAGTCTCTTAGCTGTTCTGTGTGATGAGCAGAGAGTCCTTTGATGGGTTATAGATGTTCAATTTATGGTGTGGGGACAGAGCCAGGAGTGCAGTTTCCAGGCTCTAGGCCTAACGTGGAAAGATGCTGGCTCAGGTAATAAATGGCCATCAACTGATTGGATGGCCATCAGCTGTGGCTAGTTGGCCGTCGCTGTAACCAGTGAGCCATTGGCCACTAATATAACTGCTGTGGCTACGCTAGCAGAAAATGGGCGCTAGCAAGAAGATGGTGGCTGAGCTAGCAAGCGTGGATTGCAGTTAGCACGGCGGATTGCAGTTAGCAAGTGGGGTTGGTTGATTGGCAGAAAAGTGGACGGCAGGTTGCAGATCATGTGGCTCCTGCTTCCTATGTCTCCAACCCAGCCGCCAGCGAGACTATAGTGGTATGACTCTCCTATCTATAGCTCCGTGGGTGTTCCTTTTTGGCCTCACCATGTCCTGCATTCCTATGTGGGGAGCGGGAGCTGAGACCAGGCATGACACCCTGCATGACATGTGGTAAGCTCTGGAGGAGAACTCAAGAAGTGCACCTTGCTGCCGCCATTCCTATGATGTCACTCCTGGCCTTTATTATGTTGAGATATGTTCCCTCTATTCCCACTTTGCTGAGAGTTTTTATCATAAATGGATGCTGGACTTTGTCAAATGCTGTTTATTAATCTATTGATATGACAATATGATTTTTATTTTTCATTTTGTTTATGCTGTGTTTCATGTTAATTAATTTGTGGATATTGAACCAACCTTGCATACCAGGAATGAAACCCATTTGATTGTGTTGTATGATCTTTTTAATGTATTACTGAATTTGCTTTGCTAATATTTTGTTGAAGATTTTTGCACCTATGTTCATTAGGAATATCCACCTACAGGTTTTTTTTTTTTTTGTAATATCTTTGTCTGGTTTTGGAATCAGGGTATGGTGGCCTTGCAGAATGAGCTTTGGAGACTTCCCTCTTGAATTTTTTGGAATAGTTGAGAAGAATAGGTGTTCATTCATTTTTCAATGTTTGGTAAAATTCACCTGTGAGGCCATCTGGTCCACAACTTTTGTTTGTTGGGAGCTTGTTGATTACTGATTTTATGTTGTTGGTAGTAATCAGTCTGTTCAGATTTTCTGTTTCTTTTTGATTCAGGTTTGGGAAATGGAATTTATCCATTTTTTTTCCAGATTGTCTAATTTGTTGGGATATGGTTGTTGATAGCATTCTCTTAAAATTTTTTTGTATTTCTTTGGTGTCAGTTGTCACTTCTCTTTTATTTCTGATTTTATTTATTTGGGTCCTCTCTTTTTCTTGATGAGTCTGGTTAAAGGTTTGTCAATTTTGTTTGTATTTTAAAAAACTAGCTCTTGATTTCATTGATCTTTTGTATTATTTTTTAGCCTCTATTTTGTTTATTTGTGCTCTGCTATTTATTTTTTCCTTCCTTGTACTCATGTTGGGCTTTGTTTGCTGTTCTTTTTCCAGTTAAAGTTAGACTGTTTATTTGAGATTTTTCTTGTTTCTTTGGTAGACCTGCATTGCTATGAAGTTACCTTTTATGAGTGCTTTCACTGTGTCCCATAGATTTTGGTCATTGTGTATTCATTTTTGTTTGTCTCAAGGTATCTTTTGATTTTTTATTTGATCTCGTTGTTGACCCATTCATTTAGTAGCATGTTATTTAGTCTCCAGGTGTTTGTGTGATTTTTCGTTTTTTTTCTTGTAATTGATTTCTAGTTTCATACCATCGTAGTCAGTAAAAACACTTGATATGATTTCAATTTTCTTAAATTTATTGAGACTTGTTTGTGGCCTACCATGGGACTATGTTGGAAAATATATCATGTGCACCTGAAAAGAATGTATATTCTGCTGCTTTGGGGTGAAATTCTCTAAAAACATTAATTAAATCCATCTGGTCTAGTGTGTCATTTAAGGCCACTGTTTCCTTGTTGATTTTCTGTCTGGAAGATCTGTCTATTGGTGTCAATGTGGTAGAAATACCAGGAATTTGAACTTAGATCTAAATGACTCAAAAATATGAAGAAAGGGAATTTATTGAAAAGATATGGATTCAGTAGTGTAATCTATGATCCTGAAGGCAGCCACATGATCCTTCTCCCTTTGCAGCTTCAGGAATAGACCTGTAAAGGCAAATCATTGTTCATTAAGTCTTTCAACTCAGTGCCAGGTATTGAGATTGAGATAGGTACTGAGTGTCCAAAGATACAGAAAGATATATCTTGGTATATGTTCTCTGTGCACTTTGAAAAATGTGTATTCTGCCATTGTTGGGTGGTGAGTTCCATAAATATTGATTAGACTCTGTTGGTTGATGGTCATGTTGAGTTTTTCTATATCTTTGCTGATTATCAGTCTAGTTACTCAATTGAGAGATAGGTGTTGAATCTCCAAGTAAAACTATGAACTTGTATTTTCTCCTTCCATTTCTATTATTTTTTGCTTAACACATTTTTTAGCCCCGTAGTTTGGGGCTAGAATTGCTATGGCTTCTTGGCAGACTGACCTTTTTATCATTATATAATTTCCTTCTCTGTCTCTGGTAATTTTTATTGCCCTGAGTTTACTTTTCTAATATCAATAGAGTCACTTCTGCCTTCCTTTGATTAATATTTGTATGGCACATCTTTTTCCATCCTTTTACTTTCATCTTGCTTATATCATATTTGAAATGAGTTTCTTATAGACAGCATATAGTTGGATCATTTTTTTAAATCCACTCTGCCAGTCTCTGTTTTTAAATTGCTGTGTTTAGATCATTTATATTTAAAACAATTATTGATATGTTGGGGCTTGAGTCTGCCATTTTTTATGTACTCTGTTTTTTTTCCTCCTTGTTTATCATTTCTTTTTTCCCTGACTTTCTGTAGGTTACTTGAACATTTTTATAATTCCCTTTTATGTTTATTGTTTTTTTAGTGTATTTCTTGGTGTAGCTGTTTAATGGTTGTTCTATCTATTACATTACATATTCATAACACCTTGTGTTGTCACTTATCAGTTTGAGTAAAATACAGAAACCTTGCTTCCCTTTATATCCCTTTATTATCCCCCATTTATAATATAATTATCTCAAATATTTCATCTACACACATTTAGAAACATCAGACAGCATTGTAATTTTTGCATCAACTCTCAAACATAATTTAGAAAACTCAAGAGAAGGAAAGCTTCTGTATTTACTTATGTTTTTTGCTTGCCATGCTCTTTCTTACTTTTTAATGTTCCAAGTTTCCTTCTTTTATTGTTTCCTTTTTTTTATAGAAACTTCCTCTAGTCATTTTTTTAAGGTATATCTGTTGGAAGCAAAGTATCTTAATTTTCTATTATCTGAAAATGTCTTGATTTTCTTTTTATTCCAAACAATATTTTCTTTGGGTATAAGATTCTGGGTTGACAGTTCTTTTCTTTCAGCACTAGAAAAATATTGTGCCACTTCTTATGGTCTCCATGGTTTCTGATGAAACATTTGCTACAATTTGAATAGTTTTTCCTCCCATAGGTAATGGATCCTTTCTCTCTCTCTCACTGCATTCAAGATGTTTTTCTTTTTCTTTAGTTTTCAGAAATAATTATGATGTGTATTGAAATTGGCATATTTGGATTTATCCTGTTTTGGAATTTGCTCTGCTTCTTAAATTTATAGGCTTGTTTTTCCAAATTTGGGAAAGTTTTAGTCCTTATATTCTTGCGTACTTTTTGGGTCTTATTCTCTTTTTCTTCTTTCAGGACTCTGATGTCAAGAATGTCAGGTTTTTGGTTATCATACCACACGCCCGTGAGGCTCTGTTTTTTCTCTCACCCATGTCTATTTCTCTCTGTTGTTCAAATTGAGTAGTTTTTATTGTTCTATCTTCCAGTTCACTGATTCACTCCTCTGTTCCCTCCATTCTGCTGTTGAACCAATCCATTGAGCTTTTCATTTCAGTTACTATATTTTTCAGTTCTAAAATTTCCATTTGGTTCTTCTTTATATCTTCTATTTCTTTGATGAGACTTCCTATGTCTTTGCAGAGGCTTTCTATTTTTTAATTTATTTCAAGCATATTTGTAATTTCTTAATGAAGCATTAGAAATCTTTTGTTATTATACTATATTATACTTTATTCATAAACTTTAATAATACCTTTGGACACTAGGGTTTAATGTCAACACAACAAATTTAATGGCAGTCTTCTATTTTAACATGTATTAGTTACACAAATGATACATATTTTGAATATACTTAATAAATATTTATAGGGAATAAAGCAAATATTTCTCATGTTGACTTATAGAATTTAGTTTCTTAGCTAGTAAACAGGCTGGATCAGTTTAAATGTGAAGGTTTTTAAAAAGTAGTAATTGTATATCAGTTTTAAATTTGAAGTCAGATAATTACTTTTGAAGAAATAATTAACAGTTGATTCTTCTTTGTTGACAATCAATAGTTGAGGGATTTTTATCATGGATGCTTTATAATCTTTGTCAGGTAATTTTAACTTTTCTGTCATCTTGACATTAGCATCTATTACTTTTTTCAGTTTGAGATCTTCCTGATGTTCGGTATGACAAGTGATTTTCAACTGAAACCTGGACATTTTCATATACGAATATTTTGGTACTTTGAATCTCATTTAAACCTTCTATTTTAGTTGGATTTTTCTGACACTGCTCTTGCAGAGAAAGGTGGGTACAGCGTTTTACTACCAGGTGGAGGTGTAACTCCAAGTTTTATACTCAGTCTCCATTGACATCTGGGATGAGGGATATTTCTCATTACTTCTGGACAGGAATAAAAGTTCCAGTTTCCCATGTTGTCTCCACTGACAACATGGTAGAGAGACCTCATTACCACTGTTTGACGGTGAAAGTCCTGACTTTCTACTAGGCCTCCTCTGACGACACCCCAGTGGAAGGAAGAAAGTGTAGCCTTATTGCTGCCAGGTGGCAGTGGAAGTCCAGGCTCCCTTTGTAGTCTCAATGACTCCACAGTAAAGGAGCTTGTTTCTAGCTGATGGGGATGAAAATCTCAGCTCTCTACTTAGCCTTCTCTGATACCACTCTGTCAAGGATGTTGGGGTGTCTCATTCCAGAGTTGCAAGAGTAGACATGCAGGCTCCACACTTTCCCTTTGCTGACATAGGTGTGAGGTGGTGCCACTGGATTTTGTGTGTGGACTTTCACTGTAGTATAGTGGTTATTGTCTGAAAGTTTTCTGTCTCACTAGGCTTCCTGGTCCTTTGGCCAGAGAGAGCGTGCTTCTGTTTTTTTGTTTTTTTCCCCCCCATAGCTATTGTCATTTCCAGGTTGCTGGCTTCTTCAGCTCCTGGTCTGGAATATATGAGGCAAAATAAAACAATGAGGAGCCCATTTCTCTGGTCTCAAGGCCCCTACTGGTTTGCCTTCCTCTCTCCAACTTTTAGAGTCCTCTTATGATGTTTTATATATCATGTGCAGGGGATTTAGTTGTATTTAGCAGAACGAATAGGGAAAAGTGCATGTACTCCATCTTTCCAGAAGCAGAAGCGTACACTTACTTTTTGTACTCTTTTTCACTTTTTTGTCATGTAGAAGAAGAAATGCCTGATTCAAATCGGTAAAAAGGCAAAAGTTTTAATAGCATAACTTTCAATCTCAAGATTTTTTTGTGCTTAATTGCTTTTCTCTCCCTTAAATTAATAAAAGAAAAACCTTTCCCAAGGCAATCAAGTAAGTGTTTCACTTATCCTAGAACACTATCACTGTTTAGATAAGCAAGAATGATGGTGTTTTGCCTTTGTTTTTTTTTCTCTGACACTGGATTCTTTTTCCTCAACACACCGCATCCCAAATTGCATCTTCTTGAACAGGATAGTTTTGCATATTTCTGAAACAATATCAACAGTAACTTTTGGAATATTTGTTTTGTATATCTTTAACAGAAATCCATATAATCCAGTTTCAAATTTATTTATACATTCCAATAATTTGAATACTATATAATCCTTAGTAACTGAGGTTTACAAAGACTTTTGATATGTATTGTGTTAAATATATATTCATTTGATAAAAATGATATACTTTTCTATATGTAATATCATGTCATCTGCAAATAAAGACAACTCTTCCTCTTTAATTCTTGCCTTTTCAATATGTATTTGTATCCTCAATGCCTGGTATATAGCAAATTCTCAATAGATATTCACCATCACTGGTATCATCTTTATAAAAGCAAAGCAAAGTATGAAACACGTTGATTATAGTTGATAACACTGCATTATATAGTTAAAATTTGTTTCAAGAGTAGAATTTAAATGTTATCATAAAAAAGATAAATATGTGAGGTGATGGATTGGATGTGTTAACTAGATGTTGGAAATCCTTTCACAATGTATACATATATAAGATCACCATTATGTACACTTTAAATATCTTACAATTTTATTTGTCAATTATACTTGAATAAAGTTGAAAAAAGGAGAGACAGAGGATATAGGAAAGGTGGCAGTGGTAGCCCCATACTTTGAATATCTACTAATCTGCTCCAAAAGCATGGAACACAAATTAAAAACCCATGGACAACATTTACTTCAGAACTAAGTATACATTATTCAACAAATCACAAAAATACAAGCAGGTGATGATAAATAATCTGTAACTACAAGACCCAGAAGGTATCACCATTTGTGTGGGAGTAAGCAGAGAATCAGCAAAGGATCATGTAAAGATCTTGAAAAGAGGAGAACCCCAAATCACCAACAAGTATGCACTGGAAATTCCATCGGTCTTATCTGACAATAGCAGCCCAAACTGACAAAAGGTTGGGCAGACTCCAGTTTATAAGTGAATTCAAGGGGTGTATGGTATGCAGAATAATGGTCTCCAAAGATGTCCATGCTCTCTCTAATCCTTAAAATGTGCTGCTTTATATTGCCAAGGGGGCTTTGCAGACTAAGAATATGGATTCTGAGATAGGAAGATTATCCTGGATTATACAGATGGACCTAATCTAATGACATGAGTTCCTAAAAGTGAAGAATCTTTCCTGGCTGGATGAGGGAGATGCAAAGATGGGTCAGTGACATATTCAGGATTTATTTGATGATAAATCTTTTTCTGCTCAAGCCAACAGAAATAATCGAACTAAAGCACCAATGTCTGGAAAAGTTAGAAGAAAGAATTACAAATTCAACAGATGTGAATTTGGAAGGGTTTCTATTTTTCATTTGATTGTTTTGAAAAAGAACTGAGGAGAGGGCATGGGCTTAGCATTTAGCTATTTCGTGCCACCCAAATGGTAAAGTAACCTAGTTCAAAGACCTGTCATGTTTAGTCCTATCTGGAAGGAAAAGGAAGGAGGTAACAGCTTCCTGCTCTCTGGCATAACACACGCTGGTGTTCCTTCATTCTGGCTGGATTCAAGCCCAGTTAGATGAGAATGGGCCTGCCAGCCATCAAGTCACCAGCCCTCAGTCAGCCTTTCTGCAGCATGTGTGATGATTTGGCCTTTCTGGGATGTCTCTTTGTTACCTAAGGTTAGGACAGCGGATGAAGATCCTTCAGCTGATCCACGCTTACACTGTAGGTACCCAAGGCACCAAGAAAGATAATCCCAGCACCCAGGTTTTTTCCTACTGGAAAAAAACAAATATCCCCTAAGCCCTGTTTTTGTCCTTGACTCTAAAGTGATAAGCAAAATGGTCCCCACCCTTGAGAGGTTTGTTTAGTTGGGAGTCAGACATGGAGATGAGGTTGGTGGCCACACATACCTAAAGAATTTTATAGCTGGGAGGGAACTTGGATATTATCAATCCAATCCGTCACTGAAGAAGAGAAAACTGAGACCCAGAGAGGTTAAGTGATTTGCTCAAGTTCGCAGAGACAAGAGACGGAATTCAAACTTAAACCTGGTCAGTACAGAATTCTTCCATTATGCCAGCCACCACTTGTTGAAGAAGTAGCATGTGCTAAGTACTTTATAATTATATTACTTCATTTAATCCTCATGACAGCTCCCTTAGGTAGCTATCATAAATTCCATTTTATGAATGAAGATATATAGTTTAGAGAGTGGTATGTAAACTTTGAATAAATAAGTAAACCCAATGAATAAATGACAGTATCAGGATTTGTCCCCCCCATGGGCCATCTGATTTCAAAGTTGATGCTCTGAAACACTCCTCTGTGCAACCCCTTCTACTCTTGCTGCCTCTTGACAGCGAGAACAAAGTACATGCTGTGTAAACTTCATGTCCTATTTCCTTCCTTAAGGCTGGTTGTTTTGTACCCTAATCTGAAGGTCACTGTGTCAGAAGTCCTTGATAGTGCCTGTTTGGAAAAGGGAAAAGCTATGACCTGGAGCAATGAAGACCACCATTTAAATACTCCTTAAACACTGCAGGCTTCCAGAAAGAGAGTCCTGTGTGTGAGGAAATTCAGGCCACGAGTGCTTTTTCATTTCATTGCAGCACTACAAGGCCTGCAAATGGATTTGATCTCTCCACTGGGCATCTGAAACTAAAGTAATTGATTGCACAGTATTGTGTGGATCAGAATGCTTGGTGTAGTAGAAAGAGCACAAGATTTTGATTGAATCTTGGTTTAACTGTGTCTTTGACCCATACATTTGCCTTTTTTTTTTTCTGTTTGTACTTTTAGTGGTTTATGAAATGCCTCAGGAAGAGAGGCATTACCTGCATGCCAGCCCGAGAGAATGCTCAATGAAGATACAATCAGAGCAGGAATGGGAATAATCAGAAGGGCTTCCTTTAGGAGGCGAGTCTTAGAAAGGACTTTGAAAGTGCTAGATTACTCTTACCCTGGAAAACACGAAGATGCCAATGTTACTGCAGAGGCCACCAGCAAGTTCCCATCCATCCGGCACCCCTCACAGAAGCCTCCAGCCCATTTAGGCTCAGCCCCCTTGGCTCCCACTGTAGGCCTTTGGGGAGAAGTTGATATTAACTAACAAAGAGATTCTTTGAGAAGCCTGATAGCCCAGAAAGAAAAGCACAAGCTGGACTCTCCATCTGCTTGCTTCGCTGTTGTGTAACAATCGGAAGGGGAAGAGGAGTGGCTGGGGCAAGGTGCTCACAGTAGCCACAGTCAGTCCCTGGCTGTGGAGGAGCCAATTCTGCTGACAGGCTGGGCCTCTCCCACAGGTTTTCCCTGGGACCAGACAAAAGACGAATAGAGAGCAGGAAAAGGGTGGAGGCCACAAATAAAAATTAATTAGCACTATCTATTTTTCTTTTTTTTTTCCTAAAGGTAATCTCTTAATCCTAAGAACTGGGATTCATGTGTGCCCTTTGGTCTATAACCAAAAACAAAAGAGTCAGGAGAAATCCATCCTGTTCAAAGTCTCACCTATTACTTTTCCTTTTCTCAATGGCTTTTTGTGTTGCAATCTCCTGTGAAGTGAAATAGGCCTTCTAGGCTTTGAATAAGATGAGGCAACCGTGGTCAAGGTTACCCATCACCACGAAAGCTTTGATGTGGAGAGTTTGGGAACTGCAAGGAAATTGGCATGTCAGGAATTGGGTTACCAAGGAAAAAGGGGGTACTGTAATTGTTTTTCAACTGCTGTCCAAATCATTTTTTTTTTTTAATTTTAGCAGTTTTTTTACTTTTATTTTTTTCAGTTACAGTTGACATTCAATATTATTTTACATTAGTTTCAGGTGTATAGCATAGTGGTTAGACATTTATATAATTTATGCAGTGATCTTTCCAATTAGTTGAGTACCCACCTGGCACTATGCATAGTTGTTGCAACATTATTGACTATATTCTCTATGCTGTACTTTATATCCCTATGACTATTTTGTAACTACCAATTTGTGTTTCTTAATTCCTTTCCCCTTTTTTACCCAGCTCCCCAACCTCCCCCCCCCACCCGGCAACCATCAGTTTGTTCTCTGTATCTATGAGTCTGTTTCTGTTTTGTTTTTTGGCTTATTTTGTTCTTTAGACTCCACATATGAGATCTGACAATGAAGTTCACAAACTTGCCACCGTGTGCTTACACTGGAAGCACTGTACAAAAAGCTTGGTAAGGTTTCATAACCTTGGTATATCAGTGTCTCACAGTTGTGTTCGTGTCAACGTGTGTCAGTGTCTTGCTGAGTGGCATTCATTATTGTTGTTGTGTGTTTTTGTGTGCCATTGTCAGAATGTCTGAGCTTGAATTAAAGCAATGAACAAACATTAAATTTCTTGTTAAACTTGGCAAGAATGGAAGTGAAATCAGGGACATGTTAGTACAAGTTTATGGGGATAATGCCATGAAGAAAAAAGCAATGTACAAATAGATTAAACATTTTTCTGAGGGAAGAGAATCTGTCACTGATGAAGAGAGGTCAGGGTGGCCAGTAATGAGCAGATAAACATTTTGCAATAAACATTGCAAAAATTTGTCGAATTGTGCGTCAAAATCATTGGCTGACTGTGAGAAGCATAGTAGACCAAGTAAACAGCAATAGAGAAACAGTTAGGAAAATCGTAACTGAAAATCTTGGCATGAGAAAGGTGTGTGCGAAAACGGTCCCAAGGGAGCTCACCGATGAACAAAAGCAAGAGAGTCTAAGTTTGCCAAGACCTTTTGGAAAGGCAGGACGATGTTTTGGGCCATGTTATCATTGGTGATGAGGCATAGGTGTACTGCTACAATTCTGAAACAAAGCATCAAAACGCACATTGGAAGTGAGCCAATTCTCCACAACTGAAAAAGTTCCATCAGTCCAAATCAAGAGTCAAAACAGTGTTGCTAAACTATTTTGTTATCAGAGGGATTATTCATTATGAATTTGTACCAACTGGACAACCAGTTAACCGAGTTAACTGTTTGGAAATGCTGAAAAGCCTGCGTGAAAAAGTTAAAAACTACCTGAAATTTTCACCAACAATTCATGGCTCTTGCTTCACGACAATGCACAGTTCACATGGCACTGTCCCTGAGGAAGTTGTAGCCAGTAAACAAATAACTATTGGAACATTCTCCCTACTCATCTGATATTGCCCCCAATGACTTGATTCTTTACCCTAAGATAAAGACATTTTGATGACATTCACGACATCAAGTGTAATACAATGATAGCTCTGATGGCCATTTCAGAAAGAGTTCCAAAATTGCTTTGAAGGGTGGACTAGGCCCTGGCGTCGGTGCATAGCTTCCCAAGGAGAGTACTTCAAAGGTGACCATAGTGATATCCAGCAATGAAATATGTAGCACTTTTTCTAGGATGAGTTTGCTAATTTAATTGTAGACATTTGTATAAGTGGGATCATATAGTATTTGTCTTTATCTGTCCGACTTATTTCACTGAGCAAAATACCCTCACGGTCCATCCATGTTGTCGCAAATGGTAAGATTTCATTCTTTTTTTATGGCCGAGTAATATCCATTGGGTATATATACCACTTCTTTATCCAATTATCTGTTGATGGGCACTTAGGCTGCTTCCGTGTCTTGGCTATTGTAAATAGTGATGCAATGAACATAGGGGTGCACATATCTTTTTGAAGTAGTGTTTTGGGTCTCTTTAGATAAACACCCTGAAGTGGAATTGCTACGTCATAAGGTAGTTCTATTTTTAATTTTTTAAGGAGCCTCCAAACCGTTTTTCATGGTGTCTGCACCAATTTGCAATCCCTCCAAGAGTGTACAAGGGTTCCCTTTTCTCCACATCTTGCCAACACTTGTTGTTTGTTGATATATTGATGATGGCCGTTCTGACAGGTGTGAGGTGATATCTCATTGTGGTTTTTATTTGCATTTTTCTGATGATTAGTGACATTGAGCATCTTTTCATATGTCTCTTGGCCAGGTATATGTCCTCTTGTGAGAAATGTCAGTTCAGGTCCTCTGCCCATTTGTTACTTGGTTGCTTGTTTTTTGGGTGTTCAGTTGTATGGGTTCTTTATAAATTCTGGATATTTACCCCTTATCAGATGTATTATTGGTGAATATCTTCTCCCATGTAGTAGGCTGTCTTTTCAATTTGCTGTTGCTTTTTTTTTTTTTGCTGTGCAAAAACTTTTTAGTTTGATGTAATCCCATATGTTTATTTTTTCTTTTGTTTCCCTTGCCTGAGGAGATAGATCAGAGAAAATATTGCTAACAGTAATGTTGGAGCATTTACTACCGATTTTTTTTAAGGAGTTTTATGGTTTCAAGTCTTACATTTAAGTCTTTCATTCATTTTGAATTTATTCTTGTATGTGGTTTAAGAAGGTGGTCCATCTTCATATTTTTTTGCATGTATCTGTCCAGTTTTCCCAGCACCATTTATTGAATAGACTGTCCTTACCCCACTGTATATTCTTGCTTCATTTGTCATAGACTAAATGACCATATGTTTACTTCTGGGCTCTCTATTCTCTTCTGTTGATCTATGTGGCTGTTTTTATGCCAGTACCATGGTTTTTAGATTGCTATAGCCTTGTAGTATAGTTTGATATCAGGCAGTGTGATACCTCCAACTTTGTTTTTCTTTCTCAAGATTGCTATGGCTATTCAGGCTCTTTTGTGTTCCATATAAATTTTAATATTATTTGTTCTAGATCTGTGAAAACTGCCATTGGTATTTTGATAAGGATTGCATTGAATCTACAGATTGCTTTGGGTAGTATGGACATTTTAATGACATTAATTCTTCCTATTTGTGAGCACAGTATATGCTTTCATTTATTTGTATCTTTAATTTCTTTCTTTGGTGTCTTATAGTTTTCCATTTACAGTTTTTTACCTTCTTGTTTAAATTTATACCTAGGTATTTTTTTTTGAAACATTTGTAAATGGGACTTATTTCTTAATTTCTCTTTCTTCCTGATAGGCAAATCATTTTTTCTCCCATCAATTTTTCTCTTTATTCTGTTATGTCCCACATTTTCTCTGCCTCCATCCAATCACCATTTTAGGGACTAAGAAATCAGAGGTCTTGAAATTAGAATGTTCTTTTCAGTGTCTTTTAGTCTATAATCATACACAATGAAGATAGGAAAACCTGTGCAATCCTGGGCTACATCCTCTGAAAGTGGGGAGCAGGAGGAAGAAAAGATATGACTGGAAAGGAAATATGAAGAATAATTTGGAACCAGTTGGAAATTGGGAAGCTACTCTTATTATTTGTTACCAACCACTCAGTTCTTAAGCCAGACATTTGAGAGAGCATCATCACTGATTTCTTTCCCTCATCCCCTCTATGTCCATAGCCAATGGTCCAGGTAATTATGATCTCTTGCATGGGTTATTATAATGATCTTTATTGATCTCCTGCCCTAAGGTATTGTTGTTCTTCAATTTAATTTGCAAATCACAATAAAAATGTTCTTTTTGCTACACAACTTGATCGTGTTTCTCCCCTAATTCAATGGCTCCCTATTGCTTTTAGAATAATTTCCAAACTCCCTAATACAGTATTCAAAGCTCTCCATGATCATTGGGCCCCTATGTCTCCTGCCATATTTCCCCCTGCATTCAAAGCCTATCCTGAACTAGCATGATATGCTCTAACTTGCCTCCTGAACTTGGTACATTCTGCCTGGATGACCTTTTTTCCAATTCTGGCTAACTCATATCTGTCTTTCAGGTTGGTTCTCCCTTCTTCTGAACAGTTTTTTTCTGACCCTTCCTATACTGGATTAGATACCTCTTCAGTGAGCCCCCATGACAATTGTACATGCCTCTATTGTGGCTACTATCCCCATTGCTCATTACCAGTCTGTTTTCCAGATTAGGTTGTAAGGTCTTTGAAGAGGCTTGAAGAAGTAGAATGGAAAAGCCTTATTCATGTTTTTAATTTATATGAATTTAACTATATGACCATATTAAAAGAGAGAAAAAATGAAGGAGGGAGAGATTGAGATATTGTTACCTCAATGGTATAAGTAATGCTGAGTGATGTTGCACTCAGCATGAATCAGCCCACATGTGCCCCTACATAGTATCTTACTGGATGAATATGAATCTCTACTTAAAGGTTTTTGTTTGTTTTTATTTTGTTTTATATCACAGGGCCACTAAATATAACCCACAAGCATCATCTAATAAGGAAGCAACAATATGTTCCAACACTGGAAAAGACACTGGTGACTTTTGACTTATTGAGACACTGGATTTAATTCTCTAATACAGTGTATCCATAAGGGATTTTCAAAGGTAATCTATGCTATATTTAATTTTTGTTTTTGTATGTTTTTAGAATGAATATCTTGGTAAAATATAACTTTGCTCTATCAGCCAAGCTTGCCCCCTTTCTCATGACAACTGCATCCCTACTCCATTTACATGGCTAGTACAGGACCTGCCATGTTCTCACCTGACCCAAGATGGACCAATAAATATCTTCTCCAAGACTATTAAATTTGAGATCCAGATAATTGAATCCATGTCCTTTCTTGTGGGTGAAGATGTAAGATGCAAAATTAAAGGCTGTAATTTTCAACATGTGGCAAAATCTAGTCCACTGAAAAGAATAGACAAGATGGAGAGAGAGGTGACCTGACATGGCAAAGGCTGATTCAGCAGCTGTGTGCTCCTTATTGCTAGAACGTCATAAGCAAGGCCTGGGTGGGGAGTGGGAGGAGACTGCTAATTGGGTATATGATTCCTTAGTGATGATATTAGGTATACGAGGAAGAATGGCTACTCTGGTGAACTTTAAGCCTGAGTTTGTGTGATTCCAAGGAGTGTGAGGATAGGTAGGGACAAGCAACTGTAAAGAATGAGGATTGTCTCTGGATGGAGAAGATAAAAAGAAAGAATGGTGAGTGAGAATGGGAGAAAACTGAGTTAATTGGCATAGGAGATGAAGTGGAATGAATTCAAATTTAAATATTTAGCTTAAGAGCTAACCTAGGCTGGGCAGTTAGTAAATGGAGGAAATTGTGCCTCAGAGAAGTTAAGTCATCCCAAAGTTATACAGCTGCTAAAGTAGCAGACACTCGATCTGAATTGCAGTCTATGGGACTCTAAGGTCCATGCTTACCAATCATCTTGTCTAATCCTATCTTATCACAGATGAGGACAATGAGGCTTTGAGAGGTGAAGTGTCTTGCACAAAGACACCAAGATATCCCAGTAAAACCAACCTAGAACCACCAAACCCCAGTCAAACATTCTTTCCAGGACATTCGTTGCTTCACATCATAATCAGAAAAGAAGGGGGGATTTACTGAAGAAGGAGTTTCTTCTCTCATCTGTGCCCATCATCTTGATAAACTAGGGAGGATATTGACAAAGTGTCACTGGCGTGTGAGACACTTGGAAAAAAACAATCTAAGCAATTATTTACTTTTCAACTTAAGAGGGTGGGGTGGACTAATTTGAGCTTAAAGGATCAGGGTAAAAATGAAGGTGTAATTATTATTATTATAGTGATAATCATTTATTAATCTGCAGATTCTATACAGATATTACTCCACCTCAAGTGGCTTAACTGTTATAATAGGGAATAAGCCAGTGGCTAAGGTGGGGGATTGGAAGGAGAGAGGTAACTGGCACAGTGAGGGACAGAAGGTAGAAAACCAAACTGGAGAAAGAAAACATGCTGATTTGCTAGTATTGAAAGGTTGAAGATAGTCTGACTAGTAAGACATTTTATAGTAAGTTATAACTATTTGTATTAAGGAAGATCTTTCAATGGAGTCCAAATTTCTGATTTCCCATATTAGGAACTAAAGACAAGAATGTTAAGTGAACTGCCTAAGATCACATAGCTTGTCAGTAGCAGAACTTGGACTAGAACTTGAGTCTTTTTATGGTTAGTTCTGTGCTAGTCCAATAAAAGCACAAGGGGTGCTGGAGAATGCACCAAATTGGAGAAGAGAAAGATCAAAAGAAAAGATGTTGGGATATAGGTCAAAGAGGCTAGTCCAGTAGGATCAAATGCCCATCTCTGTTTTCTATCCACACCCTCTCCCCAATGTATTTAAAAAATATATGAGGACCCAAGCTTGAGGACCCAAGCCTTTAAACCTAAATATCATGGGCTGCTCCAAATCAAAGTGGCTTATGAGAGTGGCAAAGGTAATGTGGAGCTTTTTTATTTATCCAGAAGTGACAATCCATATAAATGGAGAATAAAATAAAAGGCACCATTAACAAATGCCTTCTAGTTATTGTGCACATGTCATATGCTAATTTCACACCATTTTGCATCTAAATCTCACAACTCCATCCATTCCACAGACATTTATTTGTCATTTATACGTATCAGGCACTATGTGAGGCTCTGGGGGTTTACTAGTAAGCAAAATAGAATGAAGCTTTCGATCCAAGGGGTAACAAACGCTAAATAAAAATTATGTAATAAATTAATTAATTATAATAGAGTTGGGGCTAGTAGAGAGAAAGAGTCAACAAAGTACAGCAAACATCCTTTAAATGTATAGCTAAACTTACATAGAATTAGAGAAATGTCCACATCCTCAAAGCAAAAGATAAAGTAAAAACAAGATTGGAAAGTATAAACTGATACAGCCTGTGGCACGGGGTGGGAGGAGGGTACAGAAGGTAGAAAGAACACAGGTTATCATCTTAGTAACCATAAGGCTTAGATTGAAATGCCCATACTAGTTCAAGAAACGAGACCTTTGACGACACTGCTCCAAAGGTGAGTAATTGAATGGAGACCCTCCTGTAATGCAGGACCCTCACTGGGTTACACTATTAGTGAAAGGATAAGCTAAATATATATATATATACCATCAGATAAAGGAAGATGTGAACACTTAATTTGTCTCAGCCTGGGTTCTGGTGGAGGGGACTAAGTCCCCAAAAAACTCCATAATTACAGAGCTTCACAGAATTTAGGGTTTCAAAATACATGACCTTGGGGAAGAAATTAACAAGAAAGGTGGTCCCAGGCTGATATCTTTGGTGAAAGCCAAAGCAGATATTCCTTGGAAGGACACAAACTCTTCCTTTCACATCCACATAAATATAAATGTAATGCAGTGGTCCACAAATAAATCACTACTGAGATGAGCTCACAGTTCAAAATTACTAAACACAAAAAGAAGCAAGTCATTGGAAGCAATAAAGAAAAAAATCAGACAAAACCAACAAGATTAGACCCTTAAGAACTTCATCAATAGAACAAGTTGAAAAAGCCCATAAGATAAATATATTTAAAATTACTGAAGACACAAAATGAGAATTGAAAAAGATGGGACAAAAGCTGCTTTAAAATTCCTAGGTAAATTTGAAAAATAACTAAATAAAATATTTAGAAGTAAAAAATACAGTCATTGAGATTAAAATGAATTAAGTAAATTAAAAGCAGTTGAAGAAAGAATTAATAAATTCAAAGATAGGATCATGAAAATTAATCAAGTTCATAAAGATAAAGAAATGGAAAATGAGAAAATGAGATTAAAATATGGAGAATAGATTAAGAATGTTAAGTTATATCTATCATGGGTTTTGGAATGAGAGAATTGAGTAAATGCAAAAGAATGTTCAAAGACAATTTCCTAGACTAGATAAAGACATGGATTCTCAGATATAGGGAGCATAATGAGTACTTAGCATGATAAAGAAAATCCACATCCAGACACAAAGTAGTAAAACTACAGAACACAGAGACAAAAAAATATTTTAAGACAGAGAAATGTATTTTTTTTAAATTGGGGAATGGGAACAGGACTTTATTATTATTTTTATTATTATTATTATTATTATTATTGGGGAACAGTGTGCACTTCCAGGACTTTTTCCAAGTCAAGTTGTTGTCCTTTTAATCTTAGTTATGGAGGATGCGGTTCAGCTCCAGGTCCAGTTGCCATTGTTAGTTGCAGGGGGCACAGCCCACCATCCCTTGCGGGAGTCGAGGAATCCAACGGCAACCTTGTGGTTTAGAGCCCACGCTCCAACTGACTGAACCATCTGGAAGCTCAGCAGCAGCTCAGTCCAAGGTGCTGTGTTCAGTCTTAGTTGCAGGGGCAGGAGCCCATCATCCCTTGCAGAGTCGAGGAATTGAACTGGCAACCTTGTGGTTGAGAGCACACTGGTCCATGTGGGAATTGAACCAACAGCCTTCGGCATAAGGAGCACGGGGCTCCAACCCCCTGAGCCACCAGGCCGCCCCAAGACAGAGAAATATTTTTAACCAGAGAGAAAGACATAGAGAAATGTTTTTAAACAAAAAGGTAGGATACTGTCAGAGGAATGGCATGTGGACTGACTTACAACATTAACCATTGGCAATGGAATACCATCTTCAAAGTGTAAGAGAGGCGAACTAGCGGAGGGCGGGGGCCGGACGGACGAGTGCGGGCTGCGGCTCAGATTGTGTCAGGGGCCCAACTGTTGCATAAAGCAAGGTACCCTCTTGCATTACTCTGCATGGGGTGGATGTAAATTGTACCAGGCTGCCTGATGTCATGTGGCCTGTGTTTTGGACCGTGGTACGTACCTATGCTCCCTATGTCACATTTCCTGTGGCCTTCGTGGTCAGGGCTGTGGGCTACCACCTGGAATGGTTCATCCGGGGAAAGGATCCCCAGCCTGTGGAGGAGGAGAAGAGCATCTCAGAGCGCCGGGAGGACCTCAAGTTGGATGAGCTGCTAGGCAAAGACCACACCCAGGTGGTGAGCCTCAAGGACAAGCTGGAATTTGCTCCTAAAGCTGTCCTGAACAGCAACCTCCCAGAGAAGAACTAATGGAGAAGACAGGGACATATGGGTCCTTCTGTTGGCTGTGACTGGTCTCGCCGCCATGTTGACCCAGCATCTAGAACCCACATCACATTTGCTTTGTTGCTTATTCTGGCCCTTCCTGCCACGTATGTACTGGCTGCTCTTCTGTGGCCAGGCAGATATACTAGCAGATGAGGGGCCAGTGAAGAGGAAGGCCTTGGAGGGTTTTGTTCTGCAGGCTGCATCTGTTGTATACTGGCCACAACTGCCCAGGCTTCTGCACTTCTGGGTACGCTGCTGGGAGGAGTGTTATGAAATGAACGTCGGCTGTCAGTCTCCATGGGGAGGCAGTTTGGCCTCAAGCGGAACTAGCTGGGATTGGGGTGTTTTCTTAGCAGGGATACTACATGTCTAGTTCCTGTTTGCATGGGAAGAATTAAAAAATCTACCTGTCTCCCTTCACTAGTTTACCCTGTCCTTTGTGCTCACTCTTCCTGAAATCCTGTCCTATCATCTCAGGAAGAGGATTCCATGGGGAAGGAGAGCATTTTTCTGTTCTTGGAAGCCCAGGCTATTCACCTTGATGCAGGTGAATTTGCTCAAAAACAATCACCATCTTTTACTCCCTATCACTGTGTAGTGCAAAACTTCATTAAAATGGCATCTGAGAACCAAAAAAAAAAAAAAAAAAAAAAAGTGTAAGAGAAAAATCATCATAAACCTAGAATCCTATACTCAGTTAAAGTATCATGCAATAATGAGGGTGAAATTAAGACATTTTCAGATAAATGAAAACTGAGACTTTATCATTAACAGAAATTCACTGAAAGAACTATTAAATGGTGTATATGAAAAAAGGAACTAAATCAAAAGAGTTTCACAAGAAATGTTGAGCAAAGAAGCTTCTAGGTAAATATACCTTACATTGACTACATAAAACAGGAAAAATAATAATGGTTTACGGGGTGGGGTATAAAAACAGTGAAATTAAAATATGGCTCAATAATGACATATGATATGAGAAGGTGCGGATGGTACCTAAAACATTATATTCCTATAAAATATCAACAGAATTCACCACCCAGAGTCAGTTCCCCTTCCATCACCATATATTTGATCACCCTTACCCTCATCTCCCACACCCCTCCCCCCTTACCCTCTGGTAACCACTAAACTATTGTCTGTGTCTATGAGTTTTTGTTTCTCATTTGTTTGTCTTGTTCTTTTGTTGTTTTGGGTTTATATACCACCTATCAGTGAAATCATATGGTTCTCTGCTTTCTCTGTCTGACTTATTTCACTTAGCATTATATTCTCAAGATCCATCCATGTTGTCACAAATGATCCTATTTCATCTTTTCTTACTGCTGAATAATATTCCATTGTGTATACATACCACACAATGGGATTTATAGTGGATGTAATACAGAATTTTACACCTGAAATCTATGTAACTTTACTAACAATTGTCACCCCAATAAACTTTAATTAAAAAAAAAAAGAAAAGAAAGAAAAGGAAGTCCAGACTAGATGGAAAAAAATATTAATAGAATTAGAGCATGTAATTTATAAATAAGTAGAGTGATGGGAAGGGAGTAAAGTTGATTGAATCAATCCAATAGATGGTAGAAAATGAGGAAACAAATCTGAAGGATAAGTAAGAGGAGTCATTTTAGGGTGTGAGGGTACAGGGAAGAGAGATGAAGTGAGGCTGGAGAGACAAGCTTGGGCCAGATCTTGTTAAGTAGATTAAGAATTTTGATTTTAAAAGATAGATAGTATTTTTAAAAATATGTAGAAATTAAGTCTCAGAAGTTATTTCATTTAAGTTTATACTGCTAAATCAGAGACAGAGCTCTAAGGCATGTCCAGTTCCAAAGCCTTTCCTCATTCCACTGTACCATGCTGTTAATTGCTGTGAAGACATCCAAAGACCAGAGCATCTGACTCAGAGCACTGACAAAAGCTCATTTACGAAGCACTTACTATTTGCCACACACCATAAGGACACGCTTCATCTCATTTAATCCTCACAATTATGAAGCGGTAATTATTACTATCCCCATTTTACATATTTTAGAAAACTGAGGCTTAGATGGTTAAATGACTAACTAGGCCAGTGGCAAAGCAAGCTGTACATTCAGATTCATCTGTCTTCATATTATGCAGCTAGAATTAGAATTTCTGGCACTAGGCAAAAAAAAAAGAAGAAGAAAAAAGAATGCAGAATAGACTGATTCATCTTTTCCAAAAGGCATTTTCTAATTATTAAATATTTTTACAATAATAAAAACCTGAATTTAAAAAGAAAGTACTCAGCCTTAATCCTGCTCCACTGACATACAAACTTCCTAGTTTTCTCATTGCTATGTAAACTTTATGCATATGGACACATTATTTATGTAGTACAATCATATAGTATAACAATTTTGTGTGTTTAGTTTCTGTATGTGTAATAAAATATCCCACTGAGTCGAGGTCTAGTGTTGCTTCATTACTCCTTTATTGTTAGACATTTAGGTGCGATCATCCCCTTTCCTGTAACTTCAATGTCTCCCTCATCATTAGCCCTTTCCTCTCAGCATGTAAACACATGCTCATCTCTCCTATCTTACAACTGAAATACCTCAGTCCATTATACACTGTACTTACTACCCTACCTGTCTCCTTCCCTTTTCATTTTTAAAAAATTTTATTAAAATATAGCTAACATACAATATTGTACTAGTTTCAGGTGCAAACAACATTTCTAGACCTAAAGAAGAGATCACCATGATAAGTTCAGCAACAATCTCACACCATATAAAGCAAACACAATATTATTGACTATATTCCCTATGCTGTACATGACATTCCCATGACTTATTTGTCTTATACCTGGAGATTTGAACCTCTTACTCCCTTTCACCTCCCTCCCTTTTTAAATTTTACAATTACAGTTAGATTTGATATTATTTTATATTAATTTCAGGTGTACAGCATAGTGGTCAAACTTTTATATAAATTAAGAAGTGATCCCCCCTGATTAGTCTAGTTCCCATCTGACACTATACATAGTTATTACAATATTATTGACTATATTCCTTATGCTGTACCCTACATCCTCACGACTACTTTGTAACAACCAATTGGTACTTTTTGACTCTTTCCCCTTTTTCACCCACTTACAAACCCCCTCCCATCTGGCAACCACCAAAATGTTTTCTGTATCTATGAGTTTGTTTCTGTTTTATATGTTTATTTTGTTCTTTACATTCTACATATAAGTGAAATCACATTGGATCTTTCTTTCTCTGTCTGTCATACTCCAGTCAACACAATATTTTCCAAGTCTATCCATGTCACCGTAGATAGCAAGTACCTATTCCCTTCCCTGCCCAAGCAATATTCCATCGCATGTGTGTACCACCTCCTCTTTAGCCATTCATCCATCAATGGACACCCAGGATGCCCCCACATCTTGGCCATTGTAAACAGTGCTGCAGTGAACATATGGATGCACATGTCCCCTCAAAGTAGCATTTTGGGTTTTTTACAGATAAATACCCAGAAGAGGGATTACTGGATCCTTCTTTGTCTCTTGTTACAGCCTTTGTTTTAAAGTCTATTTTGTCTGGTATAAGTATTACTACTCCAGCTTTTTATTTGTTTGTTTGTTTGTTTCCATTTTCATGAAATATTTTTTCCCCATATCTTTGCTTTCAGTCTCTGTGTCTTTTGATCTGAAGTGAGTCTCTTGTAGGCAGCATATGTAAGTGTCTTGCTTTCTTATCCATTCAGCCACCCGACTGTTTTATTGGAGCATTTAATCCATTTACACTGAAAGTAATTGTTGACAGGCATGTAGTTGCTGCCATTTTATTATTCATATGCATATGAAAAATAAACCAAGCTCTGGCCAGTTTTATTAAAGAAAAATTTTGCGTGATTTACTTTTTACCAGTCTGTTCTGGCATGCTTCTAATGATATCAGAATCACATGGATCACTGATAGCCAGTGTGCATACTCCCTAGTATTTTCCACACACTGTGCCCAATTCAATATTATTGCCACTGTAGTGGTGTATACCAGTCTTGGCCAACATAGTGTAGTACTCTATTTCAGATTTCCTCAAGGTTGGGCAGTTGTCGGAAAGTATGACCAGTTTTGCTTTGCCTTGTCCGATCATTTTCAGAGTCTGCTTGTACCCTAGCATGTACTTTCAACTTTTCATAACAAGTTTGAGCCTAGAATTGATTAACTCCAGTGATTTTTTTTGTCTTTTTAGCAGCCATCATCTTCCTGCCTTAGGTGCGGAATGGCCCCCAACCAAGAGCAGCCACCATGATGGCTGAGGAGTGAGAAAGGCTAATTATTCATATTTTTTATCTTTTATTTTTAATCTTAAAAATGTCACTCTAAGATTCCTTGTAGTTCTGGTTTAGTATTGATGAACTCCTTCAGCTTTTTCATGTCTGGGGAACTCTTCATCTGTCCTTCAATTCTAAATGATAGCTTTGCTGGGTAGAGTAATCTTGGCTGTAGGTCCTTGCTTTTCATCACTTTGCCAATCCGTTCTGGCCTGCAAAGTTTCTGTTGAAAAATGAGCTAATAATCTTATGGGAGCTCCCTTGTAGGTAACTAGCTGCTTTTCTATTGCCATTTTTAAGATTCTTTCTTTGCTTTCATCCTTTGGCATTTTAATTATGATGTGTCTTGGTGTGGGCCCCTTTGGGTTCATCGTGCTTGGGACTCTCTGTGCTTCCGGAGTTTGTATGTCTATTTCCTTCACCAGGTTAGGGAAATTTTCCATCATATTATTACTTAAAACAGGTTTTCAATTCCTTGCTCTCTTTCTTCTCCTTCTGGTACCATTATGAAGCAAATGTTGATATTCTTGATGTTGTTCCAGAGGTTCCTTAAACATTTCTCATTTTTGGGGTGTTTTCTGCTATCTTTTCTTCTAAATCGCTTATTCGATCCTCTGCTTCATCTAATTTACTGTTGATTCCCTCTAATGTATTCTTCATTTCAGTTATTGTATTTATTTTTCACTGATTCTTTTTTATGTTTTCTATCAACATTTTAATGTTTCCTATCTCTTTGTTGAAGTTCTCCCCGAGATCACTGAGCATCCTATAACCATCCTATAACTGAGCATCCTATAACCAGTCATCCTACCAATCTAACCGGTAGATCGCTTGTCTCCATTTTGTTTTGTTCTTTTTCTGGAGCTTTGTTCTGTTCTTTTATTTGGAACATATTTCTTTGTCTCCCCATTTTGGCTGCCTCCCTGTATTTCTTTGTATTAGGTAGGGCTGCTATGTTTCCTTGTTTTAGTACAGAGGTCTCATGTAGAAGTTGTCCTGGGGGACCCAGTGGCACAGTCTCCCTTGTCACCAGAGCAAGGTGCTCCAGGTGTGTCCCATGTGGGGATTGTGTATGCCCTCCTGTTGTAATTGAACCTTTGTTGCTATGTGCATGTCAGTGGGAGGGATTGATCTTCAGGCTGATTAGTTGTGAGGACTGGATGTGACTACAATGAAAGAGCAGTTCTGCAAGGGCTGACCCTGCAGAGCAGGATTCACTTTAGCAGGGCTCTGGGCCTGCCCAATCTGCCCTTTGTGTGTGTCATCCTTAGAAGTGGCCAGGTGATTCTCTGGTTGGGTCCAAAGCTGGCCCCAGGACATGCCAGTCCCCAGGGCCTGCTGGGAGGGGCCCTATTGCAGGCCATGTTCAGCCACAGACTGTGCCTTACCTGGGGCCATGTCACATGAGCCAGAGTGCAATCCACAGATGGCTGCCACCCACACTGGAATTGGTGGTACCTCCAGAGGCCAAGCCACGAACTGAGACTGGCTGTCACTAGTGCTGGGCTTAGGGCTGCTCAGCCAGAGGTACAAGACAGGCCAAAGCCAGTTGCTACTTGTTTCAGTTTTGAATCTTTGAGAGATTTTAGGAAAGTCTGTAGCATGAGCCAAGGCAGGTCATTTATACGGAAAAGACACTGTAAGTGGCGTGGGTGGGCCTAAAAGTTGGGTGGGGTGGGGTCTGAGAATCACTAGGACAAACAACCTGTGCTAACCAGGTTGATGGCAACTTAGATATGGTGACCACCTGCATCTGCATGCTGGGAGGGGTTAGGGCTCAACAAATCAATAATGGCTTTCACCAGCTCCTCCATTTGGGAGAAAAATGCCCCTCCAGCCCTCACTCTGAGGCCAGACAAGTCAGTTCCTCCCCATATGTCCCTGGTGAGTTTTGAGTTGCTGCTCCCGTGCAGGAACTCAGAGTGAGTCCATCAGTGAGTAAGTGTGTGGGCCCTTTGGGAGGAGTACCTAGGACTCCAGTCACCCTTGTCTCACTCAGCCATGATCTCTACTGGTTTTCACAGTCAAAAGTTATGGGCACTTCTCTCCCCAGCCCGGAAACCCTGGGCTGGGGAGGAGCTGGAACTCCTTGCTCCTCCCGGGGACATCTTCGCAGCTGAGATATCCCTCCTGATTTTTAATGGTCACATGTGGGTGTGGGACCAGCCTGTTCCATGTCTCACCTCTCCTACTAGTCTCAAGATGGCTTCTTCTGTGTGTCCTTAGTTGTAGGGCTTCAGTTCAGCTAAACTTCAGGAGAATCTCAATGATGGTTGTTCTGTAGTTTAGTTGTAATTTTGATATGGTCGTGAAAGGAGTAAGGACAGCCTTTACCTACTCTGCCATTTTGACTGGATTCTCCTTCCCTTATCTACCCTGTTTTCCCGAAAATAAGACCCAGCCAGACAATCAGCTATAATGTGTCTTTTGGAGCAAAAATTAATATAAGACCTGGTATTATATTATATTATATTATATTATATTATATTATATTATAGACCCAGTCTTATATTATAGTGAAATAAGACCAGTCTTATATTAATTTTTGCTCCAAAAGACGCATTATAGCTGATTGTCTGGCTAGGTCTTATTTTTGGAGAAACACGGTATCAAGTTTTCTGGAAAAGTATTCTCTGTCTAGAGTGTCCACTTCAGTACTCATTCATGCCTCAATCTGCTGCAATCTAGTCTCTTCAGTCCTGTCCTCCACTCTCTTTTGACAACCTCATCCATGTGCAACTATGACAACTAACATCTTTGCTGGTGACCCACACCCAGACTTCTCTAAAGAACAGTCCAGGAGCTGAGGACTAGGCTGAGGTTTAAGACTGTTCTAGACAACTTGGTAACTTTCTCAGTAGTGTGTAGCAGCCTGAGAGAAATAGATAAGAGGCAGGGTTACAATTAATCCTGGTTTGGGCTTTGCCTAACGTAAAGGACAAAGCTGGAGGAGAATTGAGAGCATCGGTGAACATGGAGACTAAAACATAAAATTCAAAATTATAGTCAGACAAGTCAGTGCAAAGTGAAGATACAGTTCTCTATGTAAACTGGAAAGGAAGAAAATGAGGCCAAGGGGGGGCTGATTGGCAGAAAATGACGGGACCAAGAATACAAGTTATAGGAGTAAAATTATGACTAAGCTAGAAGGATAGAAGATTATATTCAGAGAGTGGGATATGATGTTTAAGATCTGACATAGTACAGTTTGGGGGCTGAGAAGAACAAGGTATATATATATACACAAAAGTAAGTAGCTGAAGTGAAGATCTAGGTATTTACATAAACATACAGGTCACCCAGAATGACAGCATGATGTGAAGTAGAAAGATTGGTCCACAAGCCAAAATCCTCAACATATGTGGGGAGTGACCAAGAGGTGAGTCAGTCTCTATCAGTAATAAGGTAGGGCAATAATATAGCACAGACAGGAAAAATAAACTTCAAAGGGGGAGATTTGTGCACAAAGATGGCGAGCTAACAGTTTGTATTCAGCAATGGGGAGAGAGGCAAAAGGATGCTGGACTTCTCTCTGAACCCTGTGATCTCCTCTTAGACCACACATGGAGCAACTCTTTCCAGCTTTTTGAACATTCCATGCTCATTTGCACTTGTCTTTCTAATGTTCCTCATCTCAGTGAGAATCACCATTTCTTATCCACTTGTACAGGCAGAAACCTAACAGTCATCCTGAACATAGTCTGCTCCCTCACTTCTATGTCCAGTCCATCACCCAATCCTGTTAAATATCTATTCAATCTCTCTGGAATCCATCAGTTTCTCTCCATCTCCACTGTCATCACCCCAGTCTTAGGTCTCATCAGCTCCTGGCTGGACTGCTACAATGACTGCCTCCAGACTGACCTCTCTGCTGAAATCTGGTCTCCATACTGAAATTGTGTCAATATGTATCTCTCTTTAGTCTGATCACTCCCACCCCTGATTCATTATACTCCCTTTCTTGAAACTCCTTGATGGGGTTCTGTTGTTCTAAGGATAAAGATAAAATCTTTTACATTCCCTACAGCACCTCATTTGGACTGCTGGATCTGCCTCCCAAATCTCATGCCATGCTTTCTTCCTCTCCACTCTCTAGCTCTAGCCTCACTGACTGGCTTCCTTTCACTTTCTTGAATACATAAGAGGTCTGACCATTCAGTTCGTGAAATTGTAGAAAAAGTGCTACATACCTCATTGCTGAATATCACTACCATCACCTTCAAAATACTCTCCTTGGGAAGCTATGCACTGATGCCAGCACCTAGTCCACCCTTCAGAGCAATTTTGGAAACTCTTTTTCTGGAATGGCCATCAGAACTGTCATACTATTACCCTTGATGTCCTGAATGTCATAAAGATGTCCTCCTTTCAATATTTCTTTTATCTTCGGGTAAGGAAAGAAGTCACTGGGGGCCAGATCAGGTGAGTGGGGAGGGTGTTCCGATACAGTTATTTCTTTACTGGCTAAAAACTCCCTCACAGACAGTGCCGTGTGAGCTGGTGCATTGTCGTGATGCAAGAGCTATGAATTGTTGGCGAAAAGTTCAGGTCCTCTAACTTTTTCACACAACCTTTTCAGCACTTCCAAATAGTCAACTTGGTTAACTGTTTGTCCAGTTGGTACAAATTCATAATGAATAATCCCTCTGATATCAAAAAAGTTTAGCAACAAGTTCATGAACTTAATTGTCAGACCTCGTATGGTCCAACATTTACATATGCTATTCTCTCCATCCTAAATATTGTTCTCTACTCTCCCATGAAGCATCCTCAGGTCTCCTCTCTGCATATTCACATGGTAACATGTACCTCTTCTTGGCAGCGCTTACCACTGACATAATTTTATTGGAGTTGTCGGGTTATATGGTTAATACCTATCTCCTCCTGTGAAATTGCAAAAGTGGTGAGGAAAGGAACTATCTCTGATTTTATTACCACTTCATCTTTGATTCTTAATATGGAGGCTGGCTACATGCAGTAGATAAGATGAGCCACCCAGACCCTCTTCAAGAAAGAGCTTGCTGCCCTTCTCTTCTTGCTGCCTATCTGGTAAACAGAGCCAGATGTCATCCTCCAGCTGTCAGCAACTGGAGTCTGCCTCAGTTGCAGAGTGGCATCTTTGAATGCCATACCTTTTGGGGGCAGTCCACATTTGGTGATTGAGTAAAACAGGTACAATGGGTTGAATGGTGGCCCCCAAAAGATATGTCTGTGTCCTAACCCCCAGAACCTGTGAATGAGACCTTATTTGGAAAAAGGGTCTTTGCAGGTGTAATTAAGGTAAAGATCTCAAGATAAGATCATTTCTGCATTTAGAGTGGGCCCTAAGTCCAGTGACAGATGCCCCATAAGAAAAATGTAAACGGAGATTTGAGACTCAGACACACAAAGGAGAAGGCAGGTGAAGATAGAGGCAAAGAACTAGAGTGATGCTGCCACAAGTCAAGGAATGCCTGGAGCAACCAGAAGCTGAAAGAGGCAAGGAAGTATCCTCTGCTAGAGCTTTGGAGGGAGCATGGCCTGGCTCACACCTTGATGTCGGACTTCTGGCCTCCAGAATGGTGAGGGAATAAATTTCTGTTGTAATTTGTTATGGCATCCCTGGGAAACTATTGCATAGGGGCATAAAGGCCAACATTTGGGCCACTGTGGCATGAGCAATTCCTGCTCCAGAGTTTGCTGCTGTGTTCCTGAGGTTCTGAGGCCTGAACCATGTTCAACTTTTCTTCTCCCCAATCCTGCTTTCTTTCTTCCTCTTTTAACAAATTTTGACATCTAATAAACATCTCATATTCCAAACTCTGTCTCACTGACTGCTTCCAGAGAACCTAGAGTGACATACTATAATAAATATTTGTAAATGAACAAATTAAATAGACAGGGAGTTCCTGGAAGGCAAGAACTCTGTATTATTCATGTTTACAACCTGAAAGCTTTGCACAGTGTCTCACACATAATCCATGTTGAGCAACAATTTGTTAAATGAAAGAAAAAATACATGACCATGTAAATAGGTTGAATTGGATCTATAGATTAAAATGTATTTTGGTAAAATACTTTGTGTTTCTTGTGAGCCTATGCTGAAGAAGGAAGAAAAGAAGGAAGGAGGGAAGGAAGGAAGGAAAGAATGGAGGACGGGAGAGTCAGGGGGCAGGGAGGGATGAAGAAAGACTGATTGATTGTTGCTTGCTGTGTCATGAACTCAGCTAAGCATTGTCATGAGGCTCTTGTGAGGGTGGGATTGAAGAGGACACAACCTCCACAAAAGATAGCTTTTTACCTTGAGGGCAAAATTTTTGTTCTTGCAGAGCTCAGACTCTCCCTATCAACATGCAGAAATAATTTCACCACCCTGCCCCCAGCCATTCTGACATAAATCCTTATGGATGAACATTTTTAGTGTAAAGAGCAAAAATAAAACAGAAGGGACATGTTCAAACAAGGCAGCGGAATGTGGGTAAAGGAGAAAGAATTGCCACTATTTTCAACAGTTGAAAAGTCTCCGTGAAGGAAATGAGATTTCAGAACCACTTTATATCAAAGTGTATTTCAGGGGAACAAGAACTTAGAGGTCATCTACTGCATTACTTTCTTTTATAGATGAAAAAACTGAAGCTCAGAGAGAGAAAGTGATTTGCTCAAGATCCTGCTGCTAAGTTAGTCACAAAGATGAGGCTAGAACTTCAGAGTACTTTCCAATAAATTTTAATGGGGTAGTAAGAAACAAGGAATGAAAGAAGCGAAGGAGGAAGTGAGGGAGGGAGTACTGGCAAAATTGCATTTTAGCATATGTAGCGGGGAGAAAATAATCAGACTCTGGCTAGGTGCTTTGAACAGATGATGCCATTTTTTTCCTACAATAACTATGTGAAACAAAATCTGCAATCTTCATTTTATCATTTAGGATGGTGAACTCAGAAATACTGGGTGAGTTTCCCAAGTAAGTGGTAGAGTTAGGATTCAAACTCTAATCTAACTCCAAAAACCATACTTTTCCTGGACAGCATGTTACAAGGGAGAAGTGCGAGATTAAAGTGGAAAGTTGAATGAAGGGATGGTGATACCTGGGGGGAAACTGGAAAGGAGAACAGGAGTGGGGTTTGAGTAACCAAGAACCCCCAGAAAAGAGTTCAAAAGTTTAGAGTGACAGAAATAGGGCAATGGAAGCTGTCTTCTTGTCCCCAAATGTTTAAGGAGAAAGGAGAAGATGGCAGCTGTGCCTGTGTCTGGAGTTTGAGGCAAGGGTTGAAGTTAAAGGTGGAATGCTGTGATGTAGAGGGGCCATGATTGTCTATGTGGGGAGGTAACGATCACTCAGCAGGAATTAGGGCATGAGCCTGGAAACGGAAAAAAATAGAGAGGTGTGGAATATGGAATCAGTGAAGGAGTGGGAGAAGTCACGTGGGCAAAGCGGAGGGTCATGTGGAGTTCTTCGTGATGACCAAGAGGTTTCCTCCTCAAGGAGCATAAGAAGTGAGCATGCTGCTCATGGCAACAAGAAAGCTGAGCCTGGGGGATGGTTCCGAATTGGCCAAGAAGGACCCCAAATGGGAGGACAATTTGTTTGAATTCAGAGTGGTAAGAAATAGAAAGACATTTAAGGTCACTGAGACCAGCTCAGTAATGTTTTAGAAATCTTAAGAGTCAGTTACAACAGAATGGTGGTTACTAGAGGAGAAAGAGGGTCAGGGGGCAAAGTGGGTAAAGAGGGTTAAATATATGATAATGAAAGGAAACTAGGTTTGGGGTTGGGAGTATGCAATAGAGTACACAGATGTCGAATTATAATCTTGTACACCTGATAATTTTGTGATGTTATTAACCAGTGTTACCCTGATCAATTTAATTTTAAAAAAAGGAAAACAAAATAAAATTTTAAAAAATAAGAAGGAAAAAATAGACCAGCAGATGGCAGAGATACTTTCCTTTCCAACTATAAGGGAGTAGTTCAATACACCTGCTAAGAACAACTAGAAAAGACAGACAAAATGCATTTTTTTTTTCTTTGAAGGCACTGGATATCTATTAAGCACGTAGGACTTGAGTGGTCATATCCTGTAGAGGGGAAGCTTATTTAGGCAAATCCAGCTTTCTACACACTAATTTCACCTATGGGCATTTGTTGATTATTGTGGGGCCAGAGATCAAGAAGCCAGGCCGATTAGGGGAGCTGCTAAGAGGCAGAGAATCAGAAATGCTTAAGGCAACTTCAAGAAGTGGAGAGATACAAATGGAAGGATCTCCAAGGCAGACATGACTTGAGGGCTAAGATCCTGGAGAGAAGTAAGCCTGACATTGAGTACTGATATTTGAGGACTTTCGTAATTAAGCTGTGTGAAGCAAGAGACTAAGAAGACAAGAGGAAGAGGCTGAAAGGCAGAGAAAAGCTTTTAAAAGTCTTTCAGTCTATGGACAATAATTGGAGTTTAGTATTTCTTCAAGGATGGGGGTAAAAGATCCTAGAAAACACCTCAGAGTCTTGGGACATTGGAAGATCTACATCCTAAGAGTGACAGCAAACTAGCTGTAGACAGCTAGTTTACAAAGTCTTTATCTACAAAGACTGCAGATATGCCTCAAGTCAACTCAATGCATGTTGGATTGAGGAGATCTGATCCTCAGTTGCCTGCCAGAGGATAAAGTGAATTTTCTCTAGAGTGAGGAAACATCACTCAGAGCCTCTACATTAGTACATACACAATATACAACATCCAATAAATAACTAACAGATATATGAAGAAATTGAACCACGGGTAAAAACAAAAAATGGAAATATATGCATAGGTGATCCAGATAAGAATCATCTAACATAGACTTTAAAATAACTATGACTATATTCAAGAAAACAGATAACAAGACAAAAAAAAAAAAGCTTACTATAGAAATAGAATCTTTAAAAATATCAAAGAGAATCCTAAAATCCAAATAATCGACACTGTGAAATCAATCAAAGAGCAGATTGGACACAGTGAAAGAGAAGATTAGTGTGCTTGAAGATAGACCTAGCTAAAGAAAGGCAATAGACAAATGCACAGATATTAAAAAGGATAGAAAAGTACAAAAAGGAGCATAAAAATGATGAAAAGTTTAAATATATGTATAAATGAAGTCTCTGAGGAGTAGAAAAGATATATGCAGAGAAACATTTCAAGAGACAATGAGTAAGAATAATGAAAAATTGTCTAGAAACATCAAAATATGAAAAATAGATTAAACAAGAAAAAAAGAACCAGAAGAGGAATAAATACAAAGAAAACCACACTTAAGCACATCAGAATAAAATTACTAAAAACCAATAATAAAGAGAAAATATTAAAAGCATCCAGAGAGAAAAAAAGACACATTCCCTTTAAGAAAAGACCAACATAAGAGTGACAGCTGACTGTGTTCATTCAATAGTAGCCATTAAATAAATAAATAATAAATAGATAAATAAATAAATATATAAAGGCAGAAGGAAGAAAGAGCTGAAGACATCTTTAAACTACTGAAAGGAAAAAAAAATACTGAAACAAAAAATCCAGGAGACATTTTAAGTTACCCGCCCCCAAATAACCTGTCAACCAGAAATTATTTACAGTTAAGACAAACAAAGGAAGGAAAAAAAACTCATAGACATAGACAATAGTTTAGGAGTTACCGGAGGATAAGAGAGGAGAGGAAAGGGGGCTCTAGAAGATGGTAAACGGGATCTAATATATGGTGACGGAAAGAGAACCGACTCTGGGTGGTGAACACACAATGTGAGATATAGATATTGTATTACAGAATTGTACACCTAAAATCTATGTAACTTTACTAACAATCATCATCCCAATAAACTTTAATTAAAAAAATAACATGAAGAAATAAAGGGAAAAAATATATATGTAAAAAAATTCTTCAAAAATGAAGGCAAAATAACATTTACAAACAAGCAAAAACTGAGAAAATTTGTTGTGGAAGACCTTCACTCTAAGAAATTCTAAAAAAAGTCCTTAAGGCAAAAGGAAAACGTTCCCAGTTGGAAACAGAAAAATGAGGGAAGGAGTAAAGAACAATGTAAAACATAAATATGTGAATACATTTAAATTAATATAGACTATAAGGCAATAACAACAATTTCTTATCAAGCTTAAAATAATAGAATTTAACTGCATGATAAAAATAAAAAAGTAAGAGGGTTAATGGAATGAAAGTGTTTTAAGATAATAGTATTGTTTGTGAAGAGGTGAAAATCCTAATTTATATTAGGCTCTAATAAATCCAAACTGCATGTTATCTCTATGTCGACACTAAAAGAATAGTAAAAGAATATATGACTAACAAGTTATTATAATAAAAATTGAATAATCTAAAATAAGACAAGAAACGATCTCTTTTAAAAGGCTTTAATCTACACATGTATATTTAAAGATGGTTTCTTATAGACAACATCTAGTTGGGTTTTATTTTTTGATCCACTGTGACAATCTCTGTCTTTTAATTGATATACTTAGACCACTGATGTTTAGTGATTATTGTTATAGTTGGATTGTTATCTACCATATTTGTTGTTTTTGTCTTTTTTTTTTTTTAATTTATCGGGGTGACAATTGTTAGTAAAATTACATAGATTTCAGGTGTACAATTCTGCATTACATCATTTATAAATCCCATTGTGTGTTCACCACCCAGAGTCAGTTCTCCTTCCATCACCATATATTTGATCCCCTTTACCCTCATCTACCATCCCCCTACCCCCTTATCCTCTGGTAACCACTAAACTATTGTCTGTGTCTATGAGTTTTTGTTTCTTCATTTGTTTGTCTTGTTCTTTTGTTGTTTTTGGTTTTTATATCACATGTCAGTGAAATCATATGGTTCTCTGCGTTTTCTGTCTGACTTATTTCACTTAGCATTATAATCTCAAAATCCATCCATGTTGTCATAAATGGTCCTATTTCACCTTTTCTTACTGCCGAATAGTATTCCATTGTGTATATATACCACAACTTCTTTATCTATTCATCTATTGAAGGACATCCATGTCTTGGCCACTGTAAATAAAGCTGCAATGAACATTGGAACACACGTGGAGTTTTACACTTTTGCTGTACTTACCATTCCCTGTCAAGAACACAGGATGCCATATGGGGCCACTCATGGAAGCCCCAAAGGATGAGGCAAGGCAAGCAGGTTTAAAATGGGGAAGTTTGAATAATAATTCTGGTAGGCTCTGGGGTGTAGGGGCTGTCCCTGGCCCTGGGCAATCAGGGTGGGTGGATAGCGGCCTAGAGCGTGAGATAAGAGAGTGGTTGAGGGTGTGGACTTAATTGACTGTTTGGGAAGGGGAACTGACTGGCCTCTAGCAAGCGCCTTAAAACTGGGTCAAGAGAGCATTTTAAAAAGCTCTATTATACCGGGCACACAGAACGTTCTCAGTAATTGTTAATTCTTATAAGGAATTATAATTCAGGGTCAGAAGTCAGTAGGGAACTTCTTGAACTCCCCTTTCCCCTAGAGGTGCACAATTATCTTGGAGACTCATGTGATGCCAAAGCAGGGAAGCTCTGTTTCTTACTCCTGCACTGTATGAGTCTCCTAAGGCTCTGCTGTAACGAATTATCACAACATAGTGACTTAACACACAAATTGATGATCTTCCAGTTCTGGAAGTCAGATATCTGAAATAGGTATCACTAGGCTAACATCAGGGTCAGGCTGTACTCTTTCTGGAGGCTCTAGGGTGAAATCAATTTTCTCACTTTCCTGGCCTCTAGAGGCCACCTGCATTCCTTGGCCTATGGCCCCTTCCTCCATGTTCAAAGCCACAAGCATAGCACCTTCAACTCTGTGACTATGACTCTCCTACTTGATTCTTTCACTTTTAAGGACCCTGTGATTATCTTGGTCTCACCTGGATAATCCAGGAATATCTCCCTATCTCAAGGTCCTTAACTTAATCTTGTCTGCAAAAGTCCCTTTTGCCATGTAAGGTAACATAGTTCCAGGCTCTGGGGATTAGGACATGGAAACCTTTGGAGTGTGCCTGTGTGTGTTGGGGGTGGGGAGGGGAGTGGAGATTATTCTGCCAACCCAACACTGTCACCGCTGATATCTTCATTATATGAGTCCACATGGTCCCTTGAAACCACGTGGTCCTGCAGCTTTCATGCCATGACTGAGCTCGAGAATCTTCACAGAGGCTGGGAGCCCCCGAAGCTCCGTGGTTCATCCTGCAGCCATTCACCTCTAATATTCTACCACCTCCCATCTCTCTTATCCTTGCAGTTCTCACAGAATTCCATCAGCTTCCCAGCCTCGGGGACTCTTGCCCCATCTTACAGCTTTTCCCCCTCTCCTCATCCTCCTAAGTTGAGTCATCTAAGAAGTTTCTCTGGCTTTTAGAAAATAACAGAATAGATAGTCAGGGGAAAGGGTCTGCTTTTGACTCAGCAACAAGCGCTTTCTCAGAAGTAAGGGAGGCCAAGCTGAAATAAAAATTCATTGAGTTATCCTGCCAACTGTCACATGAGTCACTTGTTTAATGTTTGTCTTTCTGATTAGACTTCACCTCTGGACAGCATACAGGGTCTATACCCTGTCCTAGCACAGAGTAGACACACAAGAAACAAACCCTTGGGTGCCTTTCAACTCAAACAACCTATACTATTCTTCTTCTATACTATTATTACTATTATTATTCTAGAAGGAAAAGCCACCCTAACGGCCCCATCATTTTGTTGTCTCTCAGTACTCCAGTTTCTCTCTCTGAGATGGCAGATTATGCAGCCGGTCAGAAAACTGAACTGGGATATTGGGGGAATTCTGCATGCCCTCCCACCCCTAGTTGTGGAAGCCAGTGCTCTGTGCAAAGCCTCTTGTATGTAATTTTGAGGGAGGAACACTGATAAAGGCATCCACCAATCCATCCATGCATCGAATATAATTAGTACCTACTATGTGCAGAGGGTGGCCGGAGGAGAAGTGATATTTATAGAACAACTGCGATGTGACAGATACTCTACTGTGCACTTTATGCACATTTCACCATAGTTTTGTGGCAAAGCATCACTAATAATAGTTTGCATTGGATTTGTATGCTTTAAACTGTTCAAAGTGCTCTTACATATATTACCTTACTTGAGTTTTATGAACTTATGTGAGTAGGCATGGAAGATATAATCATCCACCCTTCAGACAAAAGGGGACTGATATAGAGAGAAGGGGCTACACAAGTCATGTCATTCGTTGTGTTGAAGGCAGGTCTCTGGACTCCTGGTCCAGCACCACTTCCCTCCCAACCCTGTGCTCTTAGTGGTTTCATAGCCTGTACTTCATATGCCTGATTCATCCTTTCTTCTACATAGAAACCTTGACACCTCTCCTGGCATGGCACATAAACAAGTTCCCACAAAATGTATACGTCCACATGTGCAAAGACCAGCACATATTTACACACAAACACACACTTGTGCACAGATACACGCACACACCCATACACATACGGGTTTTAGGGAGGAAGCATTCAAAACGCATCTTAAACTGCCAGTGGCTCAGAAAAAGCAATAATGAGACAATGCTCCATGAATATTTTCACATTTCTGCATGGCCCAAGCTTTCTTAGCAGAGTACAGGTAACTGGAGTGAAGAATGATTGAATGGTTAAACATGCCTTGGAAGTTAGAGGTAGTGTACTACTCTGGGAAAATGTGAAGACTTATCTCCCCCAGAGCCATTTGCTTGTATTATAGGGGTAATAGACCTAGAGACCCTCCCCTCTCCCCGGAGAGAACTTGTTTACATTCCAGAGCAAAGGTCTCTCTCCTCTCCTCCTTATTCCCTTCTCCATACCTCCTCCTCCCACTCCCCCTTCCTCCTTTCTCTTGTTGCAGATGCCTCATTTAAGCTCCGAGTCTCATAATTTTAGGGCTCCTCTCCTGTAGTACAAACCTCACTGCACATGCAAGTAAACATGTGGCTCTCACAGCATTGCCCCTTGGGAAACTGGAGTATGGGGAATAGGTTTTACTGAGATGCTATGTGAGTAAATAAAAGGTCCCTTCTCTGATCCAGAGATCTTGTGTCAGGATAAATCAAAATAAACACAGATATAAAAAAACTTCACAAAAATTATCTGCCCTAACTCTCTATCGTCTGTTTTTCTAGAGTAGTCTGCACCAATGATAATTATATTATTATTAATAAAATTAGCCACACTTATTGAGTGTTTACTCTGTTCCGGGCACAGGACTAGAGGTTATAATTTGCCCAAGGTCACTCACCTGGCCAGTGGTGGAGTCCAGGAGAATGGGTACCTTTGCCCTGGGTGGTGCTGCATTCAGTCAGCTGCTTTTCCATGGAGCAAGGCAGTGACGACTATTTTGGACAAAGCACAGGTGAGCTGGCTTCTTGTAGGCAGGGGTGCTAAGTCACAGATGAAGAAAGTCTGCAGAAATGGGAGATGTCTCTGTGGGACATGATTCCCCACTAACTAAGCCTTTCCCATTTCTTGCCATAAGGTTCTGTAATAGACTAATTATTGTATCAGTCCTTCATTTGCCAGTAGTATAAAGATGCCAAACCTGCCAGACGGTCTCCTGCAGCTTCCCCTGCTGCTCACAGCTTAAAGTCCCATTAGCAAGAGCCATACACTGAGCTGGACTTCCAGTGTTGGGATACAGAGGAACCTCAGAGTGGTTTTGAGGTGGGTGGGCGGGTGGGGTGTGATAGAGAAGAGAATGAATGGCGCACCCTGTCCCTGTTTGCTGTTTCTCCATTCCTTACCTCCCCTCCTCCTAATAACATGGATGAAATGCTTCCTTAACTGCACTCAGTAAGCATACAGTAAGCCCTGGCCCTGTGCTAGGCAGTTAGTTCCCAGCACAGACAGTATTTGCTCTGGCCTCTGCACTTTTGCTCTTGCTGTGCCTCTCCCTGGAATGCCTTCTCCCTTCCTCTAGCCCATCCCTGATTGTACAGGATGCTCTCGAGTCTCAGCCCCTCTGGAAAGCTCTTCCCTCTCTGAATTCTCTAAAAATGTACCTCTGGCACAGACTCTAACAGAGTTTGAACTTTACACTCTAGATTCAATCCAACTCTTCAATATGTGCAGTATTTATTGAGTGCTAACCAGTGTAGCGCTAGGTGTTGGTGATAGGGTGGGAAGTCAGACTCAGCCCCTTCCTCACGGAGTTTATGACCTACGGAGTTTAAGACAAATTAGAGAATTGCAAGCATGCTGAGTGTTAAGACAGGGGAGGTAAAGAGGTACAGAGAACAAAGGCATTTATCCAAATCAAAGGATTCGGGAAAAAGCCAGCTAGAATATAGATTTTCTTACTCTTTAGTCATTTTGAGTGCGAGTGAAAGTCTTGTCTTCTCTATACACTGCATGTGCTCACTGCATGTGCTCACTGCAGAACCGAGAGCCACACGTGGTTTAGCCTTAGTTAGTGTCCTTCATAATTGTTAGCCCAGGAAACACTGGCTAGTTTGAATGAGACCAATGTGACAGTGTCTGCAAGGAGCCTGTCCCCCCCGCCACACACACCCTGTAGCTGACATGACCATTTTTATCCTCAATGCTGCACCCAAAGTAGAATTTAGGACACTCTTGGGGGTTTGCGAGGGGGTTTCTGTACACTTGCTATCCCAGTTCCTTTGCCTTGCTTCTTACCTCAGGGTCCTCTCGTTGAGCTCCCCTGGCGTAGGCCTAGAAGGAATGCTAACCCCAGATAAAAGCCAAATGTGAATCCTGCTCTGGCCTATGGGAGGGTCACTCCACAGAAAAGTGAGAGGATCCTGAACCCAGCAGCCTGAGCAGAAAGCAGAAATGCTGACTTTCTTCCTGCGAAGGTCCACCATTAAGCCACTTTAATAAAATTAATTTCATTCAACACTTATGAAAATCATACTCTGTGCTAGGAAGTGCATAGGCATTGGGATGGTACAAAGGTGGCTGGGATGTGGCCAAACCCTCAAGGAGCTTACAGGTGAGTCGAGAGACGAATCCACTCAGAGGTGACAATAATGACAGTTTCTGATTAGTGATGTACCCCAGGTGCCAGGTCCTGTGGGCTTTGCCTCTGTTAGCTTTCCCCTAACCACAATCCTCTTGGTAAAGTATTAGTATTTCCATTTTAGACTGAGCAAACTGAGGCTCTGAGATTTTACCTTGCCCAAAGTCAGAGCAGGCTAGTTGCAGAGTCAGGATCTAAACCCAGCTTCTTTGTTTAGTTCCATGATATATATATATATATATATACACACACACATACATACACACACATACATACGTGTATATATATATATATTTCACTACAGCATGCTGGACAGAAATCAAAATGGATTTCTTCACTTACAAAGTAGAATGATACAAGTGCTCCACAAAAGATATGCAAGGTGTTATGGGAATACAGAGGGAGTTGGATGGCTTCAAAGCAGAGGAGTTGGTAAAGGTCTCATATGAAGGAAACAATTTTTAGATATTGATTCTTGTTTTGTTTTTATTTTTTAGGTCCAGAAGGATTCTTAAAGATCAACTAGTCCAGCATTTCATGTGTGTTCTGCAGAGCAATATATTACTTTAAAGAGTGTGTGTGTGTGTGTGTGTGTGTGTGTGTGTGTGTGTGTAGTTTTAAAAGCCTGGAAAGGTTGCAAATTATATTCCTCTCTTGGTCCTCAGAATGCCCATTAGCAAATTAAAGTCTTTGAGAAATCCTGTGGTAAGGAAACCTGTTTAATCCAAGGTTTTCCAAACTTACTGGACCACAACACCCTCTTTTTAGAAACCCTATGAACATTCCAAAGAATTCTTTATTTTTCTAGTTTTTAAAATTGAGATATAATTGACATAAAACATTATATTAGCTTCAGATGTACAACATAATGACTTGATATATTACAAAATGATGACTACACGAAGTCTAATTAACATCCATCACCACACATAGTTAGAATTTTTGTGTGTGATGAGCACTTTTAAGATGTACTTTCTTGACAACTTTCAAACATACACTACAGTAGTGTTAACTATAGTCACCATGCAGTACATTATATCCACAGGACTTACTTATTTTATTACTGGAAGTTTGTACCTTTTGACCCCTTCTCCCATTTTGCCCACATTCCACCCCCACCTCTGACAACGAACAATCTGTTCTGTATATCTATGAGCTCGGTTTGGTTTTTGTTTTAGATTTCATATATAAGTGAGGTCATACAGTATTTGTCTTTGTCTTGTGTCACTTAGCATAATGCCCTCAAGTTCCACCCATGGCAAGATTTCATTCCATTTTATGGCTGAGAAATATTCCATTATATACTTGTATGTATGTGGCACATTTTCTTTATTCATTCACCCATTGATGAACACTTAGGTTGCTTCCATGTCTTGGCTGTCGTAAATAATGTGGCAGTGAAGATGAGAGTGCATGTATCTTTTTCAATTAGTGTTTCCATTTCCTTTGGATAAATATCCAGAAGTGGAATTGCTGGATCACAGGCAGCTCTATTTTTAATCTTTTTGCGGAACTCCATGTTTTCCACAGTGGCTGCACCAATTTACATTCCCACAAACAATGCATTAGGATTCCCTTTTCTTCATATCCTTGCCAGCATTTATTATCTCTTATCTTTTTTATAATGACCATTCTAACAGGAGTGAGGTGATATCTCACTATGGTTTTGATTTGTATTTCCCTAATGGTGTTGAGCACTTTTCATGTACCAGGAATTCTTATTCTTCAGAATATCAGGGTAGTCTAATCCCATCGTTGTGTGGGAAAGGAAAGCAAAATCAAGATGGTCAGTGCCGGGCCTGAGATCCCAGCGAGACAGGCATCAGTGTGGGGCTGGCACGGAGCAGGGTTGTGAAGGATGAGTAGATTGAGACAGTCACAGCGATCTATGTCAGTCAATTCATGGAGATGGGAACTAATCCTTGGTTTGGAGAAAGGCAAATAGCCTAGTTGGCCTCTGTGTGAAGTGCCTGGGGAGCTAGAAAGATGGTGCAGCCGAAGGGAGTGATGGCATGGGAGACAAAATGTAAGGGAAGATCTTATATTCAGTAACAGGGAGTCACTGGAAACTTGGAGCATGGAACAATTCCTTTCCTAATGACTTGTGCCTTAGGAAACCTTCAGTGAAACTGTATACACGTTAGAATGACAGAAAGGAGAGACTGGAGACAGTGAGATGAGGGCAGGGAAAAGGCAAAAAGGGCACTGTGGATTAGATATAGTTACTCCCATTTCACAGAGAAGGAGACCAAGACAGAGAGCAGAAGTGATCCAGCCCAATGTCATATAGTGATCCTCAAGTACAGCCAACAAATTGTTATATTAATGATGGCTTATGCATTTTAAGTCTTAATAATTTACTACATTTTTGTTTTTAACAGATTTATTGATACATGTGTGATACATAAGTCACATATACAATTAACCCATTTAAAGGGTACAATCAATGGCTTTTAGTATATTCACAGATATGTGCATCAATCATCTCAAAAAGAAACCCTGTACCTTTTAGCTGTTGTTTCCCTATCTCCCCATACTCTCCAGACCTACGCAACCACAAATTTACTTTCTGTCCCTATAACATGTTTCCCCAAAAATAAGACCTAGCTGGACCATCAGCTCTAATGCGTCTTTTGGAGCAAAAATTAACATAAGTCCCAGTCTTATTTTAATATACTGTAAGACCAGGTATAATATAATATAATATAATAATACCGGGTCTTATATAAGACTGGGTCTTATATTAATTTTTGCTCCAAATGACTCATTATGAGAGCTGATGGTCCGGCTAGGTCTTATTTTCAGGGAAACATGGTAGATTTCCCTATTCTGGACATTTCATATTAATGCAATCATATAATCTATTGTCTTTTGTGATTGGATTCTTTCACTTAGCATATTTTCAAGTAAATCCATGTTTAGGCATGAGTCAGTACTTCATTCCCTTTTATGCCCAAATAGTATTCCACTGCATAGTTATACTACATTTTCTTTGTCTATTCATCGGTTGATGGACGTGTGGCTTGTTTTTACCTTTTGGCTATTATGAATAATGCTGCTATAAGTATTCATGTATACATTTTTGTGTGAAAAGATGTTTTCATGTCCTTGGGTATACACCTAGGAGTGGAATTGCTGGGTCATATAGTAACTGCTTAACATTTGGAGGAACTGCCAGATTTTTTCCAAAGTGGCTCTACCTCTTTACATAAGGGTTCGATTCCTCCATATCCTCTCCAACACTTGCCATTGTTTGTCTTTTTTATTTTAGTCACCATAGTGAGTGAGAAATGGCACCTCACTGTGGTTTTGATTTGCATTTTCTTAATGACAAATGATGTTGAACATCTTTTCATGTGCTTATTTGTATATTTGTCTTGGAGAAATGTCTATAAAGATTCTTTGCCCATTTTTAATTTATTTTTTATTATTGATTTGTATGAATTCTTTGTATGTTTTATATATAAATACTTTAGATATATGATTTATAAATATTTCCTCCTATTCTATGCGTTGTCTTTTCACTTTCTTAATGGTGATCTTTGAAGTACAAAAGTTTTTAATTTTGGTGAAGTCCAATGTATTTATTTTGGTTTTTGTTGCTTTTGTTTTTTGTGTCATATCTAAGAAACCATTGACTAATCCAAGGTCAAAAAGAGATACAAGTCCAACTTCATCCTTTTACATATGAATATCCAGCATCATTTGTTGAAAAAACTATCTTTCCCGTTAAATTTTCTTGACACCTTGGTTGAAAATCAATTGACCATAAATGTAAAGGTTTATTTCTGGACTCTCAATTCTAGTCCATCAATCTATTTAAGTCTAGACATATGCCTGAACCACACTGTTTTGATTACTATAGTTTTGTAGCAAGTTTGAAATCAGGAAGTGTGAGTCCTCCAATTTTGGTTTTATTTAAAATTGTTTTGGCCATTCTGGGTCATTTATATTTCTATATAAATTTGAGAATCAGATTGTCAATTCCTGTAAACTCCAGCTGGGATTTTGAAAGGGTTTGTGTTGAATTTATAGATCACTTAGGGGATTATTGCTATCTTAATAATATTAAGTCTTCCAGTCTATGAAGATGGGATGTGTTTCCATACGTCCTTCCTTTTCATTGCCAAATAATATTCCATTGTATTTATTCACTTGGACATTTGGGTTGTTTTCACTTTTCAGCCATTATGAATAACATTGCTATCAATGCTCATGTACATGTTTTTATGTGGGTGTATGTTTTCATTTCTCTTGGGTATATATGTAGGATGGAATTGCTGTGTCATATGGTAACTCCATGTTTCACATTTTGAAGAGCTGCCAGCCTGTCTTCCAAAGTGGCTGTACTATTGTACATTCACCACTTGCATTTTCAGCAATGTATAAAAGTCCCCATATCTCCACATCCTAACTAACATTTGTTCTCATCTATTTTAGTCATTCTAGTGGGTGTGAAGTAGTATCTCATTGTGGTTTTGATTTGCCTTTCTCTAATGGCTAATTATATTGAACATCTTTCATGAATTTATTGGCTATCCCCTTCACTTACTTCAAGGGCTTTAAGCAATGTGGTGAGGCCGAGAGGGAAGCTATGGGCTTGGGTTGCTAGGGTTGCCCACAAGCTCAGTTCTTCGTTTTCATGCTCTTGGATATGTATCATAAATAGAAAGTGGGTGTCCATGGAAAGAGAGGTAGCGGCCCACCAAACTCCACCCTGCAGGGAACTGGACTTTTAATGACCTCAGGAACACGGTGGGCACTCAGAAAAGAGAGAACAGGGGTGAAAGGCTTGTTGTGTCATGGAGATCTTAAAAATGATACTTCATTTGGAGAGAAAGAAAACATAGGAAGATGTAATAACTGTTTGAAATTGTTTAAAGCAAAGCAGTTAAATGGAAAAGGAACCAATGTGTGTTTGTGTGTGTGACTCTAAGGAACAGAATTAAGACCCATTGGTAGGAGTTACACTGACATGGTTTGAACACTTTCTAAGTAAGAACTTCAACAATATAAGTAATCTGAAAACGAAACTTAGTGCCTTGTAAGGTAATGAGCTCTCTGACAGTAGAGGTGCTCAAGCAGAGGTGGGCATTTGCTAATAGGGGATGACATAAAGGGCATTCAGACATTTGAAAGAGGTCCTGATGGAGTCTCAAAAACTTCTGACTGAATATTTCTGAATCTATTTAGGTTGAACCATATGAAAGTGCCACTATTTCTCTCTCTGGCCACTTACAGCTCTTTAACATGAGGACACTCCAGTCAATTCTTGGTCATCTGCATCAAAGGAGAACCATAATAATACATAACAACCAAACTAACAATTTGTCAGACCAATTGGATTTGATCGTGTAGTAGATTTGGTTGGGGGGGAGAAGGCATCTCGTTATATTTTATTTAGACTAATAGTTTGGAGACTTTTCTTACCCCATTGGATCCCACACCGTGTACTGAAGTTACAAGAGAAAGAATACCCATTAATAGCAAGACCTTCTGACATTTCTGGCAACTACCCCATCTAGCTCAGTATCTGAGATGGATCTGTGTGCGGCTGAAATATGAGCTAAGGGGAATGTCACTAGTTTGGAGAGGCCTATGCTAAAGGACCATTGGGAAGGATGAGCTGGATTATGTTGGAGGCTGCCCTAGGAGTCATGCCAGTTGCAATCTGTGGGATTCTTCAAACCTGTGTGTGTGTGTGTGTGTGCGCGCGTGTGTGTGTTGTGGGGAGATGCAGCTTGAAATCCTTCTCAGAATGTTGTCCTGAACCTGGGTCAGCCTCCAATCATGAATAGCAAGTATTCCTCCTATATACCCTTCCAGTACAAAGGTCCACTAAATGAATAGACAGAATAGAAAATAGAAAAGCAAGGTACACACACGTGTACGTGCACACACACAGCTTTGTATCACTGTTGATTTTTTTAAACTGAAATGAACTTGATCCGTAAAAACAACAGAAACTCAAACTGAAAAAACAGCATATCAACATTATAAAAAAAAAGGTTTTAAATGAAAAGAACACATTTCCTTCATCCTTGTCCAGCATTGCTGCTATGTTTGGCACTATATAAGGAGGCTAACTGATGTAATAGTTAAGAGAGTTGGCTCTGCGATCAGACTTCCTGAGTTCCAATCCTGGTTCTATCATTTACTGGCTGTGTGACCAATGGCAAATTACTTTACCTCTCTGTGCCTCAGTTTTCACTTCTATAATAAAGAAGAGGATGATAATAATAGTATGTGCCTCAGGGAATATTGTGAGATTCAAATGTAAACTACTTAGAATGATGCCAACCATGTAGTAAATATCAGTACTCAGTTTATAGTTAAATGAGTACTGATATTTGATAATTAAATAAGTACTGATAAATGAGTAATTAAATGAAATATTCAATTTCTTCTTATTATATGATATTATAACAGCTAATTTTCTCGCAAATCAAATCCTAGGTACCCTGGAGGGACAGGTGGATAGTGAAGGTGGATTTTTTTTCTGATAGCTCCAATGAGAAAATGTAGCATCAAGGTTCTTGATCAGAGTTGTCGTTTTCAGCACTTGCTACTAACTAGAATCAACTGGAGAGATTTTTAGACAAAGACTGGCTGTACCCAGGCCAATTAAATAGTAATACCTGGGCGTGAAGCCCATGTCACCATGTTTTTCAAAAGATCCCCAGGTGATTCTAATGTGTAGTCAAGGCAGCAACTCGCTGGGCTAGATTCTTGCTACTTGAAGTATGGTTCAGGGCTCAGCAGCACTGACGTCACCTGGGAGTGTTAGAGATGCAGAATCTCAGGTCCCACCTAGCCCAGGACCTATGAATCAGAAGCTGTGATCCCCTGGTGGTTCACATGTACATTGACATTCGAGGAGCACTGCAGTAGATGACTTCCAAGTTTCACTTCTTGCTCTGAAGTCGGTGTCCAATAAATGCTAAATGATATAATGGCATAGTTATCTGATGTCCCTTTCAGGAAAGTCCTAGGCTGAAAGGCTTTTGGAACCTAGAACAGCAGAGATGCCATCAGAGCCAAAAAGTGATATTTCCCCAGGCATGGAAATCTTGACACAAGCACACCTGCGCTCACAGGCCAAGGGTAATTAATTAGCAGGGTTACCTGGCACTGAAGCTTCTGGTACCAATAGAAACGGATGATGGGAATGACATAGATTGATAGGAACCAGAGACAGAAAGTAAAAAAAGATTATTTTCCCGAGCTCTCAATGAATTTTGGTTTAGACAGTTTGGTGCTGTGGAGTGCTCAGGTGAGTTATTCACACTTAGACCTGGCAGCCTCCAGTGAGGTGTGGTCACCACTCACATAGGAACCCAAGCTCCCATTTACTGTTTCTTTCCCCCCTACGTTCTCTTTCTCTTTCGTAGCCATTTTGAGCACAGCTTTGCACTCCTATCAACCCTCATTATTTCAACCTAAGCACTGTGTTTCCTAAGCACTGTGTCACTATCTCTGTCACATGCTGGCAAGCGAGGCGCTGTTCTGTGTGATAAGAGACATCAAGAATCCAGGGATGGCCACTGTGGGGACAGAGCCAGGAGTGCAGTTTCCAGGCTCTCCCCCTCACGTGGAAAGGTGCTGGCTCAGGTAGTAAATGGCTATCAACTGTGATCGGATGGCCATCAGCTGTGGCTAGTTAGCCGTCAGCTATAACCAGTGAGCCATTGGCCACTAATACAACTGTGGTGGCTACGCTAGCAGCAGAATGGGGCCTACCAAGCAGACGGTGGCTGAGCTAGCAAGAGCGGATTACAGCTAGCACAGCGGACTGCAGTTAGCAAGTGAGGTCGGTTGGCAGAGAGAAGTGGACGGCAGGTTGCGGATAGTGTGGCTCCTGCTTCCTATGTCTCCAATCCAGCCGCCAGTGAGACAATAGTGGTATAACTCCCCTATCTATGGCTCCATGGATGTTCCTTTTTGGCTTCACCATATCCTGCGTTCTTATGTGGGGAGCGGGACCAGAGACCCTGCATGACACTTTGCATGACAGCCACCATACCAAAAAGCATCAAAACTTCAAAACTAAGTCAAGTGTCAATCCTATTAGCTATGCAAGTGGAAACTCACCAGACCTGATGAAAAGTACAATAAACAAAAGATTAGTTAGGCTTCCAGAATGGGGCAACCTGTCTGAAGGAGCACAGTGGAGAACAAAACCAAGTTCCTTTGTGCAGGGATTTAGTGCTCCACTTTTTTTTTTTTAATTGTGATGAAATACACATAAAAATTTTTACCATTTTAAACAGTATAGTTCTGTGGCATTAAATACATTCCTATTGTGCAACCATCACCACCATCTATCTCCAGAAAATTTTCATCTTCTGAAACTGAAACTCTGTACCCATTAAACACAAACTTCCCCAGGCCCTGGAAACCTCTACTCTACTTTCTGTCTCTATGAATTTGACTGCTCTAGGGACCTCAAAAGTGGAATCATACTATATTTGTCCTTTTGTGATTGGCTTATTTCACTTAGCATGTTGTCTTCAGGGTTCATCCATACTGTAGCATGTATCAGAATTTCCCTCTGATTTTTATCCAACATCTTGCCACTCTGTGAGACAATGAATAATTGTGTATCTAGACAAGGTCATTCTGCATTGCAGGAGAGGACATAGGGAGGTATACAATTAGTCTCTGCTTCATCAACAAAGGCAATTGACACAAATAAAGGGAGACTGGGCGAGGGATTAGAGCCTTCATCTATCAATGTAATTGGAAATGGATGAGGGCAAAATGAGAGGACACGACAGATAGGAGGACAGGACCAAACAGAGTTGGGCATGAAGCTGGTGGTATGTACGTGTGGGGACGGAGTCCCAGAGAGCAGTTTCCAGTCTCTCGGCCTCACATGGAAAGGTGTTGGCTCAGTTAGTAGACGGCCGTCAAGTGTGATTGGATGGCCATCAGCTGTTACTGGTTAGCCATTAGCCACTAATATAACTGTTGTGGCTAAGCTAGCAAGTGCGGATTGCAGCCAGCAAGTGCAGTTAACAAGCGGATTGTGGATTGCGGATTGTGTTGACCCTACTTGCTGTGTCTTGCCAGGCCGCCAACGAGACTGGGGTGCAAAAAGACCCCCGTTGGGGTACTGGCAGATGTTTGCTTTTGTGTCTCGACCAGCCGGCATCAAGAATAAAGTGGTATGAACCCCCTGTCCATGGCTCCATTGGTGTTCCTTTTCAGCCTCACCATATCCTGCATTCTTGTGTGGGGAGCGGGAGCTGAGTCCTTGCATGACAGTATGTGTGTGATAGGAAAAATTCTTCCTGAGCTAGCTCAGCTTCCTAAATTTCACCTGCTCCTATGTCAAGTGTGTAGGGCTTCCTCTGGGTAGCACCATTTGTTCTAGAGCACTGGTTTGCAGAATGTCATCCATCACCTTGGGTTATTCTTAGTTTTCTCTTGGACTGTCCTCAATGTGTTTGCAGCTGAGTCCGTTGCTGACTCCAGCTGGCTCAGGCCCTCCACACTCCCTTCTCTACCCCCAGGTCCATGCTCACTGGGTAATCCAAAACTCAGCCTAGAACATAATTACAGCTCCAGACTTCAGGAAGCTCACATTTCAGGAGGGAGCAAAAGTAGGAAGTGTGTCTCTTGCTTAGAGTCTCAGCATCAGAGGTCAGAGTTGGAAGGAACGTCAGAGGTGCCATGCCCTCATTTTATTCTGAGGAAACTGAGAACCAGGGAGGGTGGAGTAACTTGCCCAGTCATTCAGTAGAGCAAAGACAAGAGTTCAGGTCTCTGCTGTTTTTTCAAACCTGAGTTTCTTCTAAGTTCTGATGGCTTCAGCAACAATGAATTCTCCTTCTCCCATCCTTGCCAGCCTCCTGGCCCTCCAATTAACTGAATACCTCTGCCCACACCTCCAGGGATTGAAGATCGGAAAACCCACCTCAGAGGCAGCCCTTGATGTCCGTCCTCCCTCCACCCCCCGCGGCCCCCCCATCCCCTTTATCTCCTATCAGTCCCACTCTCTCCAGGTTGTGCCTTCTCCCTTACCCTCTGGGAACCCTCTTCCTTTTGTTATGATTGCTTACTTTTTCAATCCAAACTGCTGTGAGGCCTTGAGCAAACCATCTGCATAGTAAAATCCCAACTAGAATAAGAAATTAATGAGCAAATTGAATGTTGACATATAGGACTTGAAACACCTTTTGTATTTGCTAGCCGCAGCCCCCACCCAAACCCCTCTTTACACCTTTGTTTCTAGGGCCCCCTCAACTGCTCTCTTGTTTCCATGAAACAACTGAAATGCCCTAAAAGGGACAGCTCAAGATTTGTAATTACTACTACATTGATTCAGGCAAGTTCTTACCTTAGGAATTTTGGACTGATCTGGGCAAAAATTTTTGAAAGTTCCAACCCACCTACTTTAATCTCATTAGAGCACATTCAACTGACAGGCACTGAAGCAACCCTGGGGGGTGCGGGCCTGGATATGCAGACACTTACAAGGGGCAATTTCCTTCGCACCTGGAGATGAGAAATCACAGTTGTCAGCTCTTGCTTTGAAAGACAGGAAGATTGGTGATAAAGTCAGAGTTGCATGCAGAGAAAGGACACATTCCATTCCCTCCCAGGGAGGAAGGAACAGCGGATGGAAACAGCTAGGACAAAAAAGAAGCACAAGAAAAAGGAGAGACAGAGTAGGCATCTCAAACAGTTCACACCTCTCACAAGAGAGCCTGGATTAAAGCCATCAAAACAAATCAACTTTCCCCCTCCCCTTCAACTTCCCTAAAGCCTCCATTGTAAGCATTGGCCACATCTGCTATCCTCGGGAGAAATTACTCAGAAGTTCTAAATCTTTGCCTATCCTCCTAAGTGTTAAACCAACATTGTACTTACTCATTATTTCCATATTATCTCAATGACTCTCCAGCAAGAACTCCAAGAATTTGGACCTGGGAACTTCCCTTCTGACAGAAAATTGGCAAATCTTTCTTTTGTCAAGTAATGATGCTCAAACAAAACAAAATGATGTGAAAAATGAGCAACTATCATCACCATACTTTCTTTTTCTTAAAAAAAGATATTTTTAATAAATAAATAAAGGTCTTTACATAGCTCTTAATTTTCTCATTTTTGACATGGTCCTTCACATTTGGGCCCAGGAAATAAAGGCCTAACCTGTTTGGATAACTGAAAACTTTGTTTCCACTTCAGTGCCTACCACTATCCCTGATCTGCTTCCCTTCCCTAAAATAAAATACTCCCTTTCATCCCTCTCAACAAACCAGAATATTCTACACCTGACTCTCTACACCCTCAGTAACTCCTTCCTCTCTCTGGTATCTCTTGCTCATCCTTGAGCTCATTTTCAGAATCCTCCCCTTTCTCTGCAGGCAGAGGGCCACCCCTCCTCTGTGCCTTTTAAATACAATTAAAAACCTTTAAAAAGCCCCATGCATGGTTTTGCTTTCCTCTGTTTGTTACTCGCAGTCAACTGTGGTCCAAAAACATTAAATGGAAAATCCCAGAAATAAACAATCTATATGTTTTAAATTGCACGTCATTCTGAGTAGCGTGATGAAATCTTGTGCCGTCCTGCTCTGTCCCACCTGGAATGTGAATCATCCCTTTGTCCGGCAGCATCTCCTCGCTGTAGATGCTCCCCACACTTAGAAGTCGGTATTGTCAGCAGCTCAATAGTAACCTAATGCTGCGCCACAATGCCTATGTCACTCACCTCACTTCATCTCGTCATGTTGGTATTGTATCATCTCACGTCATCACAAGAAGAAAGGTGAATACAGTACAGGAAGACATTTTGAGAGAGACAGAACCTCTCCACATAACTTTTATTTCAGTGTATTATTATAATTGGTCCATTTTATTTTTAGTTATTGTTGATCTCCTACTGTGCCGAGTTTATAAATTAAACTTTATCATACGTATGTATACGTAGGAAAAAACATAGTACATATCTGGTTCTTCAGTACCTTATATGGATTCAGACATCCTCTGGGGTCTTGGAAGGTATCCCTTGGGGATAAAGGGGGATTACAATAATCTTATTGTGTTGTAATTGGTTACATTTACACATCTGCCTTTCCCCTTCTGTAAACTTCTTGAGGGCAGAGGTGATTGCTCACCAAACCTCATGGTCCCAAACGTCATACAGAAAGTCCCCTCCCCAGCAGGGGTACTCAGCCACTGGTGGAGGAGGGAATGACTGACACACAGGCCCCTTAATCCACAGACCATGTACTCAGGACTATATGGCATTATGAAGGCTACACTGAAATAGAAAACAAGGTCTTTGCCCTCGGAGAGTTAGCTTTTAGGGAACTGGGTAAATCAAACAGACTTAAATGAGACAATATAAACCATTTGGAATCAGTGTGACTCAGACTGTGGGCATAATAGCTGAGGGAATTTTAAATGAAGGGGAAGTCATCACAGGGTGGGGTTTGCCAGAGATGGTTTCATGGAAGAGTTGAGTTTTAATCTGGGCCTTGAAAGAAGTATAGAATTCAAATTGGCAGAGGAAAGCAAGGATAATCAAGGAAGGGTAACGAGTAGGAGGGAAGGCCTGAAGGAATTATGCAGTGGCAAAAACAAGCTGAGCACTGGGGTTAGTGCACGATGGTAAGAACTAAGGAATCCAACATGGGAGTTCTGAGAGGGAGGTAGGGTGGGTGGGAAAACTTGGACTAGCCAATACGGAGACTTAAATGCCAAGCAGAGTAATAGACTTTTATTGCTGGAAATAAATATTTATTGGAAAGACTGGACGTCATCTAGTCCAACCCACTCCATTTTACAGATGAGAAAACAGAGACACAGAGAGGGAGGAAGCCTGCCTTTCCCAAGGTAGTAGGAACAACAGTATCAGCAGTAAAAGTAAATACAATGGCTGATTTTTATAGAACACTTATAATGTGTTGAGCATTGCTCTGATCACTTTTTATGCATATCTCATTTAATCCGTACAACAATCACATGAGGTAGGTACTCTATCTCCATTATGCAGATCAGGAAGCTGAGAAGTTAAGTAGCTTGCTGAATTTCATAAGGTAACATGGACAAGTGACAGAGTCAGCACTCTGGAATTGATCTCATAGGGTGCTAGTGCTAGAAGAAAGAACAGGATTTGGAATCAAAGGACATGTATTCAAATTCTAGCTCCACCCCAGTAGTCATGTGACCTCAGGCAAGTTACCTAACCTTGCTGATCCTCTGTTTCCTCATTGGTACAAAGGGGATATAAGTCCTACCTCACAGGATTTTTATGGGGATTAAATAAGATTATATGTGTCAAATTCTTGGCACATAGTATGTGCTCAGTAAACATTGGTTTCCTCACCTCCCCATCTCCTCCTTCCGGGAGGCTTGACACCACCTCTATGGTCCTGTGGCTGCAACTCCTCCCCACACCCCCCTCTGTCCCCACTCCACCTCTGGACACTGGTCTTCCAGGTTGCGTGTATTCTGCCCTGGAGGTAATGGTGGGGTGGGTATGGGGGTTGGGAGAGGAGGAATCTGGCTTTCCTGATAGATTGGCACCATTCTCATTTGCCTTTGGTGATGTTAGCAGCATGGGTGTCAGAACAAATCTGCTCCCCTGCTTGGGGTGAGGTGTAGGAAGCCTCGTAATGAACCTAGGGAAAGACACAAGCTAAACTTCCCCAACCCTTTCATGGAATGACCTCTCCCTGGCCCAAGCCTTTCAGGGAATGACCTCTTCCTGGGTTTCTTGAGTTCCTTATTCCCTCTCCACCTTCTTTATTTAAACTATCTCGCATGCTGAGTTGCGCTGCTTAACTGTTCAATAGGAGGCCTCCAAAAACATGTAGAGATACACTAGTTGGTAGGGGACAAGCATTTGTAACAAGAACTTTGCTCAAACCAGGTTGCCTGAGATGGAGAGATAAGATGTCATGTAGCTCCCGCTCCTTGCACAAGAACGCAGGATATGGTGAGGCCAAAAAGGAACAACAACAGAACCATAGATAGGAGAGTCATACCACTGTATTCTCACTGGTGGCTGGTTGAGACACAAAAGCAAACATCTGCCAGTACCCACCAGGGGGTCTTCCTGCACCCCAGTCTCACAGAGCGAGACACAGGAAGTAAGATCCATATGATCCCCAATCTACCATCCACAATTTTTAACCCCACCTGTTAGCCGCAATCTGCCGTCAGATTCTCTGCCAACCAACCCACCCATTGCTAACTGCAATCTGCGCTTGCTAGCTCAGTCACGGCAGTTATATTAGTGGCCAATGGCTAACTGGTTATGGCTGATGGCCAACTAGTTACAGCTGAGGACCACATCCTACCCGAGCCAGCACCTTTCCATGTGAGGCCGAGAGCCTGGAAACTGCTCTCTGGGGCTCTGTCCCCACAAAGACGCACATTTTCATTTGTGGCGAAGAAATGGAATAGGATGAACATTCATTTCTCCTTGTAAAATGTAAGTGTTTAGATAATTTAACCGCTTTTTGGCCTCTTGGTTTCAAACTCCTTTTTTCTACCCTCTTGAGTGTCAGCAAGTTTGAGCACACGTGGAAACTGGTGTTGGGGCTATTGAAGTGAATGAACTGGGGTTATCAAGTCCCTCTGAAGGAAAGGTCACGTTAAGTGAACAAGGAGTTAATGAACCTACGCACTGTAGACGCTCTTTCTATTGCATTTAAATGAAGGGGAAGGAGGGCTCAGGGAAGACATCAGGGGATGAGACCTAATATTTTGAAAGCACCCGATGTGTGCACAGCACTGTGTGAGTGCTGTGTGCGTGTTGTCTTGCTCAATCTTTCCAACAACCCCATGAAGCTGATGAAACCGAGGAGCCCAGTCAGGCAGTCCGGGGTTTTAATCACAGTCTACACATTCTAGCTTTATAACTGAAGCACATTAACTTCTCTCAGTTTTAATTTCCACATTGAAAAATGGGGATAATAGCACCTATCTCATAAAGGAGTTCTGGAGGTTAAAAGATGGTCAAGAATACTGCTCCCTCCTGGCTCAGGGCTGGGGGCTCGGGATTGTCTAGTACTGTGGGTGGGAGTGGGGGTGGAGTGCTTGGGTCTTAAGCTTGGGAAGAATTTGGTTTTTTGCATCTAAGCAAGTTTCATTCTGTTGAAAACCAGGGTGAATGTTTTGGTAAACTCTGAGTGTTTTGGAAAATGTGGGATAGCCCTGGGGTGGAAGTCAGCTGGCCCATAGCTATCTTATTCAGGTCATGGGACCTCAGTTTCCACATGTATGAAATGTCAGCTGGACTCGGTGATCTTTCAAGTTCCTTCCCATCCTGCAAAGAACCTGGTGTTCTAAAACATAAATTCATTTATATAATCGCAACAGTCCCATTCCAGCTCTTCAAATGTGACAGGAAGCTTAGGAGGTACAAGAAAAATACCTCTTAAATAATTTGAAAACAAAACAAAGCAAGCTACGAGTACTGCCTCTGGATTGGATGCGTTTTATATTTCTTACCCTGGTCACCTGCACAGGAAACACAAACAAGAAACTTTTCTTCCCCCTTTTTAAATAACACACACATTGTCTTTCTACTTGACTTTTCATTCTGTCCTTGTGCCAGCAATGTAGATAAGATCTTTAAGGAACTTTTATAATGTCACATACTTATGCAAATTGGCAAAGTGTTTATAGCAACAGGCACCACAACAGCACGCTGCGATTTCAATTAGTGAAAAGCAGCCCGGCACCCTAAGCAGCTTTGAGTGCTGTAATTACAGGAGGACAGCTCTAAAGTGAGAGGGTGGGGTGAGATCTGTCAAAAAGACCGATTCTGGAGCGTTCCAGGCTTCAACATGGCTGTTGCTGGTCAAACCATACTGGTTAAAACCACTCCCTCCTAGATAGTCTAGGTTTCCTATCTGTCCAGTAAGAAGGTGTGGCTGTCCCATTTCATGGATCTCAGGATGGCTATGGCCATAGACTATGTCGGCTGCCTACTAATCCAATTCTATCTTCCATCACATAGACTCTAGAGTGGCAGCAAGGCCTCAGCAACATCTCCAGTCCAAAGGCCCTACGGAAAGTCAGGCCCACATGTGCAGTGATTGGGAGCGGAGCTTTCGAAGTTAGTCAGACCCGGAAGTAAGGCCTGGGTCATAGCCCAATTCCACCACTTACTTGCTCTGTGACTTTGGGTGCAATACTTACCTTCCTTGAGTCTCATTTTCCTTATTTTTAAACAAAAGTAGCCAGACCTGAGTTTTAATTACAATCTCACTTTCTAGCTGTATGTAATGCACTCCCCTCATTGGGTGGTTTGGGAGTTAAATGTTTATAAAAAACTAGCATAGTGCCTGATGCGTAGTAAGCATTCAGTCAACGGGCATTATCATTACATCATCGTCATCGTCGTCATCAACGTCATCAGTATTTTGGGAAACTTCCCAAGCTATATCTGGGGCCAGCGACATTGTTATTGTTAACAGACAATATTCAAAAACAGTTCTGTGGTCAGATTAATTAGGGAAGTGCTAACTAATTAAGGGGCAAAAGTGGACAAGCTTCCTTCTTGCAAGATTTCTCAAAGCTCTAATGAGAATTGTGAATTTTTGAAAGAGCGTTATAGTGCTCATTATGTCTCAAATTGATTTCTCCTCAGAACTCCATTTGGTTGTGGCCATTTGGGGACCAATGATATTTGAAATACCTTTGGGAAATCCTAATCAAGGTTTAGAAAGGGAGAAAAGGAATCTCAGAAAAGAAGTACCTGGTGAGAGGTGAAGAGCAGGACGTTTCAGGAAAGAGGAAAAATAAAGGACTTGAAGAGAAAAGATCTGGACAAAGCTGTGCATTGGAGCCACATGGATGCCGTTGTGAAGTCCGAACACCCTTGCTGCTCAGGGAGCTCTTGTTACATTAGTTTGTTTTGAATCTGTACACAAATGTTTGAGGGAGCCAGGCCAGATTGTCCCCCATTTTACAGATGACCGTAGGTAGGCACTAACGGGTTAAGCTACTAACCCAGGGCCACACAACTAGCAGGTGGTGGCTCTGAGATATAAGCCCACTTTATTTAATGTCAAGTTCTAGATTTTCCTGTGTGAGTGAGAAGAAGGTTGATTTGCATTCTAGCATACAGATCATTTGAACCCCATTTAGCCTGAAGAAGTTCAATACTCAAGGTCAATTTTGGCTTAATTTTGGCTTTAGATGTCACCCAATTATTTTCATTGGTAGCTTCTTTCCAACATTTACATTTGGAACATTGTAAAAATTCACTCTGTTGAGAAGCATAATTAGAATCTTACCAAAAAAATTTTAAATGAGTTTTAGATTTAGTTGAACCAAATCTCCCTTTCCTTCCTATCTTTCTTTTTAACCACATCTCCATCTTTAAAGTTCAGTGGCCTTGGGTTCAATCTCCCAAGCTCACTCAGGTAACCCTCCTAGAGCCCTATGACTTCACTGCAGAAATTGCTGAAGTCAGCCTGTTCCCTTCACAGTCCTTTGGGATAAGGAACATCCTAGGGGCCTGTTAATAGTGCAAGAAGCAACACCCCACCCAGCATTCTATTTGGCTTGGATGAAAAATGTACGCGGTAATGATGCAAAGTGCCCTGGGCAGCCACAGGGCCCAGTGATGTTCCTATAGCACATCACTTGCTGATTAATTATGCAGTCATATAGAGAGCTGCATCAGTTGTGGAGTTAGAGGTGGTGCTGTGTGCTGTGGGGGTTGTTCCCTCTTGCTAATGCTGTGTGTGCTGAACTAGAGAACACTCCCTGCCAAGGGGTAAGAGGCACAAGCCATAAACATTCGTTTGAAGTGGTGGTGATCAATTAGGGACTGAGTCGGAGTCCACCTGTCACACCCAATCTTCTCAAAGCCAGCTCTAGGCACCTGGGAAACCATGTAGAGAAAGGCGTTTTTTCCTCTCTGTTTTGATGGCTGGCTTTTGTTTTTTGTTTTTACTGGGAAACCAAATTCAAACAAAACCAAAAGGCTCACTCTTAAGTGCAAGACCCTGAGAATAGGGACTTTCCCTTACTCACTCAAAGATCACTGATGAAGGCTTTGTTGTATGAACAGCACTGTGTGAAATCCCTGGAAGAAGCCGAGGTATGAGGGCTGACCACCAGGAGCTCATGGGAGGCTGAAGTGACAAGATCCTCAAACCAAGTAGTAGGACAAAAAGGCAAGAAAGGATAATATCCTCGGAAGTGGCAGTGGACAGCAGCCATTTTTGTCAGTTCTTTGAGGAGCCACCCTTCACAATGCAGAGGTCCTGGTGGGGCTGGCCATCACAATCTCCTCTGCTCCGACCCCTAGCAGAGGAGTAAATGAGTGAGATGAGCCCCCTTTCTACCTAGGGTTTGTGTTTGAGTGTGGACACAGAGGGAAGTAACAGTTTCAGAAAGGGTTTAATTTCCACCAGGTTGCTGTGTGATAGAACTGAGCCTTAAACCAGGTATGTCTAGCTCTAAGGCTATGCTCTTTTCCACAATGTCACTTTAACCTCCAGGAAATGAAGGAAATAAGGAATAAAGAAGTGGAATCTAGAGCTTACCACGGTAACCCCCTGTGGAAGAACCAAGGCCAAAAGATGACTTGGATTGTGTTATCATGAAACTTCAAAGTGGAAGAAATTATTTGAAAAGAAGGACCCAATGTAGCCCTCAGCTCCTAATAATGGACAACAAAATGAGGGTAGAAACTGTGCCTCTTTCTTCTTTTCTCCCCAGCGCCTAGCACTTGTTTACTAACAGTCTAATTCAAGAGTGTCAAAACTGCGGCCGGCGGGCCAACTGAGATCCGCAATCCATTGTTAATTGGCCCGCAGCAAATTCCAAAAATATATTTAGTTTACTTAAATAAACCAGGTGAGGCAATACGTACTTCACCTCGAGTGAGTGGCCCGGCTGTTTGTGTATTTTACCGCATAGGGCCCTTGGTGAAAAACATTGAAAAAAGTTTGGACACCCCTGGTCTAATGCCATGCCATTATTTCCTTGGAAGAGCATAGTGATTAAAAGAATAGGCCTTCAAGTTGGATAGATCTGGGTTTAAATCTTCCCTTCACTGGAAAAAGGTGGCTTTTTATATAGAAATAATTGAAAATGGAACCTTATCTCACACCTTCAAAAATCAATACCAAATGGATTAAGAATACCAATGGCAAAACAAAATTGGAAATCTTACAGAAGAAATACATAAGAGAATATCTTTATGACTGTGGGATAGGAATAGATTTCTTCCAGACACAAACATTGCTACTTATAAAAAAAAAAAATATGTAAATTTAACTGTATTACAACTAAGAATTTTTGTTTGTCAAAAGAGTCTCTAGTAGAAATAAAGCTGGAAGCTACAAAATTGAAGAAAATATTTGAAATGCTTATAGCCAACAAAAAATTAGTTCTGAAAATATAATATATAAAGCATTCCAAATAAGAAAAAACTCAACTCAAAATAAAAATGGGCAAAAACCATAAAGAAGCATTTCATAGAACAAAAAACACATATGGAACCAGTAAATACGGCATGTGGATATGGGGAGTTAATGAAATAAAATGAAGCAACATTTAGAGTTTATTTCAAGTTTTAAATAAGAATTGATTTTTATATTTATTTTTTATAAAAGAAACACATGTGGTCAATAAACCTATAAAGAGATGCTCGCTTCACCAATAAGCAGGAAGAGGCAGATCACATGTCAATTTACATTCATTTGCTTGACAAATCTGACAACACCAAGTGTTGGGTATCAACAGGGTCTCATACACGTCGCTGGTGGGAAATTGTAAAACCATTTAGCATTATCTTGTAAGTTGAATGCTTGCATACCCAGCAAATCTATTAGGTATATACCCAATTTCTGTAAGTATGTAGCCAAGAGAAAATCTGGCACATATATACCAGGAGACTCATATATAAAAACTAATCACAGTTGAACTTAATCAAAACAAAGAAAAACTCAAAACGATCTAAGTGTCCATTTAAAGGGGAATGCACAGATAAATCATAGTATATTCATAAAATGGAAAGTTCTATAACATGAAAACAAAAGAGCGAAAGAGACACCCTTCCACATGGATGAATCTAAATAGCATCATGTTGAATGAAAAAAATGTGTGTCCCAGAAGACCACATATAACATGATAGACTTTTTATAAAGTTTGAAAACTGCAAAATCAAAACTAAATTAAGCCAAGCTAAATAGTATACCACTTAGACACACGAATTACTATGAAAAATAACTTTTTAAAAAAGGCAAGGAAATGTTAAGCACAATATTCAGGGTAGTGCTTATCTCTGGGAAGGAGACAGGGATAGGAAAGAAGAAAACGCAATGGTTATTGGTAATATTTTAGCCTTAGTTTGGGCAGTGGGGTCAGAAGTGTTTATTATATTATTTAGCATGCATACATACATAAAATACAGTAAAATAAAAGACGGTCTTCAATGCTTATAACTAATCCAATTCTGTGAAACTAAGACCCACTCAGTCAATTAAAAATAGGAAATCCTGAGTCTATTACACGCTAATTATATGGGCCAACTTAAGTTACTTAACATATTAATCTTGGTTTTCTTGACTTTGGGGAACTAAAAACCATGAACTATTATAAAGATTAACTGAGCAATAAATGGGAACTAATATATTTTTATAACAACTTTATTGAGATATAATTCACATCCCATATAATTTACCCATTTAAAGTCTACAATTTACTGGTTTTTTAAAATGTATTCCGAGTTGTGCAACCGTCAGCACAATAAAATTAAGAACATTTTCGTCACTCCAAAAAGAAACCCTATGCCCATTAGCAGCTACTCCCCATCCCATCCCCCCCATACCATAGCCTGACGCAACGACTATCTACTTTCTGTCTCTATGGATTTGTCTGTTCTGGACATTTTGTATAAATGGAGTCATATAATATGTGGTCTTTTGTGATGGGAGCTAATATTTTTATCTTTCCCTAAAGAAGAAATTCTTTGAGTGTAGCTATGTGTATCCCTATTGGCCTACAAATATCCGCAGCTTGGCTCATATTAATGCTAGCTGTAATCGTGAACATCAAAATAATTTTCTTTTAAATGATTAACTACTATCTATCATCAAAATGCTGTGATATGTTGTCTTCTTCACACAAGTCTAACAGCCCTAAGAAGTAGGCGTGGAGAAGCCAGCCTGCTTGATCAAGGTCACGTGAGTAATTACTGGTTCAAAGTAGAGACCCATACTCAGGTCTGTCTGACTCCGGAGTCCAGGGTCTAACTCATGACCTGATAATGCCCCCATGTATGATGAAATGCTATTCATCTTTTGGAGAAGGCGGATATAATTGGCTTCATTTTTATACAATGACTTTTTTGTCCTGGTGAAGCTAATTTGCAGTTTCCATTGGAATCAAGTCCAATGGTTAAGGGCTTGAGGTGTTCTTTGCCTTATCTATATTAAACCTTTTTTTCTAGAAAAACTTACCTGTGGAAAGAGCGGCAATTACCACTAAAGAGAAAATGTGCCAGTGAATGAGTAGTAGACTGTTGATTTAAGGGTTAGTAAAAACATAAAGAGCTCACTAAGTCCTTAATTACTTGTGTTCAGTTAAGGATGCACCTTCCTGTTCTGACGTTCCTGTGGATATCAAGCCAGAGAAACAGGAGCCGCTGCTATTTTATGGGCATTGAGACAGACTTTCTCTGAGTGTCTAGCAACTCCCACTGCATACTGGAAATAAATGACAGGTAACAAAGAAATGGGGTGGGGGAACTAGCTAAACCTAATTTAATTTACCACATATACTTAAACTACTGTGTACATTGTTACTCTGGTAGGCCATGGCAACTCCAGCATTTCTATAAAGGGTCAGCATTGTTGTTAGAAGAGGATACTCAGGAGGATATTTTTATACTAATTTTACAAAGCAGAGGACACTGTTTTTTGTTTTCTGGGTTTTTTTTTCTTTGATTATACATTTATTTGGTGGAAGAGTTGTTGCTTTTGGAAATTATACTTTCCCACAGAAAGACGCAAAACTCATGGCACCTTCTGCCCGACTTAGCCTCAAGGGAGCTTAACTGGGCCTGATTAAGCAAAGAAAGTCATCAAACTTTTCTTCGACAGCTCAGAAATCCCTTGGGTTGAGTTGAGTTTTAGGTGAAGGGTTCATACTGGTGTCAAATGAGTTCCCGCCATCTCATCACTGTCCACATTTGACAGGACTCCAATTCCACCACACTCACACTGACAGCCAGGAGACAAGCTTTCATTCATGCTTGAGACCTGAAGAAAGAAACACCTGGCTGTGATTACCTGAAACTACAGAGTTAAATTTTTATTGAATAACTTCATGACCCATTTCCAGAAGAGCAGGGACTTCAAATGGTGCCCAGGCTTTAGGGTCTGCCTTTCTCTCCCTGTGCCCTGGCCTCCTTCCCATTATCGACCTCAGAGGTGTCTAGCTTTTTCCTCTTTGCTGAGCACCAAGGATTCTTTTCCCTCCCTTGTAATGGGGAAACAAGGCATTGAGTTGTGTGACAACGTCAGCCCATGTGGCACAGTAATTCTCAGCCTGCCCCAAATCTTGGTAACAGGTAAGAGACACCTGAATTCCTACTTCACTTAATTAGGAAAACTTTCCTTCCATTCTAGAAAAAACAAAATAGCCTTACAAGAAAACAAACTTTGTAAGTTGGCTGGTTCCTGACAATAGGAGAACATCACCAGTGGCAGGTGGGGGTCTACGGAGGGTCTTAAGTTGCCTCAGTGTATAGTTACCTGGAGCAGGTTGAGCTGGAGGCTGGATAGTAACTTAAAGCAATAAAGACATAAAAGAGCCATGTTAAACTCTGGTGACACAGAGTTTCTTTCTTTCTTTTTTTCTTTTTCCCCAAACTCACTAATACATGGCCCTATGAGGACAGGGATATTGTTGCTTGGAACTTACAAGGCTCTCAATAAAAAATTATTAAATGAATGTGTGAAAGCCAATATGGACCAACGATGTGGATGATTGACAAACCTGTTTCCACCTGCTGATAGGATTTACAGTGAGGAGACAAGGTTGGAGATCGGCCCTTCTCATTTCCACTCCTAAGAAGGCTACTGTGCATCACTATCAGCACAAGCAACACTCCTACTACCATTAGTACTGCTAACTATACGAGTTGCTGTTATTGATTGTCTCGTCTATGCCAGATATCATACCAGGCAATCTATATTTATATTCATACTTAAATTGAACCTCACAATTACCCTGTGAAGTAGGTATTATCGTTCCCATTCGATAGATAAGGAAACTAAAGCTCACAGAAGTAACTTGTTCACTTTCACAGTTAAACAGCAAAGAAGGGATTTTAATGTAGATCTAACTGACCCCAAAGTCACTACTTTTTCTTTTTCTTCACTACCAAGGTGTGAAGAAAAGAATGATGTCTATTGGTGTATTCTTATTAAGAGGTTCTAAAGGGAAACCGTGTGCCTTGTTATGAGAAGAAAATATCCTCAGTCAACTCCAATATGAGTCAACGATTTCCATGTCAATGTTATTTGTGGTATTGATGTGGTGGGTTGCTATTATATTTTTCTAGCATTCATGTCAAGTTTGTAATACATGATCAGACATTTGTAAGGGTTCTCACTAATTTACATATTATATAATGTTAGGCATAGATATCTTCTCTGAGAATAGGAGTCAAGTCCCCTGATGCATGCTCTACCATTCTTAGAAGAGCATTAGCCACTGTGTAAATCGTCACAGAAAGACCAGGAATCTGGCACTTAAAGATTATTTAAATAGTTCCTTGATGCAACATCGTTGTTGATTGATTATTGTAAAAGATTACGAACCATATTGTGCCTACCCTGGAAGTGATAAGTCATTTCACCATATAATTACCAGATTACATTCTAACACATGAATCAGGCACTATCAATGCATCCAATGATTTATAGAGCCAAATGTCAGTCTTCTAGAAAAGAGGTGACATGGCATGGTAGATAGACATCCAACATGAAATGGCTGATGGTCTCCTTGGTCTGCTAAATACCAGACAGACTAGAAATCTGCAAATGTTGATACGAAAATGAAGATATCTCTCACCATTTGGTGAAGCACAGAAGACAGAACCGGGATGATAGGAGCTAATGGGGAGAAGATGAAAACAACCTTTTCTCAATCTCCTCTCCTGGCCCTAGGATAAGCTCACAAAATATGTGGCAATAACTCCTGTAGTCCCTTAACTAACTTATTAATGAGTTAACTCAATTTTTAAAAAACTTCCTTGACCCACATTTTCCTCCATCTAGTGAGCCATGGCTCTGATCACCTTTCCAGCAAAATTCCTCAAGAGTTGTTTATATGAACTATCTCTTCTTCTTCCTCTTCCCCAGTTCTCTCTTGAGCCTCTGAAACCGATCTTGACACAGTCAACAGTGTCCTGTGAGCTGTCAGCTATACTTGACAGTCAACCACTCTCTCCTTTAAGAAACACTTTCTTCACTTGACTTCCAGAGAATCACTTTCAAGACTTCACTTGCTAATCCTTGTCTCCTCTGCATCTTCCTAAATCCTTTGACCTCTCAATGCTGGAAACCCCCAAGGTTCAGTCTTTGGAATTTTTTTGTTCTCTAGGTGATTTTATCCAGTCCTTCCTCTTTAAATACAATTCATATACCAACAACCCCAAAATCATATCTCCAAATCTGGCCACCCCCTGAATGCCAGACTGGCTTATCCACTGCCTAGTCTACATCTCGACCTTGATAACTCATAGGCATTTCAAACCTAACTTGCCCAAAGCTGAACTCTTGATCTTTTTTACCCCTCAAACTTGCTCCCCTCATAATCATCTTTATCTCAGCTGATGAAACTCCATTCCCTTGACAGTTCTAACGAAACACCGTGATACCATCCTTCTCCCCTCTATTTCTCCTGACTTTTCCTACATCTCTTAGGAAATCCTGATGGCTCTACCTTCAGAATGATTCCAGATTCTGCCTACTCCTCCTCATCTTCATTGCTGATGCCCTAATCCAAGTTATCATTACCTTTAGCCTGGATTACTGAACTTGCCTCCTTAGTGATCTTCCTGCTTTCATCCTTATTCCCCTTAGTCTGTTCCCTGTAAGGCAGCCAGAATGATCCTTTTAAAGCCTAAGTTTGATTATGTCACCCCTCTGTTTAAAAAAACATCCAATGGTTTCTCAGTAAAAGTCAAAGTCCTCACAGGGCTCCACAAGGCCTTCCGTGACCCCCGACTACCTCTTTCACCTGTTTTCCTGGTACTGCTCCCTCCCTCCCTCACCTCCAGTGCCACCAGCCACTTTGCCTTTCCTAAACCTATCAAGCCCACTTCTGCCTCAGGATTTTTGCACTTACAGTTTCTTCTACCTGAAGTGCATAGATATTCATGTGTCTGCCTCTCTATTCATGTCTCTGCTTAAATGCTGCAGCCTCAGAGAGCCTTCTTGACCAAATTTCCACTTCTTTACTCTTTGTCCTCTTAACTGGCTTTAGTTTTTCTTCACTGCATGCATCACCAGCTGACACTTTATATATTTATGTATCTGTGTGGTCTGTCTGCTCCTGATTCATTATAATCTCACGAAGGCTGGAATTTGGGAGTATTTTGTATTGGTTGTATCCCAATTGCTAGAAGAGTCCCGGGCATGTAGTAGGTGTTTAATAACTATTTATTGAATGAATGGCTCACTTCCTGGAGGGAGATGAATCTTAAAGAACAGGTAAGAAATAACCAGGCAGGTGAGAATGGAAGAGGATTCTAGTCAGAGAAAAAATTATCCCCAGTCAACTCCAACATGAGTCAACCATTTGCAAAGCCACAGAGGCCTGAGAGAATTTGGCAGATTCAATAACTTACAAGCATTAATAGCTCTAAATGACTCTGAAGACCTGCTGTATTAATACCCAGGTCCTTTCAAGGGTTTTTTGCGAAGTGGTACCCCTTCATTCCAGGGTTCAGGGTGTTTTCTGACTAGCTCTTGGGAGAAAGTCTTGTCGTCTGAGCTGGCTAACTGCTCTTCCTTCCCAGCTCAGGAGCTCCCACCTAAGGAGCAGAAGGGAGGTGGGGAAGGGAGAAGGGGAGAAAGAGCCAGGGGAAGGGAGAAAGTGAAGAAGAGGTGGGAGGAGCCCTCAGATTAATCCTGTGGGTTCATTACACCAGCATTGTGGGTCCAAGAAAGCCATACTTAGCAGCTAACGGGCCTTGCTATGTGACTCAGCAGCCTCCAGCATGGCAGCCAAGCTGAGTCGGTTGAAGGAAGCATAGTTCCCCAAGGCCTTAGTTCCTGAGTGAGGTTGTAAAGAGCTCACTGAAATGAATTGCAAAGCCATTCATTTTCCCAGCAAGATGCTTCAAAACCAGGCTCAGAACTCATCCAAAAAGAGGGCGTCTTGATCCAAGTTTACAAGGCATGTGAACCAGTCACCCAGCATCTGCCAAGAGGCCTTAGTTCCATGCGAACTGGGAAACTAACAAAGTTCCGCTGAGTGCATGGCCCATTAGTAAAGGGCCACTGGTTCCTAAAGGCTCTGGGATTTAAATTCTCAGCCTCCACAATGAGGCTGCTTCATGCTCCTCTGACTTCTTCCACTGAAGCGTCCCAGAGTGCTTTCCCAGGGTGGATGATTTACCCCATTAGGTGGATGAGGCTCAGAGAAGCCAAGTCTTGCCTGCAACCACCCAGCAAGTCAGTTCCTGAGGTTGGAATTGAGACCCAAACCTCCCGGCCCTGTTGTGGTCATAGGATGGTACCCTCCGAGCGACTCCAGAGGCCAGCAGGGGCAACGGGGCAAGACTTCTTGCATGAGAACTGAGGAAGACAAAGGGGATGGGGGCAGACATAGGGGTGGAGCACTGCAGATCCATCAGCATAGCTGGAAAAACAACTTGGAACACGTGCACCTACCAGAGGTGTGTCAGTGGCATTTTCTTTGTAAATGAAGGACATCAGCACTGAGATTAGTAGTTGCATAATCATAAAATGTTGGAGTTGGAAGGGGCCCTGGGAGAGCATCAGACCAATTTCTTTTGTTTCCTGGTGAGGAAATGGAGATCCAAAAAGAGTAATTCACAGCTCAAGGTCACACACTTGGCCCACATCAGAGTGAGGCTTGGAACCTATGTATCTTAAGCATTGACCCGGTGCTCTTTCCAAATGCCAGAAATTCTTACAATAATTACGTGTTCTTTGACAGCACCTTGAAACTGGGTAAGTCACCATCTCAAATGTTAGTTAGCTTTTTCCCTCTGCTTTCCGGCCATCTCAACTGAAATGGCGTGAAAGAACCAGAGGTGAAAGGACAGTGTGCCCTGCTCAGACCTGTAATCTACGACTTAAAACCTCCTGAATCTTCTACTCATTTGCTTTTGAAGCCAAAATTAACACAGGAAAGAAATGCTGGGAAATCTCAGAAGGCTTGGAAAGCCAGCTTCTGGGGGTTGGTGAATCTGGTCTCACCAAAGAGTCCAGCCCCCTCTGGGGCAGGTATCTAAGGGAGACGTGTCTGGAACAGTGTTCTCAGGCTTTTTGCCTGGGCCTTCCATCGCACTGAGTGACGATTATGGCTCTTGGCAGAGGGGTAGCTGCCAACAGGAGGCTTTCCCATCCCTCACCTACCAGGTGTTCTTCCAGCAACCACACCAGCTTGGCAGGGAGTGCCACAGCTGGGTGCTGGGATGGGCAATGAAGTGCAGCTCTCTCTTCTCTGCGGTCCAGATGTCAACAGACGGGATATGGATGTGCCCCTCCCTTAACAAATAAATAGGACTTTTATAGGCTGAGTAATCCACAAGGGATGAGCCAGACTGTCAGTTTTCCCAGGTTTTCTAGCCAGGGTCTAACCTCAGGCCTGGATCATAGAGCCTGTCACAGCTCTTTTAGGAGCGACGTTCTTAGAATGCTGGACATCTACTGGGCAGCAGGGAGGCTGTCTTTCCCTCCACTGGAAGTACAGGGAGCTAAGGATTCCTGGGAGCTGCTACTTGTCTTTTAAATCCTCCCAGTCCCCTTTGGCAGCTGTCCTGTTCCAGACTTTACGCTCATGGTTCTGTGCAGGTACAGTCAGTTACTCCCATTCAGCACCAAGAGAGACAAGAGTGAAACTGCTGAAGGAAGGAAAACGCTACATTGTTGAGAACAGCATCAGCCCAAGCCTCATTCTTCTCTAACTGCTTTCTGACCTCAGTCAAAGAAAGAGGCTCTCGAGCCATTTTCCTCTCCCTTCTGATTCCCTGCCAATGCCAGGCCTCTGGGCGAGGGGGACAGACTGGCTGGGTCCTGACAAGTGAAAAAGGGGCGCTGGCAGGTGGACAAAGACCGGGTGAGAAGCTAAATCCTTGAGTCTGACAGTACCCTCCTTCTAGCCAACTAGGAGAGAGAGAGTTCCTGGAGTTAATATGCAAAGAGCTCCAGGCTAGGAGTTAGAGATTGCCGTGCGAGACGGCCTGCAGGGTCTCTGGTCCTGCTCCCCACATAAGTAAGCAGGATATGGCTAGGCCAAAAAGGAACACCCACGGAGCCATAGATAGGGGAGTCATACCACTACCATCTCACTGGTGGCACTATAGTCTCACTGGAAACTGAAGTCACACGACCTGCAACCTGCGGTCCCTTTCTCTGCCTGCCAACCAACCGACTCCCCAACCTGCGCAGCTGTGGCCATTATATCAGGGGCTAATTGGCTAACTGGTTACAGCTGATGGCCAACTAGCCACAGCTGACAGCCATCTACTACCCGAGCCAGCACCTTTCCACGTGAGGCCGAGAGTCTGGAAACTGCTCTCTGGGACTCTGTCCCCACAGAGGTCCTGGCGTCTTAGACACTTGCTTAGGTGACACTGAAACTCAGTTTCTTCAACTGCAAAATGGGGATAGACACAGCTCTCAATGAGTTAGGATAAATGAAAGCTTTGAAATTCTGACGAGTACACCATTCCAAGTAAATCCTCACTTTGCTCTTGTGAGCAGTCATGGCTCAGGTGTTCCGCGCCCTGGCTGGTTAGCTGCTTCTGGCCACTGCTGAGTGACTGGGGGCATGAGGGGGTGGGTGCTCATCCAAAGAGAGGATAAAGGAGGTAGGTCCTGGGGCTTTCATTTGCACTCACTCCTTCCTATAAATAAATATTCTACAAGCACTTTGCCAGGCACTGTTTAAAGGAGCAATGGACAAAATCCCTAATTTCAAGGAAGGATAGTAGAACTGATCTCCTAGTGATTGGGACAATATACACTATCTCGGCCTTCAGCATGCACATGTTTGCTAAATACCAACAATGAGAAAACTTTCTGGACCTTTCAGACAGGAAGGCCAGCTAAGACCCTGGGGAAACCAGCAATCCAACCCTCTCTTAGTGGTCACCCACCTTCCAACTTCTGACTGCATCAGAAGTGCTGGAATCTTTGACTACCACAAGCCTGTTTTTTTAGCATGAGGTCACGTCAGGGTCAGCCATCAATCCCTAATGCTAGACAAACTCACCTCTGACTTAGTCCGAATCCCCAGGTTTTTTATCTACCAAGGAATGAATTGGCACTTTTCAATGAGGAATGACTACTGGGCCCTTTAGAGCCTCATTAAGCTCTGTGACTTAATGACTCTCCTATTTAATGGAAGCCAAAGCCGTTTAAGTGGTCACAGCTGCCAGGAACTTGGTTAAACAGTGAAACTTTCCGAGCAGGTCTGGAGTAGCCACGCTAATCTCCTTGCCTGCCACCCCTCCCCCGCCCTTATCTCAGGCTTGTTTTGACAGCTCAGAGCCGGGTCCCATGGGTCCCACGGGTCCCACGGGTCCCACGAGAAGAACCTCAGTATTGCTCCTTTCCCTTTTCCCATCTTTCCCTCCAACCTAGCATTCGCCGCAGGGGGAAGGAAGGAACAATCAAGCATTGTCTTGTTCTGGCCCAGTGTGTCAGGGCCTCATGGAATAAATATTATTTGCCTGGGAGGGGAACTGGCTGGGAGACAGCTCACAGTGTAAAGTAAGGGCAGAGGAGGAGGAGGACGAGGGTGGTGATGTTTGCATTTGGTTATATTATGAGTTTAATCTTTTTCTCCCTTACTTCTGCGGGTTTTTGGCCCCCACCAAACAGGCCATTAAGCATGAGGCTTGTGTTGTACAGGGCCTCTGCCAAGAAGAAACAAAAGAGATTTTTGCAGCATGTGCCCTTGGTTACTCCCTGATCAGCTCTGGGTGAGCAAGGGGTGTATATTCTAGGGACTGTCACAGGCTGAAAAGAACCTCTTGGAGCATTCCACCTGCTATGGCAGTTCCTGAGCACCCCAAATGTCTTACCTGCTATGGCTTACAGCTCTGTCTCTTTAACTCTTTAGGCAAGCATTGTCAGGACAGTAGACCCCTCTGTGGGTCTGGGGAGACTGAGGCCCCAGATAATCCTGTTGGTCAGCATTTATTGAATTCCTACTGTGTGCAGTGCACTAGATGTTCTAGTATGCTACTACATTTCACTCCTCCTTAGTGTCTTTTGCCCCAAGAAAGCTTCACATCTCTCTGGAATAAAGAACTACAGACCAACCGTTGACTAAGAGACAGACATTTGAGGGACTTCTCCAGAAAGGCCAGGCCTCCTGGCCATCTCAGGAGAAAAGTGGGTAAGAAACACGAGGGCCGTGCTGCCTGTGACAGCCACAAAGCAGCAGGGGAGCAAAAGGGTCTCTCTCTGCTGTGCAATTAGAAGTCCCCCTTTCCTAACCACAAAACTTTCCCTCATCCCAAAAATTCATTTTGGGTACAAGCTACCTACCCAACCGCTGTAATAATAGCTATTGATGATTGAGAACTTACTATATGCTGGGCATTGTGCCAAGTGCTTTACATATATTATCTCACTTAACAGAATGGTACACCTATCAGATCATTTCCACAGATGGGTGAGGTTAAGGAACTTGTCCAAGGTTACACAGCTAATAAGAAGGCTGTGAACTCACCTCTACCTGCCCCCAAAGTCTTAGCTGCTCATGAGGCACTTCTCAGAAGTGGGAGTGGATTTGTGAAGACCCTCACACAACTCCATGTCTCCTTCCCCTTGCCAGCTGGATGCACTTTTGCTAAGGGAATGGGCGTAATCTGTAACTGGTGAGTACTGTGGCTCCAGAGAAAGGCAGCCATAGCCTTGGCTTTTTGGGCCATTGAGCCACCTTCATGTGCTGGGATCTTATGTTCCCACAGGACAGAGACCCTGTCTGTGTACTTAATTATTTTTATATACAAAATAATTCAGTGCTTTGTTCAGTGGCATGTGCAATTAAGGGTCTAGTACATGCTTTTTAAGGGTAAAAAAGATCTCACCATCCTAGCCAGTGAAGTAAACAACCCTCCCCCTTTTCTCAAGGAGAAACAAATAGCCGCAGAAAGCCACACCATCCTGGGCACTGAGTGCGGTGTGTCAAGAGCATGGGTACATGAGTCCCGCAGACCTGGCTTTGGATCCTGACTACACTCATTGGCAGGGTGCCTGGAGCACACCAGCTGACCCCTATGAGGCTCAGTTTCCCCAAGGCTGGGGAAGGTCACAATACCTACCGTATGAGTTTTTGTGACGATTAGGTGAGAAAATGCCCACAAAGCTCCTAGCAGCCTTGCCTGGCAAAGTAGGGATTCACTGTTAGTTTCCTTACTCAGTGCACCTTCTTTCTTTCAATGAAGGTTTCATCATTAAAGAATCTTGATTTGCCTTTGCCTTGGGGACATTCCCACCACCACATGTGCTGGCACCACACCAGGTTGACTGGCATGGGTCCACTGTTCTCCGTGGCATAGCTGAGACCAGGCTGGAGCTTTCTAACAAAATATAACTCAAATGCAGAATAACCAAGGAGACACAAAGCCAGAAGAACATGCAGGTAAACCACAGGGTTACTTCTGCACCTTGTGGCCAATCTGTCCAGCCCCCGTGTCTCCAAGTGGCACTCTCCAGCCTGTCTAGGGTCCTCAAGGTCCAGGCTGAAGAGAAAGAGGCCGAGGTGCTAGAGTTCTCTCCCACCCAAACCCATTTTTGGACCGACTTTCCCACTTTCGATCTGAAGACAGGCCTCCTTCCCAGATGATTACAGGAGTAAGCATCCTTTCAGAGGAGCCCCACTTCCTAATGAGGTCTGACAATTAAGTTAGCAAACTCAGCCTAGAAAAAGTGCTACATACCTCAATGCTAAATATCATTATGGTCACCTTCCAAGTACTCCCCTTGGGAAGCTCTGCACCGATGCCAGTGCCTAGTCCGTGCTTCAAAGCAATTTTGGAACTCTTTTTCTGGAATGGCCATCAGAGCTGTCATCATATTATAGTTGATGTCCTGAATGTCATCAAAATGTCTTTCTTTCCATATTTCCTTTCTCTTTGGGTAAAGAAAGAAGTCATTGGGGGCCAGATCAGGTGAGTAGGGAGTGTGTTCCAATGCCGTTATTTGTTTACTGGCTAAAAACTCCCTCATAGACAGTGCTGTGTGAGCTGGTGCATTGTCATGATGCAAGAGCCATGAATTGTTGGCGAAAAGTTCAGGTTGTCTAACTTTTTCATGCAGCATTTTCAGCACTTCCAAATAGTAAACTAGTTTGACTATTTGTCCAGTTGGTGCAAATTCATAATGAACAATCCCTCTGATATCAAAAAAGGTTAGCAACATCGTTGCAACAAGTTTGCGAACTTAATTATCAGACCTAGTATATTCAGAAATATGGCCTTATCAAGATAACTGTGTCAATTCAACGCAATAAACCCTGCATCCATACAGGCGATACTTACCTGGAACAGCAGGGGAAAGAGAAGAGGGAAGTGCTTTATCTTTACACTGTCTCACTGGATCCTCACAACAGCTCTGTGAAGTATTTTTGTAGACATTTTTGTAGATAAAGACATTGTAGCTGGAAGAGGTTAAGTGAATTGACTAAAGTCACACCTGGCTAGCAAGTGGCAGAGCAAGCACTTGAGCTCAGTCATCTCATTCTAAGCCCAATTCTCTGGTCTCCCTGCCCTCGAGCCCAGGACACCAATCCTAGCAACTATATCTTCCCTAGGAATGAATCTGGGCTCTCCTACTGACTAGCATGAGAGAGGGGTTTCCTGAAAGTATTCAGTGAAACGAGCACTGCATAAAGCCACAGACACAAGGCAAGGGAACCTGGCAATTGTCCCTCTCTCTGGCAGATTGTAGGCCAGGAGACCTGGGTGAAGTGCAGGCTTTACTACCTGGAAGATTGTATAGGTCTGAAATCGTTACTCTCAGTGCCTCAGTTTCTGCATCTGTAAAATGGGGAAGAACAAGTGAATATATATATATATTTTTTTTTTTCTTAGAATGGTGCCTACCACATAGTAGTTATTAACTAGAGATATTTTATAAACACTGTTGTTGTTGTTACTATTATTCCCTGTCAAAATTTTGTGAGGAATAATTGAGATGTGAAAACTTGTTATATGCTGCAAAGATAAGGGATAAACACTCATATATACTGACGGAGTAACAGGAAAAAAGACTTGGCCTCAGACAATGTATTTGAACAATCTCAAAACCGTCAACATGAAACACAGAACCACTCCTCCAAAAAGCAATCACTTGCCTTCTATTGTGTTTGTTTGTTCTATTTCAATTTTAGACTAGATCTTTTACGTTATATATCTAGCTCTCTGCATTTCATGTAGTTATCCTGGATCCCGCATACCATAGGCATACCATTGTTAGAGAAGCAGTACCCGGTCTAAGTACACCTTGGATGCCTTAGTGTGAACAGAGAATACAATTAAGCTCTGTCTTGATTTCTCAGGTAATCCAGGAGCAATCTTTCTCGACAGTCTGGAGGAACCGGCCAGGGCAGCCACCCAGTGAAGGGGAGTTGCTGCTAGCTGATTAATGTCTGAAAGCCCAATAATATCACCCCTCAACTAAGGAGCAAAAGCTCCTTAGTTCCATTTTGGCAAGGTTTAGCACGTGTCTCATCAATTAGCCAACAAGATCGAGTGATTGCAAATTTGTGCCCAGCACCATGTGAGAAATAGCAGGGTATATATATAAGGGAAGTGTCTATGCCATAGTCCCTGCCCTTATGGAGACCAGTGTGGCTGACAGAAAAGACCGATGAAACTGAAACAATGAGAGAATCAGAAAAGAGTGATGTGATGAAGGGTTAGTTTTATGGCACTGAACGTACTTTGGAGTATAGAGTGAAGGGAGACAGATGAAACTACAGAGGGCAGGAAGAGGATCATGCGACAAGTTTGTTAGCTGGGCCTTGATGGGTGTGTAGGATGGATGGGTAGTGGAAGGAAGAGTGACATTTCAAGTCGGAGAAACTGTGTGAGAGAAATCTATGAGGTAGAAAAGAACAAGGACTGTTTATAGGACTGTTTATAGTGAAACTGGCATGACTGGAGTGGAGGAAACACACCGTAACTCCCAAACCCATCGACCGCTTTGCAAGAACGAGGAAAATAAATTCCTATTGGTAATAAAACTGGTTGAAGGTGGTCTAGTTTGTCTTATTTTGCTTCCCACATATGTAGCTATCCATAAACTTTGGCAAGTCACTTAATCTCTCTTAATTCATCTCCCCCCCTGTACAATGGGGATGATAACACATGAAGCAGAATCACTGTGAGAACTAAAAAGGGTGATATGTGGAGGTTCCCAGACTAATAGTCAGGTAGCTAAGAGTCAGGGTAACTAACTCTCCCCTCGTCTCCCGGGTCAGCAGCTCTGAGCTCAGGTTCACCAGGGGGGAAGAAATGTCCCTGGTGCTCTGCCAGGAGCTAATGCCCATCGCTCCTTCCAAAGAGTGTGGGGAATTGCTTTGTCTTACCCGTGTTTTGGGGCAGAGGATAAAGGCAGAGATCTCTTGCTGCTGGGACTTGTGCCCCTGCCACAGAGAGAGACCGAGGCTCTGTGTGAGTTTCTTGCTGTTGACATTGAGCCATAGGAGGTGCAGGAGCAGACTTCGAGCCCACTCACCTGGAAAGCACGACTGCACCCTGACTGAGTGGGGTCCTAACAAATACCTGCCAACTTGGGGGCCCTTCCCAGCTAGGGCTTTTTGAATGGAGCCAGCAGTCCTATTGGGGAGTGGGGGGTAAGGGGTAGGGACAGGGGTTCCTTCTTCCTTGAGAGCACAGAAAGGTAGGACTGGCCTTGGGAGAACCTCTCAAAAGTGCTGACTGGTCCAAGGAACCAGAGGTAGTCTGGTAAGGAGTTGGCCCGCGCATGGGAAAGGTTGAGCCTGAGAAAGAAACTAGCGTGCTGTGTTCTGCGCACCCTGGATTGGATTGTGTGAAGAGAAGCGGAGGCAGGCGGTTGCTAGGGTTGGAAACAAACAAACAACCGACGAAAAATGCCTTGGGAGGAAGGAGCGTCTAATCGATCACCCGTGAGGCACACAGGTCCGCACCTCCTGACAATGCTCCCCGGCCTGGTTTCAGGCCACTGAGTCCAAGTTTCTGCCACAGACCCAGGGCTGAGGCTGTTTCAAAATAGTTTGATAATTGTTTTCCACCTGTGCCTTGCCCAAGAACTACTGCAGAGTACCTTCCCTCTCTCCTCCCACCAGGCCGGGGCCCAGAAATCATTACTGAAAAGGGAGTAATCAGCCTGGCAAAGCTGGGTCTGGGCGGGGAAGCCCTGCCTCCCCGGAGCTGCTGGTGTGGACCAAGGGACCTGGAGGGGCTGCCGGTCCTGGTCCGCAGCACGCGGGGCGGGATCCCGCGTAGCACTTCGGCCCCCAGCCCTATTGTGCTGGCGGAGAAGAAGCCGGGCAGGTGTGATAACATGGGAATCTGGCTCCCAGGGCTCCGCGCCGTCACCTCTCCTACGCAGCGGGGGATCCCGGGCCGCACCCCGCCGACCGCAGCGGGCGTCAGACCCCCCTCCTGGGTTGTTGCTGGCTGGGTGCTCCACGGTGCCGCGTACGTCCGCGGTTCGAGGGCCCCTGCTTGCACCTCTGCACGTACCCTTGGCGTGGGGCAAGGCGTGCGGGTGCGCGCGCCCGCGAGTGTGCGTGCTTGTGAGGGCACCCCCGCGCGCGCGTGTATGCGTGTGTTCTTGCGTGTGTGTGCGTGAGGATGAGAGGGGGGTTGCAAGGCAGGGATTAGGGTGTTTGTGCACGTGTGCGTGCGGGTGCGCGGGAGAACGTGTGTGTACTTAGATGTGCATGTGAGCGTGCATATATGTGCACCTGTGTGTCCGTGAGTGTGCGCGCATGTGCGTATAAACAGGAACCGGAAGGGGGCACCCTAATAGAGAATCCTAAGCAGCCTAAAGACAACCTGAAGCCACCGGGTAGAACCCCCTAAGTAAACTCCTCCACGGAGGATTTTTTATTGTTTATTGCCATTTTCCCAGTGCTCATTAGGGTGCCTGGTGCACAGGAGATGCTTAACAGTTGTTGAGTTAGTGAATGGATCCCAGAGTTGAGGGAGGCCATTCCAGAACTGGAGAGAGTGGAGAAAAAAAGCCGCATTTCACCTCCTTGGCTCTTCTTCTTGGTACCAGCCCTTGCTCTCCCTCCAAGGCCAACTCTTCATCTCCAGGTTGTACCAAGTTTTCTTCCCTGTTCTGCTCTTACATCTTCTCGCCTTGACCTGTTCCTGTTGCCTCCTTTCTTTCTTTCTTTGCTTTCTTTCTTGCTTGTTTGTGTCATGCAGGGTCTCTGGTCCCGCTCCCCACATAAGAACGCAGGATATGGTGAGGCCAAAAAGAAACTTCAATGGAGCCATGGATGGGGGTTCATACCACTGTAGTCTCGCTGGCGGCTGGGTTGGAGACACAGGAAGCAGGCTCCACACAATCTGCGACCCGCCCTCCCCTTCTCTGCCAACCAACCAACCCCACTTGCTAACCACAATCCGCACTTGTGAGCTTAGCCAGGGCAGTTATATTAACGGCTAACTGGTTACAGCTGATGGCCAACTAGTCACCGCTGATGGCCATCTACTACCCAAGCCAGCACCTTTCCACGTGAGGCCAAGAGCCTGGAAACTGCTCTCTGGGACTCTGTCCCCACACCTGCTTTCATTATATTAGTTTCAGATGTACAAAACATAGTGATGAGACATTTACACCCCTCACAAAGTGATACCCCCTCCTCCAAGTTTACTACCCCTCTGACATGGTATATATCCTGCTGTCTCCTTTCTGTTATCCCACAGCTGTCAGAGTGGAAGACAGGAACACAGAGGAGCAGAGCTCTGCCCATGGGGGAGCTACCAAGGTGGCCTTCCCCTTCTGGAAGTGTATGGTCTGATGGGGTGAGACTGGACACTGTTCCCCCCCTCCTCCATTGGGGAATTTAGACTTTGAGCTTAACTTTCTCCACTTTAAAATAGTGCCTGTTACATTCACCTCACTTGGTTGTTGTGAAGAGTGAAGAAGACAGCAGAAGGAAAAGTTCTGGAACTTGTAGCTCCTACAGAAATGTTCATTTATTTTCCTGCCTACTAGGCAAAAATCTGGGAGTGCCCCATGTGCAGCTAGGGATTGGTTATAATTTGAGAATCACTACCAAGAAAAACCCCTCTTTTTTTTTTTTTTTTCCCCGTACTAGATGCCTCAGGTGGAATATAATGGTTGTCGAAAACTAAGGCATGCTTCATTTCTGAAACATCCAGAAGTTAATATGCTATGAGTCATGTATTCTGCTGGGGCCACCTCACACTCAGAAGGGAGGTTTTCCAAGTAATTAAGCCATCACTTTTCGGCCAACCTGAAGTGCCCCAGCTCTGGCCTTGCTGCTGGGGACCTTCCCCTGCCCACAGCGGCTGCCTCCACAACTAGCATGGAGAAGATCAGCAAATTCTTCCTTCAGCTGTAGAGGGAGACACTATGTGAAAACCTAAGCCTGCAATAACATTTTTCATCACTAAAGGAAGATCAGATTTCACCCTTCTCAAACTGATTTAAGGACCTACCAGAAATAACAACCTTCTTGGGGGTAATTAGGAAATTATCTTCTTACAAATTGGTAGATGTCTGCTTTCTTTTCCTTGGGACAAGATGGAAAGGGTGTTGTTTTTCTTTTACTCCAGTGAAGCTATAGCTATTAACCATGCCACCTGGGTAACTGTTCACTTGCGGGTAAGCTGATAGCTTGCGTTCCAGGGTGCGCCTGCTAATGTACTGCAGAATAACATGTTATGTCCTCTGTGCAGCCCTTTCTGATGAAAGGAAAACTTCAATCATATTTAGTTAAAGGAGGTCTTTAAACCTGGCCAGTCAATACCCGGGAGGTGGAGAATTACACCAAGGTTAAGAAGAGGTTTCTTAGAACTGGCTAGACATGAATTTGTTTAAAGGGACTGGGTGCATTCAGTTTGAGCTCGATCAATACTGCCCGATCAATTCTGGGCTTGTGGAAAACAGTGCAGATATTCCATAAGAGAACCCAGGAAGTCCCTAATGGCCCAGGAAGGCTTTCTATTTGATGACGAGGAGAAACTGTTAGATTTCTAAATCCTGATCTATTTTAATTTAGAAATCTTCTAAAATGATATTGGAAATAAAACTAGATACCCAAAGGTAAAAAGGGAATTAGCATCAGCCTCCTCCTTCTGCTCTGACATATTCTGTTTCACTCCTCCCACCCTTTCTCTGTTTCTCTTTCACACACATACACACACAGAGCAACAACCCAACAGGCTTGACAAACCTCTTGGATTCATTAAGAGTCTTCTGGAGTTTTCAATATACTAAAAGGTAATAAAAGATATGTGTTTTTGTGAGTGTGCACGTTCATATGTTTTAGCACTTCTGTTTAGCATTTGATATGTTCCAAGAGCTCTTACATTTACATTCCCTCACTTAATGCAATTATAAAACACAAAAAAAAGACGCTGTATGGCAGACATTGATATTATCCCCAATTTCACCAGGAAGGAAACTGAGACTAAAACTCAGGTGAAGCGATTTGGGTAATGTCATGCCATCGGGTGCAACACAGCCAAGATTTGAGCCCATGTACCCTCCCAGGTCGTTAAAAATGACCATCATCTCACCTGACTCTGTGGAAAGGAACTCTTCATTAAATCAATGTTCTATAGTAAATGGCTGATAGCAATTTCGTGGGCTGTCACTTCTGAAAGTATTTGCATTGAAATAGGAAACAATTCATGATCCAAATGAAGAAAGCTCTAATGGTAAAAATTTCAGGCCCCAGTAACAGGCTGATAAGGTAAATAAATATAAGGACTTAAGAGACACCAGAGTTTCTTCAGTTATGACAAACTTGACAGAACTTTCATTGCTAGGAGCTCCTACAAGCCTCCTGGATGCCTCTCTGTCCTTAGCCTGTGTCCTACCAATCTGTTCTGTGTAGTGCCAGCTGCTCATAAAAGCATCAGAAGTGAAGACTTCCTAATGCAATAGTTCCCCAAGTGTGCTCCCAGGATTAGCAGCATCTGTGGGATCTGATTAAGCGCTTATTAGAGATGCAGACCTGGCCCCAGACCTGTTTAATCAGAAACTCTGGGGGAGGGGTCCAGCAATCTGTGTTTTGACAAGCCCTCCAGGTCATGCTGGTGCATGCTCAAGTTTGAGAACCACTGTCTTATAGCCTATAAGAGAATGTCCAGACACTGCCCCAAGACACACCCACCCCATCAGGTCCCTTACAATCTAACCACACCCACTTAATCCTCCGTGTTCCCTAAACATTTCTTTTTCATGTATCTTTGTTCCTGTTCCTGTTCATTTCAGTGGCATTTTTTTTCCTTCTCTGCCTGGCAAACTCCTACTTATCATTTAAAGTCCAATTCAAAGATCTCCCCCTCTCAAGACTTCACCTGTCTTCTCCCAGGAGAGTTTCACTTAACCCCTTTCCCTGTTCCTCCACAGAACCTGTATAAACCTCAAAACCTTGTCGTGTTGTGTTCTTTCGGTTCCTCTGCATCACACTTACAGTGGACTGTGATAAGGTCAGGGACTTCGTCTTATTACTCTCAGTATCCCTAGTACCTAGCATTGTGCCAGGAATACAGTAGGTGCTTAATAAATATGTATTGGATAAATGAAAAGGAGAATGCATGAGCCCAAGTATTATAACAAGAATACTGAGTAACAGACAGGAGACTGGACTGTGGACACACATTTGGTTACTTCAGAGCCTGACCTGACCCCCAGGTACCCTGACTCCTAGCCCAGGACAGTAATTGTTTCATTTGTCTCAACTAGACTTGGTGAGTTTCGGTAATGTAATTGGTAAACAAGAGAGTCATTTTTGGCTATTTTGTGATAGATAATTATGCCAAACACCCAGAATAGGTAAAATTCTTCCCTTTAGGCCAGGGGTGTCCAAACTTTTTTCAACGGTTTTCACCAAGGGCCATATGCGGTAAAACACACAAACGGCCGGGCCACTCACTCGAGATGAAGTACATATTGCCTCACCTGGTTTATTTAAGTAAACTAAATGTGTTTTTGGAATTTGCTGCGGGCCAATTAACAATGGATCATGGGCCGCAGTTGGCCCGTGGGCCTGCAGTTTGGACACCCCTGCTTTAGGCTATGGAGCTGAGACTTGATGAGGTCACAGACTCTCTCCGTTATCTCTACATCTCTGTGTATTTATATATGACACCGACCTATCACAGTGGTATCTAGACCAACTATTAAGTCGTTTAAAATGCCCAGGAACCAATTTGTGGCAATGAGCAATTAGCTCCATTCATGTTTTAATTTTTCTCCCTTTGAAGTTTAATAGATGGTTATTATGACGTAGTCTTCACTGCCTCCAAGGCTGCAGGCTGCTTGTAGCCTAAGTCTACAGTTAGAGAAGATTAGAATCCAGAAGGAAACTGCATATAATCTAAGGTGACTTTTGGATTCCTTTTATAAGTCTGCTGCTTTGCCTGGGTCCTCTTTCACCATGAAGAGAGTCAGTATGAAAAAGGATCAGGAATCTACCCATTTATTCATTCATTCAGGCAACACACATTTAGTAAGCCTTACCGTGTGTTAGGTACTGGGGATACCCAGAGAGTAAGACGTGGTACCTACCTTCATAGAGCTCTGAGCCTAGTGGGGGAAGCAAGGGTTATAAACAGGAGTTTATGCTATGATAGAGGAAGCCCAGGGAGGGAAGGCTATGTACACTGAGAACTCAAGTGTGAGTAGCCTTTAGCCTGCTTAGATGGAGGTGAGGAGTGTTCTAGGCACGGGAAGCCCAGAAGTAAGAGAGAAAGGCACTCCTGAGGAACTGAAAGTAGGTCCCATGGCTGGACTCATCATGAAAGACATTGGTGCTGCATCTTGGGTTGGATGCCTTGAAATCCAGTAATACAGGTAGTTGCCCAGAATGTCGAAGGATGGAGATAAATGACAGTCTGGTGCCAGGACAGAAGGAGACAGTAGGGGGCATAATTTCTCAGCTGTGCCTTCCTTGAGGGTGATAGGCACAGCCAAATTTTGCCCCAAATATACTTCATATCAAGGAGAATCTCTATTTCTTCAAGCCATTTGTGGCTTTGGGACTAAGAAGTTTGCAAAAGGCAAGGAGCTGTGAATAAAGGATTAGAATTTGTCATGATTATCAGTCTTTCCCTTTCTAATGGCTACTTCCCCAGAGCTTATAAAACATATTCAAAAGTCTCTTTCATCCTAAAAAGAAAAATCGACCTAACTAAATATAAGTCCTTCCTCACCCTGTAATAGTTGCAAACTACCTCTTTATCTCCTTTCTTCCTTTGATAAACAAGTTCCTCAAAAATGTGTGTACTCACCCTCTCCTTTCATTCACTGTTATACACAGGCTTGTGTCCTACAACCCACAGAACCACAATGACAAACGTTATCAATGGCCCTCCTTGGCCATATTCAAAGGACTCCTTTATTCATTCAGAAAGATTTTATTATGTATCTGCTCTGCACCAGGCCCTGGGACAATGGTGTAAAGGCTTTCGCAAAGCTTACGTTTTAGTGGGCTCCTTTTAAATCTTAAGTCTCTGTAGTATTTGCCCTCCTTGAGCTTTACCTTCTAGAAACACTTTCTTGCTTTCAATGACACAGTCTCCAGCACTTCTTCTTCTTTTTTTATTGTTCCTTCTCAGTCTCTATGGTGCGTTCCTCTTTCTCTACGTGTTCATTAAAGCCTAACATTCGGTAGTTTGTATTTTAGGCTATTTAGATTTATCCTCTAAGATTTTATCCTCTGACTTTAATTCTTAAATATGTATCTCAATATCCATAGAACCATCTCCCTCCAGACATCTTCCGGTTGATGGCATCTCAGTGTCAACATAACCAAAGCTGGACTCTGTGCGCTGTGCCCCCAAGCTGCTATTTCTTCTGAGATTCCCATCTCAGTGAATACTGCCACGTAATCATGAAAGCTGAGAATCAGCCTGGACGCATTGGTTTTATTCTTATGTTCCCTATGCCTACAGCCTCTGATCTAGTGCTCACCCTCATCATCTCACCTGGAACACTGCCAGAGTCTCCTTGCCTCCAGACTGGTCCCATCCAACTCATCTTTCACACTGCTATCAGAGCAATCTTCATAAATTGCAAATTTGTCCATGTCTCTCTCCAATATTCTCCATTTCCTCTAGCAGCAGTTATCAAATTATGAGACCCCAAGACACTTTCAGGAGGTCCACAAGATCAAATTATTTTCTTTATAATACTAAGATATTATTTACCCTTTTCACGGCATTGATATTTGCACTGATGGTGCAAAAGCATTGGTGGGTAAAACAACAGGTGCTTTAGCATAAAATAAGGCCATGAAACCAAATGTACTATGTACAAGTACTTGTATTCTTCGCACCCAGAACATGCAGAAAAAAAAGAAGCCAGTTTCACTTTATGTCCCTGATGAAGCAGTAAAAAATATTAATTTTATTAAATCTCAGCCCCTGAATGAGTATCTTTTTAATATTCTGTGTGTCAGCATGCATCCATAAAGCAATTCTGCTACATACCAAAGAATGATTGTTGTCTCAGGGAAAAGCATTGATGACATCATTTGAGTTGCAAGCTAAACTAGCCTTTCTCCCTTCCCATAACACCATTTTTACTTGAAAGCATGACTGATAAACAAACTGTGGTTATTCAGACTTGGGTATTTGGCAAGCATGTTCTTAAAATTAATGAAGTAAGCTTATCACTTAAAGGAAAGTATCTGACAGTGTTAATTGCCAATGATAAAATTTGATCTTTCAAGAAAAAAATTAGATTTTAGAAAACATGTATGTGCCACTATGAGAGTGACAACTTCCCAATACTTAACAACTTTTCTGATGAGATTGGTGGTGATTATTAACAAATGTGTGGGGTTTCTCTTGGATCTTATACATGAGATGTGTCAACATTTGGAAGTCTCAGTAAGCCAATATTTTTTAAATGGCCAATGATTGATGTTATAAAATTATGCATAAATAAAAAAGATGTATTCAGATGCAAGATGGACCAATGGATTTTAATGTAACAGTTTAAAATGTTCATTAATATGGCTTCAGAGTCCACATTGTAACTAACCTTTAAGAAACTACCACTTATCAAATTTTAGTGTAGTATCAAAGAATATTCATAATTATCTAAAAAAGCTATTAAAATACTTTTCCCTTTTCCAACAATATCTGTATTTTCTTTATATACCTCGACCAAAACAACATATTGCAAAAAAAAAAAATTGAATGCAGATATAAGAATCCAGCTGTCTTCTATTAAGCCAGACACTTCTTAAAATTTTTCTGTTTTGAAAAACTGATAGACATAGACAGTAATTTAGTGGTTACCAGAGGGCAAGGGGGGAGGAGGGTGGTAGATGAGAGTAAACGGGATCAAATTTATGATGGAAGGAGAACACACAATGTGATATATAGATGATGTATTACAGAAGTGTACACTTGAAACCTATGTAACTTTACTAACCATTGTCACCCCAATAAACTTTAATTAAAAACAAATTTTTTTCTGTTTTGGACAATACAAATGTTATTTATGCTAACATGTAATGGGTTTATTATTTTTTAATGTCTAAAAATATTAAACATTCTTAGTTTCAATTTTGAATATAATAAATATCCATATATATAATCCACATAAACACAAAATTCTTTGAATCCTCAATAATTTTTAAAAGTGTAAAGGAGTGTGAAAGCCAAAATTTTGAAAATTGCTGACCTATTGAAGTCCCCATTTCTTTTTTTTCCCCCTAGGTATTTTTATTTTTAAAGTTTATTTTAATTCTACATATTACTTTGACTCTTAATGTTCAAGGTTAAAAAATCTGATTGCTGGTAAATAACAGTAGTTTATGAAAGAATTATGAAAACCAAAGTTAAATCTCCAAAATTGAGAAATGTTCATCCTTAAAACAAATGATGATTTGTTTATTAATAAAAATGTATTTGCTTTTGATGTAGTCCAATTAACCTATTTTTTAATCTTTTGTTGCCTGTGCTTTGGTATCACCTCCATGAAATCACTGCTAAATTAGTGTCATTAAGCGTTTTTTCTGTTTTCTTTTAAGAGTTTTGTAGATTTAGTTCTTAAATTTAAGTCTTTAATCCATTTTTAGTTAATTTTTGTTTGTGATGTAAGAAGGTCCCAATTTCTTTGCACAACATATTAGGCCATCCATTGTTTGTTCTTCACCAATCTCTCCAGCCTCTGCTCTCAGTGCTGTGTTGTCACCAGCATATCATTACCCCCTCCCCCACCCCAGTCAGGCCGCATATCCACCATCTCCATGTGCCAGGCTTTTCCCAGCCTTTATGCCTTTGCTCACCCTTTGCCTGAACTACCCTTTTCTTATTTTGTTTTGTCTTGTCTTTTTTCAGCCTTTTAAACATCTATCAAAAACTTCAAAACACACTATTGTCATCGCCTTTAATGAGACAACCAAACCCACACACACACCAATTCTATTAGGAAGACTTAATCACTCTCTCCTTTGTGTCCCTAGGTACTTCTACAAGCACCCATAACACTTCGGTGCTGATTCTCCAATTTAGCCTTCAGGCCTTACCCTGAGTAAAATTGTGGACAGTTCCTTAATGCCGTGTTTCGCCGAAAATAAGAGCTAGCCAGACAATCAGCTCTAATGCGTCTTTTGGAGCAAAAATTAATATAAGACCCCGTATTATATTATATTATATTGTATCATATTGTATTATATTATATTATATTATGTTATATTATATTATGTTACATTATATTATATTATAGACCCTGTATTATATTATGTTATATTACATTACATTACATTACATTATATTATATTATATTATATTATATTATATTATATTATATTATATTATATTAAGACCTGGTCTTATAAAATAGTAAAATAAGACTAGGTCTTATATTAATTTTTGCTCCAAAAGACGCATTAAAGCTGATTATTCACCTAGGTCTTATTTTCCGGGAAACACGGTATTAGGCAAATGAATTGTTTAAAATTTTTTTTCTGTTCCTAACAAAGCCACTTTGGACATGCTTGTACATGTCTCCTTGGGCACTTGTACAAGAGGCTTTCAAAAGGATATTTCTGGAAAGGGGAATTACTAGGTCATAGGGTTTGTGCATCTTCACCTTCACTAATTATTCCTAAGTTGTTCTCCAAACTGGTTGTATAAATATATACCACCAGCAGCAATGAATAGAACCTTCTGATTTCTCCACATTCTTGTCAACTTAATGTTGTCACACTAATTTTTTTAAACTGATAGCTGTGAAATAATATCTGATTGTTATTTTAATTTCCTAATTACTAATGTGATAAAAATCTTTCTATGACCCACCCAGGTTTCCTGTTCTGTAAATTGCCTGTTCAGAAATATCCTTCTTTGTCTTTCTGTTGGGTTGTCTTTTTCTTACTGATTTGTAATTCTTTATGTATTCTGGATACTAACATTTTTCTGCTATATGTGTTGCAAATCCCTTTGCCCTGTGTGTGACTGATCTATTAACTTGGTCTATGGAGTCTTCTATTGTACAAAAAAATTCAATCGTTAATATAATTACATTTATCAATCTTTTTCTTTATACTTTAAGCTTTTTATTGTTTAACAGATTCTCCCCCATCCCAGGTTCATATGATATCACATATATTATTGTCTAAAACTTTGAGAATTTTACTTTTCACGGTTAGTTCTTTAATCCTTCTAGAATTTATTTTTTAGTAAGGTGTAAATAAGGGATCTACTTTTTCTATTCCCATATGTGTAATCAATAGGTCCAAATCCACTAATGAAATATTTCATGTTTTCTCAATTGATTTGAAATGGTATTTGTCATTGGCCTTTTATTTTATCCCATTGGTCTACTTGAAGAGTCAGTAAAATTTTTCTATAAAGGGCCAGATAGTAAATATTTTCTGGTTTGTGGGCTATAGAGTCTCTGTCACAATTATGCAAATGTGTTGCTGTAGTGTGAAAGCAACTAACAAGTGTGGCTCAATGAAACTTCACTTACAAAGCAGGCATTGTGCTGGATTTGGCACACAGGTTGTTGTTTGATGACCCTTAGTCTATTTATCTACTCTTGCACCAATATGACACTATTTCAATTATATGTGTAACTTTATCTTTTATGTTTCTGTTTGGTTGAGTCAATTTCCCCTCCTTGTTTTTTAAAATTGGCAAAACTATCATTGGCCCTTTTTCCTTCCAAATAAATAGGATCACCTTTAAAATTTCATCAAAATCTCTGATTTGAAAGGAGGAGGGGTTTCTTCTATTTTACTTTTCTAACTTCTTCAACTGGACAGCTAACTCCTGATTTTCAGTCTTTCTTCTTGTTGTACATTTCCTTTAACTATTGCTTTAGCTATGTCTCACAGATTTGGTTGCTATTGTTTTTATTGTTGTTATAAATACTTTCTAACACCCATTATGAGTTCTTGTTTCAATTATGGATTATTTAGAAGTGTGCTTAAATTGTCCAAACTGGACAATTTAAGGGATGGGTTAGGTTTATCTATTTTTAGCTATTAATTTCATGTTTAATTACATTGTGCTTGGAGAATCTAGTCTAATTATATAAACTGGGCTTTTTTTTTTGTATTTGTTGAAACTTGTTTTGTGGCCTAGCACATGGTAAAATTTTACAAGTATTTTAGAATGCTTGAAAAATGTATTTTTAGGAGCCAAGTTCTATATTTTTTTGTTTAGATCAAACTTATTGCCTGTATTGTTCTAAACTTTCCAACATGGTTATGGATTTCTCAGGGTTTTTTGTTGTTGTTGTTGTTTGTTTTTTTTACTATTTATTTATTTAGACTTTCAATATTATTTTATATTAATTTCAGAGATACAGCACAGTTGTTAGACATTTATATAATTTCAGAAGTAATCCCCCTGACTAGTCTAGTATCCACCTGGCATTCTACATAGTTATTACCATATTGACTATATTCCCTGAGCTTTGCTCTACATTGCTATGATTATTTTGTAACTATAAATTTATACTTCTTAATTCCTTCCCCTTTCTCACTCACCCCCAACCATCCTCCCATATGACTACCACCAAAATGTTCTCTGTATCTATGAATTTGTTTCTGTTTTATTTGTTTGTTTATTTTGTTCTTTAGATTCCACATATAAGCAAAATCACATTACATCTGTTTTTCTTTGTCTGACATACTCCACTCAGCACAATATCTTCCAGGCCCATCCATGTGGCAGTAAATGGCAAGAACCCATTCCCTTACATGACCGAGCAATATTCCACTGCCTATATGTACCACCTCCTCTTTATTCATTCAATCATTGATGGACACCCAGGCTGCCTCCACATCTTGGCCATTGTAAACAATGCTGCAATGAACATATGGATACACATGTCCCCTCGCAGTAGCATTTTGGGTTTCTCTGGATAAATACCTAGAAATGAGATTACTGGGTCCTTCTTTGTCTCTTCTCATAGCCTTTGTTTTAAAGTCATTTTGTCTGGTATATAAGTATTGCTACCTCAGCTTTTTGTTTTGTTTCCATTTTCATGAAATGTCTTTTTCCCATTCCTTATCCCTTTACTTTCAGTCTGTGTATGCCTTTTATTCTGAAGTGAATCTCTTTATAGGCAGCATATGTAAGGATCTTGTTTTCTTATCCATTCATCCACCCTATATTTTGAGTGGAACATTTAATCCATTTACACTTAAAGTAATTATTGATAGATATATAGTTATTGCCATTTTATTATTTGTTCATATTTTTGTTCATTTTATTTCCTTCTTCTTCTCCTTCAAGAAGTCCCTCTAACATTTCTTGTAATACTGGTTTGGTGGTGATGAACTCCTTTAGCCTTTTCTTTTCTGGGAAGCTCTTTACTTGTCCTTCAATTCCAAATGATGGCTTTGCTGGGTAGAATAATCTTGGCTGCAGGTCCTAGCTTTTCATCACTTTGAATATTTCCTGCCAATTCCTTCTGGCCTGCAAAGTTTCTGTTGACAAATCAGCTGACAGTCTTATGGGAGCTCCCTTGTAAGTAACTAACTGCTTTTCTCTTGCTGCTTTTAAAATTCTCTCTTTGTCTTTAACTTTTGGCATTTGATCTATGATGTGTCTTGGTGTGGGCCTGTTTGGGTTCAACTTGTTTGGGACTCTCTGCACTTCCTCAGCTTGTATATCTATTTTCTTCACCAGGTTAGGGAAGTTTTCAGTCATTATTTCCTCAAATAGATTTATCTTTTTTTGGTTCCTTTACTTTTAAACTCTGTGTTTTTACATTTCAATTGTTGTTTTCAAATAGCATCCAGCTGAAATTTTGGTGGTGGTGGTAGGAATTGTTGAGTAAATTTATTTATTTTGTTTCTTTTTCTTTTGAAAATATGTAAACCTACATAATGACTACCACTATACACCTTAATTAAGATTTGCCAACTGTTAGTCTTGCAAATTTTCTCTCTCTGTGTGTATCTTTTTTTACAAGTCATTTATGCTACACACATCATGACACTTCACTCCTAAATATTCCAAAACACATTTCCAAAGAAGAACAACATTTTTTATATAGCTACATCACCATTACCACACCTGGGAAAATCAACATTAATTCAATAATACCTTATGATATTTGGATTTTCCCAGATGGTTTTCCCCTTTGATTTAGGATCCATTCAAAATTTATGCATTACATCTGGCCATTGTATCTCTTTAATTTCCATTAACCTAGATAGTCCCTCTCACTTCCTTTTGTTCTCCATTATGTTGAATTCTTTATTCAGTCCAGGCCTATTTTTCTGCAATAAATTCCACACTCTGACTTTGTATGAATTTCCCCACATCATTAGATTAATCTCAAACATTCCTGGTAAGAACACCATATAAAAATGGTGTCTATCTGCAGGTAATGCCAAACTTGACTGCTTCATTGAGTTAGTAACTCCCAGATTTCTCCACTGTAAAGGCACAAGTTCTCTTTTCTAACTAAAAAGTAATCTGTGGTGTTTACCTTGAAACCAAATAAATATATTTTACTCAATTATTTTAGCATTCTTTGATGAAACTCATCTGCATAAATTATTACACTGAAGAGTTACAAATAATGGTTTTGTAATTTCATCATCCTTTCCATATTTATCAGCTAGCATGCTTCCATAAGGAAGAAATTTCTCTTCCCTTATTTCCATCTCTCTCTCTCTCTTTCTCTCTCTCTCTCTCTCTCTCTCTCTCTCTCTCTCTCTCTCTCACACACACACACACACACAATAACTTTCTATACTATAAATTGCATATATTTAAAGTGTATAATTTGATGATTTGTGGGTACTCCCATGAAACCATCACCACAATAAAGATATGAGCCTTTTTATTACCTTAGAAGTTCCCTCATTTTCCAACCCCAAGCAAGCATTGATCTGCTTTCTGTCACTATAGATATGTTTGTATTTTCCAAAATTATGCACAAGTGGAATCATACATTAGACACCCTTTTTTGCCTGACTTAATGATTTTGAGATTTATTTACTTTTCTTTTGATTGCTAAGAAATATTCTGTTGTGTGAATATACCATAAAATTAAATTCATTCACCTGTGGATGAACATTGGGTTGTTTCTGATTTGGGGCTGTTACAAATATAGCTGCTATGAGTATTCTTCTACCAGCTTTTGTCTAGGCATAAGTTTTTATTTCTCTTGGGAAAATACCTGGTAATGGAATAACTGGGTCATATGGTACGTATATCTTTAAATTTTTAAGAATCTGCAAACTGTTTTTCAATGTGGATGTACCATTTTATATCCTCAGTAGCAGTATAAGAAGTTCTAGTTGCTCCATACCCATGCCAGTTGGTATGGTCAGTCCTTTTCATTGTAGATTCTAATGGGTGTATAATGATATCTAATGATGCTTTTAATTTTCATTTCCCTGATGAATAATAGCATTGAATATCTTTTCATGTGATTATTGGCCATTCATATATTTTCTTCTGTGAACTCTCTGTTAAAACCTGTCATTTTTTTTGTTATTAAGTTGTTTCTATTCTTATTTATCAAATTGTAAGATTTCCTTTCATATTCTGGATGCAGGTCCGTTGTCTCATATATATTGTAAATATGTTTTTTCAGTACTTGTATGGTATTTGCTCTATAATGTCTTTCAGAAAATAATTTTTTTTTTAATTTTTAGGAAGCTCAATTTATCGATTTTTTTCTTTTATGTTTTGTGTCTTTATATTTCTAAGAAATATTTGCATAACCTAAGGTTACAAAGATTTTCTCTTAGAAGGTTTATAGCTTTAGGTTTTATATTTAGATATATGATTTATTTTAAGTTTACTTTTATGTATGTGCTCATTTTTT